>NC_139895.1:27307552-27907552 GCF_905171665.1 Trachurus trachurus
AAACACAAAAAACAGAACATGCTAAATTCTATATAGCCGTGCTGCGTGAGGGTGCCGCCGACATGCGGGATGCTGAGCGCAGTTGTCGGGTACTGAGCCTGCGCTGAGATTCAGGACTGGTCTGTGATTAATGGTAGGGGACGCGCCCCACTAATTGTGGTTCCTGACACAGGCACACGTCCCCAGACAAAGCAGGACAGAGCTGGAGCAGGGTGCCATGCTCAATCACCTTCCAGCAGAAAGCCTGTGTGCTGCTCTGGGGGGTTTGGAGGAAAGAGAGGTCACAGGATATCTGGTGATGACAGTAGAGGAGAGCTCAGAAGAGACTGGAGGATCTAACCAACTGTGGAAAGCACAGGGAACCTTCAGAGTTTGGCCATACGGCTGGGATGGGGATTTACTTGAGACAAACAGAAAAGACAGAGTAACAGAAACTGGGGATGTAGACCATCCTGACATGGAAGAGGGAGATTTACTAGGCCTTACTTTATCCTCACTGGATTATCCTCATTGGATTTGAATTTAAGTCTGCTTCTGGTCTGTGTAACTACATGCACCTGTTGCCGCAATATTGTATCATTACAGGCGTATTTGGAATTATTCAAAAGTATATACATGGACTTTCTTATTCATGTCTGCCACATCGTAGGCAAGTGTCAGGAACTGTCCATTCAGTTCTCAGAAGTCAGCTTTAAAAAAAGAAAAAGAAAAAAAGATGAATGTTAACTCTATAGTTCTACAACATGAGTAAACGTTTTACTCAACTGACCCACGGTCTCTGTAAAGACTGGCTATATGGCCCCAGCATGCAAATGCTTTGTGCTTCTTTTCCACCTGCCGGCATCTTTTGAGAGTGAGGACAGATGGAGGTCATGAATTGGCTGCAGCGAGGGACTCCAGACACTCAGCTCTATCGAGAAATCCCTTTATAGGGGGAGGGAAGCAGACTGTTTTCATATTGTTGCTATCAGCAAAGAGGGTACTACATTGGGAGAGTCCTCAGAAAGACAGGATCTTCTGTGGTCTCTGTTTACTTCATCAACTTTAGATTGGAGTTTGAATTTAGAGCCCAGTAAAATAGCTGCGCTTTAAATTCATATGTCATGTTCGTACAATCAAGTTTTTTCAAGCATTTGTGTAGATGTATGTTTATGTGTTGGCATGCATCCATGAACATTTCTTAATTGTGCCTTGGACTCTCCACAGTTCTGTTGTCCTGGGTCCGAGTCATTCAACCAGAGTCCCCCTCCCCACTTGGACCCTCTTTGGCCCCCTAGGCCCCCCAGGCCCCTGTGAGCTTCCCACAAAAAGTCCACAATGCTATTCAAACAATAGGCCAAGGGGACAAAGAGCACATTTACACAAGTGGAGCTTTCTTTGAAAGCAAAAAGGCACTGTTTGGAAGATTTCCAACCTCTCCACCCCCCCACCCCCACCCCCCCAAAAAAAAAACCCAGAGCCCCCCTTCACCCCTCTATACCCCACCTCTCAGTCCGCTCGCTCGCTCGCTCAAAAAAAGGAAAAAGTTCACCATTCTAGTGATGGAGACGTGGGAGCCAAATATACTACACCAAGCCCAATCCCACCCGCCAATCCACAAGCACCCCCAATTTAGCCAAACCCCCTCTTTACAGGACAAAAGCCCTTTAGAGGCCGAGTGTATGTGAGGGCTCTGGTGGATACCATAGTGGCTTAAAGACCGTGGAGGCCTCTAAGAGACACTTCTTTTACTCCCAGTCTCCCTCCATTTCTCTTTCCTCCTCTCTCTCTCTTTCTGTTTCTTTCTCTCTGTCTCTCACTCTCTCTCAGGCACTGAAAGGTTCAGCAAGGGGTAGAAAGAGTTTGGAGAGAGAGAGAGAGAGGAGGGGGCAATAAGAGGGAGCGGGGGTATAGGGGGGTGCTCCTATGTCAACATTGTGGTATTTTCCCAAAGATGCATATCGCCTCTATACAAATAGGAGATGTATTTATAGGAGTACATAGAAAGCTGCATGACAGGAGAGTGTTTGGCCGAGCTTTCTGGCCACGGCCCCCATGGCTCCATGGATGGTCTTCATGGCTAGTGAAATTGTTATTCTTTAGATGCGCGTTGGCTGGGAAACACACAAGTTCTCAGGCGACCACACAGTAGTCTCCTTCCCAACATGGCTGCCACGCAGAGGAGCCCATTGAAGGAAAAGGTCCAGCGCCATACATCTCCACCAAGGCCAATATCTCAAGGACTCTTTGTCACTCTGTCTAGCATGGCATGCGGTTAGGTAGCAGACATGCTTGGGAAAACATCTACATCTCATATTGTATGACGCACAACAAAAAAGAAAAATTAACATGCTAGTTCATATCTTAAATAATCCATGACAATGACATATTCTCACTAAGGGTACATCTTTATACATACTCCCCTTAAACACAGAGTTTTGGAAACATTTCTGGTCCGGCTTTAGATTGAAAAGTCTGGTGTTGCAGTTTCTATAAAAAGAAATAGAGATTTCTGGAAGTTATGATACAGTCGCCTACATTCACTTCCTGATTGGGTCTCTTATCAGTCATAATGTATCCTTCTTCTCAACTGTTTTCACTGCCGTCCTATTCTCCTGTTACGCAACAATGTCATCTTGTCATTGGTCCAAGCAATGAAATCCATAGTCCAATTTATATTATTGCTGTTCAGTGTTCGTAGTATTTTCCACAACATAACCAACTCACTGCAGAGTATGCATCGACAAATGCTCGTCTGGATGGAGGTTGGGTGTCGTGTGATATGTTAATTAGGCACCATGTCGTCTTGGACTTTAATTCATTCAACCACAGCAAAACTAGTCACCACAGCCTTGTATACTGTACATAACAATATCCTGGTATTCACAAACTGCCTGTGAGCATCAGAAACCTGTCAGCACAAGCTCTTGTCCTGCTATAAAAGAGGTCAGCCAAACCAGACAGGCAGGTAGTGTGTCGCCACTCATGGCATACACAGACTGTGGTGAGTGCTTAAGGAAATTTAGCACCTTGGTATGAACAAATACAAAGCACAAAGCTCAGCTCCAGAATTACTTAACAATAGAGACGCACTTGAACCCTTTCTGATCTGTAAACCTAACCCAGCCCTGACAAAGACAAAGCTTTTGATCTATTAACTGTTTGTTAGTCAGGCGCGTCATTGCTTAATACTTGGCAAACCGGTGCCATCAATGTATGTGACCTTGCTGTTCTTTTGTAACACATGTCCTTTGTGAACAATCAAAAGGTGACAGGTCTGATTGCTGCATGTCATTGTGACCAAGCATAAACTGTAATAAAAATACAGACACAAATAAACTTGTGTCAAATAAAAGCATAAGAAATACCTTGTGTATTCAAACAATGTTTTCCTGATTCAGTGACTAAACCTAACAGAGAGTCTCCAGCTTCACTTTCACAGTGAGCAGTGTAATCAGCAGTTATTCCCCAGCCGTCTCCCACTTTCTCCCCCATCCTCCTTCCCTAAACAGGCCCTCCCAGGTGACATGACAGTCTCTGCTGTTTGCTAACGGTGCAGCTCTCTGTGCATCACTTTCACAACAGGCTCTGCAATCCTACACAGCAGGCGAACAGTACAGCGGCAAGCACAAATACACCTGAATAACACAGACAGGGTCCTGCAGGGAGCTCCAGTTTGTGTGTGTGTGTGTGTTTGTGCATGTACATATCCTAGACAGCAGTGATGCAGGTTGATCACTAGCCCTGTTAGGTAGCATTGACGTCTCCACCTCAGAGTTGGCACACAGGGGAGTTATTGATTAGCATTAAGCATCCATGCAGATGGCCAATAAAGAGCAGGTGAGCCAAAGAGAGCCTGGGGAGTGGGAAGAGGGAGGCCTTTGTGTGTGTATGTGTGCATGGGACTGGTAGGCAGGAGAGAGGCATAGTAAGACGATGCTGGGCAGCCAAAAACAACAGAGGTGATGAAGAAAACAGAGCAGCAAGAGGAGTCTTAAAAAGCCTTTTATAAAACTTGCAAAATCTTTGCAGGAAAGATAACGATTTGAATTCTCATTATGGTTGTGTCAACTAATATTATGTATAGCCTATATTATTTTGTATATTATATATTCTATATTATATATATGTATATATACACTCACACACAATATAATATATATTTTATGTGTTTATATATATATTGCTGATTCATCAAGGCATGAAATGATGGTCATATGCAACACAGGTTGGGAGCAGGTGGAACATGGAATTAATCGTCTCGCCTTCCTAATCTACCAGGAAACCACATTTTCTAGTATTTCTAAAGCTGCTGCTTCTGGCTTTAATATGGTGCAGGTTCCTGCATGCTTGTCAGGTAGTGCACATCAGTTCACAACGTCCCTGTCATATCTGTCACTTGGAATGTACGGTAGACACCTCTGTAATTCGCAGATGATCCTTGGGGTACACAGCATTCCGCCGCGGTGAATATTCCTTGAATAGAAAATATTTTGTACTCGGCACAAAATACCCAACTACACAATTATTTTTGATTTCATGTTCTCTGTGACTCACAATTTCTTGGAGTGCTAAGGAATAAAGCCAACTATCAGAGTAAACACAAATGTCACCTTTAACGTCATATTTATTGTTATTTAGTTACTCAATAAAACATATACAGATATATACAATATGCAGGAAAACAGACGACTGCACTTTACATATTATTAAAAAAAGAAAACAAAAAAACAAAAATCAGTTCGTAAATTGCCGTCACAGTCCTCCATCTATTGTTTCAGAAATTCAAATTCAACAGAAGCTTTATTTAAAGATTACAAGATTGCCTAACACACAGCAAATTTTCTCTTATTATACATGTGCAATACCAATAGTCTTTTTTTTTCAATTCCCTTATTAAACAATCCATTGACCTCCGTTTTCAGTTCCCATTGGCTGAGTTGTATATAAGTGGTTGAGGTCATAAGGTCGGTAGCAGGAAGAGAAGAGAAGAGAAGAGAAGAGAAGAGAAGAGAAGAGAAGAGAAGAGAAGAGAAGAGAAGAGAAGAGAAGAGAAGAGAAGAGAAGGATATTTTTTTGCCAATATAAGAAGAAAGGGTCACAACAAATCTTCTATGATAAAGAGCAGCAAATGATAAAAGTTATAATTGGGGAAAAGTTATGTTCACAAAACATTGTTGGGTTACATTCATGCATAATCACTGCTCTTCCCATCCTCCTCTAGTTCTGCTTCCCGGTGCTCAGGCCACAGAACAGGCCTCGTCTGAGCATGTGGTGGGCTATTTCTGCACTTCAGGTAAATTTAGGGCAAAAAACAGTAGAGTTGCCTCAACTGGAGGGATTATGACACATTAGAGCTGTAGTCATAACTGAGGTGAAAGCTGACAACAGAGGAAAAGTTATGAGATCATGTTCAAGACTCAACTCTGATATACAATTACAACCAATGACAACTGAATATCTTTTCTTCAGCTTCTTCTGGGTTTGTTCTCTTCCTTTGACATTTCTTTATTTTTCTTCAACAAAGAAAATAAAAGAAAAAAAAATATTGATTTGAGGTTTTCCAGATTTGGGCATCATTGAGTAGAGCCCGGGCTGTATTGTCCAGCAGTATGTGAGAGAGCATCCTAAAGTGTGACTGCATGTATCAGAAAAAACATGGTATTTGCATGTGTGTGTCTATGTGAGTGTGTGTGTGTATGTGGGTGGGTGGGTATGTGTGTGTGTGTGTGTGTGCGTGCATGTGTCTGTTCTCATGTTTGCATTTATGAATGAATGTCAGTGTCTTTCTCTCCCTGAACAGGCAGGAGCTGCTTGCAGTAGCCTCATCGACACTGTATCGTCATTGTCCTCATCATCATTATTTGTCTCTGAATCTTTCCTTCCTCTTATTTTGTAATCTTCTGTCCTTCTTCCTGCTGGGCCTGCTTCTTTGTTCAAGTCAGTGCCGCCACAAATGTCCCAAACCGGTTGGAGATATCAGAGTGGAGAGAGCGCCAGGATGAGACGGGCCCCCCTCGGCCCTTACTGTCCCCCAGCTCATCCGTGCAGTGGACGGACAGGCACTGCAGGTGGTTCCCTCCGCTGCTCCCACCTCCACCTCCACCTCCACCACCTCCTCCTCCTCCTCCTCCTCCTCCTCCTGCTCCTCCTGCTCCTCCTCCTCCTCCTCCTCCTCCTCCTCCTGCTCCTCCTCCTCCTCCTCCTCCTCCTCCTCCACCGGCCCCCGGGGCCCCAGCTCCAGCCTTACTCTGAGACAGCTCTGATTCTGCAGACAAGCACAGAGAGGAAAAGGTTAATTAAGACTGTGCAAAAATGAAAAACAACTTCAAGCAACTGGCATTCTCTGATACAGATGAACCATTTAAAATACACACTTTTAATTAAACCAGTGTCAATTTCACATCCCACTCTAAATCTGCGCTGTGAAATTAATTCAACGCTATTCCACCCCCCACCCCCATCAATACAACCTGAGAAGAAGGCTGTAAGCAAAGATTCCTCTCCTCACACTCCACCTCCTCATGCCTGATATACACATGTGGAAACACACATAAATATACACACATTCATTTGCTCCTGGTCAGGCGTGCAAATCTGGAGCACTCCTGCTTGACCTCTGGTCAGAGGGTCAAAGGGCACTGAGAAAACTGGCCTTTAACCCTGCTTGACCCAATTTACTGGTATAATGGCTGTGCCACGGTATCAGCGCTGTGTCACCAAGATGTGCAGCCTCATTTTAAATGGTTGCACCAATGCTTCCAGAAAATCCATACGCAGGTTGATTATATGTCACATTAAAGAGTTAATGCTGAGGCAAGAGATGCATGCTTCACATATGGAGAAAAATCACTTTGTGCCGTGTAACGAAAAAATTAGTCAAGGGGAAGATTGACGAGGACAGGAAGTGCTTGGCTAAACTATACATAAAAGCGTAGCGTCACACTTCATCTGCTGAGCCTCAGACTGCAGCTCACGGAGGGAGAGGAGGACAGAAACGAAGGAAAGTTTTGAAGAAGACACACAAAATATGATCGGAGAATAGAGAGGCGCCTCGGTTTGGAAAGAGGTAACGGTGGGGCTACGTGTTGTGACACTAGTGTTGCATTGTGAGCTTTGGGTATTGCCTTCAAGCAAGCCCAGAGCGCAGAGAAAATACGTGTGAAGATGTTACGGATCCCTCACTAAAATCAGTCCGATTATTCTCCCATCTCCTCACCACACAGAACATACCACTGCCTTGCTCCATGTGGATGGTTGAAAACGGATCAGTGTGCTGCACAAAGACACAGAGCTTCAAGGTGCAGGGACAACTAGGTGTCTGAGTGTAGAGACAGGTAGAAAACAGCTCTGACAAGCTGAGTTACATGTGTCAGAGAAGGGAGAGGCTGTGATAGACGACACAGTCTGGGCACAGAGGCTGCAGATCACAACACTCCAGTCAGCCTGCTGCTCACCTAAGAGAAAAGAGAAGCGCTGCATATCATCCACAGCCGTGTTTCCCCCCACCTTTTTTTTAAGCTGATCCTTCTCTGCTACTTAAACAGTTTTTCTATTGCTTTGCTTATTGTTTTCATCTCCCTCCCTCTCTGCTTTCACAAACCCTGAGGCAGCAGTGACACAGTGTTAACAAAACGCAGCCAGAGAAGATAAGGCCAGCCCGGGCCAGGCCAAGCCAGGCAGCTAGAACAACCATGAGAAGCAGGCAGGCAGGCAGACATGCAGGCAGCGAGGCAGGCTTGCCCCCCAGCCTGTCTGGGCTGCAACCACTGGAATGGAAAAGTGGGGGGATTTGGTAAAAGGTCAGGCAGCCAAGCCTCCCGTTGTTCCCTGTTTCGTTGGTCTCTCTCACTGTCGCTCTCTGCAAATTTCTCTCTCTCCCAAAGACTAGGAACACGGTGTAAGTGGGGGCCGAGGGTGCGGAATTGGGGGGTGGGGGTGCATAGAGGAGAAATGGAGATTTAAAGCAGTGTTGGTGGTGGCAGTGAGGAGATCTAACATTTGCCAGAGGGTCCAGTCATACACCTCAGCATGGCGGATCCCCGCCCCCTGCCAGTATCACCACCCCCCCCCCCCCCCGAATCCACTCCCCCCAACCCACTCACACTCCCTCTTCCCAGCACTGTGCCCTCCAGCACCCGCCAGCAGCTCATGCTAGCTGGGCACAGCAGGGTCCGCACCGGCCTGAATAGGCAGCCAAGCGTTCCCCTGGCTCACTGCTGACACACAGCAAACTGACAACACGCACAGCCAAAAACACACAACACGCCAACCACTGCCGCCGCTGCTATGCCCACACCAGCCCTCAGCTGCTGCTCTACACGCACGGACACACACACACACACACACACACACACACACACACACACACACACACACACACACACACACACACACACACACACACACACATATGGACGTCCAGGCTGAAACGCACACACACACACACAATCCCAGCAAGACACATCACTCAGCTTCCCTGCAAGGACAACACTGGAAAACACACTGACAAAAAATACACAGAGCTCAAATTACAAACATGATAACTCTCTTCTTGCACACACACACACACACACACTCAGATTTATCACTTGTTTAATGGTAACATTCATGTCCAGGGAAAAAAAAAAATTTTTACACACCTAACACACAATTAAAAAAATTAATTCTAAGGATTGTTTTTCTGTTATTAGTTTTTCAATTATCTGCATCCTTCTGAGTGAGCTGATTGCTATTTGTTACAGCACACTTTGAGCGCATACAAAATCCTCTACTTGTAAAATAAGCCAAACACTTGACCACCACAGGATTAAAATATCACCCACTATTACAGGGTAGCCAAGGGGAGTTCAGGGGATGTGATTTTTATGGAAAAATCAAGACAGTACACTTAAATTGTGAGCATTATCCATGGCGGCATATTCGTTCAAAAGTGGAAACAGCAGTGTGAAATTCTACATCACACAAGTCTAAATCCCAAATCACCATGACATTTTACAAGCAGGGAAATCTTTTTTTTTTTTTTTTTCAATAAGATCTATCTTGTTATGGCTGCTCATTGACTAACGTAGAATTCATATCCACGGTAATATCTCAATAATAGCCTATTCATCTGAGGGGAACAAGTGCTTAGCATCAACAAGCGAGGGGGAAAATACCTAATAAAAAGGGAACAGTAACAGCACAAGCAGCTGCGCTGAGTCACAAATACACCTAAATATCCTTAACCACATTACAGCCAGAAAAGATTACCACAGTGATGCGTTAAGTAAATACTGAATTTAATGTGATGCACTTATATCGCTATATCTCTCGCCCCAAGTGCTGTACTTGGTTATTTAGTGTCTGGTGATGATTCTCTCTCTCTCTCTCTCTCTCTCTCTCTCTCTCTCTTTCTCTCTCTCTCTCTCTCACACACACACTCCAACACTAACACACACACATAGCAGCGGGGTTTGGGAGCTGTCTCACAGACACAGCCAGAGACGATTTACAGAGATGAGTAGAGCTTCGAATGCCGTGAAGGCAGGGAGCACAGCGCACAGCTCTGGTTGTCTGGTTGACACCAATGTGTCTGGAAGCTGACGGCCTGACACGGGTTTACATGTCATACCACACACACACGCACGCACACACATATTTACACACACACACACACACTCAACCAACTCTAAGCAAAGCAGGGAGGTAAACAATGGCTGCTTTGAGACAGTTTTTTCTAGTAATTTCATCGTATGTGTTACAGCCGGCAATTATTTTCTTAATTAATCTTAAAAAGAAACAGCACAGTTAGTTTAGTCACAGCCAGAAATAATGACGGTAACCTTTGCAGCTGACACAGATGTTGTGTGTATTTGTGAAATAAGTAAAGTAAAGCGGAGGAGAAAGTGAATGAAGTGTTTTTTTCTTTAATGACAGAGGAAGAAAGTGCATGTGAGAAGGTTTGAATCCACAAAGCTTCTCTCTAGCTAAAGTTCCTCACCCCCGTCACATTGAATTCCCAGGCCCCACAATCCCATGCGGCAGGCCTCTGCCCTTTCTATCCCAGGCTCTATACTTCCATGACGACACTTCACCTTTAACCTCGTGCTCCCGAGTGCGTGACCCCATCCTCTCTGAACACAAACCAGCCCAATCAGAATGCTCTGCTCACTGACAAAAACACCCAAAGGCCTCCGCTCCTATGACAGTGTGTGACATCAGGTCAGATTCCTTTAGCATAACAACTACCACTATGGGCTTGTGTGAGGACTCTGTCTTTGTCAGCACAAAACAGCCGTCACAATCCACAGAGGAAAAAGTCTGATTTGAAAAAAAAGGGGGCGAGAAAAGGTCTGATTTTAACCAGGAGGGACGCGGCACTGAGGAAAATGTTTCTGTCTGGCTGAAATATAACACCTTAAGGTTCTCCCAACGACGTCTCCCCAGACTGTCAGAGATGACGGGACATGCAGATTGGTGCCAGAGAATGATCAGAGGTAATCAAATCAAAATCAGATGATATCCTTCAACCACGGGAAAGTTTAATGTACCTTATAAAAGGGGCTAACAGAGGTATTAGCCCAGGTATCCTGCACCCCAGGGTGAGTGCAGGGCATGTAAGGCTCCCTACAACCCCCTCCCCAACTCCACCCAAGTGGTGCAGTGTGACCTTTCCCTCAGTGCAGGGAGCATATCTGGAGAGAGCAGGGGGCACATTTCTCAGGCAAGGGCACAGGGGTTATTTTGGTTTAAATTTCCTCTCTGTTCTCTGGCCTACAATATAAAGAGGGGAAAAAAAGACACAGAGACTTGCCCAGGCAGGCATTGCCCCCAGCGTTTGTTACCTTTTCTCCAGCAACACACCCATTCCCATCGCCTCAAACTCATACCCACAACAACCCCCCCCCCCCCCCCCCCCCCCCCCCCCTCTCTCTCTCTCTCTGGCCACAAGAAGTGCTTAGGAAACCAGACACAAATCAGAACATGGGAAGTGATTTAGTGCCTCCTTCATAACTCACAACCATGTCCAGGACCTGTCCAGCATGTCATCCAAGCCGGTGACATATTGATCTACTTCGCTGTCTCTATTTTGTTTCAGCACAGCTCTGCACACTTTGTTTTCTGTTCCCACCTTTATGGAAAAGGTCAACTCACAATTCTGAGATTAGACGCAGCTACACGACAGAGACTTTTTATTTTGAATAAAAATTATAGTGTGTGTATGTGATCACAAATTATGTTCCAGGAACTGCAAAGCAAGTGTAAACAGATCATTTAAATCGATGTAATTAAATACACTTAAATAATAATATTGTGTGTTGGGTCTGTCTACAGGGTACAGCATTAAGAAGAGACATTTTTTAAAAGAGACCCAGTCACATAGATAAATATAATGTTCCTGAAACTTCTACATGCAGACAAGAATGAACAATAGCCACGGAGCATGAAAGTGATGGAGAAATTTTTCCGAATTGAATTATTTTCTTCCATAAATGCAAATGGTAGCTATTACCCAGCCATTCGCCTCATCTGAGAAACTACAGATGTTCTCTGCAAAATAAATAAATAATTAAAAAAAGAAATCTCTCCATCTCTGTTACTTTCTCTTTCACTCCATCAGTCTCTACTTCTGTCTCCCAGGAGAAAACAGCTCCAGTGTCATAACTCATTTGTCAATTCTTCAATACAAATTAAAGGCACCTGACGACTACCTGGATGGCAAATAACATAACCGCTATCAACATCTATACCTCCGAAAACACACACACACACACACACACACACACACACACACACACACACACACACACACACACCGCTCCAGCAGGCCCTAAACTAGACAGTGGACATTTAGAGGCATGTCACATACATCATACATCGGAGGTGTGGAACTTCTCAGGCTGTGCATCTCCTAGATAAATTCAGCTTTCCATTCTCTGCTGCATCCAAGGAAAATATTTACCTCATGCTGAGACAAGTTTTATTTTATTCTAACACCCTTCCCCAGGGAAAACAAAACACCGGATGAGTTGCTATTTTGAAGAGTTGAAAATCCAGCAAAGCAAAAGGCCCGACACCTTTGTTCATCTGTTTCTCTCTTCATCAGTCACAAGCACACTTCTTTAATAGGCTTCCTTTGACTGTCAGTAGTGCTCAATGTCTTGCAAAAAAAAAAAAACAGCAACAGAGAGCACGCACACGGGCGCACACACCTAGCACATAAACAAACATGCACGCACAAACACTGTCACTTTAAATGCGTGATAGGCATTTTTCAGTGCTGCACTATTTACAAGTCAAGTAAATACTCTTAAATATTTTCAACACATTAGAATTAAGTGAGCATGCTCCACCAAGCGAGACACCTGAGATCGGGAGGCTGAAGCCGTGAGAGCCTGACACCGAGTCTAAATAAATCAAACTTTATGTCTACAGCTGACAAATCCACACTATCAAGTTGCAGTGTCTACAAACCTGCCTTCGTCACATACTCACGTGCATACCAGCATACACACTCACGGACGCATACAATCACAAACATACAGCGACAAGAAAAACATAACAGTGAAAATAGTGTTGTTTTCTTTGCTCCCATTTGGGTGGATTTTGTGCAGGAGTTTCGAAGACATTGCTCTGTCATTGCAGCAATGTATTTATGGTGCTGAAATCAGCACTTACAGGCATAAACTAGCTGCTGTTTGTAGCCCCGATGAACCCGTCAATAACCAAGTCAACTAACAGGAGGTGCGTGAGGATGAATTATGACTTTTGGAAACAATATTACCAAGGATAATTGCTATGATTATCATAATGATTATCATTACTGCAGTCCAGGAGTACACAGGAGGCTTGGTAGATGTGTGTTGTTAAAAAAGTCAATATGAAACACCTTGCAATGACAGGTAAAGAACACAGACGGCCTCGAGCTGTAATTTTTTTTTTTCCACATTTAAGCACGTGCCAGTCACTTTCTTCTTTTTTTAGAAAAAGGAAATAGAAATTACTGGTGTGATTTGTGAGGTTGTTGTCGTTCTGAAATGTCAAAGCCAAGTAGTCTCACAGGATTGTTCTCCATGGTGGAATATCAATACGGTTCTTTCTGTGGATTTAAGTGCTTTCTAGTAGGTGTGATAAGATGCAAGTTCCCTCTTTTCAAACCTGTCAAAGTCAGAGCGACAGAGATTTGATCATTATTAGAGCAGTTTAAGGACTGATTACTCAGAGTGAAGAGTGAAACTATTCCACAGGGTCAACTGTGAAGTGTTTTAAGTGTGATGAAAAAAAAAAAGTCACTCAAGTATGTGTGGTAAAGACAGTGAAAAGTAAAAATAAAAATAACTGAATCACTTCCTACGCCTGCTGGTGGCCTGTTATCACGACTGTGCACGAGTTTCCAAATGAACGGCCAGCTTCTGGATAAGATATGCAGAGGAGAAAGGAAGAGGAAGAGTGTAAAAAAAAAAAAGTTTTAAAAAGGGGAAATAATATTAACTGACACGGTACAAGTGAAGTTGCTCGCGTGCACCTTAGCTCCTCGTGAGCGGAAGACGGCGTGGAGCACTCAGAGATCTGCAGGCTGTGAGCTTACAGCGGCAGGTATAACTGCGCCTTAGTGGAAAAACTTAAGCTACGTGCTGTCACAGAGAAAGGAGGCCAAATATGGGGTCCAAAGGGGGCCATTAGTGCAGCACGCCTCACTTTTAAACAGGCACACAGGGACCACTGAGAGGGTGAGCTGGGATGCACTGGGTGAACACGCAGCAGCACTTTGTGAGTGCAGCTCCTCTAGAAATAGTCACAGTTTAACTTTTACTTGTCTGCACGTTCAGACACTCAGAGGAAGTTTGCAGAAAACATGGTGTTGTATTTCTGCCCTGTGCCTTACTCTTATCATAGCAAGATTAGTAGCTCCTGCAGTTTCTCCTTCTCACAGCGCTAATACAAACACTCCTGGCAACAAAATCATCTGTGGTCCCTCTGAAGTTTCACAGTGGTTTTTGGTGGACCTGCGCTGAGAAATTGAAACAGTGACTACACTAAACTAAAAAAAAAAAATTAAATTAGTTTTTCAGGGCAAAATATGAACTCTTACCAGAATCTGATAAACTCACATGAAGCTGAATGTCTGACAACTAAATTCAATTTGTCTGTAAATTGAAACGGAAAAACACTGTTCTGCTGATAATCATAATAAATTAAATATAAATGCATTTTCTATTACATTTTCATACTTAATTAGGTATTTAAAATAAGGCATTTATGTGTAAAGCCGTGTCTTAATTACTGCATATCAATACTGAACTCAGCAACCTGATAGGATGTTAATTGTTTAAGAATGAAAATAATCTATGCATAATTCAACACACCTGACAGAGCAGAATAAGGCGTCTACTGTACATGGGAATGAAATGGTCGTGACAAGCGCAGTTTTTAGAAGTTGACGAGTAGAAAATCAGTACTTCTTGAAGAAAAAATATCTTATATTTGCCTCCTCAGAAAACACACTTGATAGCCTGTTGAGGCTTCTTTAACAGTTTATACTAACAGGGTTCTCATATGGTGCCGATGTTTAAAATGTATTTAAACTTATAACAGGGGAATAGTATTTCCACTGTCCTTAGAATAACATACTTTCATTTTATGCTATAATGTAATTTATATTTTTTTACAGACTAATCTTGACCAAGTTACATTTAATGCTAATGAACCGCAAGACTGACCTGAGGACTGAAAACTATAGACTAACTGCTTAAAGTGGAGATTTTTTTGCAGTGTGAAACGCCTGTGGGATGTTGGGTCTTATGGAACAAGTATGACTTAGGGTATCTTAAATTATTATGTTATTTTGCTCCCTTCTGTGTAGCCTAAGCATCAAATTCAATCTCAAAATCCCCCTCCCCTCCAAAATACACCCCCACCCTTTTTTCATCTTTGCTGTCTGAAGCACTCAAATGAGAAACTGTCAGGAGCCGTGATTTGTGCTAACTAGCTATCGATCGCTCCAGAGCTGCATGCCTGCTGTCCATGCAGGGAGGGCTGAAAGAGGAGAGGAGAGGAGAGGAGAGGAGAGGAGAGGAGAGGAGAGGAGAGGAGAGGAGAGGAGAAATAGTGAGGAGAGGAGAGGAAAGGAGAAAGAGTGAGGAGGGAAAAGAGAGCAGAGAAAAGACTATTCTGTCATTTTTGTGAATTTGTGATGTTAAATGTGCTATCAGCCCCAGAGAAATTAAGACAGTGAAAGCAACAGGGTGAGTGTGGCTGACTGCTTATCAGTGCTGGGTTTCCTGCTCAAAAGAATACTCATTAATCATTATCCAAAGTAATGATCATCACTCCCTGACATCAGGGTTTTTTTCTTTGCAACAAATTCCCATGCTCAGTTCTTTTCTTTTTTGGTTCAAAATTTTCTTCTTCCTCTTTTTTTTTTTTTTAATTAAAATAACCAAGTCACCTCTTTTGTACATGACAACAGATAGCGACAAAAAAAAGCTATAATGTCAGAGGATCAGTAATGAAGGAAACAAGTAGCTGGATGAGAATGATTATGTCAGTTTGATGATTCTGCCTTAAATTAATATCTACACAGATTGTTTTTTTGTCCATTTCTAATGCGGGTGGCCGGTGACATTAACTTAGTGCATCAGCCGAGCTGGTCTTTTACAATGCTCCTTCATGTCATAGCTGTGGTGCTACCACCCGACACCCTGTGCTCAGTCTCATATAAACAATGCGCCTGGAGTCCAGACTCGGCGCGGTGCGCGCCCCCGCCCCTCGCTGCACCCGCACAGATCAGAACAAAGAGGCGCTCCAAACGCGCTGGGCGCTTTCTACTATACGTACACATCTACACATTATTATATATCCATACATCAACAGGCCATTCGCTTTCTTAACCTTTACATTGGGTCGCTCTCAGAATTTTTTTAGACAGCAACGTCAAACATCTCTGTCTTGGTTTGGTGTGAAATTATCTGAATAAAGCCAACGGAAAAAGAAGAGACGACAAGAAACACATGCGGGGACGAACAAAAAATAAAATAAATGTAACAAATCTGATCAACAGAATACGACTACACTATTTCAACAATTGCAAAGCATAATAATAAAAAATGAATTGTTTTCTGTGGTACACTAAATATTAATAAAATAACAATACATTAATTAAGTAATAATAATGTTAATGCAAAAATAATTATCATTATTGTTGTGATTATTAACATTATTATTATTTGAAGAAGAAGAAGAGGAAGAAGAAGAGTATAGAAAAGAAGGAGTATTACAAGGAAAAACTAATCCGCAGCTGAACAGCGTTACAGTAAAATTAGTTACCTGCGTTTTGATTTACAGCCACCATAAAAACATTGGGTTAAAACTGCTTGTATGAAGCTGCATTTGCAAGTCGTTACAACATCTCCGTCTCGTAGAAAAACTGCCTGTGTGCCCTTAGGCCAGAAGATCTTCCAAGTTCCTTTATAAAAACCTGTGTTAGAGACTCTCAGCTATACTTCCAAAAATATTTTACTAGAGCTCAGTTAGATAATAAAAATAATAAATCATTTTAAACTGACAATGATAAATACTCACGAATTGTTTAACAAAGGACAACCTAGAATTTCTAACTTAAAATAAAAATAGTAGGTTATTCAAGTTTTCTAAATCCACTGTTCCGGAAAATAAAATGAAAACTGAATGGCTGTATAATGTTACCATCATATTAATTCTTGGAATCCTGCCCTGCCAATCTAAAATCAATCCACTATTATCCCATGGTAATAACAAAAACAAACACGTAACAAGGCGAGGGAAACCCCGCTGCGCAAACGCATATCCTCAAAAAGCTATTAATCTTCTCAATGTAGTTGTTCACCCTGAAAACCGAGATAAAGAACCACAGGAAATGTTTACTTTTCTCGAGCTGTTCTTTTGAAGTGCCTGTACAATGAAGAAACCTGTGTAAAAGAAGAAAAAAAAAACGTCGTGGAGAAGGTACAAGGTTTCCTGTGTTAAGTCAGATGGCATTTAAAGCCGCTCTGATAATCATTCTTTACATTCTTCAATACGGAGTCAGTTAAACAGGAAAAATACCACATCAGGCTTTTTATCCTTTAGGAAGAGGTGAATGATGCTGCCATTAAATTTATTATGTTCCTATAGACTACATCTCCAAATTCAAAGGGACTAGTTAACAGAAGCGGCTGCTGTCTGGCCGCACCATATGGACATAAGGTATTTTATTATCAGCATTGCCAAAGCATTTTACATATCGTGTCTGTGGTGTCACGCTGCATTTCAGATAAAGTAACTGGCATTTCAAGAACGAAAATTAAACTAATTTTACACCGTTAATGAGTTTATGTGGCCAGAGCTGCATGTGTGACAGTGAGTGTTAGACACAGAGGGTGAGAGGGAGTGAGGAGGAAAAGTAGTGAGAGCAGAAGCAAAGGAATGAGGAGTAGTTGGTTACCTTCTTTACTGTTGTTTTGGCTCTTATTTTTTTCCCAGGGTCCCATGGCCTTGTCATCCTCTGACCCATCCATCATGGCCTTGTCACTGGGCACGTACCAGGTGGCGTGCTGCTCTGCCATGAGGGTGTCAAGGTCAATAGTGCCCATTGAGCCCTTCCCAGCATCCGGGCTGCAGCTCGCCAGCTCATTGTCTCCGTTCTGTGAGGGACAGTCGCCATTCTTTTTGCCATTCTTCATGGCCAGGGGCTGGTCCTC
This sequence comes from Trachurus trachurus, assembly GCF_905171665.1. Taxonomy (NCBI): domain Eukaryota; kingdom Metazoa; phylum Chordata; class Actinopteri; order Carangiformes; family Carangidae; genus Trachurus; species Trachurus trachurus. The sequence continues at coordinate 27,325,231 of NC_139895.1, forward strand.
AGAGATGCTGAATTGTTGCCGCTGTAGCTGGATCTGGGCCTGCAGAATCTCCAGAGGATGGATTTCTTCCTGGCCGGAGGTGCTGGACGGGGTGCGTACCTGCTCCACCCCGGGAGTGCCCGGGTGGCTCACCCCACTGGCCCCTGTGCCCCCACCAGCATTCAGTCCATAGCTGTCTGGTGTCGAGGTAGTATGATTGTTAATGCCCATGCCCAGGGGCTTCTGTCCATTTATCAGCCCATGGTCACTTCTCTGCATTTTGGGTGAGCCGGTGATCATAGGGCTGCGGTTAGGCTTCGTGGCCGAGGCCCCTCCTGCATCTGAGCTGGAGGAGACCTCATCCTCGTTGCCATAGTGGGTGCTGACATCGTCTGGAAAGTCCACTCGTGGTGAGCTACTGTCAGACTTGGCGACACTTTGAATGCCACTGTCCAAAGAAGACATCAGGTCAGCCTGGTCCCCCAACATTAGGTCACCTCCTTTTCCCCAAGAGGGTGACTGGAGGTGTTTTTCATGGGGCGTGCCCCCACCCCTCTCCCCAACGCCAGCCGAGGGGGTCTGCTGGCCTGGACTTACAACAGGGTTACCATTGTCAGAGGAAAAAAAAATTCCAGGGCTCACATGTCCACTGTCTCTTTTTCTCCTCCCTCTCCCTCTCCCACTCCCTGTTGTTGCCTTCCCCTCACTGCATGGGGTAGCGTCCATGTTGTAATTTGGGGAGAGGGCACTGGCTTCCCCCTGCACCGTCTGGCTTTGACTTGCAGGCTTAGAGTTGCTATTCCCGGTGCCAGGCATCTGGCTGTTCTGGGAAGTGCTGCTCTGAAAATATTCAGGACCAGCACTGCCAGTCCCATTAGATGTGCTGCTATTAATGTCCTGCTCCGTCTGACTCAGTTTTCGCTTGCCCTCATTTTGGTTCTTCTTGTTGAATGTTACGTTAAGATTGGGGGCCCCTAGGCTAGCGATCATGTTCTGGCAGGCCGTGGAAAGGGCCGCCAGACAGCTCTGGCCAAAAACACTGTCTTTAGTGCTGGTTTTGCTGAAGTTCCCAAGGGACAGAGCTCCAAGCTTACTAACAGACGACCGCTGGCCTGAGGGGAACTCAGACTGAGGAGGGTAGCTCCCTGGTGAGGTGCTCACCCCCTGGGGAGCGCTGTGGGCTGGCCCCTGACGGTTAGCCCCTCCATAGGGAAAAGTTGGCTGTGCTCCCATTGGAGGTGCAGGGAAGTCAGCTGGCCGCCTCTCTGCTGGTGCGTTCGGGTGCCCTGCTCCTGCTCCTGGAGACTGCATTTGTGAGAGGTTGCCCATGTTGCCGCTGAACTGTGAGTGCATGCCAGGAGAATGGAGAGCCTGCACATGTCCATCTCCTGGTATTCTCATGGGCTCCTGCATGCCCATACCTGGCCTAAACATCATCCCAGCTCCATTCTGCTGTAGCCCCATGTCGTGGGGCCCTGATTCATTTCCCGCTCCTCCCATTCGCCGTGACATCATTTCCCCTGGTGGGTGGGACCCCTGGAACCAGGAGTTCTCCTGAGTGACATGAGGATTTTGTCCATCAATGTTGGGCATCCTGCCACCATTCTCCCTGTCAAAGTTGGGCTGAGGCATGCTCCCAACAGGGCCACCATGAGCTATTGGGCCAGGAGGTACATCGCCGTGGTGACCGAGCTGCTGCAGGCTGGGCTGCCTCATCCTCTGCTGCTGGTTGCGAGAGGCCATCTGTTTTATCATCATGGCTGCATTCTGGCGTTGCTGCAGAGACTGCTGCTCAGGCCCCGGATGCTGCAGGGGGCCCGGTGGGAACCCTTCAGTCACAGGGGGGGTGAACTCTCCAGGCAGGCCGGGGTAGGCAGAGGGAGAGAGGTGGTTATCCATCCCACCACACCAGCCTTCACCCCCATGTGCATTAGGAAAGTCAAATCTAGGCCTTTTTGCCATGTTCATATATGGAGAGTCAAAGTGTTGCAGCCTCTGATTTGGGGGCTGTTGAGAGGGAGGAGGAGCTGGCTGTTGCATATTAAACATGGGGTCCCCATAGGGGTGCAGACCCCTATTTTCCAGTCTGTGAATGGGATATTCAAACTGGTTGTGTTGGCCAGGCATCATGACCCCTCCGTCCAGAATGTTAGGGTTAGTGGAGCCGGGCTCAGTCTGAGGGGGTCGGGGGAGGCCAGGGGGGCATGAGTTCTGTCTGGCTATCAAGCTAGCCTGTTGTTGCTGCTGCATGAGAGGATGCCTTGCACTGACCCCCGGCTCCATTCCCACGGGCACCTTCCGGCCATTTCCAAACCGCTCGAAAAACACCCCATGCTGAGGCTGCTGGGGCTGTGGTGGAGGCTGGTGTCCCTTAGAGATGCCCTGCATACCTGGTGTCCGTGGCATGCCAGGGTTTCCTGGGAAATTTCCGCTGGGAACTGGCCTCCCTGGCCCAAAATGTGGTAACTGAGATTCTGATTCTGATGGGGAAAAAACAGGTACATCAAAATGTCCAGATGGTGGCTCACTTGAGAAGTTGTACTCTAATCCCTCCACAGCTCCCTGGTTTGGCATCCGCCGAGGCTCCAGGCCATGAGACTCAGAGGAGGAGGATGAAGAGGAAGGGAGCCCGTGGAAGGATGCTGCTCTGTTAGGTGACTGGTCTAGGGGTAGACAGGGGGCAGGGACAGCATGGCTGCCACTGGGAGGCCCGTGATGTTGAAAGTCAGGCATGTTACCAGGCCGCTGCTGTTGCTGCTGCTGCTGCTGTTGCTGCTGCTGCTGCTGGGGAAAGCCATCCCCTGCCTGCCCCTCAGCGAGAGGATCAAATCCTTCTCCAAAGCCCTGCTGTGGTCCCATGCCATTGTTGTTGTAGCCCATTAGCCTGCCACCATGCAGGCATGATGACCCTGGCTCCGGGCCGCCAAAATTCCCACTGAAATGTGGGTGATGTTGGTGGGGGTGAGGTTGATGGCCGTGAGGGTGTCCTTGATGAGGTTGCTGGTTGTTAAAAAATCCATGCATGGGTCCTTGCTGCTGCTGCTGAAGTCCGCCGCCTGCATGCATGTCCGAGTGCCCCCGCGGGTGAAAGCCCCCGTACTGCTCTCCGTTCATGTTCATATTGAGCCCGAGCATTTGCGGCTCGCTTAAAGGGCCCATGCCGGGTTCCACGGCTCCCGGCGGGCCTCCAGCGTGAAAACCTGGGCTTTTATAATGGGAGCCCATGTTCAATCTAGGTAGGTTTATGTTTCTCTCTGACTGGCCAGGGTTTCTGCTATTAATCTGAGAACCAAACTGCTCCAGCCCAAACATACTCCCTTGCAATCAATCCCACATGACGGCCAGTTTGCCAGTTTTTCCGTCTGTCCCCAAAAGAAAAAAAGAAAAAAAAAAGATATACAAAAGCGATTCAAATGTTGGTAATACACTGCTTTACAAACTGCTTTATCTACTTTAAATGTTGAAACTCACCGGATAAGTTCTCATTGTTGTGGATCAATTGTTTTTGTTTTTCAACTTCTCCAAGGACGCGGAGGAGAGTGGGGACAGACTGTGTCCAAATACGCACGGAAACTGTGTCCCTGTCCTGGATTTTGCGCGTGCACTTGACTGCTCTTCTTCTTGCCTTTGATTAAGCAGACATAAGCAAAACTATATTATTCAGTTCGCTGCAAGAGTAAGTTATCATATTCCAAAGTTTTTCTGTGCGCCTTTCTTCTGGACCGTAACACGAAACATCTCGCTAACAAAATAAAAGAAGAGCGATGAAGAACTGAGGCGATCGAACAGGGAATATGACAGTTTCTGTCAGCTATTTCATTATTCCAGTCAAATGTCAAATGTCCCAGAGCCACTTTTAGTATAAAGTCCCATAATGGAAACACGGCGAAAAGTCCAACTGGAGCCGTGCAGTTCACACTACCTCTGAGGGGGAAAAAATCTTTCTTTCAATAAATACTGCCCACAGATCTTCAAAAAATCTCAACAACTGCTGAGCAGGCGTGAAGCCAGAAGTCCACTGTGATGGAAAAGTCCACAGACACGGCTCTCCAACCCGGGCACCGGAGAACCGGAGCGCCCGTTTACGCGACCTGGACCCGGAGCAGCGCGGCGTGCACTACCCGCACTCCACCACGCCGGAGCGGCTTGTCAGCATCCTTCACCCGCTGCCGGTCATGCGCCTTGCAGTGAAGCGCGGTGCCGTTAAGTCCTTCCAGTGCGTCTCGCTCCTAATGTGCGCGTCCCTCCGTTTTTCAACCGACTCTCTTCTGCTGTGGTCTGAGCGATTCACTGATACACTCACACTCCGCTCTGCCGCTTGGCTCTGTGTGAGATCAACGCGTCCAGAGGAGCCAGCAACAAGTTTTGCATTTCTGCAGCCACTTCCATGCATGGAGCCTCAGCCAATCAGAGCGAAAAGAAGAAAGCTTCGAGGGCGGGACAAAGGCTGTTAAGGTGGTCCGCCGAGTGAGTGAGATTGTAATGGCTTGAGTGTAAATCAGATCATAAAAATGGATTTCACTTAAAATGTAATGTTTTGACCAAAACACATAGCGCAGTATTTTCACAGTAAAAACCAACCATCAGATATGTAGTCGCACAGAAATATATATATATATATTTTTTTTTTTTTCAAGAGATCGTATTAACCTCTTTGTTCATTAGTCTACTACACTGACTTATAGTCTACAGCAGTCTAGGCGAGGAAACACTCCTGCAGCTCTCAAATCCTCTACTGGAACAACAGAGCAGAAACTCTGCACTCTGTTTTTTTCCTCTTTGTTTAGACCTCTCCACTTCTTCACTCATAAACAAACTTTCTTTCTCTCGCCCTTGCATCCACTGATCCGTGCAGTGACCACAGCTTCAGTGGATCAGTATTATCTCCATTACATCATCTTCTCAAAAACACACAATGCAATAACTGAGATACTGATGGAAAACAGACGCAGAGTTACACCACCAACAGTCTGCAGCTGAACGACCGGAGGAGCAACTAGTTGTTTGTGCTTGTAACGTGGACACAGTCACGTCAGATGGATCTGTGTCACTCACCACTGCTGAGGTCATGCGCTGGATGTTACACTTCCTCTCGTGCCTGTAAGCAATCTCTGGACGATCAGGCCCAGCTTTTTAATCTGAGACCTCGCTCACAATCAATGTTGAATAATGAAATCATCCCGTCCTGCCCTCGTTGGGTTTGACCTATCGCAGGTGCTGACTGAGGAATGACTCCCCATCCGATCAGAACTGTTGCCTACATATATCCGAGCTGATATTGATGCTGGGATGAAGGTATAAATTAGATTTATGTCATAAAGTGTGACCATCACAACCCAGTGACCAATCAAACTCGCCCCAGTCTCGAGTGTGAATCCACGTCCCACAGGGAAAAATCCTCCTTAAAAGACCATCTGAACTAAATCATGTGGATGATATTGAGCCTTGGTTCCGATAATCAATAGCATTCTCTTAGTATTATAGTCTGTAAAATAGAACATTTTGCAAGGCCAAATTAGAATAATTAACTTGATTAATTAACTTCAGGCCTGGATTACACTGGCCCAGATGTAAAGTTAAATGGAACTATAACCAAAGATTAGGCATTGAATAATCGAAAATGTGTTATTTTCATGTTCTTATAAGTTTCAGAGATAAAGGGTAACAATGTCAGCCTAAATACTGTGTGACATTAATTTTCTCCTAATGATATTTTATTAAGACAAATAACCTAGTTTCTGAAATATCTTAATTTTTATTGTGTACTTTTTCAGAAGCATGAGAGCTGCGTTTTGTGACGCAATTCTAAAACATTGTCTGTGGCTAACAGAGCTTATCAGACTCTCTTTGTGTGTTGGTATTTAAGTGTTTGCATTTAATCCCTGGTGAATTTTTTTGGGATACCTTGGCTCTTGATCTTGTGAATTCTGACATGGTCCACTTCATAGTCATTTTCCTCTGTGCAATTTTGCAACCTCTCCAAAAGAGAGAGAGAGAGATGTAGCCTATTTAAAAATGTTCCAAATGTGCTTTAGCCTACAATGGATCCAGGGTTGTGTGTGTGTGTGTGTGTGTGTGTACGTGAGGGGGTGTCTTTCCCTCCTAAGATTAAGAGAACTGTGTAATTATTTGAAATAAAGGAAACATGTGGGATTAAAATGTACTTTCATTCACCAGCATGGATGTTTTCTTTGGTGAAAGGAGAACTCTATATTATATCTTTCCGACATTGTGGACAGTGGGCATTTAGAGAATTTGCTGTCAGACAGCTCTGTACCGATTGGGGGGGTGCGGGGGAGGAGAGGGGGTGGGCGATGAGAGACTTTTACCAAACAGACACAGTGCCACCTAGCGACTGGCGTCAGTGGGGAGTGTGTGGAATAATTGGCCACTGATGATGAAGCTTTCAGAAAATAGATTTGCATAATAGGAGGTATACATGTCTGAACTGGCATACACTGCCAACATAAACTCCAAAATCTACCTTTGAATATAAGGCATTAGGCACATGTACAATAATATGTGTATTTATTAATTTTTTGCAAAGCCTTTAGCACTAATAGTTTAATCGGTCATTTTACATTCAAGAAGTGTATTGTTTTATTTTGATTTTTTTTTTTGATCCAACCCTACTACATCTGAGGGAACCAATATTAGTTTTCTTTTTTTCCTTTAACATTTCCAGTTGAGATATAAATAAGAAGGAATGTGATGTGAGATTTCTTAGATTTGCTTATATAATCATATACACTACATTTACATTGAATTTCAGTGTTGAGGGTGTTTTCAGTGAATACGTATGTGTGTGCCACAAACTGCTGGCTTACAAACAATAAGCCCAGCCCTGCAGCTCGAGGGAAAGGCTGTATGTCAGGGGTGAGGCTGGAAACAGGTCAGGACAAGGCACTGAAAGGTGCTGGGAAGAAGTGTGTATATTTGGAACTTAGGAGGTGTGGATATACACCCCTTGCAGCTGGGAGGACAGAAGCTCAGAGCGAGGAGGCAGGGAGAGACAGTGATTGTGTTTTGAAGGAGACATGGTGTAAAGTACCTGTCTTCGAGAGGGGGAGGGAGAAAAGCATGTTGAGTTGTTGAGATGTTCTGAAGGCTGCTGTTGCTAGTGTGCTGTGCTGTGCTGCTAAAAAAGATCACACTGTCTCAGTATCACCTTGCTGGAGGACCGCCTCCATATCGGAGAGCTGGCTCGACGCTGCATCATTAGAGACAAACACAAAAGTGTGTGCATATCAAACTGTTTCAGCTGCATCTGCCATCACAGCTCTGTGAAGCCCCTTGGAAATACCAGAGTTCATGTTCACTTCTCAACCGATAAAAAGAAATGTTGTAGCGCAAAATCCCATTAAGAGCACTAGAAACAAGAATTCTGCAGCTCAACAGCAGAAAGAGAAATCAAGATATTGTTCTGACTGTAATACTAATACCCCTGTGAGACAGTTCCTGCTGGCTGTCTACAGTCCTCTCAAATGGAGACAGACAAGTTAAGTATGACAAACCGATGGCATGGTCTCTTTCCCCCTGAGTCCCCAGTGATGATAAATGCAGCTCAGAGCTGCTGCTCAGGCGACTTCATGACAATGGACAGTCTACAGGCTTTCAAGCACTGTCACAATACCACACTTCTCTGCAGTGATTTAGCACTCAATTTGTCTCAATATTTTACTCAATAGGACAAGATAGCAGAAGTGGATGTCCCTTCCCTACTCTTAATTCATGGTGTTAAGATTTTCCTCCTACAGACATACATTACTGTGGGGGTTGCCCAAAGAGACAGTTCCTTCCCTCGTTGAGGAAAACGGGGGTGGGTGGGGGTCATCCTGTGCAGTTGGGGCAGTGTGGAGCAGAGCCTCTGTGCGTCCTCTATGAGCCTGTCACTCAGCTGAGCCATCACAACTCCCCGGGTCAGGGCGGGTTAAACAGCATCTGTCATCCAGAGAAGTGCCATTGTATGAAGGGGAGGGATGCGACAGACAAACACCCAGCCCCCCCACCCCTCCCCTCCGTATCCCCCACCCCCCGCCTCTTCGCTTGGCTCCACACCTCTTCCACCTCTCTCAGAACAACAGGAAAGACTCAGGAGAATCTCTGGGGTTAAACTTGACCTGCGCCCGGAGGATGAGGAAACACTCGTGACATCACTGCCAACCCATGAACGCCAGAAATAACTTTCCTGTCCAAGAAAACCTGCGGCCCCTTAGCAAATCTGGCCCCAAGGGAAGGTCACATACACAAACACGTTAGGGCCGATTCAAACTGTGAGTTTAATCTTCACTATGCCACTTCCTCCAGAAACAGAAGCCCTCACCCCCAGTGTGTTGTCTTGTGGCAGGAAATGCATCCATGTGGTGACACGAACACTGCCGCAGCTTTTTCTTCTGTATGGTGTCGGCCTTTGTGATCCATTCTGACACATGTAAGAACACTGGGAATTCTGCTTATGACTCGCAGCAGTGAAGCTGGCTGCTCTGGCTATCACAAAGTGTTTTTAGCTCCGAACATCAAGTCTTTCTTCGGCAACATGCCTGGATGTCCTGCTGTGTCACGTCTTGAGCATCCCTTTGAGATTCATTTTTTTCCTCTTCATCTGTTGCCTCATCTATTTAAATGACAAGGGCTCACTCATGACATGTCCCTTCATCTTCTCTGCAAGCGAGACACATGGATGGATACATGCCTACTGTAGACTACTGTGAGCTGCCACTTAACAGGAGGTGTGTGGGCGACTCGGCCCATCTCCCCTTTTAGAAACAGCATTATTTGCTTGTTCTGGGGCAGATATGACTGGTTTCCTTGCAGCAGGCACATGTGACTGTTCCTCCACAAACAATAAAAAAAAAAAAGGCGGATATCTCCGCCGGCAGACTGGCGGCTCTTCCTGCTCTTTAGCACGGATTCCGCTGTTATTGTGCGACTCCTCTGACCTGCGGGGTCACTCAAAGTCTAGTCCATGCTCGAGTCAACTTTGCTGAGGGAGTGTTTACCTTATCTGATGTTCGTTTTACAGTAAAGGGCGGATAATTTCAAGCTCAACCCACATCTTCAATCAAAATCTGTTATTGTGTATTATATATTAGAGTGACTTAGACTGAGCAGACAACCGTTTAAAAGCTGGATACCTTGTGAAGACTGCATCCCTGGCTGGCCATCTGCGTGCTTGCTATTGCCATTAGGAGGAGAAATAGACACATCTCTTCAGCCAATCTACAAGCACATCCACTGCTCTGCGAATATAAATGCAAAGAAAGAAAAAAAGAAGTCTGAGCACATTCTCCTTGAGGGCCTCACCCCCAACAAACACATGTATACAACCAGACATGAGCAAAATCTGGACATTATTTTCCAGACAAAATTTATTTGATATTTAGGTACAATATGAAGACATAATGGCACACAAAGATCTACAGAAAGAAAAGGCACAAAATATCATACATTCACTACCGTGTCCCCTGAATTTCAAAAGCTGATCGGAAACATTAAAAAGCAAGCTGTCAGAAATTATACAGTTGTAGATTTCATAAATTAGGATAAGACTGTACAGTTGCTTTGTGAATACTTTCCCCTATGTCACCTTTTTTGACAGATGGCAAACTGAAACCATTAATTTGAGTTACTCTCTTTAGCCAACGTGTTTTTAACTGACAGCAGGCGTCATTTAGATAGACTTGGAAACATTGATTATACTGAAGACTTTTTTGTCGCACCTTGAAACACAGACACTCAGACACATACACACAATCCCAGTACAGTCACAAAGATCAATGGGATGTCTCGTGTACTGGAATAAAATGGACTAGACTGTGTCACGACCACCTCCCATCATACTGAAACTGTAAAACCACGTTTCCCATAGAAAAGGATATGGTGAACGGAAGTGAATGGTTTCAATGAGCAACAATATCAAAAGGATCCTTGTGTCGTCTTGTTCACCTGAGAAGATTTTGTTGTTGTTGCCTCAGAAATTTGCTTCCAATTTTTCCTATTTAAAAAAAGCCTACAAATTGCTCAATACATGTAAACATATCAGAAATCCATTTACGTTCTTTGGACAAACCAATAACCCATTACTGAGGAAGTGAGCACATTCCCTCATGAGACTGACAGAAAATAAAAACAATCTTTGAACCCAGAAGATTTCTTAACATCAGTGTCTTAAAAATGTGGAAAATAGATTTCTAAAAAAACAAATCCATAATTCCTGTTGCACAATTTAAGACATTGACACACCAGAAAATGAGGGGAAAATAACACTTACAACCAAACAACACCAGTAAGAATCAGATGAGGAAACCACCTGTACTGTAACACAAGTGATGATCAACACTGCAGGCCAGTGCCACATGATTCTGATGCCTAAAGGGAGAAAGTGCAGTATGGAGTTGAAAGCAGAGATGTAAATCTGCAGCACTTTGCAGCAGCAGTAGCAGTGTACACCTGGCTGTTGCGGGCATGACGGACAAAGTTCTGCTGGCTGAGGAATTGCACTTGCTCAGGCACTGCGACACTAATCAGGAAACATACGAGGGAAATCACATGCTATTCTATACCCTGAAGAAAACAAAAAGTTGTCACAAAACGACTTAGCTCATAAAGCTCTCTCTGCCAAGACTTACTCTTAACAAGTAGCAGCTAATAGCTAGTGCTAACAGTTAGGGCGTCAGGAAAATTGCCAGTCCAGTCAGAAACAAGGGAGGTAGCTAGAGCAATAGCTGGCAGCAGAGATAACAATTGGTTTAATAATAGGTCCAATAGATATAAGGGTCAGGAGATTAAGGCAAGCAGTGCGTGGTGCTGGTGTTGACTGGGCACTGATAAGGCAGTTATGAATTTGTAAACACACCTAGAATGAAGCAGCAGAAGAGGAGGTGGAGACGGAGAACTTCGGAGAGCCAGCTGAGTGAGACAGGCCTCTGGGGTGGGCCGGGTGAGGTGGGACGAGCAGTGCGGTGCAGTTTGGCTTGTGACAGAGGCCGGAGGGGTGTAGCACCATCTGTGACTGTTTTTCAGTGCAGTTCCTCTGGGGACAGCTGTTAGGGAGGTGAATGCTGTGTTGTATGTTGTGTGTGAATGTCTTCAGAATAGGGAGTGTGTGGGGAGGGGAGGAGAGGAGGGAAAAAATAACAAAAAAAAAAAAAAAAGAGTGAGAGCTGTAAACACTTCCAAAGTAACATCCTTTAGCTGAGCAAGCTTGCAGGGATCTGCCCCACTTGAGCTTTTAAGTGATCAGTCACCGCAAAGGCATCCACACCTGCGAGAGTGTTTATGTGTGAGAATGAAATCACATGTTTATCCTCATGTGTACAATGTATGTGTGTCACATGCATGTGTGGGTTTCTATTAAATCTGCACAGGAGTGAGAGCAAATACCTGTACGGGCATGATTGTCAGTGCTAATAAGATGCAGTACTTTGGGTAAGGTGGGGTTATGAGGGAAGGATTACAATGGGCCAAGGCGCCAAGGGTGTTAGTAATCTCTTAATGGGAGCTGTGGCAGGAAGGAACATGAGTATGACAAACAGACAGACTCGTGCCAGGGAATGCAAACCACTGAGCTGCTGTGTACAGTTAAAACCAAGAGGGAGACAGAAAGGTCAGACAGGGCATCATCTTCAGAGGAATGTTTTGGAGGGTAATATTAACAAAAGAAAGAAAAAAAAAAAAAGGAAGAAGAAAAAAGAAAAGCCGAGATAATACAGAGGAAATATTTGGTCCAACACCTGCCACTCTGGAATCAAACCAATGAATTTGCTTTTGTAAAAACTCTCTCTACTGGAAGTAGCTCCTCTTCATATCTCTCCAGAAGGCTTGGTCTCGTCAATAACATGATGCCGATACCTGGCCTTCCTCTGCCCGGGAGATCAAAATTAACCAGAGTCTTATCAGCTAGGATCGTGTTGGTTTCTAGAAATCAATTCCTCAGTGGATAGAATGTCTATGATTGGGTGCAAGTCAGGGATCCACTCTATTGATTGAAGGTAGCAGTGCCCCATCCTCCACAGCCTGAATCAGTTAAGGAAAAAAGTGGCACCGAAAGACCATCGCTGCCGTCATTGTGGGTGTTTGAAATCCTTTGCCTCTTCATTCATCTGCAGCACTGGTTCCCCGGACTTCACCCTTTTTGCGAAGCTGTGGGGAAGAGGAGAGAAATAACACACGTTAGATTTATGCAAACCTAACAGGTGAGGGCAGGTTTAGTGGGCGTTTCATTCATTGCATTCAGTGGAAGCCCTCATGAATCTTTGCTGGTTGTGGTGCAGGGTGCTGACTCATTTCTATTCATTACACATTACTAAGTTTTACTTTTTGCATCACAAACCATTAAAATACAACAAAATGTCTTTACAAACTAAAATCTTCAGCCTGCCCCTAAAATCTACTCCAGCAGTCTTATCAAGCCTCTTGTTTGTCCTCTGGGTAGATAAAAGCATCACTTTCAGATTCTCCCACCCTGAGGCTGATGGCTTTGGAAAGTCAATTAGTGTTAGAATCTGATAGCCGAACACCTTAATGGAACAGTTCAAACTAACAGTGGCACTAAACAGAGGAATAGACGGATCTGATGAAATGGCATGAGGATTCACCCTCCCACTTCTCCATCCTTTTTCCCCATCCTCCCTCCCTTTTTTCTCAATCACAGCACAGACTCCTTCTCAACTGCAGAATTCCATTTGTATGTTAATGAGGGGAAAAGGAGCCATCTTGAAGCCACCCCCCTTTCTTGTCCTTTCCTTCTCTCAGGCCCCCCACCCTCTTCTATACCACCAGCATCAGTATACACAAAACAGGCAAACAACTACTACTGGTGCATCTTCTCCATAACTTAAGAGTTTCTCATTCACACACGCCATGTTGCCAACAACCTGGATGGTTATGTCTGTATGTAAGCTTTGGTCACCATCACCTGGTGTCATCCCATACAGTCCAACTGTGACCCTGCTAACCCTTGAGCCCCGAGGTCCAGGCCTTTTCGGCCTCCTCACCACAGCCCTCTTTGATGGCACCCGCCTGTTTACTTACTCCAAAGGAAAATGGGAAACACATGCTGAATTGGGGCGAGATGTGAGGCTAGTGGAGAAGGGTGGGGGGGGGGGACTGAGCACAAAATGCTGTATGCTGGTAGTAAGCCAGGAATGTTTGAGCCTGGCCCACTTTGGCCAGTCCAGCCCGGATTCCTCCCTTTTTCTCCTTGTACGGCCAAAAGCTCCCAGACTGATATAGTTCCAAGAGCAATCCAGTGGTGAGGCTTTACAGAGAATGTGATTCACAGAAATTAAAGCCTGTGACTTAAAAGCAGACTGTTTTCCTTCTCTGCTGTGTATTTCTCTATGGGAAGGCTCTAGATTGCAGGTACTAGTCTGGAGCAGGCCTTGTGTGTGTGTGTGTGTGTGTGTGTGTGTGTGTGTGTGTGTGTGTGTGTGTGTGTGTGTGTGTGTGTGTTTTTAACTACTGGCCACCTCTTAAAAATAGCATGTGTGATTATGAGAAGTTCTGCCCAGATGTCTGGATATATCCAAAGAACAAGCCACTTACCTACACAACACATACACGCATGACACATTCATCCAAACCATTTTCACCGGGTCAGCAAAACACCTGACAACTTCACACATACGTCATGTTTCTCTGTGATCTGGTGTTATTAATTAATTCAGAGTGAGCTATGGAGTTGCATGTAAATGCATTCACACGTGCACTTATAGACATAGTGGATTAAAGCCATTTCACAACACCGAAGTACAGAGTGAGAGCAGCAACACAGAAATCCCATGAGGAGCAAAGACAGCATCTAAGAGTCTGGCCTTTACCAGTAGGAACTTACAAAGCAACACTCAGACATAAACCTGGCCTGGCTACTCGTCTGCAGCCTTTGTACCTCGCACAGAGCCCTTCTTACGCATCTGGACAAAAATAAAGTACAGTAAATCACAGAAATGGGAATGAGGAGGCATGTGGGGGCAGCTAGGACAAGGTATCAACAAGATGGTGAGTTTGTTTCTTTTAGGTCCCAAAATGCTATTCTGAAATAAAAATGGAGGCCAAGTAAATAACATTTGTAGAGCAAAATATTAACAGAGAACAGCTGAGTGGTTGTATTTGGAAGGTAGCTAGAGATACAGTCAAGTTAATTGAGATTTTGTATGGATATTCAATTAAACTTATCAATTGTTTAACAACAAACATCTGTAATCCACAGAAAAATGAACAGCACAAAGCACAAAGCATAAAAACAAAAATATACTAATTATTTCCAGTACAAGAAGTAAGCACATGGTTATAGTTTAAAAAAATATTCTTTAAAAAAAAAAGGGATTAGAAGACACATTTATAGTGGACAATGGAAAATAATTTGCAAATATGTACAGTGGATAAAATGGCGATATGAATATTCATTTTATAAAGAGTCATTAGACACCGTCACACTGCTTCATCTGCATCTCTGGCAAATATTACTAATTAGTGATGGCAGAGTGTGTACACTCCTGAGGCTGGAGGCAGTTCTGTGCACAAATCCAAACAATGACCAATATGCACAAGATTTCTAATTAATTATGGATCATTTTTATTTATACACTCACCTCGTCCAACTCCCTCTGTGTCTCTGCCTCCATCCGCCGGATGTCATCCATAGTCAGCTCCACCCACTTATCGATCCAACAGAAGAGCTGGCGGTGAAAGTTAGTGAAGATCCTCTTCTCTTGCTGGGGAGACAGTGAAATGTCTGATGTCATCACATTATCAACACCACTCTTTGACAGATATGATGGAAAACATTTTTTTTATGATAATGACTGATATGTAACATGTTTCGTCATCTGTGGGCCGGATTACCATGCAACAAAAGACAAAACTACCTTTTCATCGTAATACATATAAACTTGTGTCAAGTATCTGAATTGCGACCTGGCAGTAATAAGGTCAATCAGGAGTAAAAGACAGTGCTGCTTTTGCAAATGAAAGCCCCCAGAGTACATCCCATGAGCCTACAGTATATAAATGGAGTGGGCGAAGTGTAAACATGTTACTAACCTCATGGATGAAGTTCTCCACTTTGGTCTGCAGGCCCCACCACTTGAACTTGACTGTGACCAGTTTGTAGGCACACATCCTTGGGCAGTCGGTCTTACTAACCAGCTCTTTCTGTTGGGAGAAGAGCACAGCAAAACAACGACAAGACTTACTACCCCATCACTTTTTAACAGGATCACAGTAAATAACGGCAAAAACTAGACAGAAACTTTCCAATGAGAGAATAATCGTAAAAACAGCAGACGGCTGAGAGAATATTATTTTAGACTCATCGTGGCTGCTTTCAAAAACTAAAAATCATTAATACATAATGCTTTGGGTATGGAGCTTGCTGAAATAATTATCAATATGAAGATGTGCTCTGCACAGATAAAAGTACCCTAATCTCCAACACACTTTCTAAATCCATCTGCTGCTTGCACTCTGCCTCCCTCTGAAGAGAAGAAAAGGGAGAGGAGGGGGGTTGGGGCAGAGCAAAGTGGATAAACTCCAGATGAAGGGACCATTTCTCTGCCTCCGCCCTGACAGCGACACCGTTCCCAACAGGCATGCCTTTGTGGCCATGGAAGGCAGATAAAACGGTGCTCGCGAAGCGATAAGGGCGTCGCGGTGCAAAGCTGGTTACATTATTAACACCCAGGACCTGCTCGCCCCCAGAACACACAAACTCTCCCTCCGAGAACACCTGTTTAATTAATCACTTCATTCTGCCTCGGCATTCCAAGAGAAAATGCCACAGACCCGCCTCAATCACCCTCATCCCACTGCCGTTTGATGCTACGATCATGGAGGAGAGCGAGAGAGGGGAAATGAGAAACATTTCTAAATTTGCAGTGGGTTTAGAAAAGTTGTCATCGCTAAAGGAGAACTTCACATGAAACGGATTCTACATCAAAACATTTACGGTGACATTTCTTCTCTCCCTCTCTGTGCCCCACTCAAAGGAGCAGAAGTTTTCAGAAATACAAAGGGTACTGATATGCAAGCATGTGTGCATGCAGAGATAGACAAGAGTTTTATTGCTCTGAGAAGCTGGCAGAAATTGTGCCTCTGTTGTCACATAACTACTTTTTTTTTTTTTTTTTTTTACCTTTTCAAAAACAGTCTTTTTCCCATGTCCACAGCAGACGGGAAAGTGATCTAATTAAAAACACAAAATAAAAAGTTGTGCTTCTTTATTCATACTTTTTAAAAGCTGTTTGGGTGCCTTTGTTCTGTAAAAATTCTTGAAGCAGAGGAAAGTTTCCCATGGTGAACTTTGGGGGCTCCACAGCAGAACTGAAATTCTCAGCGCTCTAACAGTAAGCAGGACCCATTTGTGAGGCTGTGGGTTATGACAGGGTTTAGACGGAAAAGCGGCAAAACTCCTGACAAAGTTTCTGTGTGGATGAGTAACGTCTTATTGACTTATTACTTTCAATCAAAAGTATATCAAGCCTATTCCAATTTGCTGCTTTTCAAATTTAGTACCAATGTCCGTACACAGCCCCCCCCCCCCCCCCCCCCCACTCCCCCCTGTTTCCGTCTTCATCTTCTGTCACACTCGGAGCCTGGCAGGCGGAGCTCAGGGTAGAACCTTTATCTGACCCAGTGACTTGAATTTTCTATTACATCCAATTAGAGGCGAGAAAGAGGTAATTTGTCTTCATCACATTGCAGCCTTACAGTGCTGCAGACACCACTCTAGCCTTCCACCAGCTCTGCGCTCCCAGAGCCACTCAGATTACTACAGGCAATGGTGTTTAAGTCTATGTGAAAACAAATCAACATATAAGTCTAAATTATACGAATATAAAGGCCCAAAATAACTGTGCAAGTTCTAAACGGCCTCAAGTCTATGTGAACAGGTTTGAATAAGACTTGCACATCTGGACGTCGTAATTTATCTCCTAACTTCTTTGAATAACTGCATTAGCTCTGTCAAGTTACATAGGGACCATGAGTGATGTTTTTCAAGTCCAGCCACAAATTCTTGAATGGATTGTGGTCTGGACTCTGTTACTCCGGGACACGAACATTGTTTTTAGGCATTTCCTGAGTAGCTTTGGCTTAGTTTTGGGGTTGTTGTCTTGCTGGAAAATTAATCCTCTCACAAGCTGTACTTTTCTAGCAGACTGCAGCAGGCTTTCCTCAAGGATTTCCCTCTCTTCGTTCATTTTACCTGCTATCTTCATAAGACTTGTGAGACCTGGTGCAGAGGAGCATCTGAGCAGCTGCCACCAGTGAACAACACACACAAAGCTCAATCTTTGGTCTCAGACCACTGAACTTTCTTTTGCTGCATTTTATAGAGTCTCCCACATACCTTCTGGCAACACTTGCCAAAATGTCACATGTTGTTTCAGCAGTGGCTTTTTGTTTGTTGTGGGATTCTTCAACAACTGCTATGAGCATGGTGTCTCCCCATTCCCACCACTGAAGCCTGAAGCTTCTTCAGAGTTGACATAGGCCTCTCTGTGGGGAGGACAGTCTGCTCCAGACAGATTTACAGATGTTCCATATTCTTTCCATTTTACTACAACCTGACTGAGTCTCATCAGTGCTTGGAAATTATGCTTAACTGGAAGGTTACACAAGCCATGTTGCCAACTTTAAAAATAAAAATAACTGCAACAACCATTTGTAATTATGGGGAACTGCTCAGAATCATCTAAGATCACAACCGGATCTTGTATAAATGACCATCATATAGTCTGAAATGCAGGGTTGTGATATCAATTGTCATTTGTGTGTGAATGTGATAAAACCATAGACTGTATAAAGCATGGACGTAGCACCCGTGACATCACCCATTGGTTTGGGGGAGTCCGTTTTGTGATCCTACTACGGGCATTTGAACTGCGCCATCTTGGATTTTAGTGGGAGTGTACTTTCCATAATTGGGAGGAGAGGCGGTAACTCTACGGGTCAGCCGGCCGAGAACTCGCCCAATGAACTCGAAGCAAGACAAGCCAAATCGAGCTAGCCTAAGGCTAATCAGCTAGGCTAACAAGCTAAGCGGCAGCTACACAGCAGTCAGCCCCAGGTCCGACCCGACCGTTAACCGCTGGATGTAGCCGCGGGCCTCTGGGTGTAGCCTAGCCTAGCCCAGCCGATGCTTTAGCAGAGAGCTAACTGCCGGTAACTGTCTATGGACCTGTCACTCAACGTAACCACGCCCCAATTTATGTAAGAATTTTAAGCCTAAACAACACTAAAACGGTTGTGGTACAAAGAAATTCACCCCCCCAAAAGTGTTTTACAGAGGTGGAAACTATCGGTAGAAACCAAAAACCAAAAAATGTACCGGTAAAGTCGGCTATTTTAACATGGGGGTCAAAGGAGAATTGCTCACTTCTGGTCCCAGCCCCCAGTGGCAGCCGAGGAACTGCAGTGTTTTGAACGCGGAAGTGGTATTCACAGGTAAAACCCACAACTCCCCCCTTGGATAAAACTAGGGCTGCCCCCAAATAGTCGACCAAGCACTGGTCGACCAAAAAATCATTAGCCGACCAAAATTTCATTGGTCGATTGGTCGCAGGGAAAAAAAAACAAAAAACATTTGGAGCCGTGTCTTGTCAAAATTAAGCCAACATCAATGACTGAACTGTATATGAAAGGTTATGGGGCTTTTATTTTGAAGGGCCAGATACAGGAAGTCGTGACGTGACACTTTTTTTTTTTTTTTTTTTTTTACACGGCACGGCAATCTCTCTCGTATCACCGCTGTCACCGTTAGCGGGTGCTGTCTGAGCCCCGGTCCCGTCCCACAGCGCTCACCGGCAGTCAGTCTCAGTGTCACGGAGCGGATCCATGATAGTCCCCGCTGCAGTCAGAGACCCGCACCCATAGACATGTCTATGCCCGCACCGCTCCACGCCGCGGACCCCCACCCCCGCAACCCCCTCACACAGCCTGAGCTCAGTAACTTTTTACCCTCCTCATCTACTGTGTTTATTGGTGATAAATGGGCATTCTGCCGGTAATAACGGTGAAACCCGACCGGCTTGTTGTTGAATCTCGGACCCAACACGGCCGGAGTCACGGGCATTAATTAATTAATTCTCAACCTGACCGCGGGCAAAAAAAAAAATTATTATTATTATTATTTTTTTTTTTTTTTTTCCCCTCAAGGTGGGGGGTCGATTAGTCGACTAATCGCCATAAGTGACGACTACTGGTCGACCAACAAAATCTTTGGTCGGGGGCAGCCCTAGATAAAACGTATTCACAACAGCCTTACCTTCCAGGTGGGCCCAAGAGGTCCTCTACCAGTCTTAACTGACTTGAACTTGGCGGGATCCTCGTCTGGCTTGTAGTCCTGCAGTAAGAACAATTTGTACTATGAAAACACAAAGCACATTGTATCTGGTCGCTGCAAAGTCTTCAACAAATGTATCTTATACATATTTAAATAGTTATTCAAGAATATGCTTAAACATTTAAATAGTTATTCAAGAATATGCTTAAACATACATTCAGAAATAAATAGGTGTTGTGTTAGAGATATGTTAACATATACATCTTTTCCAAAAACAAAAGTGCTATAAACAAAAGACTTTCACTTAGCATTCAGTAGGTTACAGTATTGGTGATCTGTGGAGCACTGACACAATCAGCAATCCCTGTTCATTAGGGGGAAACTGGAGCTAGTTTGTCTAATGAATGTGCTTCAATCAGTGCTTGTGTTACTGCAGTGTGTGTGTGCGTTTACAGCCGCTCTGTGCAACAGCACCCCCTTATGCTATACATCCACCACTCACTGTAATGTCCTGTCAAACCTATTTTACTGAACTAAACACTTATTCCCCATTGTGCAGGAGAACCTTGATCCCATGGTAGAAAGATTTTTTAAAGGATATTAGAAAAATACCAAGCGACACCGGGTGCATTCGCCAAGCACATGAGCACATGACAAAGTTGACTTCATAAAGTAGGCAAAAGAAATAGTAATACAAATAAATGAAATGGCTTTCAAATTATCAACAGCTCAAGGGCCCAACAATTTCAAATAAATCATGATGCGCCTGCAGCTAAAAGCTACTTTTCAGGGCTATCGGCCAACAGGAGGGTGCCCAATGTGTGAAAAGAGATAGAAACATCCACACATACACACACACACACACTAATTTGGCTGTTTTAATGCTGAGAGCTCCATCACTATAACAATACAGTGTGCAGCACTAATGAGGCCTGTGAATCGATGTGCCGTGGTAGACGAAAAGGAGATACTCCTCAAGTAAGAGAGTGTGTGTTAGAGCGCGAGTGTGTTTGTGTCGTGTGTGTATTTGTCTAGTTCCGGCATACGAACCACTATGAGCCTTAATTACACTAACAAACTCATCTGTGCTGGCGGTACGCCCCAGGCCCTGCAGCCATGCCTGAGGCTGAGGGCTGATAGGGCCCTCAGACACAACACACTGCTCCAGCAAGGCAAACACGTCCGCCTCGTTAACTACCCACCGCAAACAAACACGCGCACACACACACACAAACTAGTGCTTCTCAGTCAAATAGCCACACATATGCACAAAGCACACACTGAGACACAGTGAAATGAGGCAATGTGATGTCAAATAACAGCAATAACGTGCAACATCTTCAAATAAGATTTCAGAGATTGTAAATAGGAGTATCAAAAACTTATATTTTGAAATATTGAGGCAGTCTTAGAATGCTTAAATAGTGTATAGAAGTCTTAAACACCAACATTTCAAGTAGCTGACACTTCAAATAGAGATAATGCACATATGTTCAATTCATACTGAAATGGTAATCAGAGATGTCCTGAGCCTGTTCAAGCTTATTTTCATGGATCAGTTGCAACATATCCAGCAGAGTGAGACTTCGTTCTAGTGTATCACGTGACCTCCCCTAACCCAATTAGACCTTCACTCCAGTGAAGAATATCAACTACTTGAGTTTATACTTTAGATTCCTGAACTGTGACCTTCAGTTTTTTCCTAATAGAAAGAGATTAAGTAGTCTGAAGCTTTATTACTATAATGGGATAACAGACGATTTAGTCAACATTTAAGTTGTGTAATTGTGTCCGTGTCGGTATTGGGTTCCATCATCTGACAGAAAAGACTCATATCAGGGGACAAAGACAGTTGGGTGGGACATCAAAAATGGTCACATCATTCTATTGTAACCCACTGTTAGTCCGAGGGCCATATGTCTCATTGTGCTTTACATTATGGTAATACAGACAGTTACTAAAATACATCTCCAGCCTGGGAACCAATAAAATACATCTCCAGCCTGGGAACCTCTAAAACGGCTCTTAGTATTCAAGTAGTTTTGTATGCATGTATTCAAAAAATATATACTCCCAATTGCTTTTCACGTGAATATTATTCAGTTCCTTTACTCAATTAATTAAGCGGCAACAACTGTATGTTCAAGTCAAGTCAATTATTTAAATACTCCTAACTTGCTGTGGAAATGTCAAATTAAAATGTTAAACATCAATAGATTGTGGCTCCAGTGTCATGAGTTACAGATATCTATGTTTCTAAATCAATATAATCATTTTTTTTCAATGAGGAAATCCCTGAATCAGTAATGTATTACACCCTCAAAAGATTGATAAAATAATGATAGTTATGCTTGTCACAAATCATTCCTTATGTAACGGGGATTGGGTGTGGTAGTGATCAGATTTGTCCACATGAAGGCGCCAAACTTTTCTCTAGTTTCTACTTACAGCAGAGGACACATGACTTCTGTCTGCGATGTCGATGGGCACGACGCCGACATTCTGCCATGTGGAATTGTCTAGTTTGTGCACCTGAACAACAACAACACAAACACAAAAAATAATAATTGAAAAGCATAGAGTCAAAGCTGATGTTCAAACTGGAGATTATATTTACTCACGTTTTCCTGTGTCCCGAGGTCTGGTTTGTGCCATGTCTCAATCTTAATGAAGAAATTGTCTTTCATATACTCATTCTAGAGGAGGAGTAGGGATATAAGAAAACGATATAAAAAGTGAAACCTTAAACATTGTTGTATCTATGATATGCTGATGATAAAAAAGACATATAAAAAAAAGACAAAGGCCATTTCAGGCTACCTACCGTCACAACTGGATCAAAGTTAAACATGAGGAGAAAAAGGGAGAAAAAAAAAATCATTACCCATGCAATAAAACAAACACGATAAAATCACAACACACATGTATTTAACCAAGGAGAGGAGCACAGGTTTTAGGATAAAGCAAAGGTAAAACGCTATGGGGAGGGGGACTCACTGGTTCTGCAGTAGGGATAGGCATTCCAGGCCTTTTCATGGAAGACCAGGGAGCCTTCAGGGGCTACGAGCTTGACAAACCCTGGGACTTTACTGTGGGGTGGGGGAACAGGATGGAAACAGGTAGATGAGGGGAGAGAAAGGGGAAAGGAAGACACATCGTTTCACTTTACAGGAGCTCTGAAGAGAAGACTGAACAGGAGCGAAACTTGGAATGATTCATAAAGATTAGACAACACTGCCATTGGCTGGTAGCAAGGTGCCATTACACTCTAAGAAGGCTGCTATGAGATGAAATAACTGGCTTTTACAGTGTTTCAAGAAGGAAGGTACGCACCTCTTTAAGTGGTAGATTTTGTGTGTATACTGTCCTTTCTCTCCATTATTTTCATAGGGCTCATTCTTGAGTACCTCGATGCCCTCGCCACCACCCGTCTCATTTTTACTCGCCTCTGCCACAGAGAACAGCTGACCAACTTGATACTGTAAACACAAAAACAGTCTTTTACAATATGCACAGAAAATAAATGTTACAAAAGCTATACACAGCTCATGCATCTTTTTTTTTTTTTTGCCAATTAGGGCTGCATGATTGGGTCGTGGTTAGCACCTCGCTATATAAATACAGACCATTTACCATGATATGAAACATCATGATGAAATTATACAAGCAGACATGCGATTTTAGTGGGACTGAAAATGAAATTGACAATGACATTTGTTGGGTCTCTTGTATTAAGTCTTAAGAATATGATTTGTTAATTTTGTTAATACATTTAATTTGTCTGTGTCTGTACTGTATGTGGTTTTGTGGGATCCCAAATCCCAGTTTAGGAACCACTAGATTAAAGCCCCGTGTCATGCTTGTGTTGTGATTATAGGGAAATCTATTATTGTTAATAAATCATTCATTACTTGATAAGTGTTCTAAAATTGAGCCACTAAACATGCCAAAATAAACTTGCTGAGATATGTTACTGTCCTGCAGTCACTGCAGTGGATTGCACAGTTACATCATGTGCCAAGAAAAACTAAGTACTCAAACAAGTTTGTGCCAGAACTGTGGTGTGGGAGCATGAGTGTTTTTTTTTTCTTCTTTCAAATTATACTGCTTGATTTTCCAAAACAAAATAAAGCAACAGTAATCCTAATCTGGACAGTCTAGTTGATTTGATCAGAAGATTGTGTGATAGATTTGGTCTAAAAATGTAAATAGTCTCATTCTCAGGCTATGATGTTTGAACAAGAGACGGTGTAACAGATGATGTTGTTTGCTTAGGTTTCAGCCATCAGAGCCCTTATTAGCATTTAGCCTATTGCAAAAAAAAAAAAAACGAACAAGGAATGAGCTTTAATATGCAGCTCTAATTGCTTAAGAGATTTCATCACCATATAAGGCAGCGGGGTGAGTCTGGGATTAGTGACATAAACCTCTATAAACACAAGGAACAATTGCCTGCTTATGTAAAAACCCAAGGATTACAAATTATGTGTTTTTGGATCATACAAGTGTGTTGTCTTTACTTGAAACCAGCTACCAAACACTTGACATGATAAAACAGTGATGCATTTACCATTCATTAAATGATATACAGCAATCATTTTAAAGGAAGGCGTATTACAGAGATGTATTGTGATTCCTATTAACCACTGCTCTATGACACGTTCTCAGACCAAATATGGGATTACGATTCCACTGCATGTCAGACAACAGGGAAAAAAATACACTGCTGTGGAAAGCGGAAAATATCTATTAATACAACCAGTAACTGTAAACCAGTTTAGGACCACCAAAACAAGTGTTTCACAGCCTATGCACTCTCACACATTGGCCTAATCTGATGCCAATTATGATCAGGATGAACGGTGGGTGAAAATATGGTAATAAAAACTGATTACTCACCTCTTCAACGCTACAAGGTAAAACCACACGGCTGCAAAAGAAAGAGAAGCTTGTATCATTCACTCAATATCGAGCAATTCTGCCAGAAGCACTACAGTTTTACTACAAGTCAAAATGAACAGACTTAGTGTAACATGAGCACCAAAAAGATTTACATTCATGGATAATTAACATTTTTAGGCTTGTGTTGCAAAATAAAAATTGAAAAAAATCTATGAGAGATAAAACATTACCTTAAAAATATATTGATATGATAAAAATATTACAATGAATAAAACGTATCTTTCAAATCAAACCTAGAACCTGGCATATCTAGAAACATTAGCATTTAAAAACAAAACTCTTAATGCTTTATGCATTTACAATGACGTGTAAGTTGCCCCGTCACGCTGCACACAGTAGAAGCAAAAATGAAAATGAAAACCCAGTACAGAAGATTGGGCATTAGAGATAACCTCCACAAAGCGAAGAAACCAGTACTGCTAAGGAACAGGAAGCTGGTTGTGGTCACTCTTCCTGAGGAAAAAACTACTACTGGCTACGGTAGTTTGACACACTGCTGATTTCAGCAGGAGGAGAGGAAACCACCACTAAACCAGAGTGGAAAAGTTTGAACTGAATGGAGCCAAGACTTAATATAGGTACGAGATGTGACGTGTAATTAAAAGAGAGATCAGAGGAAGTATACCCAAAGATGCAAGTGACGCCATCTTGGGTTAAAATCATTCCTTGAACAACAAATATGCTGTAACAGAAGGTGCAGCTGTTTGAAAGGTACAGTCTTTACTCAATGTGTAGTAAAGGTATACCGTGTGACTTTCCTTCGAATCCCAGCAGAAGTCAACTCCAGGGTGTGGTAAGCTCAGCTGCACTCAAAGCAATTGCAACATTTAGGCTGGTGAACATGAAACTTTTTTGCAGTGACCACGAACCACACCAGAAAAGAAACAACATGGTAGTCAGAGGAAGTTCTCTCAAAATACAAACCTGAAGGAAGGCTGTATTTGACCTGACACTGACACACACGTCTTTGCTTCCAACCAACATGCTATTTGACATGGTTAATGTTGAGCTGGGGCAAAACAGTGAGAATTTACATATGACCCGAGAATGACACTAATTTATTAACTTGTGTTTAAATGAGTCCAGTCTTCACAAATGTTTTAGTTCACTCCAAGTGGCTGTGATGAGAGTGATACCATCT
Organism: Trachurus trachurus; assembly: GCF_905171665.1. NCBI lineage: Eukaryota > Metazoa > Chordata > Actinopteri > Carangiformes > Carangidae > Trachurus > Trachurus trachurus. The sequence continues at coordinate 27,350,595 of NC_139895.1, forward strand.
CCAAAGCAAGGATTCCTAATGTGTGATGTTGCCTTTCATCACAATTATCAAGAGGCACAGGGGCACATCATAATAGTTCTCAAGTCTGAAAAATGATCTGGATAGGGGTATCTTGGGTAAATGCAGATAACTTGTTTTAAAAGCATGCCTGTCATTTTAAGTGGAAAATGATAGGAGCACATCATAGATGTGTGCAGTGCACACAGACAATCTGCTGTCGCCAACCCTAGTTGGTGACAGCCCCTCCCCCCTGTGCTTGATGCCGATTTCAGAAATGTCAGCATAATTTTCTGTTTACCACACAAGTGATGGAATAAAACCTATGCATTGCAGAAGTGCGCAAGGGTTTGTAAACATGTTTAAAAATATTATGTATTGCCACCCTGTGGTAACACTGTTACTTGTTGTCTGACCTGTATTTTCTGTGAAACACAGAATTAAACCCACACATCTAACCTGGTAGCAAAATAAACTACAGGGCTTTACAAATAGATGTATAGATGTGAGAAATACCCATTAGGCCTAAAACATAATCGATTGAGAGGTAGGTTGCAATACAACCAGACATGATGAACTCTCAACAAATAATAAGGGATAGGTTTGGGCATGTTCCTAATAAAAACATAGCATGGACTGGAGTGAAGTGCTTCAAGGGTGGGTTCAAACCACTTGCTTGATATACATACTGTAACCTACAAAATAACACTAATCTGTCAGTCAATTTAACGGGGTCTGTTTGTATTTCTCTCCACTCAATCCTAGTCACTTGTATTGCTAATACCAAGGCCATTAAGCTTCTATTTGACGGGCTGACAAACATCCATTAATCTTATCTGTTTGACTCCTGTCAGTTTCCTGTGCTACTGGACCTTTGCTGACACTTTTACATGAACTGTGACTCTTTGAAATGACTTTAATTCAATCTGAGCAGGAGACACCGCACACAGCTTTAACTTCACGATAAAATACAGTATAACTCGCGTCTTTTACAACCCAATGCAAATACAACTACCGTACTTCACTGGATCGATAGACTCATTTTGTAACAGACTTCCTGCCTGCATCTAATCCCACAGCCATTTACTGATGAAGTCAAAGTTTCAAACTAGCGTGCTTATATTTACAAGTAGCTACTAGCTACAACAACAACAGCAACAGGCACACAGGTTTTCTCAAGTGGAAAGAAAACATTAGCTAAACTTGTTTCTCTCTGTGTGTAACTTATGGTTGGATTACTGCACTGATACTTTTCCAGTTGACAGCTGATTTAACGTCAACACGAGCATCCTTTGCTTCAACTTCATGAGTCACACATCTACCAGCTAAGTTAGCTAACTTAGCCTCACCTAAACACTTCTGACGCTAGCTAGTTACTCCAATTAGCTTAGTTTGACACATACACACACTCGTGTATTTAATCAAAGTATTTATGGGGAGTAAGATTAGCTGGCGCCGACACGGGTAACTTAAGTGTCAGTGCTGCTAAGATAACATTAGCAGAGCTGGGTGACTCTGCTCCCAGGTTACACCGTTAGGTTAGCTAGCGTTAGCAAACACTGGGCTAAGTCCTAGCTCAAGTTAGTTTGAAGTTTTACAGCCTGAGCGAGCAGACCTCGATGCGCCAAGTCTTTTAAACTCCTACCACAGACCACAGCCTGACGTGTTCAAAAGTCAGCTGCTTGACGTGGACGGCTGACAGACTGTGAGATGAGAGCAGCTGTCACACAGTGCCGCTGTCAACGCCGGTAGGCCACAGCAGCAGCTCTTGAGCAATCCCACCCTTCCCTCGTGTACAGTATGTGACACAGACACCGAGGCGAGATGAAAAGTTTTCGTCCGTGTCCTGGCACCGAAAAAAAACACGGTGCCCGAGCGAATCCGCCCTTAAACGACACCGTGGTTTCAAAAACGATAGAAACAGAGCAGTTAATGCAGAAACTGAGCACTTACTACTCCTTGATGAGGACCATCGTTGCTCTCTCCTGCCTGTCGACACTGGCGCTGCCCAGCTACCGCTGATTGCCGCTGACGTCATGGGCTGCTAAGAGCTGCGGCGGCCCCTCCCTGGTGAGCGGTGATTTGCAGAGGCACCCGCTAATTAGTATAAACCAATAAGGTTTCTCTATTGATCTTAACCCGCCTATTGTACAGCTGCTCGACAGAGAGACTTACTCAGCACATCAAATTTAAACCACATCATCCAGGCTCTGGTTTATTTACACAGTGATAGAAGAAATCCTTCATTGAGATAAGCAGGGTTTTTCTGTCCGCCCAAGTTTATCTGCTGTACGACCACGAATAGCCAACTTGCTCAATATAATTTACTCTAATGACGTGTCCTAAGGCCCCAACTCCTGTCTGTTCAAACACCTTTCCTCGTGCCACAGCTGGCGTGGAAAATAGGCTGGGGGCATAAACGGTTAAAAAATGTATAGAGGCCAAAAGAGGTGAACCAAGTATTTAGTGTGGCAAATGTACTGTAGGTGTCACAGTGGTGTTAGATGCAGAATAATACGAAGGCAGGAATACAAGAAAGCAGACATGATGTTTTTATTGAAACTGTTTACTGATAAATGACAGATGGTTGTCATGAAACTTTCATGTTTAATCTCAAAAAATCATGGGCTAAAAAGTCATACATGGTACTTAACATTGAATAGCAAGAGAATCCATGCTTCAGAGGAGACAGTCAATTCACAAAGAAATCAGGCAAAATGCCCTTTTGATTTCAATAAAAAATATTAAATCTTTTTTTCCCCACTCTATCCATCTTTACATGGTACAGGTTTGTTCACTTTTTAATAATATAAAAACGCTTAATACTGATTGTGAAACACTGGAATTAATTTACAAAACATAATAATAATTATTATAATATTAATAACAATAACAAACAATAATAACAATAACCATTAAATTTAGAGAAAATCAGTCATAGCTGTTGCATCTTGGCCCACACAAACAGCAACGTTTTGGGGGAAAAATACCAAATGGCATTTACATCTACCTGACACACAGTTACACACAAACACAGTATCAGGTCGTTGAGTATTTCTCATTGCCATTTACAGTGTTATGGGCACAAAGACAAGACACCCTCTGAAGCATTCATGTGCCTCTGCAGGATCACACTCACTGACCAATCAAATCTTCTCATTGTCAGACAAACTTGGTGGACCAATAGTGGTCCTCAAAAAGTGCCCTACTCGTCCAGCACACAGGATAGTAAATGACAGATAAAAGTGGAGGACCGTTTTAAATGTCTCAGCATTTAGAGGAAGGGAAAAATCTTCCAGGCGACAGGAACTTGTATCCGTTGCCAGCAGGTAGTCGGATAGAACGAGCACCAGGGCTACTGCTTGTGGAAATAGTAGGTGACGGGGCCACTTTTCTGGGGTTGGAGCAGTGGTGTCCATTGGAAGAGTTCTTGCTGCTCCTATCCAGTGACTGCAGCCCCAGCTCCCGCAGCTCCAGGCTGTCTTGGGTTTCATTAGGGGAGCAATGACGTGGGGAAAGGTTCAGAAGGCTCAGTACATCCCTACTGCCGGGAGCAAGGGGTCCAGAGCCACCGTGGACTGCTCTGACGGGACCTAGATGTTGCTGCTGTTGCGCTGCCGCGTTAGCCCAAAAGGTCTTCAGATTGTGTATAGCTTGGACTTTTTCATCAATGACCCCTCTTCTTAGTCGATCCAAGTCTGGAGTATCAGCTGATGTAGAGCAGGCCGAGCCTGTAGAGGAGTAGGAGAGGGCAGGGGATGGAGCACTACCAGCCGGGGATTGATGACCAGAACTGGGGGACACATTACTTGGGGAACGAGATATGTGGCCGCTGTACGGGGAGCTTGGGTACTTCAATTTAAATTGTGCATGGCTGTCTAGCGTGGGCGAAGGGTGGCTGCCCTCTTTTTGGGAAGACTCAGAGACTGCAGGACTATTGTAGCCAGAGCTTATTTTCTGCAGTGAGGAGGAACGTGAGGGAGGTTTTGGTCTCGGGGAAGACTGAGCTCGGCCACTGGCACTGCTGTTAGGACGGCTGAAAGCACTGGTTTCGGAGGAGCGGAAGGCGCTGCTCCGAGCTGAGGTTCCTCCGGCTGTCGCGCCTTCTGCCCCCACACGCTGAAGGCTACCCACAGCCCGTAGATGGCTCTGCGTCTCCTCCAGAATCTTCTGGGCCAGCTCCTGAGGATCCAGAGGGACAGTTTTTTCTTCCTGAGACTTGACAGTACTGTCGGTCTCGGTACTAGACTGGTCAGATTCACCTGTATCTGAGCTGCTAACCTTACCCACTTTCTGGAACGGCGAGTTTGGGCTGGGCACCAGGCATGTCTTGACAGGGGATGTGGGGGTGCTGACACTGCCCCTTGACGATACCGATACAGTGTAGCCTCTCCCTGCTCCTGCGTTAGACCCACCAACGACCCCCCTGCCACCGCGGTGGTGGCGCTGGCTGTGGCCCGGCGGCAGAGGCAGAGAGTCACAGTGACTTCCGAGCGGCTCGCTGCTGATAATTGAAAAACCCTCATATTCCTCCTCATCCCCTCGGGCCGCTGCCACTGCAGCAGCTGCCCCATGAGGTGAGGAACGGCTGCGGGGAACGTGAGGGTGTTTGTGGACAGAGTAGTGAGCCGTGGCCCCACTGCGTTGCCGATGACTGAGGAAGTCACAGTCTGACTTGGAGGCAAAGCTCATGGAGGAGGCTACAGAGCTGAGGCTGTAGACAGAGATGGCATCTGATGCCTGGCTGTCCAGGCAAGGAGGAGAGAAGGGAAGACTTGAGTATCCCATCGGCAGGGGGTTGGACACAGACTGGGCAGAAGCTAAAGACTCAAGGGAAGATGAGCTGTCCAGGCTCAGACGCTTGGGCAACTCTGTGGAGTCTGTAGAAAGAAGAGGAGATGTATGTACTGTCAAGTGACTGAAAACATTAAGAGGAAGAGAAATTATGCAATAAACATGAGCAAATCAGTGTAGTTACCAAACAGGGCCAGCAGAGACTGGAGAGCAAAGTGCAAGGTGCGGCGGTTGGCTAGCTTGCCTGTCTTCAGCACCACTTCTTCTTGGCCTACCTCACACAAGTCGAATCCTACACAAAAGGACAACAGTTGTAACTCAGGGACTTTATCAGTGCGCCACTGTGTCTGAAAGTCCACAGGGATGCACAACTGCATTCTGGGTGAGAAGCTGGAGTAGTTTCTTCAGGTAACAGTTGACTCACCAAGAGCGGCCAGAAATTCATGGCATCCTGGCAGTCTCCATAGCTGCACACTGATGGACACCTGAATGGGCAAGAGGGAGAAGTCCTGCTCTTTCTCTCCTGTCTGGAGTTGGACTAGCACCTGGTGGAGCTGGAGGAAAAAAAGAGGGAGAAGACAAAGAGCGGATGTAGTGCAGTGGTTTTGAATGACAACAACAAAACTCACTGAGGAATTCTACTGGACATGTGATGAATGGTAAAAATGAGTTTGTGATTGAACTGTTTCAATTCTATCTAGAACATGAATGATCCAAATGCAGAGTTTGACATTTCTTTTTCATCTGTTTGAGTTCCCTAACATACTGTCAACCACATCTTATTGTGGAGCAGATGTAAAAAGAGAAAAGAAACAGCAGTAGGTATAACTGTTTCATATTCATGAGCACTTGGGGCCACAGAGTAAAAAAAGGTTTCAGCATTTTGGCGGTTTACACGTGCCCTGTTAGCACTCCTGCCTGTTTTGTTTGGGGATTAGTCTGCTTGGAACAGAGACACCTTTGTCAACTTGACGTAACTGTGCCTCTTTACCTCACATCACTCTTCATTATTATGAGAGGTTTGCGTTTACATCATAGCTTTATCCCCTCTACCACCCTGAAACATTCCTGTGACCTGTAATGAACCAGGGTTGTAAATCCTTAAATACTCAAAATCCCTAAGATCTGAAGGAAGTTGAAATGGGATAATAATTATAATCAAGACAACAGGGTAAATGTTAATGGGCTTGAAAACAGAAGTGACCATTAAACTGTCATGCAGCGTTTATACAATGAGAAGGTGTTTTAGAAAGTTTAGCAAGTGAGACAGTGGAGAGTGGAACAACAGGGTGGGAGTGGGATGGAGTCTTGGGTAGGTGAAGGCAGACTTACCATTGCCACCATATTTTTAACAGCCTTCAGACCGCACGTTAGGGGCAGGGGAGAGAGAATAAGCTTTTAATTGCATGCACACAGGCCATTCACAGAGGGTACAAGAGTCAACAAGGAAGATAACAGTAACGAGTAACATACATTTTCAATATGTTATTGAGTTTGCAGGAATCAGCTTTTATAGGTTATGTTCAGCATGTTTCGTGGTCCATGCATGGACCAACGTTTGCAGTGTGAGGCAACAAAACCTGCCAATCAGCAGGTAATTGGATAGCCTTTCAATTTATGCATGTGATAGCCAGCCACATGTTACACGTAAACAGGGATAAACCTCTGCAGCATAAGATTAAGTCTTTGTTGTCACGAGGTTGGGTGCAAGAGAACAGGACCTGGATTGTTAATAAGACTTTGTACTTGAAGGACTGCTGGTCGAGCTTCCATGCAGCATTTCAATGCAGATTAATCTGCAGCTTGAGTGTGTTAGTGGGAGTCCATTCCTGACGTCATTGAGTTATGTAATGATATATCCCTGATATTCACCTTCATGGCACAAAGATGTACCAGAGAAAATGTGAGCAACAGCCCTCGGTAGTGTTTAGTACTTCATGATAGAAATGTTATTTGTTATTTTTATCTGGTGTGTTAGATTTTAAGATCCAGCAGCATTTGTTGAGAACCTACCCGGTTGATGAGCTGCTCTCCTGCCTCTGAAGCTGTGATGAGTTTGCACAAAGCCTGGAGAGCTGGCGGCGGCAGACCTAAGGGATGGGATCAAAGGAAGTTCTTCATTATTCATACTCCAGGCACATTCGTTAAATCCCAAACTAAACAGAACTATAAGAAAACAGGTGACACCATATAAAATAAAGAACAGAACTAGCAACAATGAAAGTGGAATTCACTGAAAATGCGTTGAAAAAAATCATATGTAATGAATAAATCAGTAAAAAGAAGACTAAAAAAATAAAAAGAAGACTAATTAAGCCTGACTCAGGTACACACCCAGTAGTGATTGTAAAGTGGTGCTGCACTGCTGAAGCCTGTCTCCAGGGTCAGCAGTGGGAAAGAAGACAGCAGCAGGGATACCGGGCCCGGCAGAGTCGAGTCGGAAGCCCACAGCTGTCAGCAGGGCCTGCCAGCCCGGGACGCCCCCCACCTTGTTCTCCACACTCTGCTGAGATGTGTACATGGAGTTACGCTGGCCGTTCTGTATCCTCTGAAGAGACTTCTCCACCTGCAAAGAGGATGGTAGTGCAGCATCAGCATTTTTTTGTGGAGCGTTTTGACATTAGCTACAGTAGATAACTTCATGTCAGTGCGCATGTGTCCGTGTCTCACCAAGTGCAGTAAAACTCTCAGAGCATCACGCACTCGATCTGGATACTGCAGAATCTCTGCCAAAGCTTGGCCGATGAGGGAGGATGGACTGTTGAGCTTCACATCGTTGCCAATCAACATATATCCTGGACAGTAAAAATGCAAATAAAATAAAAAAAACTCCATTAAATGTTCATCTATTTTTAATATGGAAATGTAGAATTAAGACACGAGTGAATGCCAGCTCTAACCTGCCCAGTTGGAGGGGTGTGAGTACTGCTTGCTGCTCTGGACAGTCTTCATAGCATCTGCCAGTGCCGCGCTCGCCTTGGTCCCATTCAGCAGGGCAGTGTAGAATGCATGGACAAAAACTTTGGAGGCTGCCACAGGGACGGGCCACAAGGACACGAGAACACACTGAGCCCCAGCTGCCAGGAAGGCCCTGGTCAATCCCACAACACCGTCTGCTGTAACCTTGCTGCTGGACTCTTGGTATGAGCTGTAGCCACAATGAGACAAACATGTGGATAATTTAGTAAGGAAATATTAAAATGTTTATTTGATTAAAATGTAAAGGGATAGTTCACCATTTTGGCAAATTGGCCCATTGCCATAATCCCTATAGTCATCGCAGTAGGTTTGTTACCTTTAATTGTTGGTGCAAGCTATTTTTTAGAACGGTGGAGCAGAGCCGCGAGCTGCTCAGAGCTACGCTATACGGAGGCTAATGGGATTTCTTGGTTTCTATGAGATAATAATGGAACGTTGTGAGACAGAGTTGTTTTTCGAGCTAAATTCATGCAAAACAGCTGATGCACGTTCCTGTCAGGGGCTGTTTTTCGGCAAGCAGTCACTGCATTTGCCTCAATAACAACTCCGTTCTAAAAATAGCTTGCACCGACAAATAAAGTTAACCAACCTACTGCTATGACTAATAGGGATTATGGCAATGGTCCAATTTGCCAAAATGTTGAACTATCCCTTTAAAGCATTATTTGTTTTCTGAAGCTTCCTAGGTTAAGCTACCTTATTCTCATTACCTATGTTGTAGTATGTTTTTTCCTAAGCAGACAAAGTTCTTGGTATGCTTGTAGTTTTGATTCTTGCTTAACAAAATAGACAAAGATTTAAATTTGCTGTCCTAGTCAGTGCACCTACCCCAGCACCACCAGCTTGACAGGCAACCTCAGGTCCAATATGTCTGCAGCTGTGAGGAGGAACTCCTGGAGGGGTGGGCTGTCACAGATACTCTCCACATCACTGCTGTCATCCTGCATGTGGAGAGACTCCGGGATGGTGTAGCCGCTTCCGATGGAGCCCTTCCTGCCTCGTCCGCTGCTGCCTCTCCTGCTCCCTGCACCTCTCCCCATTGTGCCCACTCCCACACTGGCACTTGCCCCACCAGGCACGCTCTCGGGATTCGGGGTGAGCACCAGAGCTGCCAATTTCCAGGAGATGTGGGTGGCAAAGTGGGCGCACTCAGCTTGTGTGAGGGCACTCATCACCCTCTCCTTGGTCGCAGAACAGCCAGCCAGAGGTTGACATCCCAGCAGCTCAGCCACCATCAGAGCCTCCTCCTCTGCGGAGGGCATGGGTCCCCACAGCCAGCGGTCCATCACAGGTGAGGGCAGCCGAGGGTTCCCCACCACTGCTGCCATTGAGACACCACCGCATGGAGCTGGTCCTGGGCGCCGAGAGTGAGCCTGACAGCACAGAAACAAGTGTTAAATCCTAGCTCTACAATGTAAGGAATTCAATTCTGTTATCCATGAAAGATGGCCTAATAGGTTCTTGATAAAGCAGATGAATATAGAATTCATGACTGGACTATTTACAGGAATTTTAAATAGAAATATTGAATTATTTTATGAGTAATAATCTGAATGGGAAGTTCAACCTTTGCATTGGATCCAAGGCCATGGATGGAGGGAACAGCGATGAGGCTGAAGCGTTCATACAGATATTCATTCGAGGAGCTTCCCTTCAGCAGGGCGAAGGGGATGAGGTACAGTTCCCCCTCCAGCACCATCACCAGTTGCCTGTGTCTGCCAACAGGCCCACTGGAGTGCATCAAGCCCTGTCAAGACAAAAAGGATTAGTATGGAAAATACACATACACAAAATAGCATTCAAGCAATACGTGGTGCCTTTTTTGATTTCTATGTCATGGCTGCACCCCCTGTCATGCTCCTCACTACCACACAACAACCCAACAGGCAGGCAATGACCCATAGAGGTAGCACTCACCCCCTCCATAGGTGCAATGAGCAAATCATAAAGTGCCCGGAGTGGAGGCTTGCCGAGGTTACTGGAGCGGCGAGGCAGGGAAGAGTTCCCTTCTTTGGCAGGAGACATGGTGTTACTGAACAGGCTGGTCATACTCTGGCAACTCCTGCATAAACACAAAACAGCACATGCAACAACAGTGTTAATTCTGTACAGGATACTTTTATTCGGCAGGCTCGCGACGGTTTTAGGACACTCCATCATGGATATACGGTAATTGTTTCAAAAATACAGTGTCAACAAGTGTCTGTCATCCAGATATACAGAAATCTATCATTTTCATCAAGTAGATGCTTTTGTCCCACATTAAAACTTGTTGTTCAATTTGTTCAAGTTTAAGTTAAACTCTAAACGTATCACCAGCATCACTTATTCCTTGGGCTAGTCAGTTCTTTCCTCCATTCAGTCTTGCTTTATAATAACTCACGTATGTTGTGCATCAAACTGTCCTTTAACACAAAACCACTCAGCTGCTCGTAATGACATTTCCAGATGTGCTGGAAATGTGGTTGACAAGCTCTGCATCTAACTTCAACAGATATGGCTCTTGGAAAACCCACACTCATCCGATGCAGCACCTATTTTTTGTCTTTGTGTGTGTGGCAGCAGCATAAAACAGCAGCAGCAGCAGCACAATGTTTTTTTTTTTTTTTTTTAGCTGCTGGGCCATAACGTTGTGTGTGCAAATAAAGTAGTAATCTTTCTGTGGCTACCAAAATGCAGGCATACCCCCTCTCTTTTTTCTTTCAACACAGTCAACCATAAAAACTACAAATATCAAAAATCTAAGCACAAAATATGATGTAGATAAGGACAGACCATAGTGGACCTCCTCTGTGATGTGCTACTCTGTGAATGCAGATACAATTTCATATGGCATGAGCAAATATTAATAAGGGTGATATGTCAGCATTGTCAGTAATCTCCACTAGATGGCAGTATTGCACTGTGGGAGTCTGGATCTTACAGAAATAAGAGGCACTCCATGTCATCAGCTTGCCAGAATGAGAGAGCAGAGTGTATGTCTACGTTTTTTTATACAGGGAGCTACTCTACATTTAATCAAAACTCAGAGCTTCCAGATGATGGAAGATGTGTTGGAGAGTGTCCTCAGTACTCTGCCAATAACATAACTGTAGTTTGTGTTTCTGAAACTGAGAAAAATAAGGTAACAGCCCAGAGTGTTTGAGGCATGTCTGCTATGTGAGAGGACTGACAGCGCCCTGCTCAGGCACAGACACACGACATACTGAGAACTGTGCTAATGGTGGCTGTGGGGTTAGAACCCTTTGGTGCTGTCGGCACACAGGGCCAAGCTTTTATGGCTGCACTTGTCACTACTCTCCATCTGCTCCACCAGCCAGAGTTTCTTCCGGGCCCCAGCCAACAGACATCTATCCTGCCCTTCTGGTAGCCCCAGGCCACTGGCTTTCCTCCAGCCTCCCAACACTCTGTCTCTCTCCCAAGCCTTGGCATGAGCCTCCATGGGAAAGCAAACAATCGTTTGTTAGCCTGACATGAAGAATGAGGGAGAAGGCAAAGGATAAGCCAAGAGAAGGTGAGTGTCAAGTGTAGTGGGAAACAGTGGAAAGAAAAGCCTGAGAGCAGTGAGGCTGAAGGTGATGAAGGCTGAAGGCCTGGGTTGGTCTGCAGCTGAAAGGCCTGATTAACGCGTGCTCTAACTTCAACCAAGTGACCACTGCACTCTTTTGATGCAGGCATCCTGTTCTATCAGTGTTTACTGCTTCTTCACTGACAACTTCATCAAGAACATCAATCTCATTATGCCGTCGTTGTGCACAAAAACGGTTTCAATTACACACCGAGGGGATTAGACATGAGAAGACTTTCATTATCACCTTCTCATAGTAATCCTTCCAAGCTCCCTGGTGAAGATTAGATCTGTGTTAAAATAGGACAATCGATAATCACGGCAAATTACGATACTGCACCAAGGAGCACACATCTTCGAATGTTGGGTATATTGTTCTCTCACCTATTTTGATTCAAATGACATTCAATTAGAGTTTATTATGTTTTAATCCTTTCTCTTGATTATGAGTAATTGTGGAAATACTGCAGTGCTCACACTATTTAAGCTTAGATCTCAACATGTTAAGGAAAAGCGATAGGGGAGAAGTGAAGTCAATGGGAAGCCTTGAAAAGCGCATTAATGTACATTAACTGACATCAAACCCCAAGATGTACAGTGTGACTTGAAATGACAATGAGGTTTTCTTCCCTTTCTCTTGCTTTAGAAATGTGATAGACGTAGGCTCATAAGCATGAGGAGCTTTATAATTCAGACTTTTTTGAGGCCCAAAAGAATGAGTGGATTATTACCGGCAACCCATTAAAGAGGCTTAATGAGCACCAAGACTCAATTAAAGCCGGAATTACCCTCTCATCAAAGAGCAGCTCAACTGTGGACGAGGACAGGGAAGTATGACCCAGACACACACACACACACACACACACACACACACACACTCGCATGCACGCACACGTTCTATTGACATACATTACCAATCAGCGCTATGTAAATGAATACTTTGCTTAGTGTCATTGAGTAGTATTCGGAACAAGCCGCAGGCAGACTCACAGAAAACTCCACCGTTGTAAATCACTGCAACAAACACACAGACAGGGCAAACATCTTATAACCACATGGGTCTCAATGTCTGTGGCTGGCAAGCACATACGCACACACCAACACACACACACACACACACACACACACACACACACACACACACACACACACACACACACACACACACACACACACACACACACACACACACACACACACCAAGGCTTCATCAGAGTAGGCAGTTGATAAGGGCTTTAGCAGCTTGGCTCTACTCAGTCTATTTAATAAGGAGGATTCACATGCTGCCTCTGCGCTGGCTAAACAATGGAGAAAAGACTCCTTTCACAGATGAGCCACAATACCCACGAATCTCCTTACCATAGCAGATATTTTTAATCTTTTTCTTTTTTTCCCCCCCTTTTTGGTGGAAAGTAGGTCTGAGTAGAGGCTTGGTGATTAAGACAGAAGACAGTCTGTAAGAGCATCCAGGTGATTCGCAACAATCTCCTACCTGTTGAACAGGTTGTTTCTGGACACCATGCGCAGGAAGCCCGTTGGATCGGTGACAGAATTAAGCTTGTTGTTGAGCTCCTCGAATTGTTGGTCCAACAAATCTCCAGCCTCACTCTCTGTCTCGCTGCTGGAACACCCTCTGAAAAGGAGGAGGGCGGGGGGGGCGAGAGATGCAGTTAGAGACATGCACAGCCACTGAAATGTTGGCAAGAAAAAGGCACTTCAGCAAAGTAGACAATACACAGACTTAGATTGTTTCTCTGCGGATAAATCAACTACACACACTCCTCATCTGCCTAAAATACACACAGTTCGACCCACGCGCGCTTGGCCTAATTTCCCAGGCTTGGTCCAACACCCTGATGGTAAGCAGAGTTAAATCCTTTCATTATAATGCTGGTGATGCTGATCCAGTCAGTGGGGAGTCCACCACTCCCCCCACAATCACTACCTCGCCACCGCTCTCCCCCATCCCTCTCCTCAAGTCTGAACCTCTCTTCTGATGTACCCATATCATGCAACTCTTATATCAGCTTCTTGCTCTCACGGTAGCAGAGTGTGAACTTGCACCAGGGGATCTCTCATCACCTCATGCTCCCGCTACACCATTGCTGTTTCTTTTTTTTTTTTAAATCCTTGCAGTATGCGCCTCATTTGACATTCGTTCTCCCGGGGTTCCTATATACACAGATATGAGTGAACTGGAAAAAAAGTTGCAAACATAAAATTCATGTATTCATACATAAATTTCAACTGTCACAAAGGGCTGCATCCTTCCCTCTCTTTATCATTCTTTCAGTCCTATGCACACATACTCTCCCCATTCTTCTCCATCCCATTCATTTGCTCTCTCTCTCTCTCTCTCTCTCTCTCTCTCTCTCTCTCTCTCTCTCTCTCTCTCTCTCTCTCTCTCTCTCTCTCTCTCTCTCTCTCTCTCTCTCTCTCTCTCTCTCTCTCTCTCTCTCTCTCTCTCTCTCCACACATTACAGAGTCCTGCCTCCCTTTCTCTGCACTCTGGAGAATGAATGGGCTGGTAAGTGGTGCCATATTGTGCCCATCCAGGCGCAGTGGTGTGTGTGCAACTTCCTATTGGAGTAGTAAATGAGCTGGTAATGGGGCAGGAGGGCCAGGCTGTGAGGGGTGGCAGGAGCTGGCACTGGGCAGACCAGCTGGGCACTATGGATCAAACAGCAACTAGAGAAACAAGGCTAACGTCAAACGCAGTGCATGCTCATGGGTGTCGGAGGGTGATTTTTACTGTCAATATATTCCGCCACGTTTTTCCATCTCCTCCCACCGAGCCCCCTCTGGCTGTGTTCCCTGTTGTCTGTTACTGTAGCTCTTTATTCATCAGCACTCTGTCTCTTAAACTTTGATTTTACAATCTCAGCTCCACCTTCTTCCCATTCTTCCTGATGCTCTCAGTAAACCCATTCTCTCTCTTCCTTTACTTGTCACGTTCGCTGTTTGTTAGGTGGGTTCAACTGTCTGGCTATCCAAAGTGCCATTATTCCGTCTCATTTATTCCCACTGGGGAGAGAGCGGAGTACTTTAAGCAGGTAGTGGAGGGCTGTCATCACAGGGTGCAATGGGGCAGAATAATACCTTTTCACACACAGACTCTGAATGATAAAATAACCCTTCTTCAGCTAACTCCGGGGTTAAGTTGGTTTGAGTGTTAATCTTCGTTCTGTGTTTGGACTACATTTGAAGATAAAATGTTGTTTGTTGTTTTTACAATACCCTCTGATGACTGGTTAACAAGGGCTTTCCATAGAGTACTTGTTAAACAGTGTGGTCTGTAGTGCCGCTCCTTCGCTTTTCTGTCAATAAACTTAATGTGGGTGCTTTTTTTTTTTTTTTTCTTGGCCGCTCTTCTCCCTCAGTAAACTAGAATTACCGCCTTGTGGTTGCATGCCTCTGCCAGGCAGTCGAGTAGACGCAAACATGGTCACAATCTCCCCTTCTGTCCCTGGGCTCCAGCATTCAGTGTCACATTATGATGCGACAGTGAAGTTGATCACTCTATTATTTTATCCTATTAGACATTTGTGTGAAATACTTCCATAATTAACAAATGAATTCTGGGGTGATGGCCAACAACCAACATAGGAGTTCATCCTTGAGTTTAGGTGGAAGTTTGAAGAAATTCCCTCATACTGTATTGTGTTCACAACAACGGGAAGTTTTGTTACAATTGGATATGTTCTGTGATATTATGTACTCTGTTTTTATACTTGAACAACGTGATGTACGTTTTGAGATATCATGTATTCTATTTTAGTACTTGAACGCACATAACCTGATGTGTGTCAACATGAAGCCAGATAGTGTGACTGTAGCCTGATAAACAAGAACAAGATGTAACTGCTAAGTCCTCTTAATCTGTCAGTTAGGTTTGTTACTGTAGATACACACCTGATCAACAACAACAACAGACACATGTTGCTTATCACATTCTGAAATCAAATCAAAACTGAATATCAAGAAAAGATTCTTCTGTACTGAACATGTATCTGGTTAGGGCTAAATGCTGAGGTTGATCATGAATTGAGAGGAATTGTCACAACTGCTGGCCATCATAACATCAAAACCTCAAAACATAGTAAGTCATCAACTCAAGTGTGGAGTATTAGGAAAAAAATACGTTTTAATAATTACAGTTAAATGGGTATGTTATGAGCTCAAAAAAACAAACAAAGAGTTTTAATTTCCATCTTGACGCTGTTATCATCTCACCTGCTGTAATAAGACTCAACTCCGAGGGCTTCCCGGGCGCTGGCAATGTGCTGCTCCAGCGATGAGCCACTGATCACTCCACTGTTACCAGCCTCCTGGAAGTCTGATACCCCATCTGACACGCCCTCGCCCAGGTACACCTCATGAAACTTCAGGATACCTGTGGACAGAGAGTGAGAAAGAGAAGGGGGACATAGGAAAGCATGACTGACTTTTTTCAGATGTTCATGAAATGAAAGTTTAATAACAAAAAATAATTGAATGGAACCATTATTCACGCCTCTTTTTCTAATATGCTTGTTTCACTCTCTCATGAAAGAGAGTAATACTGAACCATTTCAGCTCAACACTGTGAGTGAGGCCACATGCAGTAGTGCATCTGCGGAGTGAAATGAATAAAACAAATAACGTTCAATAAAAGATAAGAGTAGGCTGCCTGTGCCATCTGCTGCCCGCCACGAGAGCTCAGCTGAGTTTCCAGCAGAACATCAGAGGGGGGCAGGGAAGAGCACGCTGGGGGATGGAGTACAGGCTGTGTATGTGTATGTATGTTGTACGCTGTGTGCGTGTGTGTGTGTGTGCAGGAGGTGTTGGAGTATCAATGCTGTGTAAGCATGAATGTGCTCATTTGAATGTCTTGCATGAAAAGCATTTGAATGGACAGTATCTGTGATCCAAGTGTACTCTGTGTGTGTGTGTGCACACGTGTGCTCACATTCAGGTCTATAAAATATCACATAATTTTTACAACTGAAGTAATTAAGACTTTAGAAGACCCTTTTTAGTGAATGTAGGCTGTTTAGAGCAGCAGCCATGTTCCTGTGCCAGCTGGATGCCAGGGAATGCCAGGAAGTGACAGACAGACGATTAGTGAGCAAGTGGCTCCCTCTTAGCCCGGGGCAACATTCAGCGCTTTGAAGATCTCCACTTGTCCCTGTAGTGTTCCTCCCCTCCGTATGACTAGTGCTTGGGGGGTCAGGTTCATCTGGTTGCCTGGGAGCTGGATTTGATCAAATGTTCGGGCCTGGTGGCGTGGGACATGGGTCACGGCTCTCATTTCCTCTTTTTACAGCAGAGAGCGGGAGAGAGCCAGAGAACAACTTACAGTACGGCAGCAACACGAGTCGTGTGACATGCACCGAGGTTCACCTGCAGCTTTGCTTATTATTGAAACTGGGATTTCATGAGTAACAGAAACAAACCGCACAACAATCTCTTCGCCTCAGTTGGTGTTACTCGTGTCAACACGAGTGAAGAGGTGCACAAAGCAGAGCAAAAGTGCTGCAATACCAAAACAAAATGAAAAGAAAAGCAAACCGAGAGAAATTATTTTTTGAGACGGTGCAAACAGCAACGTGATTTCCTGTTGGCATGTGTGAAGATGTTGCCTGTGTTGTTTGGCTGTGTCACTATCAATTAGCATGGTTCACTGGCAGATGCCTTCTGGGGTGAGGAGCGAGGCAGGGGGCAAATCCTAACAGTGGAGTGGCAGGTGGCACTGCCACTTGGTGTTAAAGCTGGCCTTCTTACCCCTGCAGCTAGAAACAAGCCACAGCCTCTAGGCCTTTTATCCGCTTTGATTCAAACAAGAAAGTGTGTGTGTGTGTGTGTGTGTGTGTGTGTGTGTGTGTGTGTGTGTGTGTATGCACCCCTGTGTATTTGTGTGTATGTACTTTCACCTTCTTTGCTGTTACAGCTTTGTTTTTTTTTGGTTTATTTTACCTTTTTGTAAATATCTTGTTAGATCACTGTAGTTAAATATTGACTGACTGCTCATATTCAATAGGGATCTATGATATATTTTTGATTTTGTGTTTTAATATCAATGTTATGTATGTTGTTGTGTGCACAGGAAATAGATCAACTTAAAAATAATGAAAAAGTAGTAATACATACAATTAGAAAATTACTTCCATCTCAAATGTGGGGAACAAAGGACACTGAGAAACACTAGTAGGTCAAGTTTCCAGTCACAGTGTCAACATATGACACATATTTCTAATCCATATTAACCTGAGTAAAAGAAATTTGAAATGAATGAACCAAATGATTATTCAAACACATATGGTCTCTAAAAGAGGCGGGCGGGGAAGCTGCCAAACATGACAGGATCTTATCATCCCATTAAGATATAGAGATATTATAATGGAAAAGACAAACTCTTACCTGCTCCTGGAGCCAGCAGCCAGCTGTACAGGTAACCAGCAGCCATGGAGAAATAAAGCACTAAGGCCCTCTGGCTGTTGACGGTGTCCAGGATGTGCTCCACCGTCACCGGGGTGTAGGGATCCGAGTCCTGCTGGCCTGTCTGCCTTTCAACCAGGAGGTCAGCGAAGGCTCGTGTACGACCCCGCTCTGCCACTGCCAGGGCCTCGTCATGGTGGCCTGTGGTTTTCAGAGGTCAGTCAGTCAGTCAATCATCAAACTTAACACCTTGGAATCTAACAAAGATATGAGAACTATGAACAAACATACCCAGGCTGACGAGGACCCTTTGGAGCGCCTGGTAGCAGGACGTTTGCAAGTCAAACAGGGAAAGTTTATAGTCTGTGCTGTGCTGGGCTTCATGGCGGATGGTCTCAAACAGCGCAGACGCCCGGTAGAGCTGATGATAAACAACAACCACAAGATATTTATTCTCAGAGTCATTGATTTGACAGTTTACATATAGTAAAATTATGAAGTGACAGTGAAATTCAGCTTTTATTGTTGAAGGTCGAGGGTGGTCCTATGGATCTCAAAAGGTAATGCATGACACTGGCATCGTTGTTATAGGATTGATTCACAGAGAGCTAAATCATACAATAAATAAAAGCAGTCAAGGGGGTTTGAGAAACATGTTGTAGATACAATTGCAACAAATTGAAACCTGCTACTATTGGACTTTTGGGGATAGAATTATTTCGGCCACTAGATGGTAGCAGACCACCTCACTGATGATCTTTGCCCAGACTTGCTTCCTTCCAATTATTGTTTCTCTCTCAACAGAGGAGAGTACTGTAATGTAGCTTGATGAATCACCATCAAACAAGTAAACCACTCTTCAGGTCTTACACGCCTTAACGTGGGAAAGGGCAATGAGGAGCTAAACCATTACCTGGCCATTTTAGATGGGCTGCATCCAAGGAAATAAATGCTTTGTGAACTCGAGAGGTCTCTCTGTCTCATTGGCCCTTTCTATTCAGCACCAGACATTGGATTGAGAGGAGAGAGACAATGGAGAGGTGGCGCAGCAGGCGTTGTTGCACACTGGCCAAGCGGGCGCTGGCCAGGAGTGCTGATTCATGGAGGCCTTTATTGATTTCCTATTTCTGTGCCTATGGCAGCCCTGTAGGATGACTGGGACTGCTATAAAGCCACTCTCTCTAGGAGTCCAGTGCCAGCAGAGACGGTAAAGCGCTCTGCTCACACTGCTTGACAATAGTTCATACAAGACAAAGAACTGCAGTAGAGATAAAGTTGCTGGTGTGGATGAAATGGATTCTATCAGCACTGTGGGTTTGGTGGGAAAAAAAGAGAGAAAGCCTGCCTGCCTGCCTGTGTGTGTGTGTGTGTGTGTGAGTGTGTCTCTTGTGAGCGTACACATATGCATACTCTGTAGCTCGTCTGACATATCCCAAGGTCATGCAGGAAAAGTGTGTCAGAGGGAGTGAAGAGGGAGAGTGGAGATCAGCAGAGAATCAGCGAGCTCTGCTGCATTAGTGCTCGTAGACGGAGCTGCTAGTCTCGGGCTGATTTTGCTGATAGGGCTGTGGGCTGATTGCTGCACTGCTAGTTTAATCTGTGAGACTTGCAGACATCCCTTTAAGAGTGAAACTAATTTCTCACAGTGCCTTTCTTCTGGCCTGACCCTCCTGGCTAACACATGAAAAGAGAAACAATCCCGAATCTGCTGCGTCCGCACAGTGACTTGCTTGGCGGCGGTTCAGGTGAAATCTGCCACATTCCTCGGCTGCTATGCATTCAGATAGCACTCCCGTGTTTTACCATCACTGACACCAACATGGCTTTTATCTGACATGTTAAGTGAATGTCAATGTCACACTGAATCGGTAGTGCGAGTGGAGCTTGATACACGCGTACCTCTAATGATTTTTGTAAAGTACCCTCCCTGGGGGAACTCTGATGACAGATGATATCAGAGGTTGAAAAAGGCTCAAGCTACAATAGACCACTGATATTCAAGTAAACATGAATGTATTGATTAGCGCTTCTCCTTAGATATGAATGTGAGCTCTGCTGAAAAAAGCTGATTAGAATCGCGACGCATCAGTCGGTGTGTCACGGTGAACATCAATGTCACAGCTGGGGTGTTCAGCTACAATTGGGTTTAAATATGTAGAGAGTGAGGAACATGAGGTCAAGTACTCTCACTCCAGCACCTATGGATGCTTGATGAATCACAACACAAGCCCGTACAAATGAGGTTTGAAGTGGGTCGGGGCATTTGTCAAGGTCATGTGTAGCAACAGGCCGGCTCATGAATAACCATGTGATCCATACTCGGGAGGATAACGGTGTCCTTTCCCACCTCCAATTCGCCCGGGGAGCTACAAGCTCATGGGGTGGTGGGGGGTGGGGGGGGGGTCTAAACATTGCTGTGGTATAAACTGTTGGTGGCAAAGCACTGGATCGCAGTGTTAACATGCACTCATGGTCAAGTGTTAAAGTGGAAAGCAAACATGCAGTGGAAAATATGTTGCACTGGCCTTTTAGAATAATATCTTGGTTTAATTGAACACATTCCTCAATATGACTCATGATCCTCTGCTTTAGTCACCACCTTGGTTCAGTCTTTCTTTCCCAACTCTTGTTACAGATAATTGCAAACAGACAACATTACTTTTTGAAGACTATGATGCAAGACCGAAAAAACAAAGCTATCTGGGTCACATAGATGTACCTAGTGTGCGTGTATCATAGCAGGAATGCTTTGGACTAGATTTTTAGAAATGAAAGCAGCTGAATAACATCCCTACAGACACACGTGACAGCCACTGCTGTTGGCGGACCGCTCACAGACTCGTATCTGGATACACAAAGCTAAAAAAAAAAACTCTTAAGCTGCGGTGTGTGGACAGACTGTAAAGAGAGATGTTAAGGGGATATTCCATGCTTGCCAGGTGGGCAGTGGGCTGAAGAGGAGCGAATATGTGTGTGATGCAGAGGCTTGGGACTCCTGAGACCATGCACACAGATACGAGAAAAAAAATCTCTAGTCATCTGTCGCCTGTCTACTGAGATGACAGCATTCGCAGCCTCAACAGACTCCCCAGCATATTGCCAGCAGACGTGTTCGAGCTCTATAGTCACATCTCCTTTTTCTGTTTCTCTCTCTTCTCTGGGCATTTTCTTTTACGATAAGGGCGTTACAAAAAACTTAAAACCCACACTCCATGTCTTTGGACATCTTCTTCCTCTGCTCATTTGTAACCTCTGCCGACCAACAGATGTGCGCTTATTAGAGGTCAGTTTTAACTACATGAGGTGGTTTTGCTGGAAGGAGTCAAGATGGAGGAGAGGAAGAGGAAGAGGAAGAGGAGAGGAGAGGAGAGGAGAGGAGAGGAGAGGAGAGGAGAGGAGAGGAGAGGAGAGGAGAGGAGAGGAGAGGAGAGGAGAGGAGAGGAATAATTGAGTCAAGGTGAGTTGAGGCAAGAGGAGGAAGAAACAGGAGATATTTTACCTGATGTTGGGCTTCCTCCAGATTCCCGCTGGCCCATAGAGAGAGCCCCAGACGATGGCGGATCTTCGCCTCGTCCTCACGCCGAGCCAGCTGCTCTGCAAGCCGCAGGCCTGTCAGGAGGGGAGGAAACCAGAGCAGATGAGAAAGAGAGAGAGAGAGAGAGAGAGAAGAGTAAAAATTATTCAGAGCAGGCAGACTCTTAGGTATCTTTCAGAGTAACAGATGTAAGCATAGCATGGTACTGATGTTCTGACAGCGAACAGGTTTGGATATTTGGCCTCAGTCGTAAGATACTGCTCACACTGGGGCTAAAACACACAAGCACACACACACACACACACGTCTGCTGTGGAGGGAGGCTGTTAGAGCACTAATCGGACTGCATAGTAATCAATGCTAAGCATCGACTGGCTGAGCAAACACAAACAGCAGCTTAATGTGCATTAAAGAAGCCACGCAATATCATGAAGACGTCCACAAATATTTGCAAACACACTGATGAGCTAATAATAGACTGGATGCAAACTCACAGCGCATGTGAGATTCTGTCTGAGAGACTTCCAGGGTTGTTTGGAAAGGTGTGAACGTGCATGTACACACTGTGTATCTGGGTGTGTGTGTGTGTGTGTGTTCAGTAAGCGTGCCTGTGTCAGATCACCTGGTGAGTGCGCAGTTTGTTTTTCACTTCCAATCCCTCAAGCGGTGTCACATCTTTGCATGTGTCCTCCTCCGAGCCTGCACAGTGTTTGGTTCTGCCCAATTACTGAGATGAAAATGCCACTCCGCAGCAGACAATGATTTAAAAAAAAAAAAAACGACAGCTGCTGGGTCACACATCACCCACAAGGTGCTAAACACGCAGCAAGCGTTCTGCTGGCTGCAATCGGCTATAGCATCGTGCACAGTCCTCACTAAAGCATTGGGCTCTGTATCTGAGTCTATTCTCTCCGCTCGCTTGTGTGGTGGAGGGGGTCTAAACATGCTTTTGGTCAAAGAGAAGGGGAAAATGGGCCAAGCCACCCTCGTCCGAGTTTGCTTTTCTCGGCATTCCTGGAAAACAGTCTGTGGCGGGACCAGATAAGCCAAGAACAGAGAGCGTGACCCAAAACAGCCAGCCTATTCCACAAGACCCAGCACACCACGCAGCCGTAGACTTCATGGCTCCTCCATGGCCACGCTAGTCGGCAGCCTTTGAAGCCTGCAACAGTCTCCCCTCTCTCCTTATCTTTCCACACACCCTCCCCTCTTTCTCCCTGCCTGCCTGCCCTCCCCCCCCCCCCCCCCCCCACCCCATGCATCCACTGCGCTCCTCTCTCCCTCTACCTCCCGCATTCATTTTCTCATCTCGGTGCCTGTGTCTCAGGCCCCCCTCTGCTCTCTCTACCTGTTTCATCTTGACTGTGGCACTGCTTGCGGGGACTCGGCACTGCTTAGGGCTCATTAGGCGCTGGAGCAAGAGAGAGGAAACAGATCTAAATTATCCTTTTCATTCTCTGACAGCATCACCCCTCACTCATCTCTCAACTCCAGCTCTGAGCCTTTCATCTGCACACACACGCGAGAACGCACGCACGCACACATACGCACACACACAAAACATGTCTTTCTCTGAGCTGCTCTGTGATAGTTCTTTATGATCAAGCCTGAATGTCAACCAACTCTATGTTTTCTTTATTCTCCAGTTGACAGTGAAATAATACATGTGAATTATGACTCATGCTGATCTCTGCCTTTCCTCTCTGCCTGCCTCTCTCTCTCTCTCTCTCTCTCTCTCTCTCTCTCTCTCTCTCTCTCTTTCTTTCTCTCCATCCCTCCTTCCATCCATTGCTCTCTCTTTCTCTCTGTTCTCCCACTCTGTATCATTCAGTGTCTGTCACTGTCACCGTGCGTGCCTTTGGTGCGCCCCGCAGGCACAGTCACGTAGCGGTGGCTGACATGAGGATGTGGCCGTGGCTGGCTGCACCCTGAAGAGCAACTAGAGAACACTTTAAAGGCTGCTTGACAGCTGGGTGAGAGATTCTCTGCAGCCCCTGAGGCCCACGCACCTCTGCCTTCAGACACAGGCTTTACGTGCAGACACCACACACACACACACACGCGCGCGCGTTGGAACAAGGGCACGAAATCTCATGCACTGTCGAACCACAAGTGTGCGGTACCAGGAAAAAAAAATCAACCCTCGTACAGGCACACACTTGAAACACTGCCCTTTGATCATGACCACATGTGGAAAAGAATAGTGTGTCACCAACATGAAGTGTCCACCATAAACAAGTGTTGAAGAAAAAAAAAAAGACAATCCTGGAGACATTTTCATGATATATATTCTAACTGCTGTGTTTCTTCTTTCTGTGTAAAAAATAATTATCCTTAGACATTGTATTATGAAATTACTGGATGATGATAGTGGCTGGTTTGCCTTGTATATTGTTGAAGAAACACACCAACATATTTTAAATTTACCTGCATAGTGCTAAAATTGCATTGACATTTTCTGAGCTTAAAGCTGTTATGTGGCAAAGCCTAATTCATAATTTATTATACAATTGCAACCAACACCAATTAATTTTTTATATGGTAGTCCAGTCTCTAATATATACACTCTATACAATGAAGAAAACGATGTTGGTTCTGAGCCTAAGAAATAGTGAACATGCAATAAACTAAACCACAGTGTGTATATAAGTAGCTTAATATAACATCAGACAAACCTATATCACTTTAAAAGCAAGCAACATTCAACTTTTATAGCAGAAAAACAGTTAACACTGAGAACTGTGTGGGATCCATATATGATGATGAAACGTTCTCACTGACATACTCAGCTTTATGTGCCTCTTGAAAAGCTCTGCTGAGGCCTATCAACATCAATGTGTTTTATTTGATACCCTGAAACACTTCTACTATTACGTTTAACATATAAAGAATTTATAATGCGGTAAAAGCCAATGTATACCGTATACGAACCTACAACCTTTGTCGATGCAAGCTGATGATGCTTTTACCGCACAGGTGTGCTTGTATGGATGGGGGTTTATAATAACTTAGTAGGTTTGTTTCTCACATAGAAAACATAATGATATAGTATAAATAGTCTAATTGTAAAATGTACATAATAGATAAAAGATGTAAGTAGAAAGTTATATAAATGTTTTTCTTTACAATATGTATACTGTAAATAAGCATTACTCCTCGCAGATGAGTTGCATTTCTAACAATTCTAACGTTCCTAATCTAGAGTCACCTTCCTTACATACACCAGCGCTGTAGGTTAATATTGTTACTCCATTACTTCTTGTTGCATAAACCAAGCATGGAGAAACTGTAATACCTCCATTAGCGGCTACAATGAGGCCATTGATTTAATGACACTATTGTGTTAATCGTCGAAAAAGTGCATCTTGGTGTGAAATGCCTCCTCTGTTAAAGATTGAGACATCTCTGTGCAGTGCACTTTAATGTGAAATCACAAGAAGATGACTTGAGGAGCAGAGTGAACACTTGAAGTGACAGAAGTGATGTTTGCCTGTCAGCAGTTAATTGGTGTGCATCTCTCTCTGCAGACTTATCATCCTCTACTACCGTGCACCACAGAAGCATCACACACACACACACACACGCATGCAAAAACATATTTACGAATACACACACACACTGACTTGGAGGTCACATGTTGTCAACAATATCTGCACTAGTTTTGGAGCTGCCTTTCTATCCCTCCCTCCAATTAATCTTTTTCAGGAAACAAAAAAAAAAAACATGCAATGCAGCATGAAGAATAATAAAAAAAAAACAACACAAAACTAGAAGTAGGAGCAAAAAAAAAAAAAAAAGAAAAAAAAAAACCTTGCCAACTTTTCGGTCTGGGTAGGTTGGCCAGAAATAATTGGCTGTCAACGATAGTGAAGGCACTGTTCTTTTTTCACAGCCATAGTGAGGAACAATACAAGGACAGTGCAGGGGACAACAGGAGGACAGGGCGGAGACAGAAAGGCTTGTCGCCTTTGTTTCCATTAAAGCTCAACAAGCAGGCCTGCAGAGGGTGTGTGGGTCACTGTGGGCCTGGCTTACTCTAATAAAGTGGACAGAGGAGAGATAAATGAGATGTACTCATGTTTCCTTGATTGCTCCATGCAGGGTGAAACATACTACTGCTCTCTTACACAACCTTCAATTTGCATAGATTCAAACAGGCTTTGGGTCAAACATGGTGGGTGTAGCCTAAGCATCAGGAATGACATTGGGGTGCGCGTGCTGGTGAGGATATTCAGCTCAGCTCGCATCCATGGACGCTTCCACTTATCACGTCTTCTGTGACAAACACTTCCCGCACTGTCACTGACATAATGAATTTTTTGAGGGGCCAAGCTGCAGGTTTTTATTTCACCATAATCTGTGGGGGACAATGAAGCGTGAGAAGCAGGAGTCTGTCAGCCACTGTGTGAAAAGATCCTTTGGCAGCTCACTGCAAAGAACCCTCTGAGAAAAGTAGATATAGAGGTGTGAAGAACAGCTAGCAGTAAACAGGAGAAATGCCTTGGCGTGCATCCTGATAGGTTTGCACAGACATACACACACAAATGCTGGTATACCTTTACAGCACAGAAGACAACACAGACACATAATACACAAAATCCCCCTGTGCACTTAGAACACATGAACACAAAAGCCCCAGACACGCACACATGCATGCGCAGGCACAGACACAAGCACACAGCCTAATAAAAATGTGGCAAAGGCTTAGCTACAAATAGGCTCGGAATTTCATATTCATGAATTCACAAACTCTAAGCCTATCAGCTCAGGCAAAAAAAGGCAATCCTCTCTCCTGTTCCCCCTGACTCACTCACCTTCCTGCAGGTACATGACAGCCTGTGAGTAGTTTTGCAGTGCGTGGTGTGTTCTCCCCAGGCTGCCGTAGGCCAGCGTCTTGGCAGCTAAGTCATTAGTCTGAGCCGCCACACTTAGGTGCTGTTCTTGGAACACGACCGCCCGCTCGTAGTTTCCTAGCGACTCGTAGGTGAGGCCCAAGTTGCCGTAAGCGCGCGCCTGGCGTGTCGGGCTGCCTGCTTCCTCTGCGATCTCCAGGTCGCTTTGGTGGCACCGCAGGGCCGTCTCGTACTCTCCCATAGCTTGGTATACGACGCCCAAACCGCAGCTGGCGTCGCCCTCCAGTAGCCTGTCCTGGGTGTCGCGGGCGATGGCCAGCTGACGCTCCAGACAGGAGATGGCCTGCTCGTAGTTGCCCAGTTGGCTGTGGAGAGCACCCAGCTCGCCGTAGGCCTGAGCTTTGCCTCCGCACTCGCCTAGTTCATGAGCCACGACCAGTCGCTTCTCAAAACACACCAGTGACTGCTGTAGGTTCCCCATGGCCCTGCAGAGGAAGACAGGAAAACCAATGAGTGTCAGAGGCAAGCAGATTAGGCATGAGAAAACAAGCCAACAAAGAAACCTAAAAGAAAAGCTGTCATTGGCACAAATACTCCGATATCTTTCAAGCCTACGATCTTTTAAGCCTTCAACAAAAACCTGTTTATCTCTCTGCTTATCTCACATCTAGGGGAAACTATATTCTTTATTCATGCACACATGTATCTATTCTCTCGTGACTGTGTGAACAGGGAAAGGAATGGACATCGGAGGAAAGCTGTCATCTGTAAAGCTGCCTTCACAGCATTGACGGCTACTGAACCTGACAGACTGAGGAGTGAGCAGGGATGGCTATATGAGAAATGTTTCAGCCATGATATGAAATTGGGCTGTTTTTGAAGGGTAACATTGTTAACCACCCTTTAATACAAGATGGATTGTCTGTCAGAGGATCCCTGCTCCCATCTCCACATTTGATTTGCTTTCACAGCCTTCAAACAGACTTTAGTCACCGTCTCAGGCATCAACAATGGGCCAACGCTGGTTTCAAATGGGGCATTGAAAGAATAAAAGCCGTCAGCTTAATTAATGTTGTGTGATAATGCTTGTGCTTGACTAAAAGCTGTTAGAAGACGAGAAAGGTTTGCGTGCAATGTCTATTATTCCCCTCTGAACTCATGCATGGCTAATACTGCTGTGTGTGATTGCTGCGGTGCCATGCTGATGACGCACAATGAGAAGAAAATCATCTCTGAAATGAGGATTTCGGCAAGCCTTTCGTGTTTTATTTTGCGCTGCGGTCTCCTCGGATGCTATCGGCCTCTTTGACAAATAAGGAGAAATGGAAGGGAGAAGCGACTAGATGTAAGAGGTTGCCTTGAAATAACTGTGCTCTCAGACATCTGTGTGCCAAAGCCTCTTTGCATACAGATAAGGCCGGGGCCACTAGGCTGCTGCTGAGACAGCTAGCACCAGCCGGCTCCGGCTGCCGAGGCCCAGCTCACCGGCAAGGTGTCTCTAAACTACGGTGGTCCTTGAAAGTGAGTGCAGGGAGAGAAATAATATGCCAAGTAGGATTATGGTGATTATTAGTAATACCCAGTCAGTGCAATTATCAGCTGCTGCAACAGCCGAGGGAAACTGATATTGATGTGTTATTCAAAGCCTGATCAGTATTTTTCTACCAATGTGATATTATGAATTCTTGTAACCAGTGTTTTTCTGAAAGTATCTACCCCATGTACTGTTGTTGTTTTCTTTCTCATTTTTCTTCTTATTTGTATTCACTCCCCTGATGCAATTGGAGTTACATGATCCTCTCATTAGACAGAGGCGTCTCCTATAATAGTAGTCTATTAGGACCAACCAGCTTTTTGGGTGTTTTTTCTCCTAACCAGCTTTTTTCTATATATATTTTTGATTGTTGTACTTTTTTCCATGTAAATGATATACTCTCTAAAGAAGTCTCTAGACAGGCTTCCTATGTTTACTTTGTGGTGGAAAATTTGCTGACATTGGTATTGAGTACTGTTCTCTTCTCTATGGAGAATGGTGAATAAACCATGTTCTTTGACTCTGCACCGGCAGAACCAAGATTTCCACGACAACTTTATAGAACTCTGCTATAGAACTATGCTGACATTACTGCACTTTATGTATACGTATGAATGTTTATATGATGTGAATTACCGTTTAACTCTTTGTGTATTTTTTATTTATTATTTTTTCTTAACTCTACCTCTTATTCCTCTGTCTGTTTATTACCTGCCAAGGGACGGCGGATGTAAATTAGAAGGCTTGCTAATTCCGACACATTTACATTTGTATAAACATACTTACGTTCATTTATGTGTATTGTCCCTTTCAAATAAATAAATATGTTTAGATTGAGGCTTATCTCTGTGAATATTTTGATAATAACATATGTATATATTGTCTTTTGCATTATCTTATAAATTAAGGTGATTCATACCAGTTGTACTGATTGACCACCTGCTGGTGGGGGCGGGAACTTGTTTATATATGTTTCGGCCTTGTCTTTTCACCAACACTGCCTTGGTGTGCAGATTTTTTATTCTTTATCCCCATATTATGAATTAGAAACATAATGCCAGGTTCACCTGTGTCCATTGCCCAGGCCTCTGTAGGCCTTCTCCTGGTCCTGCATGCGGTTGAGGCTCTGGGCCACTGACAGATACTGGTCGTAGTACTTGATGGCTTCCTCAAAGTCGCCCAGAGCCTCGTAGCAGTCTCCCAAGTTTCCGTAGGCCCTGCCTCTGTCCATTACTGCCTCGTTGCCGCTCAGCTGTTGTAAAGTGGCCAGCTGCTGCTCCAAGTAGCCGATGGCTTCCTCCATCACCCCTACATTCATTTTAGTGATGCCCATGTTTCCGTACACCTGAGCCTCCACGACGGGATCCTTCAGCCTCCGACCCAGCTCTAACTGTTCTTCGTAGCTCTTGAAGGCCATGGCGTACTTCCCCAGGGCCATGTACACAGCTGCCAGGTGACCGTGGGCTTTGCACTCTCCCGGCAAATCGCCCAGCTCTTGATACACCTCCAGCTCCTGGGTGTGGTAGCCCAGAGCTTTGTCATATTTCTGCACGAGTCTGTAGGTGGCTCCCAGGGCGGCGTAGGCACAGGCCTCCATCCTTCGTTCCTTGACCTGAAACAAGACAGAATTTCACAATATCCACATGAGGGGCATGAATGATTGATGTCAAAATTACATTCTGCATGACATTTCTTATTTATGTGATGAATTGCTCTCGTGTACACATTCGCTGCGTGCGGCCGTACCTGGTGAGCTAAGGCCAGTTGCTGCTCATAAAACTGAATGGCTCCGGCCACGTCCTTTTTACAGACAAATATGTCTCCCAGGTTTCCCAGAGCTCTAAAGCGAGCCTGTGCATTGTTCAGTGACTGGGCCAGTGACAGCAGGTATTTCTGACACTCCTCTGCCTTAGTGAAGTCTCCCAGGGCCTTGAATGCCAACCCAAGGTTACAGTACGCCTTGGCCTGACTCAGTTTATCATGAAGGTCCTTGGCCAGAGCTAGGTCCTGCTCATAGTATTTGACGGCATCCTGATAGTTGCCCAGACAGTAGTGGGCGTAACCCAGATTGTGACAAACTTTCCCTTCGCTCTCCATGTCCTGGAGGTCAGGGGACAGCCGGAGGTACTGCTCATAGTAGGGCACGGCCTGAGGGAACTCTCCTCGAGAGCAGTGAAAGTTGCCGAGGTTGCCCAGAGCCCGCGCCTCACTCTGGACGTCTCTGAGCTCGCGAGCGATGTTGAGGTGGTTCTGGTAATGCTGCAGAGCGCGGTCGTGGGCTCCGAGGGCTTGGTACGCCACGGCCAGGTTGCCGTGGGTGGACGCCTGCGAAGCGCGGTCGTTGACCTCCATGGAGATCTGCAGTTCCTGGCGGTGGTAGCGAACGGCCTGGTCGAAGGCTCCCAGGGCGTTGTAGGCGTTACCCATGTTACCATAGGCCCGGCCCTGAGCAGCATAATCATTCAGCTCCTGAGCGATGGCCAGGTGTGTTTTGTGGAGTTTCAGTGCAGTCTCATAGTCTCCCTTCATCTGGTGAATGATGCCTGTGGATAGAGGAGAGAGAGAGCGAGAGGATGAAGTTAAAGACCCATTGAGAGAGAAATGGAGTAAAATTCAAGTGCCTCGTCAGCTCTTCATGTACAAAACAAGTCATTTGGTTGTTAAAATATGCTCTCTGAGCCATCTGTTCTCTGCTTACACAACACTCTCCCACAAAATTATGGTAATTAAAATGTAGTGCCATCAAACAGAGTTATTATAACACCAAAATAGAACCTTTTGACTGTCTAAGCTGTCTTTGATGATTCTGTCTTAGAGGGGTTTTTACCAAAATCAACAACTTTTCCACAGGGTTGGAAATACTTATGAGAGAACAAGAAGGAAACACATAGGAAGTAAAAGTGAGGGACTGAAGTGCTGATGGAAAGCTCAGCAAATAACTTTAGAAAAAATGAGATAAGTGTGGAGAAACAATAAATAATGGAGGACCCAGTGCATTGAGCGTATTATCTCTGATAAAACGGCATCATCTGAAAAATAATAGCTATACCCCACAGCCAGGCAGCCATCTGGCACAAACCACGCACGCACATACATAGACACAACATCCAAACAAATGTGCACCCACACCCACATACTCATACACGCTGACAAATAAACAGCAGAGGGTAAAGAGACATCACGGCATATCCTCCGTATTGCTCCTCCTTCTCTCTGAGATTCATTATTAATCTCTCTAGGTCTCTTCTTTTGCTTTTGTCAACCAGCTTTCAATGATAATAACTGCGCCAATAATATTAAAGCTCACAGAGAGGATGGCTGCAGGCTGGCGGGGGCAGACAGAGTAACCCAACAGCATTTCTTCATCCACCACCATACAGTACAGCCCCCATCACTACTTTGCTGCATCAGCACAGCAACTAATGGGCTACTAGGACTGGGGTGCAGCCTGTGATGGGACACCAGGGATGGAAATGGTTCTGGAGCCAGAGTGGGTGGGAACCAGTGACGGAGAGGGGGCTCTGTGGCTTGCGGTGAGTATGTGATGGTGCCGCCGGGATTAGTTACCGCCATGTGTGTTTTCCCATTTATTTCATCCGAAACCTGCCACATCGTGGGTCTGAACACAAGCTACATAAACAGTGGGAGTGAAACTAAACAGACGGCTCAAACGACTGCAGATGTAATATAGTGATGTGGATGTGCGCTCGAAAGTTGGTTCAATTAAAAAGCGGCGCGTCATGCCAGTGAGGATGGAAAAAAGCTTTGGTGTGTACAGTATTAGCCACTGTGCTGCATGTTGGCCTTTGTATACACCACAAGGCATTTGCTCTATACAGTAACATACATCCAATACTTTTCTGGGTTGTTGGACAAGGAAGAAATTCACACGACCCACGAGACCCATGAAATGCACCAACACGGATACTTCACTCTACATCAAGTCTAAATGAGAGGATTATCTTCACACTGAACCTGCCTGAACTGAGTGTCTAAAAATCAAACGCAGAATAGAAACCAACTCCTTTTTTTTCTCTGCGGGCCGATTGATGGATTTTTCTGAGAAAACATCATCAAAGAGCCTCTGCCTACTTAATTCAGATCATGACTCAGCATGTAGCAGAGAATTATTGACAACTCAAACCTGATTTGTTGTTTGTTTGCTTGCTTGCGGCCTCAGGTTAAAGTGATACAACATGAACTGACCTTGTAATCATCAGGTCACTGCCCTAAGGAATTGGTATGCTGGGAGCAGCACACAGAACAGGAGGCAGTTGCACCAAATAACACAGGGAGAATTTAGATTGTGAATGACAACTTGCATGTGGTTCTTTGGACAATGTACAGTACAAATAGAGTAAAAGTGTTATTTGCTCAAGCCAAAATAAATGAATGAGGAGCAGACGATGAGGTTTTGGGGTTTCAAGGTTTTGCTGGCACAGACATTTCCTACACCCTGGACAAACCTCTTTGCTTTGCCTTTCCTGTGGAGTCTTTCCTCAGAGTGGAAGCATGTTAGGATTCACAGAAAGGCTAGTTGGAGGAGCAATGACAGCTCTCGCCACAAAGTCACTCCCAAGGTTACTCTTTCCCCAATGGAGGCTGATCTTACTGAAGATATATAATGCCTACTGATGTATTACTAGCAAACATGTCCCATTCTACAGGCTAAAACTGGCTCTGGTGTTCAACAGAGGGACAGGGGAGACAGTCAGGGCAGAGGCTGGGATGTATAGGCAGGTTCGAGGTTGGGTTTGAAAACTGCAGCCAAAATTGCCATAAGCCTCAGGCAATGCCTGGAGGCACACTTGAGGCAAAAAATATATTTCTGTGCCCCCTCCTCATATAAGAGGATTATGGGACCTATTGGGAATAGTATCCATCATGATAGTAAATAAGACCACACCAAACATGCTGGTACAGTAAATACTGCTGGGACACAAAGTTGGAGATAGTGGTGGTGGTGGGGGGTCAAGCTGGAGGAGGCACTATGGCTTTTAGTCCAAATCAAAATGACCTCAAAAATAGTATCAATTTTGAAATTCAACTGAGCCTCTATCGTAAACACTGTAAGCCTGTGGTGCACACTAAATGCCAAAATCTATTAACCATGGCTTGATTTTTTTTTTTTCCTTTCGCACACTGAGACCAAGACAGTGAAAACCCAGGATAAAGAACACCACATCATTCCGTTTCTTTTATACAGAGCCCTATCCATCCAGAGCCCTATCCATCCCCCCATAACAAAAGACATTAAAAGCATGGCAATCATGGCAATGTGTTGTCACTTTTCATTACACAGCTGGCTGTACATAGAGGGATATGCTGCAGTGATGACTTTGAGGGATGGTGTCGTGTTCTGAGTAAATCACTGTGTCATTCTTCCAGGAGCTATGGAGCTCCAGAGCGCTGCTGCCTACAGTTAGCTAAGAGGATTTTACCAACAATGGTGCTGCTGCCACTGGGCTGGGTTGATACTAGAAATAGAGTAGAGATGACCAGTCTGAGCCTGAGATAATGAGTTGGGTGTGTTCCTCATTTTATATTTTAGAATGAGGTCAACATTATATTTTACATTCACGTTTGAGAAGCTCAAAACCAGGGCAGGATGCTGAAATTGCAGTGACTGTGGACAATTTGATACTAATTTGAATCTCTGAGAAAGGAGATTAGTGTGTGTAAAATATCAAAACAGAGAGTGTCAATAGCTGAAGGAAATACCAGAGAGGGTTGACAGCATTTACAAAGCATTTTACTCAAACAGAGCAGTAGTTCATTGCCTCTGAATGCCTTTTAGGTGCAAGATTATTGTGTTGCTGTCACAAGTATTTACAAAACTGCTTGCACCAACCTCTGCTGAAAAGAATGAGTTAAAGGGATGGTTCAACATTTTGGCAAATTAGCCCATTGCCATTATCCCTATAGTCATAGCAGTAGGTTCGTTTCCTTTATTTGTTGGTACAAGCTATTATTAGAACGGCGGAGCAGAGCCGCAAGCTGTTCAGAGCTACGCTACAGAGGCTAATGGGATTTCTTGGTTTCCCTCATCAAATTCATCAAATACACAATCCAACAACTCCACAACGCTCTCTTGGACAAGTTGTGACCTGCACATTTACCACGCTATGAGATAATAACACAACGTTACGAGACAGAATTGTTTTAGAGGTAAATTCATGCAAAACAGCTGATGCGTGTTCCTGTTGAGGGCAGTTCTTGCCAATTTTTTCAAAAAATGGTGAACTATCCCTTTAAGGGTGATAGTCTGACTATGAGATCAGTAGTGTATCACACTATAGTATGAGATTTTAGTGAATGGAAGTTGAAACACTGCATTATCATATGCAAAGCTTAATAGTACAAGCCAGTATATAATAGTGTCTGTTAAGATCTTTTGGGGGAAGTAGTGAGCTGAGGTAGAGACTGGATCCTCTTGGGGTCTGCAGGAGCAAGGAGTGGGTGGAGCTGGGGGGGCTGGGTTTAGTAACAAATCCTTACTCGTAGACATAGACATCCCCTACAGTCTGACTGACGGAAAGACAGGAAGAAGGAGGATTTAAACAAAGCACATAGTATGGATAGAGGGACAAATGCTGAGTGGGTGTTCCTCCAACCGAAACACCCAAGAGTGCTGCACTTGTCCTCCTGCAGCACCAGCTGAGCAGCTTTCCTCTCTGCTCCAGCTGACCCCCTTACCCCCTCCTCCTTCAGCTCGCTAAACCAACTGTTGCCGAACTGTCCACACGCACGACATCTGATTCCTCCTACCACTTAAACCAACAATGTTCAATATCTCCACTCAACTTTTTTTCTTCCTTTTTTTCTCGCCACAATCGTCTCTCCGTTTAGGAACAGATCACGTTTCATGCTGAATTTGCAGATGTGCCTTTAAAAGGACACAGTTGCTAGACGCAGTAGAAAGCCACAGCTCTTTTGTTTCATTTAACAGTATGCAGTGAGCAGAATAATAACCGCATACAGCGAGTGAAACGTTAGTGTAAGCACAAGGACCAGAGGAGCATGTTTTGCAGGGCCTCTCTAGTCCAGTTTCTGGCATGGTCCTCTGTCAGGAGAGTGAAGGGGGCCGTGCTGGGGGAGGCAGGGAGCGTCTGCTGCTTTTCCAACAAACAGAAATTTTGGGACTAGGCTGCAAAGATCAGCTAGCCAGCCAGAATCTCTCTAGTAAGACTGGCATTTATATAGTCCTGGCCACCATCACTTCACCTCTTTTCCAACCATTGTTCCTTTTGCCCCTCTCTCTCTCTTTTGCAGGCCTGCTAATATTTACTCAGGGTATTTACCCAGTCATTAATGGACGGTTAAAGATGTCACCCATCTCAGATAAATGCTCCTTTTCTGTATTTGTTAGGCTCTTCCTCTGTCTTCCTCCTTACAGCGTTCCTTCATTCATCCTGTCTGGGCCATTAGGCTCGCTAAATTCCTCCGTAAATTCAGCACTCTCCTGCTCCCTTTCCTGGTCAGACTAATAATATATCTATGCTCGCTGCCGCTCCCAAAGGCTTAGGTACAAAACTAAATAATCTCTATGCATCATGGCCCCAGGCAAGTCTGGCCCAGGTCTTTAGTTTGTTCCTGCTGTGGCCAGTCTGAAAACAGTAGTGAAGGACTGCTGTTAAGTGTTGTTGTTATGGTGATGGTAATAATGCATTAATTGTCAATTTGTGTCATGACAGTGGATATTTATCAGATCTGCTAACGTCCTGATTATTCTGCCTCTTCATATGCCATTCACTTAAAGCCACTTCTGACCATATTCCTCTCATGACCCTTCCATGATGAGCTCTCAGCCTCCCAGGGTGAAGGGTGTCACTGTATTTCTGCACCGCTCACAACAAATATAGTGGATTAAAAACACAAATCATGGCGCTTAATCTTCTGGTGTGACATTGCTGCAGTTGCATGTGTAATAAAAATCTGTTAATCAAAAGTCTGGATGGAGCAGATTTTCTCCACTGATTCTGTGTGAATGTGGACTCCACTGCTCATTCCCACATGACCTGTAAATGGAAAAAGCTGTAATTGCGAAAGTGTTTTATCATAAAAGGAGTGAAACTAATTCAACGCAGAAGCTATGACCCGTTTTTTTTTTTTTTTTAAAGACCAGTGACGAGATGGGAAAACAGAGCATCGCACTGCACATTGTCTTGATTCTGTGTTGTTTTGTGAATTCTTCTTCCTGTTGTTTTCCTCTTTCTGTTGCTTTATTCCTGTGAACATCAGCAAGAAAGCCTTCCCTGGGGACGCGGGATAAAAAGAGGAGAGGAGGGAAAAAAGAAAAGCTTAATTAGGACTCCTACCTCCAGCGTTTACAACTGATGGAGCCGACAATTCGAGTGACTTCTTTGAGACACATGGTCAAAATGAGGAGGTGTGAGCCGAGCAAAACGCCAGCACAAGGAAGACTAAAAAGGATGAAACACAAATGCTTCCAAACAAACTTATTTAAAGTCTCTTTGAAGTGAAATGCAGGGGGAAAATAATACAATTTAGATTCTGTTTCATGAATACCAGAAATGTGAACTACATGGGAACCTACTGCTTCAGTCCTCTCCCAGATATTAAATATTGCTGACTAGGGGGTAAGTTAGCCAATTAATGAATAATAAATGGGGATGGAAAGCAACATTTTCATATCCTTTATAGGTCAGAGTGTGCTGTGCCAGGGCTGCTGGTACCGCTGGGCATCATGGTTAGATATTAAAGCAGGGTGATCTCTATACAACTGTACCTCACAGCCATGTCAGCTGCTGCTCCACCCACACTACACGCAACATTAACAACAAGCTGAGAGGGCATAATAAAAGTTTGTTCTTTTTCCTGTTTCTGCAACTTCTTCTTCCCATCTCTCGCCCAGTGTTTTTTTTTTTTTTTTGCTTTTATCACTGCTCGTTAATCTTCACTCGATCATTCTTCCCCTCTTTGTGCGCGGCATAAAGGCAGCATTTTTTGAAGTCTGTAACAACATCCTGTTAGTT
Source organism: Trachurus trachurus (assembly GCF_905171665.1). Lineage (NCBI taxonomy): Eukaryota > Metazoa > Chordata > Actinopteri > Carangiformes > Carangidae > Trachurus > Trachurus trachurus. The sequence goes on from NC_139895.1 coordinate 27,387,268, forward strand.
TTAGCCCGTATCTTCTTGTGCTAGTCATCCTTGCGGGTGTTGATGACGGAATAACAACGCGCACCCCACTGCCGCAAACAAAAAACAACAACAACAACAACAACAACAACAACAATGGGGCAATTACAGACTGATGCTTCACAACCTCCACTTCATTCTCTGTTATCTTCATTATTCAGCTCCTCTTGAATCAGCTATTAAAGGTAATTAAGCGATTCATCAAGTCAGTTTCAATTACTGGGAGCTTGACAGCTGCAGATTACAATCAGTAGGGGTGAGGGGAGTAGATGAAGAAAGTGAGAGAGAGGGTGGCATCAAAAAGTGAGGGAAGAGGAGGGAGAAAGAAAACAGACAAGAAGTATCATCATCAGTGCAGGCAGCGTTGAGCCCCCCCTGCCTGGATGTCGAGAGTTACTGCATCCACATGATGGACCAGCTTGTCCAGACCGTCTCCATGAAGCAACAGGCTTCATAGTTACCACCCACTCATTGAGTTTCTCCTCCGTCACCAGCTGGAGGTCTCTGACATTGCACCAGCTATGCTATCATTACCCTGTCATGGATGGGAAAACTGTAATATTGAAACTAATAATGGCCACGAGCTCTCGAGCCGCCATAATGACATTCATACCACTGATAGAAATAAATTTGCCGCCTAACACGGAGCGTAGTGACCACTCGACATAAAGCTCTCATGTACTGTAGCATCATAAAATCTGCTCCCTAATTTATGACGACCAGTTGCCAACTGCACTTCTAAAAATCAGGTGTGTGTTGGAGCTGAGAGCAACACAGGACCATTAGTCCGGTCAAAGGACGACTTCAATTTATGTTTGGCTGATTAACCCCACTCTCTGCCTGCACACGTTTACTCATCAGGTTAAAGAATAATTCATCTGGGAGGAGCTATTATGCCTCTTAGTTGTCCATTAGAGTCAGCTTTACTGCCATCTTGATGGCTGTCATAAGTCATCCAGCGGAGGCTGTAACTGCTGGACTAAATACAGGAGAATTGGTCACACCATATATCTCACGGGGTCTTGAATATACTGGGACACCTTTTATTCCCAAGGTTGCTTTTACCATTATATTAGCACAAACTGCACGGGAGTATTATATTAGACTCCACAAGGTTATATTTGTATTAATTTAATTTTGAGCAGGGGTTGGCTGTAATAATTACTTTTTAAGTTTCAATCAAGAGATCTGGTTGTATATTTAATTTTGCCCATTCCCATCTTCTTTTATTTATCTTCACACCACTTTTCATCTCAAGATCTTATTAAGTCCAAGCCGGTGTGAAGGTGAGAGCTGAGCAGATTAATGTGGAGACGTTTCCCGTGAAAAATTATACATTTTTCTGGGGGTTTATTTACACTCTGACTGTGAGCGTTATATGCTGACGTTCCATCACTGTAGATACCTTACTGGGATCCAGAATGACTGCTGGCTATGACATACGCCTTTTCTCTTCTCTGGGTCCCATGCAGAAGCCCTGCACTCCACTATTTTATGTTTGCATAATCTACTGGGCACTCTTCACCGCAGGACATTATGCAAACCCTAACTACTGTATCTAAAAACAACTTAACATAAAGTCGTGATAATAGAGTAATATACTGCTGGCCTCTGCCTGAAAGTAAGAAAACACTCAGGTCTTCCTAACCATAAATATCTATGAAAACAATAAGTAAACACCTCATTTAAAAACAAGGACACAGGAAATAATGCAGCCAGCAGCAGCAGCAGCAGCAGCAGAGTGGAAACACTACAATGAAGTGGAAGCTCTTATACTGTATCCCCAAAACAATGAGAGGTTAAGCAGGACTGCATTTGCAGAATAATCAACCCAAGAACACACAGAAAGCACTGTTGCTGAATCGTAATATTCAGTCTCATTGTTTCATCCAATTTCCCCAGTGCTGTCTTATTGCAGCTAAATCCAATGTAGCTAAAAAACACTTTGAAACAAACAATGAGATCGCCTACATCCAGTATGCAAGATGTTGTATTATCTAGCTGCCAGGTGTTTCCTTATCTCTGAGGATGTGCGAAGACGAAGATTTATCATAGTGTATGTGCTGCTGCTGGACACTAACCTTCGCATTGTCCTCGACTACAAAGGTCAGAGAGGAGTCTGAACAGAAAACACGAGCTACATTCATTACATACTGTACATGCTATGAGTGGATTTCAGTCAGGTCCGTGTAGGAGAGATTGCACTATTTTGGCTGATCTCATTAATTACTTGTGTGGAGAGTATAAATAACGAAAATCAACCAGTGTGTGTCCCTGTGAGATTCACTCCAATGATCAATGCTCACACTGAAACAGAGACAGAATGGACTGATAGTGTTCAACTAGCAGACCAAGGTCATGTCCACACCAACAATAGAAGCCTCCGGCAAAACAAAGGCAGGGGGTGTTTGTAAAAAAGAAAAAAAAGAAAAAAAAAGTAGAACCTGTCTTAACATTTTACGGTGGCTAAAGATGCTAACCTCTGTCATTTTAGCCAGATAATAAAATTATTGACCTTTCAGAGCCGTAAAATCCAGTGTCATAGCAACATAAACCACCATTCAATATCTTGGTATCTTATAAATGTATAACTTAAACTGGACTTCTTTGATTTAGACTTGTGTTCTCAAGACAGGTCTGAAAGGCAAATACACTGAACACAAACCTCAGTAGTCATTTCCTCAGATTGGGGATATTGATTATTCTTAGAAATGTTACCATGGAGACCACATAAAGCAGACATATGGAGGAGGTTGTCTTTTTTCTTTTGAATACATACCCAGATTGGAGGAGGCCCTTCCCTCTGCCGCCCTGTCCTTCAGACCCTCGGCGATGGCCAGCTGCTGTTCGTGGTACTGCTTGGCCCTCTCCAAGTCCTGCATACAGCGCGCGGCGTGACCCAGTCCCGCGTAGGCTCTCATCTCGATGGACTTTTCCTCCAGCTCTTGGGCGAGCTCCAGCACGTGAGTGTGGTAAGACATGGCCTTGTCAAAGTTACGGTGGTAGTGGTAGGCGCTGCCCAGGTTGCTATAGGCCCGGGCCTCCTCTCGCTTATTTTCCAGAGCCTTGGCGATCCCCAGGTGCTGCTCGTGGCACTGCACAGCATTGTCAAAGTCTCCCATGGCGATGTAGACGGCCCCCATGTTTCCCAGCTCGCGAGCCTCAGACAGCTGATCCTTGGACTGCTTGGCTAGCAGGACACACTGCTTGTGGCTGGCCAGGGCGTTTGGATAGTCACCTATGGCTGTATATACATGGCCCAAGCTGCTTAGTGCCATTGACGCAGCCTGTGAATGGAGAGACAGAGAGAAACACAGACAGCAACGTGAGAAGTCAGCAAGGTAATATGATTGAAAAAAAATCTCAAATTGTCCCATTAATTAAACCCACATTCTGTCTACAGTGAGTAATTCTGTTGCCTTTGCATCATGTTCCCCACCCACACTTAAACACCCCTCCATCCAGAAGTACTGTAAAGGAAGTGGGAAGAAAAAAAAGTTAAAAAAAAAAAAAAAAAAAAAAAAAGTTCCCAAATCTCTTAGGAAGCTTACGGCTCAGAGACCCAACAAAAAAAACTTGATTTGATTCTGTCTTTGCTGAGTAAGGAGGGGGTAATGTGTGATGCAGATCAGCGCAGCAGCAGGCTTGCTTTAAAGCCGTCAGTTTGCCCACTGCAATCACACTCCATGGCGTGCCACCACCAACAGAACAAAGACACCGCTAATCAGGAGGGGGAGGAGAAGGGCTTTTTGAGCTTCTCACCAGAACTGTGGGGGGGCTACAAACTGACTGACTGACTGACTGACTGACTGACTGCAGGCAAGATCCCTCCAGCTAAAAACATAGAGAACAATATTCGGTGTATTCTCATCTACGCTGCCTTCCATATTCTCAAGCGGTCTCCACCTGTGAAAATAAAAAACTACACAGCGCAATGTCTCAAACTGCAGAAGGAAGAGGTTGAGCAGTGAAATGGAGAGGTTTCACAAAATGCAGTCACGACCTCCTATGTGACACATTCACTGCAGGCTTATTAACTGTTTATACAGAGGGTAAACAGCTGGGAATTGGGGTCAGCTGTCTTTGTGTGAACAGATGTTCAATTAATCATGCAGGGCCCAGCTAATAAAGCATCTCCTTCCTGAGGTCCCACTCTGCATCCTCCAGCAAGGAGGGGAGGGCTGGGATGAAGGCCAGAAGAGAGGACGGACAGTGAAGGCCGCAGCGCTGCCCATCTTGTGTAGCTTGGGGCCTCAGCAGCAGGGATGACCTGGGTCGTCTTAGGGGTCAAGTCTAAAGACAGTCAGTTACAGCGAATGGATGAGCTAGCCCATGTAGTTTCTGCTGTAAGGTATTCATGACAATACTTTTCATATCCATATGTTACAAAACTGGCCGCTGACACCTGCATTCAGTTTCAGAGCCGCGCCGTCTGGAAATTTACATAGATATTATTCCACAAATACATCAAGATGTAATTTGAAGAAATGCACCCGCAGTGGGGAGATATTTTTACTTTGCTCTAGCGCCACATAATGAAAGTATCGAGCCCTCTGAATAAATGAAAAGCAAAGCACGTTGTTGAGGGAGAAAAAAAATCAATACAACAGAGCGCTTCCACAGACACTTTTAAAGACAAACACTTTTCTTTGAATCTTTCATACATTCTTTTTCTAAATGCACACACATACACCTCAACCAACCTATCTTTCCTTCATTTCACATAGCTGCTGATGCCTGGAACCAATTACCTGCTGACATAAGGACTTCCAGCAATTTGCTCAAGTTTAAAGACTCGACAAGGCATTATACGGGCCCAGGGAGGCAATTACCCTCCGTCACAACTGTTGCTGTTTCATGTTCCCAGATAGCCTATCTAGGGCTGCTCAATTACATGTGCCTTTTGAAGCTTTGCTCCATCTCCCTGACTCAAACTTCCACTTTTCTGAGCAGAAAACAGAGAGGATTCCTCATCCCTGTCTGTCTTCAACGGGGTGCGGTGGGAGACGTGTGGGGGGGGGGGAGAAAGCGAAAAGGGAGAGCGCAATCTTTCTCCAGCTGAGATGAGTTGCTCTTGTGATCAGTGTCCCTCTAAAGTGAGACTGCAACGCTGCATTTTCTCCTCAGATGGAAGCCCAGATAGGTAGATAATGAGGAGCCAGGCTTGCCAGTTATGGAGGATGCACTGTGTTTGGCTCAGGGACAGACACTGGGACCATATCTCTCCCACTTCTGACTGCAGCCCCTCTCTCACCACTGCTCATTTTGACTCCCCCGCAGTATCGCGAAATAACATTCTGTCTGGGAGAGAAATAATTGCCCGAAATACATAATTTCTGCCAAATTGACTTCATTCTAATTTGATTCCATTTCTTTTCTGCACTTATCTATCCTCCCTCGCTGTTCTTCCTCCTCCCCCCCTCCCTACTTCACTCATCCCGTCTGCAGAGTCAGATCTGATTGTGTTTACAGAGTCCAGCCCTTCACCGGATGTGTGCTGATTTGATTAATCCTAACACCATCCTTTATAAACTGTTGATAAACTGCTGGCTCTAATCAGCAAACACATTTTACACCAAGGGCCTCCTAATGAAAGGTAAACTGGTTCTGTCTAAGAAAGGGGAGAAAAGGATGAGGGAGGCAGCAGGGGAGGGCTGAGATGACATGTTAATCAGAAATGCTTGGCTCAAACAACATTATTCCATTTCATTCCTCTGACAAGGACGGTGGTTTCGGGTTTCTTGCCGATTCTCCTCTATCAGCCTCCTCCACTAAGTATGTTTATATTCTGCAGCACATTAGAGAAATGGCTGCTTTCATAGCACATGCTAGAGGTAATGTATTGTACTTAGCATAATTAGCCCCTTATGTCATGCAGCAGAGCCGCTCTTGATGGCTGGGCCTGGTGCTGTGTGCGTATTGTGACTCTGAGCCCCTGGTGTGTGTTTTATTTCATTCCCTTGAACAACAGCGTGCTGCCCACCACTTCACCGCTGTGTTGAGCTATGTGGTTATGTCTCGCCTCGCAGCTGTGTGAATATGCCTTTGAAAATCCTTCTTATTTCACTTTGGACCCATAAGCTCTGATATACTCCAAACAATCAAGGCTATCATCAACTCAGAGCCTATGGGGACAAGTATGGTTGTCATGGAGATATAACCAGCGGGATTATGGCCAGCCAGGCCTCTTAGAGAAGACAACCACTATTAACAGAATAGGCAAACAAAGATATGGGCGTGTTTACAACCTAATTTTAGTAGGAGTAAGTAGATTTCAGAAAGATATAATTTCATGTTAGGGAATTGTTCAAGAAAAATTAAATACCCTGTATTTTTTGATGAAATTACTCGGGTTGTGAGAGAGAGAGCAATACTGAACAGGTGCGTGTGAGTGAGTGAGTGTGTGTGAGAGAGAGAGACAGAGAGAGGCTAGAACGTGTGAGGTGTTAAAGAGCCAACAGTTTGCCCTCTGTCCAAACTGCATGTCCTGCAGGGCAGCCACTACTTCAGCGAAGTGCTGTTAATGGGATTATATAGAAGAGGAGAGAGGAGTCACCCCCCTCCTGACAAGAGGGGATGAACAACAGGTTTGATTCTATTACAACCGTGGGGACAACCCTGTCTGCCACTGTACTAATACACACGTAAGGTTTGTAGCTTGGGAAACACGTTGCTATAGCATGAATGCAGAGATTGCAGACACCTGATTAAAAATAAAGACACATACAGTATTGTCACATTTCTGTATATAACACCTTCGATATGTTATTAAAAAAGCAGATGTTCAATAATTTTTATTTTATAACACAGACACACAAGAGGAATTAGCACAAAAAAACACCTAAACCGATCAAACACAATGTGTGTGTCCAAAAGCAGCAGAGTGTTTACTGAGCGTACGCTGCTACCTAACGCCTGGGTTGAACATCAGAGAAACAAACAAGCCACTGTGATATCAATCACTTCAAAAAGATGACTCATGTGACTGAAAACACTCCAGCCCTCCATACAAACACTCAACACACACATGCACACACACACACACACACATCGATGTATTCCACTGCACACACACAAACAGCTGTCTAATTAAAAGGCGGTGCAGAGGGAAGGTGAAGAGGACCATGCACCAGTGTTTCCTTTAACGAGCTGGGCTCAGGCAGCAACAGGAGCTGGCTGGCAGGGAACAGAACCGCACACTGGGGGGAACTGGGCTGGGGCGGGGGGGGCGGGGGGGCAGAGGAGGAGGATGAGGAGGGAGAGAGGGGAGGAGGGGGAGATAAAAGGCTACGGGAGGGATTGTGTTTGAAGGATGAGAGAAGAGAATGCTGGAGACATCCCCAGGGCGAGAATGTCTTTAGATCTGAATTCACCTGCAGAGATGCATTTTGACAAAAAAGGAAACATCTCAACTGCAATAAACTCAGAGACGCAGCAGACCAGCGAAGAGATTCGCTCGAATGATGCCTTCTAAAAGGTGCATGTTTCTTGACGATGCGTGTTCATGTGCAAAAAAAAAAAGGCATATATGTGGGGGAGCAGAGGAGGCACCCTGGTGAAGTCAGTGTGCGGAGGCTGGGGGCGGGGATGAATATGATAAAATATTCAGCTGGTTTTATGAGTGTATACACCATTCTCTTTTCTGGCTCGGTGTTTGCACACAGATATGGATCCTATGGGAGCCACCATTAGATCGGCCAAATGACTGCCTCTCCGCCATATCAAAACCTTCTGTTTTTTGAGCAGGCAAATGCTGTGCTCTGCCAAGCGAGTGCAGGTACAGCTGTGCCTGATTGCTCTCCTCTCACACACACACACACACGCACGCGCACTCACGAGCATAACGTGAACACACACACAGACACAAACACATACACACGTACTGTACACAGAAGGATTCAGTAGTCCGCTGTGGCTGATAAGCGCAGCACAGGCCAGGCCAAGTCGAATTCAACTTTGGTTTGTCTGGAGCCAAATTACGGGGCCCCCTCTTTTTACCTTTCCAAGTTTTGAAATAATATTCATGAAACGCGTAACTCTGTTGTTTCCAGACTCACAAATCAATGCAAAACAGGCCGTGTCCTTACTGTACCTTATTCTGGAAAGCTTACTTATGAAAAGGCTGTTTTTTTTTTTAAAGTATATTTTTTTGCCGTTTTTGCCTTTATTTGACAACACATAGTGAGATAGATAGGAAAGGGGGAGGCAGAGAGAGGGGGAATGACATGCAGGAAAGGTCCGCCCGACGCAGGATTCGAACCGGGGACGCCTGCGTTGAGGACTGTAGCCTCTACATGGGGCGGCCGCTTTAACCACTGCACCACGCACCGTCCTGAAAAGGCTGTTTTTGTTTGTTTTCAGAAGAACTCAGATACCATGCGTACCTGGCTGTTAACAAATTTCTTTAATCAATCATCAGAGCTAATCTGATCTATTAACAGTGATGAGATACCACTGGAGCCACTTGTTTTCCTACGACCTGCGCGACCTCCGACTTGTAGATAAATGACGCCAGCGGGCCTGTAGCTTGATAATTCCTTTAGCCTTCGCAGGACACGTTCACACAGGATTGATTGTCACTAAAGGTCAAGCTACGGGTAAGGGCACTCGTGACGGCTCCTATGCGGTCTGTCAGGCTGTCTGCTGCTCAGACGGTCACACACTCACAAATCCACACACAACTGTACGCTCAGAAACAAGCACGCAGACACAGAAAACACGCATGCAGCATCACATGAAGCGAACTAATGATACAGACAAGCTGCGGTGCAGGCAATGCTGGTGAAAAAGAAAGAAAAAAAAAAAAACATTTTCTGTGTCTGAGCTGTGGGTAGTCTGTGCACTGGTGCCAGGCAAATGGTGGATCATTTGTGGTTACTCCAGAGACCCAGTATATATCCACTCACACATCCTTACACAGAGGCACACAAAGTAATACACAAATCAACCAAATGTATCCCAGAGCTCTGTGGATTATATCTGTGAGTGTGTGTGGCCACGTTTTTTTTTTTTTTGCATTAGCATGTATTTGTGCATTCACGCTGGGGCGTCTACGCTCGAGCAGTATGTGCATGTGTGTGTTCGAAACTATTCTGTGCGAATTGGTGGCAAACAGCCTGCCGAGAGGAAGAAACACAAGAGGCACAGGGTAAAATTGAATCTGACAGTCTCTATTGGTGTTGGTGGAAAATTTGACTGCTCCCTTCAAGTGGTGTGGGGTTTTGATATTTCAAGCTCCCTCTCTCTGTCGGCGCTAGACAAAACCAGGTCTCCAGAAGTGCACTAATGTTAAGTGAGGAAAAAAAAGAGGGAGGGCACCACGGTAACTGAGCCGGAGCTTGGCTCCACCTTTCCAGCCCCGACAGCTTCTACCTCGGCCCCAGCTCTGTCCCTTGTGACAGGATGTCAGCATTGTTCAAATGGAAAAACAGCCCTCCTGCTTTCTGATATAAACACATGAATTTAAAGTCTGGTTGAAGAGGAAATTGAAGAGGTGGCACACAGGGGAAGCAGGGCACAGTGAATGAATCTTAATGTACTCTAAATCAGAGCAAAGCCTTGAAGGGCTGCATGGGGCTGCTGTTTATTTCTGTGCTAAAGTCAAATCTCCATGGGCAGAGCTGTGTGATGCCTGCTAGTGCAGGGAATCAATTCTTGAGAGACCTTGTGGTGACAGAAGGGGAAATCACAGTGGTGTTTGAAAGTCATTCCAGGGGAGGTTTGAGGTAAACATCAAGGTTTGCCACTTTGCAAAGCCTCAAGCTCGGGTCAAAGCAAAGGGATGCTGCCAAAGTAACACTAACAGTGGTCACGAGCAGTTTAAGTGACACTGCTGAGCGTGATCAGAAATGACTGTTCTGATCCAAAACGCTACCTGCTGGAATCACACACACAAAAAAAACAGCACAAACATAGCAAAAATGAAAATAGAACAAAGATCGTTTATACTGATGGTGAAAGTGTATTTGGGCTTAAGCACTTTTAAATGGTGGAAAAATTGGTCAATATGCACAGTTCATATGGTTTGCGCCTCTTTTAGCATATCCAAGCTAATAAACCAATCAGAGTGACATCTCCCATCTCCCTTTAAAATCACACTGCTATTTCAATGGCTTCCACATAGAGTTCTCCTCTATTTGTAGCAAGTTGATTACATATTGTATCAACGCACTGCGTACAGCACTGCAGTATGACACAATGTAACAAATCACAATGTTCACATCTTTTATGTATAATTACGAAAAGTGTAGATAAATTTGACCTTTACTGTTGGAAACTGTAGAAGAGTCAGTCAGGGTGATGAATGAGAAACACTGTGGATTCACCAGGTAGCACTGAACAAGGCTTCTCTGCAGAGCCTCGTTTATGGAGAGGATACACACACTACACAAGGCAATGTTAAGCAAAACACAATGTCGCAAAGAATGCTCCGGCCCTCTGGGGGCAGTATTGTAATTTTCCACTTGACTTCTCTGAACATCTGATGCGCATTTTCAGCTCAAACTGCTTGTGGACAGTATGTCTGTGTTCTGCACCTGCATATGTAGGCGCATATGACTCCCTTGATAATGCTGCCTAAAACAATAGCTAATACTGCACCACTGACTTCAGACCAAGGTTTTGTTGTCGGGTGAATCACACAACTGCTCTCAGATACCAACGTGCCAACAATGTGCCTCACAACTCTCAGTTTTAAGACCCACGTGTCCAGGGATTCTCAGGTGGACGTCAGTGTGGGAAAACTGACTGCATCAGTCTGAAATGACCAAAGAGAATTGCATCTTTGTGTCCAGTATGAGACAGGGCTCGCAGACTCTAACGTTAAATTAAAAGATGCAACATCTGATGATACAACGTCATTTTCAAAGTCCATCCATTAAAAGATAATTAGCTGTTGTTACGGCTTCCTGCTGCGTCTGAGGACACAGCGCCAAATATAGCATAGCTTGCAGGCCCCCACTCGCATCTGAGAGCATTCAGCAGGAAGTCGGGCAGTCAATCCAAGGACGCAGGAGGCGGGGGGTTATTCAAGGGCGTTTTGGAGGCCCAGGGATGGGAGGCACCGTCCCTGTCAGCCAACACAGCTGGACAAATCAGGCCTGACGTATAGGAGTACATAGTCCAACCCTTTTCAATGGTACATGCATATTTCTTTTGTTAGGTGGCGGAGAGGAGAGGAGAGGAGAGGAGAGGAGAGGAGAGGAGAGGAGAGGAGAGAGAGATAAGAGAACACAGGTTAAGGTCTGAGGACCCAGATCAATATGAGCTAGCCAGAGCTGTTGCCTGGAGCAGCCTGACACAATGAAAGAAATGAAGAGTGACAACCAAATGTCCAGACCCTCAGCACCTCACGGTTCTCTTTGAGAGGGGAGACAGAGCTTTTGTGCTGCTCCCCTCTGATCTATCTGTAGCCACAAGTAACTCATGCCTAATGGGTTTAGACTGCATCAGATTTCTGTGAAATAGAAGGATGCATGGCTGCTTTCAATTGCTTTGGTTTTAAGTGTTTTTTTCTTTTTGTCATATGAAAAGGCGAGATTCACAAAATTACTGTGAATCTCAAGTAGATCAATGTTGAAAGAGCTGAGGCAAGAGGACAGTCATCTACCTTTGTAACCTCAGTTCTCTCTTTTCATGTCTAAGAAATATATGAAATGTTTAACCCCCCCGGGCAGGAAGTCAGCATACAGTACATCTCTGTAGTAGTGATATAGTACTGCACATCTTTATAATGATCTGTTCCCACACATCTCATCTCAGTATCAGGTCAACACCAGCGAAACAGAGGTGAAGCGGAGGCTGCTTTCATAGCTCCTGGTTAACATAATAAACCGCCGACTGCCACAGGCCATAATGTTCAAGTCTCTCTTTTGCTTCAATTATGAATTAGAAACGTTTGTTCTCTAGTGAGTGCAGCGAATATGAGGACACCCACAACCATCTGTACTCTACACGAGAGATGGAAGTAAAAATCTGCACACCACCCTGCTTCCTTCAAGACACTTACCAGCCCTGCTGGTCGATGGGTTTTTCTGACCATGTGCGAAACACACACATGGTCACATGGAGAAAAAGATAGATTTTTAGGCTCTTTTAGGTCATTGTTTTTGTTTTCTGGCTCACAAATTCTCTCCCCATCGATCCTCTTTCCAGCAGCAGCAGGCAGCCATTGTCAACAAAGACAGCTCTGATAAACCCAGTGTGTACTATCTATCTGCCAAGGATGTTTCAGCAATTGGGTGACCATGACAGATCTAAAGAGAGAGAGAGTGAATTTTGGATTTATATTGGTCAGGTAGCCACAAACACAGCTCCAAATGAATGCTATTATTGCTGTGTCTGATGGATGTGTGAATAAACAAATATTTGCTGGCGCGTTCAACAGAAAATAAAACAAAACATGATGGATTTTTGTGAGGGAACAATATAAGTTCACAAATACTGTATGGTCTGCAAGCTGAATTTAAAGGTAGTGGCAAATCAAGGTAGGTCATATGTAATGTAACTTGTATCCCGCCAAGTGCAGCTGAATATTTTCTTTCATTCAATCCAAAAGAAAAATCAACATCTACAGTATACGAAGAAGAAAAAAACAACCTGCATCAAAGCAACCTCCGATCGCATACCTGTAAGTCCAATAGTCAGCTCAATCATGCCTTCTACTGATTCATACTCTGAAGTGGTGGGCAAATAAATCCACAATGACATGCAGCTGAGAGAAGGAAAGCACCTCGTTCTACCCCAAGCACAGCACACAGACCATTCAAATCCCTTCCTCCCTCTGTGCTTTTATTCCCCAAATGTAATTACAAGCCTGGTGAGGGTGGCTACAGTGGCCTGGACAGCCTGCAGAACACAGCATCAACACCAACACTTGGTGGGATGAAAAGAAGAGGCTGTCCCTTCCAAAGCACCTCCGCACCTCACTGGTCCAGAGACTGTGGCTGCTCCAAGCTGCACCAGACTAACCCCATGCTTTCAGCACCACTGGCTTTTTCGCTTTAGCCCCCAGGCGGACAGAACTGGTGCGCCTGATAAAGACTGAAAGGAGGATCTTACTGCTGGGCTGTATTATCACATCCATAAACACATTATGCACATATGCACACACACACACACACACACGCACACGCACACACGCACACACACACACACACACACACACACACACACACACGCACGCACATTTGTTCAAAAACACACAACCTCCCACTGTGACAGAGATTTAAGACCATGAGGATGGTAAGCTCCCTTAGTGCAGCATGATGGAAACCAAATCCCAGGAACATTCCTTTCCATGTCCCATCCAAGACACATGTGCCTCCTGGGGAGGCTCTGTCCCTGTTTTGAATGTGTGTGTGTGTCTGTGCATGTAAAGACAGAAGGATCATAACCAGAATTGCCTAATTAGTTTCCTTAAGTCCAAAATTTCCCAGGACAGTACAGCAGAGCTGCACTGATACCTTTCATTTGCGGATAATATGGACCATCGACAACCAGGAAGACAGGCAGAATGGGAGATAAAGATGATGGCAGATGAAACGTCAACGGCGTGCCAAGTTGCTGCGTCGGGCGCAGCGCAGATGAGACAGGAAGGGACGATGGGGCTGTTATTGCTGCTTTTAAGGCCTGTTTTCCAGGAGACGCTGGGCCACCTGCCAGTGGTGCCTCCAGCTGTGAGCACCCGCCACAGGACTCCGATTGACAGTGAAGGTAAATTGTTGCTAGCAGGGGCCCTGATTGTATCTTTCGCCTCTGGCAGAATAGAAGCCAGAGTGGAAGGGTGATTGGCTTTTGTTACAGCCCTTCAGCCACAAATTAAGTGGGCATCTCAGCCGAGCCCCACCGAAAAAGCGCATTTGCTTAGAGCTGCTTTCTGGCCCCTGGAACACATCCTGTGCCCACGAAAACACACATCTGTCTCCGCTCCTTAAAACAAAAGCTTTCTGAGGAAGAAGGAGCAATCCATCCTAATGGACAATGATACATGAAGGGGAAAAAAAAAGGGGGCTGCTCAGGGAGGGAGGAGGCAGGCCCAGACAGCGAGCAGAGAGGGGAATATGTTTACCAAACACTCTGCAGGGACTGTGTTGGAATTTGAAGGCCTGATTTTTCTGGAATGCCTGTTGTGTTGAGGTCACGCAATGTAAGAAGTGGGATTTGCCAGCGTAGGAGGAACACTTGGCTCTGCTACACTCTCCCCACTGAGGACAAGCTGAAGCTAAAAGAAGGTGCTCCAGGTGGGGGGAGGGGGGTAATGGGGTGGGGGTGGGGGGACTTTGTAATCATGAGCAAGAGCCAAAGACTGTCAGCTGACTCAAAGCAGACACATATGCAACACTCGAGTTCTCCTTCTTCCTTCCTACAGTCAAGAACAAGACGGTAAAGTAAAAAAAACAACAACAACAAAACAGTGTGGCTTCACACAAAGCGCCTTTAGATTGGCCTCATCACACTGTGAGTGATGCAGCAGGATACACAGCCATTACATTTGCCCAAACTGCTGCTTAACAAAAGGCGAGCGGGGCTAGTGTCGAGGACCTAAGAAAAGGAGAGCGAGGAAGGGGGCGGAAATGAGAAAGGAGGAGGGGGTTCAGCAATACAGCTGAGCCAACAGCAACAACTATTACATGACTCATCCCACATCTGCAGCAACGGATGGCTCAGGCCCAAACTGAGGTGGACTGTAACCAGAGTCTGCCGAGCTGCACAGCCAATGGACGCCCTGCTATGTACACTGGAGACTAAATAAGACTGGACTTCACATAAAACTTCCCGGACACTGCGTTACTCTTATGTCTGCTCACTAACGCTCCGACGGCGTTCTCTTCAAATTTAGTTTCTGTTCAGAAGATGACTTGTAAATCCCAATCACTACACAAAGAAAAGCTGGTTTAATGAAAACACTGACCGAGACATAAAATCCTGTTTGTGCAGCCTTCCCTGATCATCAGTGTCTGTCTCCAAGTGCACCAGTGTGTGTGTGTGTGTGTGTGTGTGTGTGTGTGTGTGTGTGTGTATATATGGTTTGCAATAAACAGGCGTAGTGCACGCTGGAGACAGGCCCCTACAAAACTCATCATCTCTGGGAACGTGTGATTCCGACATAGCCCAGATAACAGCCATAAAGTGATTTTTCTCTTGTGCATCTCCTCAGAGCTGCAGGCGCGCAAACACACAAACTGCACACACATACAAAGACAACACTGAAAAGGTCCCTTTTGTCTGCTCAACACTGATGAAAAGCTACCCACTGCGAACTTCAATCACATTGGAAAATGAGTTGGAGACGTGCTGTAACCCCGACAGTGTCATTAAGCCTGTCAGTCAGTCCCCTGGAGTGTGGGGAGGAGGAAACCGCCATTGGTCCTCTTCGGTTTGCTGTGTGCAGCCCTGAACTAGACCCGAAGGTACCACAAGCCCCTCCTGCGCAAGATCTATGTCTGACACTGGCATAATGAAGCTATATGATTAGAGATTCTACTTTGTATGTCCATAAACCCCCAAATGTCAAACATTCAGACAAAGGAATCATGCATATTCTAATGGTGCTCAGGGTAGATGATAACAAACATTATCATGTGAGAAATGATAGCTGAAATCCCATCATATATGTTCCCACGCGTTAAAAGCCATGCATGGAACACATAGCCGCACACACACACACACACACACACATTAACAGACAGAGAGAGAGAGAGACAGACGCACAATACATAGAGCAAGATAAGCCTCTGCATGCTGTCAGAGGCTGGTGTGTGATTGGCCTCTGTGGAGCTACTGCTTCTCTCATCATTAACTCTTCAGAGGATCACACTACTCTAATCACGCTAAGCCTCTCTGAATGGTGATGAAGTCAAAAAACGTGCCCATGCACATATTCACAAAATGCCCAACTCATTACACACACACATACACACACGCACGCACACGCGCGCATACCGGCACTTTCTTCATCAACACAAGCAAATAGCAGAATACACACGAGCAGCTGGATGCAATCTGCAGAAGCAAATCTGATACAAAACACTGTGTGAACCAATTATGGCCATTTTGCGGGAACATTGCAGAACTAAGAATCACTTCTGGAGTCAAGGGTGTAATTTCCACTGAGTATAACCCCCCCCCCACACACACACACACACACACACACACACACAAAATTCTATCTCTGATGCCCCACCTTTGGTTGCTCAGTTTGATTTACTCAATAAAATGTCTAAAACATCATCTTATCTTACTTAGCGCTGCCAAAATCCACTTAATCACATTGTCCGTGCTTTCATCTGAGTCACCTTCAGTCATTAAAACGCACTCATTCCAACAGGCTTTCTGACCAGCAGTGAGTCGTGAGAACATTTCATTTTCTTTCCTGCATACCCCTGATAATAATCTAGATTTGACCAGTAATCAAAGAGAAGATTATACAGTGCACTACTTATTATAGCAAATATGAAAATACATTATTTATTATGATGTATTCGGTCTCCGTCAAGAAAACATAATGTTAAGTACAGTTACAGTAATTTACACATCAGTTTTATTTACTACGAAGGCTACGCCCTTGTCCAGAGTCAGTGAACAGCATTTACCTCCCTTCAGTTTCGCTGTATGTGTGCAATTTTTTTCCCTGCAAGCGTATGTGTGTGTCTGTGTGTATGTGTGGCGCAGTATAAAAGAACCACGTCCTTCCAACCTGAGATGACCAATGATCGCACCTTGCCACAAGCAAAAACCAATAGCTGCAATTAAACCTGCTGACAGCACCAGCAATAGCTACTAACTTTTCAAAATTGAGTCTGGCTGGCTACAATAAAACAGCGGCGCAGTCTTTACCTCTGAACCTTATACTGAATATTTTACAACCTGGATTCTACTTTGTCCCTTTTTTATCTAAGACAACACATTCAAGAGCAATTTTTTTCTTGCCGAGGTTGATGTGTAGCCAGCTAAAGGCCTGTCCTGACTGTTATTTAGAGTGCATACTGTGTGTGCTGCAAGGTCAAGTATAAACAGAACCCGTAGGCCTCCGTCCCCTCCTAAGATGGAGTACTTTCATTTCACTCACTTGGGGCCTCGTATTTTCTCTCCATTTTATTGCTTTCTCTGAGCGCTTTCCACAAAGACACATTCCACCTCCTCATACAGACGCAGGGCTCCGGTCCAAGAGAGAGTGGGGAAGGTCTGGATACTGTGCCACAGGGACAAGAATGCTGACAGGGCTGTAACTCGGGACAAAAGCTAAAGATGAGAGTGAGTGGGGGAGACAGAGTGAGAAACAAGAACAAGAGCAAGTCTCGGTGTATAGGAGTTGTTAGGAGGCTGGAGCCCCAGCCAGACTGAGGAGCTATAATCCCCATCTTTGGCGTGATGTCAGGGAGTCTTGCAGAAGACCATTTCCTCACTCCGCAAAAATGCTGCCTCCAACATCCCAGTGTGTGCCGCCGCTATATATAATGCAAACATCAAACGCTTGTAGCTAAGCTGACCTCTCGCTCCCCGGGAGACCCCATGTTCCGACGTAATACAGAAACCATCCCCCCAAACACATACACACACAGTCTGGTCTGCAGCTCCAACACACCATCTGAATTTCACCTTATCTCTAAGGACAAGCTCATCTCTATTTTACAGATGGGCGAGTGGTGAGAGGACTAATCTGGTTCCTATCTTTGACTTCACCCTAAAGATCTGAGGAAAGGAAAGCACTGGGGGAGGAGGGGCTCTTCTTCACAATGCAGGGACAAGGGGAAGCGGAGGAGGAACAAGACATACTGCATCATGAGTTTTGATCGTCAATATTGGTTGCAGGAGTCAAGATACAAAGCCAAGCAATTACACATACAGCACAAAGATACATCATCTCAGGATTTTGAGCAATTACTATTGAGATGTTTTTTTGCTTAAAGAAGATCCATATTTCTTTGATGTACAAGAGAAAGCTAACATAATGGACTCTACCTACAGTAAGCTAAGAAGGGATTAAATGTTGGTCCTTTTAAAACACTCATCTTTACACACTGTGCCAGTTTCATCTTTTAAAGATACATTTTGGGGCTTTTAGTGCTTTTATTATGATAGGACAGTATGAGAGACAGGGGAGAGAGACATGGATGACACGCAACAAAGGGCCGCTGCGCTGAAGGACTACAGTATGGCTACATGGGTGAGCCATCGGAGTGCCCGCCAGTATCATCTTTTGGACATCTATTTGGATGTCATTTGTTTTATCAGAGCACTAAGCATTATGGGTATAAAATCTGGCCAGCTAGAGTAGGCATTTGGCTCAATGCATAAATCAACAATCATTTCCAAAGTCAGACTGACTAACCGGGGCCAGTAATTTCTCCAATGTGTGAAAAAAGGCGGTTTGGCCAGGCCATTGCCCAGAGGACATAGTTGGTCTACAATACTGGCTGTGCCTAACCTCTGCCCTCAGCTCCTAATCACCAATTAGCATGCAGCCTTTTCTCCATATTGACAAAAGGCAAAGGGTATCCGCTCAGAATGCTTATTAAACAGGCTGGAAACAAACAGAGTCCCAAGTTAAATGTCTGCTTCACAGGACATCTTCTAAATGCAAATGCACACGAGCCCTTTGATGCAAGCCAGTGTGCTGTTGAGGGCAGTTGTGGAGGGAGCTGCCTTGGATTTGTTGCTCTCCCTTGTCACAACAATATCTTTTTACCACAGAGCTGCTGACATGATTCATGAGCCAGAGGACTTGATGTGGTGTTGGTGTGCCGGCCAGATGAAATCCCCTCAGTCCACTAATATAGGTTTCTGTGTTGGGGTGTGCTTCACAAGTTACTGTAGCTAAGGAGCCATTTCACACTGCTGAGCTAGAAATAGGTCTTACTGTAGCTAAATCAACCCAGTCCACCCCTCCTCAACCCTTGTCGCTGGAGACAGTATTACACAGTACACACATAATTCTACACACACGTTCAATAAACACATACACACATTTCTTTTCCGCCTCTCTCTTCCCTCTTCTCTCTGCCTTTTCCTTCCTTTCCTTCATAACTACCTCTACTGGCCCTCCCTTTTTCCAAGTACCTCTCTTTCCCTTGCTCCTTCTCCGTCTCCTTCATTAAAATGGACTTCCTAAAGCCTCCATTCGTCTTGCTGACAGCTCCACTATCGATCGGGCTGGAGAAGGGGATGCAGTTCCAGAGCTTTAAATGGCTCTCTGGCTAGCCTGGATGAGGGCTGGGCTGGACCCTGGCCAGAGGGGAGGAGGAGGAGGAGGGAGTGCCAGGTTTAGCCGGGAGGTCTGCCCCAAGTCTGGACTCTGATGCATTTTTGGTCGCCAGTGAATAACACTTAGATCGCCCCGATGGCAAGGATCAGAGTTTTAATGAAAAAGACTCACCAACTCTGTAATAAGGATCGCATTGATGAGATCAGATAATGAATTAATCACGCAGGTTGAAAGCCAACACATTAGCCAGCGTCTCTCTGGACCAATTGCAAGCGTTCCAGAAAGCAAGAACTACAATGGGACCACTCCAAAATACTGGGAAGAAATGGCGGCTGGAGTGTTTCAGTTACACCGACATGCAATTCATTTCAATCAGAGCCATGTGAACTAACGTTCCTCTGGCTGGCGCCTTCAATCGCGCTCCATCCCTTATCGTCAGCCATTATCTAGAGAGGATGAGTTGGCACATTCCGTCTTCATCCCTCTCGCCGTGTGACAACAAATCCCTCTGCCAAGATTAATGATCGGACGTTTGATTTTCCTAATGATTACAATCTCTATGGCGTACTCAGTGTCCTGTGGTGCAGTGGAGAACCCAGACGCGCCTGCTGGAACCCCCACCTCCCTCTGATGAGCACTATCTATACGTCTGTTGGTTGTCATCTATAATCATATAGTGCACCACAACAGCGGAATCAGAAAGCGAGGGAGTCTCCTGTGACCGTGTCACTGTTTATTTGTTATCTAATCTATCGCCCTGTATTGCCATTGATTGGAACAGCAAGGGAGAAAAAAAGATGGACAAGGTGTAATATTCAAGACAAATTACTCAAATCCCCAACTGTGAGTTGTTCAATCTACACAAGACACTGCAGTGTTTAGATTAAGGATTTGTTAGAGTCGCATAAGCAGCAGCAGCTTGTGATGTTTTTGTATTGATGCCTCAAGTAGGGAGTCCATAGCGCGCAGCTTTGTAGAGCCAATTTAAAAATCCAAACCCCTGATGTCAAAGAGGCCTTTAGAACTGGATTGTGTGTACTCTTTCTAAAAGCCACTCTCCCACAAAATATCATGACATGGCCTAAGAGACTGTAAAATGGAGAAAGGGTAAGACAAACACGGGTAAAGAGGAGAAAAAACAGATGAAGAGAGGGAAAAAAGGAGGTGTGGGTAAGGGTAAGGTGGAACAGAAGAAAAGAATGGAAGCTGGGGTGAAGTGGAAGGGCAGAGGAAAAAAGAAATGGAGCATGGGGCACTAAGGAAAAGAGAGAGAGAGAGAGAGAGAGAGAGAGAGAGAGAGAGAGAGAGAGAGAGAGAGAGGAGGCGGTAGAAAAGCGGAGCAGTAGTCGATATAACGGCAGTCATTCATCTCTCTGACAGCCTTCCAAATGCTCCACTGGGGAAGACACAAAGCTGCGTCACCTCGAATGCAGCAAATGCACAGCGCACACACAGGTTTGCATACATGCGCACACACACCCACCGCGGAAGTACATGTTTATGATCCTTGATTTTGCCGTGCGTGCGCACACAGAGCTCCATGTTCTGGGTCAACGGTATGTTACGGGACATAGTAAGTCAGTACATACACCATTACACTGCAACCTGTACAAGCACAAATCATAGCCACAGGCGTCACTCACACATTCGCACTCTCTCACTCTCTCTCTCTCTCTCTCTCTCTCTCTCTCTCTCACACACACACACTCACACTCACACAAGCACATCTGCTGATTTGTTAAAACGATGTGTATGTGCTGCAACAATCAAATCAAGAGCAATAAATCTCAAGGGCAGTTCAAACAAACCCATAAGGTGGGAAAGCGTCTCAGATTTTACATATACATTTTTACAATCCTACATTCCTCTGAGAAATGTGCTCCATATTTCTGTGCGCACAAGTGCGTGCATGCTCCAAGACAAACATGCACATGAACGGACCATGATGCATTCACATGACATTGGAATAGGAGGAACACAGATGTGTGCTTCCATTTATACGCACATACACACTTAAAGATACACACACACACACACACACACACACACACACACACACACACACACACACACACACACACACACACGAATCCTTGTTTCCCAGTTCTGGTCATGGCCCATTGGCTGATGCCTGCCGTCCATCTCTCATGATTCATGGCTAAGCGAGCTGCTGTAGAGCAGTTCTGAACCAGTGGGCCGAGGAGAGCCTGTGTGTCATTAAGGCACAGCGGGCTGGACATGCTGTTAGAGCTGCTGCTCTGAGCCTCGGCCTGGTCTAGTGGTGCAGGTGAGGGAGCAGGTACTTCTGGATGTGCTAGTAGTACTGCTCATGGTGGTTTGAAAAAGTACTATCAACAGCTGTTTGCACTCACAGGCTACACGTTGCCCCTTTTGAGTGTGCACGGTGAGCAAGACGGGTGTTGCCTTTTATTTGATCGGACACCGTTCTCCTACCGCCCCCCTCCCCTCCCCACCCACCCTGCATTTCAGCTAAATTAGCCCCTCTAATCATCCCCAAATCCTCCTTCTTAATCAGCAAAGTAGTAGGGGCTAAAGAAAAGAGACAAGGGTGCCAAGTCCCACCCTCTGCCATCCTCTATTAGCATGAGCCCCATGAAAGGCAGCGGAGGCACACGTCCATACCCTAATGACTCCTTAATGATCCCCTCCTCTGCTAGAGTGCTGACAAACACTGACAAACCCTGACCCTGACAAGAGGAACACCCATGCTTAGCCCTCTTCCTCACCCCTTATTTAAAGGCTCATCTCTCAGTCTTCAGCCTCATTATACCAGCTTTGGATCCAAGCAGGAACCATACAGTACAGCCCCCCCAAAACTAGCAGCAAGATAAACACCCATGATGAAATAGTCCATGTCACTTTCAGAGTGAGGGGCAAAAGTTTGAGTAAATTCCTTTCGGCAGATGGAGCGAGAGCATAGATAAACAAAGCCATAGTAAAAAAAAAAAAAAGAGCGTATGGCGGTAAGACACAGTAGAAGTGCAGAGCCTGTGGAAAAAAACATTGTTTGCATCCTTTTTTTTTTGCTTTTTCCTGATCGTGATTTCCACTTCAACTTGGGGTTGGGGGAGTCGGCGGCGGAGACTCTTTTTTAACATCACACAAGACATAATTACAGAGTGCGCCGCTGCCAGCCCGCCTCAGTTTCTCCTAAATACTCACACCCCAAATTAGGGGTTACCTCTTTCTACTTAAACCTACTATTTAAGATGAAAACGTCACAGACAAACAGAGGGGACAGGAGAGAGGGAGTATGGAGAGGAAAGACCTAGTTTAACAGCTTTGTTTCAAAATGACAGAGAAGGCCTCTGATGGTTACTGGCAGGCCTTGGATAAAGCCAGGTGTGGAAACTGGGATGAAAACAAAAGTTGGAAAAGACACACACGGCTAGAAAAGACTAGAGAGTGTGTTTATGTTCTAACTGCAGTATATATGACAGCTGAAAATCTGCTAAGGATATTTCCAAAAGGCAACGAGCTAAAGAAAAACACTAACTTCACGCTAGCCTATGACCTCACTGGTTTGGACTGCAGCTCCCAGTCCCAGTCGCGGATGACAGAGCACTCACTCTTTGAGCCTTTTCCCAGCTCTGCCTTCGTCTCTGTTTTGTTTTCTTTTTTTTTTTTCAGTTTTTTGTCTTTATAGATGAGTTTCCTGGTCAGCTTCATGACGATTTATTGGTGTCACAGAGTCCGCTGCTCAGCCACAGGCAAGGGGCCAAAACTAACTCTGCCTTTTTTCTTTGCTGTGCTGCACTGTGCTGTAAAGAGCCACAGCGGAGATTATTAGAAGATGAAAAGAGATCCCATACATGGCTCCCTTACTGATACAACAGGACCAAGGTACTGTACTGTCTCTTGAATTATAGAGAACACTCATCTGTTTTTTGTCTCTGTCTGCTCCTTCATCACTCAGAGGCCACTGTTGCACTAAAGACAGGTAGCTTAACTGTTGCAGTAACCCAGAGCTTTGATTTACACCACTACTTAGACACAGTTGTGGTATTAGTATTAGTATTAGTATTAGTATTAGTGTAGCGTATAGAAGCTTGGGTATATGTTATCTAGTGGCAAACACTGTATTGTATTGTCAACTTTAATGGATCAGGTAGATAATTCCAGTTTATTAGAACTGCAGCGTATTTTCTGTGCTTTCGACATCATCTCCACCAGAATCTACACTGTACTCACAGTGCTGTGATGAGACATGTTCAACACATGTTCAACATGGCAAAAAACGCAACCAATCAAATGATCTGAAAATGTCGGCAATGAGTCCCCATTGCAAATCTGAAGCTAAGCACGGTACAGGTCAAAGTTGAACCTGGAAGTCGATTTGCAAGACGTGCCGGAGGTTTACAACAGACAGTTTGGGAAATTTGACCGTTTAACTAACCCAGATGGCAGCAATTAATGTGATAAGCTTAACAAGCTCATTGGAATCGATGGGAGTGATGGCCTAAAAGCTGCAGAAATGAAAAACTTATATAAACTGGGTTTCCTTTGAAAGGTGGCAATATTATCTAATGTGAAAAAAAGAACCAGGGGTCGGTTACAGACACGCACGCACACATATATACACACAAAATCTGTGCTTCTCAAGTTCACAGAGTTGATTAAACGTTTCTGTTATCATCTTCCAAGCTTTTCACCCACACAATCAAAACCTGAAGCTCCACAGAATCAAATCCCACACCCCGCACCATATCAAAGCCACATGCTGCACCATGTCTTTTTATTGAATCAAACATTTCACCGTGTATATTATTTCACTGAAGTCTCAAGGAAAAAAAAAAAAAAAACTCTGTGCACTCCAATCAAAGTAGTTTCGATTCACATATGGCCCGAATTCCTATATCGCTGAGGAGTGGAATGAATGCCACTTCCTCTGTTTAAGTCTCTTCTCTGTCTTCTCCGCACTCCCAGACTGTAGGCAGCACACTGGAAATCACAGTCAGAAACAACATCCTGTCTCCAGTCTCTAGGAAGTGACCTCAGTTTCAGAAAGGCCAGATAAAAAATCCACATCAGAAACAAAAACACCAGGCTGGCCGTAATGAGCTATCCGCCAGGCTCCAGTGTGTTCTGAGGGAGACCAGGTGGTGTGACACACATATGACTCTGATTAGGGGGCCTTCAGAGGAACAAGAGGAGAGGGGGGGTAGTAGGGTGGGCCGTGCTGGACCAATAGGGACGGTCCATATATGATGCAACTATTAGTGGCGCTTAATGACTTCCACTGGGCACTGGGACACTCTGGTACTCATGAGTGGCCCATTTTTCGTTTGTATGTAAGCATGGGGCAGGGGCAGGGGCAGGGGCAGGGGCAGGGGCAGGGGCAGGGGCAGGGTGGGGGGGGGGGGGGGGGGGGGGGGGGGGGGGGCTGCAGTGTGGGTATTGTTTCCCTCTAAGAAGCAACATGTGAGCGGCCTAGACCTCGTGGCTGGAAATGTGACATACTGTGAAATACAGCGAGCCTGATACTGATATGCTGATAGGGCTCTGTGAGGTCTTTAAATGTCATTGAGTGCAGAAAAATCTTATAAAAGCTCTGGATGTGGCAGCAGGGATACAGCATACACACTTGCACGCATACTCACAAGTTAAACCATTCAATCAGACATTTGGTTGGCCAATTAGTGCAACAGCCAACCATGTGCAGAGCAGTCAAACCCCTCAGAGCAGACACTAAGGACTTTGTCTGTCCTCTTATGTCTCTCGCCCCATCTCTCTCTCCAAGCTGATTACATGACAGAGGTTTTTGGCGCTGGTGTTTGTAGACTCATAATAATACTTCTGCTCTCCACGTATCCCCAAACCGCGGGAGGGAGAGATGTCAAGGGGGACCTCTGGCCTCATTCTTCAGCTGTTAGTTTCATCCCGGTGCATTGTGCTGTGTTTGACTGGACTGTTTAAATGTCTCCTGATATCAGGCAACACAAACAAGCAGGCCCCGTCGGCCTGCTGGGAAGGATAAGGAATGAAGGGGAAGCGGAGGCCATTCTTCTCCTTGTGTGACGGAAATTGTGTTGGAACAAGCACCTGTCACCCCCCAACAATGACCACAGAGGTCGGGCAGGGAGACACAGAGAGGTAGGAGACAGAGTGAGGAGGAGAAAGAGGACACCAAAGAATAAAGAACCTAATTTCTCTCTCTCTCTCTCTCTCTCTCTCTCTCTCTCTCTCTCTCTCTCTCTCTCTCTCTCTCTCTCTCTCTGTCATCCTCTTCTTTCCCTCCCCTCCATCTCCACTTTTTTTTCCTTTCTCTGCCCCATATTCAAACAACCTAATCTGTGTAAATTACATTCCACAACAGGCATATGCTCCAAAGCCCCAGACTTAGTGCTACATGAACCAGATAAACATCTGCATTATATCTGCATTAGAGGTCTTCGGAAAAAACCGACAACCCGAAAACCCGAGGTTCCGACCCGACCCGGCTCGGGTTTGGGTCCACTCACAAGAAGTGACGCCGGGGCCGGGTCGGAACCGGTAGAGTTTGCCTCGGGTCTCGGGGCTCTTATTGTGAAAGGCCGGGTCCTACAGTACCCGAGAGGACCCGGCGATTGGCTGTCACAGCTGTCAATCACCCCCGCCCTCCCCCTTCCGTCCAATGCGAGGCTGCGAGCTGCCTGTGTGACTTATGTCACGTGATCAAAACAACTACACGACTCTTATGATGACGTCTAAGGTGACAGTTCAAGCAAAAGTTAGAGCCTCGGTCAGGACTCGGGGCAGTTAAAAAGTTTGTTTATTAACGTAACGTTATGGTTAATGGTTCAAAATGGTTAAACAATCGAGTTGCCGTAGCGTGTTGTTACCGCGGTATGCTCCGCAAAGCACATGCAAACTCCAAAATGATAACGTTAATTAAACAAGAGGAAATGACCGGTGGATTGGCGTTAGCAATGGCTAAGAAGAAGGATTACAGTACATGACCATCTAAACAAGAAAAAGGAGACGTGGATTTATTTCTGTTTACATCACGTTATGGCCAGGGGGGCTGGCAGCGGCCGCAGCCGGAGCAGGTAGAAGAAGACTACGTTTAGGTAAGAAACAGAAAGTAAAAACAAGTCTTATTTAACGCTAGACAACTTGTATTAAATCATTAAGCAACTCGGGCATTTCGGGTCCACGGGTTTTTAAGGGTTCGGCTCGGGTTCGGAACTCATATTTACAATAATAGCTCGGGGCCAGTCGGGTCCGGTGCCAATTTTCACGGGTCCATTTCGGCTCGGAGCTCATATTTACAATAAAAGCTCGGGGCCAGTCGGCTCCGGGTCAAATTTTCACGGGTCCATTTGGGTTCGGGTCCGTCAAATTGGACCCGTGAAGACCTCTAATCTGCATAAATGGTTTGCATTGATAATAAAGTGAACCAGCTGCTAAGGCTATGCTATTGGCCTTTCCTTCAACCACCTCACTCACTCACTCTCTCTCTCTCTCTCCTCCCCCATCACCTTCATCTGTTCCCTGCACCAACTTGACACCCACTTTTTAAATAGACAAAGAGCAGCAGCATCTCTGTGTCCTTCACACTCCTCCTTCAGATACCCTCTAAACAGCCAGAACTAAAGAATGCTGGGCGCAGCACAATCCCACCCCTACAACATGATAAGATACTCTTGGAAAAAAAAGAAAAAAAAAGAACTTTGTAACCTCAATTCATTGTCCTCTGCAACAGCAGTTAGCACTATCCATTTTAAAAACCGCTGTAACTGCTTTCAAGCCCCGTCTGTGTGTGCCTCCTACCTCTCTGTCCTTTAGCTTCATGGCCAGAACCAGCTGGTTGCGATGGTTGGTCAGAGCTTCGCGGTAGTTTCCCTTGGAGAAGAATGCCGAGCCCAGATTCCCATGAGCACGGCATTCCCCTGTTTGGTCACCTGGAGGGAGGAAAAAAGAAAGAAAAAAAAAAGAGTATTTACAGTACAGACCGGATGATTACAAAGCAACTAGTGTTTATTTCACATCATCCCACCGTCACTGGTGAACAGTGATGTGATGAGCCACATCTATGCCACCGACATGCCACTGCTCCCTTAAAAGGGAAAGTGGCCACTCTATGTTCTCCACAGTAGAGCGGCTTCCCTGACAGCTGCTTGTGTTGATCTCAATGCTCCAGAGGGTGAGAGGGGAAAGCCTTATTATTTCTGCCTGACAGAGAGGCCCCACAGACAGGGCCAGAGCTGAGTCTCTGTGCTCCACCTGAGAACCACAGCTCCTTATCTCCAGCTGCTTTGCCCAGTCATGTGTCAAAGTGTGTGGGGGGGAAGAGTGGAGCCAGTCAGTGCTACTCTCCGTTTTTCATTTTCTATCTTCTATCTTAGTTATTCTCTCCTTCTCTGTATGTCTGTCAACCTCTCTCTCATACTCCTATATTAGCAAAAAAAAATGTTTTCTCAGTTAAACACAGCGTTACTCATTTTCCCCCTCATTTTGGCTGTGCTAATATTTAGAGATTACACTGTTATTCTGCTTTTAGATACACAAGATCAAGGGTTTGCAGTCATTCTAGCAGCGCTTCAAGCTAAATGCTAAAGATAGCATGCTGACTTGTCTGAAGGAGATTTAGGTTTATAAGGTCGGGCAGTGTGCAGGATTTTTTGACTTTGGATCCAGTTATCTTGCTCCTACACACCTGCCTCACAAAACAGATGTTTGCTCCTGCTTTGGGTTAGCATGCTAACATGATCATGTTTAATTGTTGTAGTGTTTACAATGTTTCACAACTTTTTTGTGTGCTAACATGCTAAAATTGCTAATCAGCATAAACTAAAAAAAGATGAAACTCTCATTGTTTTAGTCATGAACCAAAGTATTGGGCAAATTAAAATTAAAAGTAGTTTATGATGCTGACTAGTGATGGTTTGCTACTTGGCTCTTTTTTATATGCTTTGAAATTAAATTTCTTTTAGATTTTTGACATAATCTGGAACATGAATGTTAATATAGGGCTGTGGGACACAGTGTGATTCAATTATGGATTGAAAAATGAACAGATAATTGAATAATGAATGATCACTCGCTCCTCCTCAGTTCAGGCCTCTTACCTAAGGTCTTGGCCACCTCTAAGTCTTGCTGCATGTAGCCGGTGCTCTTCTCGGTGTTGCCCAGGGACCAGTGGGCGCTGCTGAGGGCCGAGAAGACAGAGCCGCGGAGCTTGAGGCTGCATGTGCCGATCTTCAAAGCGGCTTCCAGCACCACAACAGAGGCCGTGTGGTGGCTCGCTGTCAGCAGCTCCTGGCCAATCACAGACACCACCACAAAGGGACTTTTGTCCAGCTTCATCTTTTGCAGCTGCTGATAGGTGGGCTCGAGAGACTCTGTGCAGGAAGGACATGAGTAAGATGGAGATTAAAAACAGACTTCAAAATATGCCACAACATAACCTTGTGCTGACATGGTAACTGACAACAATATCTGACGTTAATTGCGGCGACTGTGTTACGTGTTTACCAAGGCTGACAAATGTGACTGCTGTCTGAATTCAGACTCTACTTTTCTCCAGTAATGGGTGTGTTTTGTCTGCCTGGGTAAGCATAGCCTGTAGCTCGGGAGAGTGACGGCTTTCACTGACAATAACTCAACGTATAAGCCATTTTTTCTGTTCCCTCCACTCAGGCCAGAGTAATCTCGGGCAATTTCCGACAGAGCTGCACAAAAATGGCACAAGTTTAGACCAGTGTGGGCAACTGTCTTTATGAACCGCACAGCAAAAAAATTATATTTCTGCGTTTCTCTTGGTGTCAGTTGATACGGTTGTTGGAGAGAATAGAAGCGGCCTGGGTGGGATTTGAGATACAGTTTGAAAGGAGTGACGGGGAAACTAATGCGGCTAATGCACAACAGTAGCGACAGCAGAGGAATGCAGAGTAAAGGAGACACACAAGGTGACCTTTGAAGAGGCTGAAAACGCACACAATGACATAAATCAATGGTGGTGCCGCGCGGGATTCAGGATCCACAGCCCCTTCAGATTACAAAGCCCTCTGGCAGACACCAACATCGAACAACAGGAAGGAGGGGGCAAAGGAGGAGGCACGCCCATATCTGTGTGTGTGCGTACGTGTGTCTTCTGATGCATGTATCACTACATATTTACATCCATACATACTGTAGGTGCATCTCACTGCCCTGTATTTGCAAATATGTTAAGCAGAACTGTTACTAATTAGGTCAAACTGCTTTACAGAAGACTGCACAGTGTTAATGTGCCTGTACAAACTGGCTGTGTGCAACTGTGTGTGTGTAGTTTACATTTTCTCATAAGGCCCCAGCTTTCATAAACTGTTACTTTAATTTGTTTAGACAAACATTTAGGCGCAACAAGCTCACAGCCACAATATCTGAACAAACTCAATAGTTCTTTGAAAACACACACAGATGCTAATTCACCTAGACGCATGCACACACACACACACACACACACACACACACACACACACACACAATATGAGATGCTTCCACACACAAGCACTCAAAAGCATAACTGATGATGCTCTTTCAAGAGCATCGCTTGTGTTCCAGCGCTTGGCAGAATGTCGTGCTTACAGAGACAGTGCGTGCATATAATATCCATTCATAGCTTGTAATTGCCTTCAGAGTGACACCGAGCGCTGAGTCATAAATCAAACACTGAGAGAATGCTTTTTTAAAAAGGTGCCATGGCTGCTGCATTCAAAACAGGTAGTTGTGACAACATTCGAGTGCGTCGTTCCACACGTGCACATACACACACAGTCAAATGTTTTAGCCGGTGTTTGCTGAGCTTTGTATCAAGAGTTACAAGCTCGCCTACATTGACATTCCTCCTCTACTGTATCTTCCTCCCTTTTGTGTTGTATTTGACAATGTATCATCAGTGAGAATGGTGAAGCTGTGAAATGCTGCAAATTTTAAAATATTATATAAATTTAATTCCTTGCTAAAAAAAAAAGCAGTCACAATTTCAGTTTGGGTGATTATGTGATGTTTGTTGGGTTTTGCACCAAATAAGGTGCAGCTGTAATTAATACCATGCTGCCGTACAATGTCAGCTAATGAGCATTATAATTGTATCCTATTAAAATGAAATATTCCCGTAACCACCAGGCTTGTGCTGTGCTTTTGGATCTGTGTTTATGGCGAGATAAACACAGAATCTTCTTGAAAATGTAAGTAATACACATTTTTGGTGTATCATATAATCTTATCATGTAAGTGATAATGTGACACAACGGTTATCGCTGCAGAAAAATTCTCCCCCGTCTTATTCTCTATTTTTATTTCAAAGATCAGATGGTGCGTGTGGTGTTTAAGAGTCAAAGGCACTTTGCTCAAAGGCACCTCAGCAGGACGGATGCTAATGAACACAGGATCCAGATCCTCCAGTTAAAGGACAATCTTTTCAACCACAAATGATCCGGCCGGGGTCAATAACTGCCTCACTGTGAAACCCTCTCCTCTATGGTTTATCTGAAGGGAATCTTCAAGTGGAAAACCCTTTTTAGTTGGCATACGCAGGAAAACAATCCAATAATTAACAGCCAATGGACCCTTTGCACACTCTCTGGCCCTGAGCAGCTGAATGAGAGACAGAACTGGAGCAGGATGAATAGCAAGAATATCACCCATGTGAAATGCATACATACTAAAACACAGCTTCCAATATATAAAACTGTGAGAGGCTGATTTCCCACAGCTCGTTCAATGACACAGATGGAAGATGCTGATATTGGAGGAAAATCTGCTGCCAGGGTGATCGGAAGTGGCAGACGGAGAGACAGAGATACAGTAAGGAGAGGGAGGTGAGACTGCACCAGTTTCCACTTGTGCGAGAGCCTGCTGTTGTGGGAATTACAGTACAAGCCACAGGAGAGCACAACAGCTGTTTAAATCTGCAATAATGAGCAGAAACCTTGATCTGTGCAAGGAGGAGTGGTGGTGTGTGTGTCAGAGACAAAGGGCTGAATTGTATATGACACAGTCAGATTTGGGGAATTATTCATCTAATATTAAATTTACTTTGGAAACAAAGCAAGCTTTGATGAGCTCAACACAGCGAGTCCTTGAAGACATATGCCTTGATATTGTTCTCTCAGGTTCATTATGTGACTTCCTCTATCCTGATTTATTTATTTGCCTATTTGGGTATGAATGTCATCAGCTGGATCTCTTTGCTTGGCGGCACAAAATAAACACAAAGGTGCTTGGGGAGGACTGGAAACATCAGAGTGCAGCGAGATGTTTGTGGTAAGATAAATGACTGAGATAAGTGAACACTGCAATCATAGTTAGATACAATCAGCTCTTTCTTGGCAACACGGGAACAACATTGAGTTTAGACGCAGAAGGGAGTACAGCAGTGTTTACCATACGGGTATAAGAGATTTAAGTGTAATTACAAAGGGATTACAGCTTTTTAGTGTCATTACAATGTCCTTACACACAGAAAACAAGCAGGTGGAAAAGCCTTTTAATTACAGTCATATAATGTATATATATATATAGGCTTTTTGTGACTTGTTCCATATCTGTGGATCAAACAGAAACCACTTGTTCAATTACATTAGTAGGACAGGTAATCAACAAGCTGGATCCTGGGATGAGTGTGCCATGCGGCCGATAAACACGGATGGCAGGACTGTGACGCTCCTCTAACGCTCACCTACCTTTCACTTATCAGGGGACTTTGGCTGAGTAACACTGATTATCCCCCCTGTTTGCTGCCGTAACATTGATTATCGTCCCCCTGTGCCAGGAGCCCCTGCGAGAGGATCATTGCTCTTAATCCTCTGACCTAGCTACCTCTCCTCAACACACCTTGGATTAGGTCCTCTGATGGTTGCCTGGCACTGTGGGAAATAGGGTAAACAATTAAGAGATTAAATGGCTTGGGCTAAATGTTGGTTTTCCCCTACTGAGAGGACCCATTCTGGTCCATGATACACAGGTCTGGGCTCACACCCAAAGCCCTTTTCTTGTTTTGGTTCCAGTGACAGGCTTATATACTGAGAGTCGCTCAGATGGGCCCTCCATTCTTCATTCTCTTTGCAATTTTTTTTTTTCTTCTGCATTTGTAGAAGAATATTCAGAGGAGCAGTGTATGAAATCAATCAAAGACAAACAGCTTTCTCACACAACAAAGCCGCTCGGAGCAACTGATCTTATTGTGGAGTTGAGTAATTTCTGGATTATTAAACCGGGCCGCGGTGATTAAAAGGCAGAGTTTTCAGCAGACTTTGGAAAAAACAGGTGATGACAAAGCAAAGACAGCAGGATGACTCAGTCTTCGCTGGCAGTCTGTGCCTTCCTGATCTGAGGCATATTAAATCCTCTGCAGTGGTCAAGTAAAACTGTTGCCAGGTTTGTGTAGAGGCTCATTAGGCCGCCCCACACATATTACTCATGGACAATCAGGTCACTGCACTTGGCTGATACAACAGATAATAATGCATAACAGAAAAAAAACACACATTTTAGTAACAATCTTGGCTTGAATGTGCTACTTATAAATCCACTCAGCTTTAGGAAAACGGCTTACACAGGGGCAGACAGACAATGGCATTAGTGTTGGATGCTCATTAAGATAAGGGGCTATCTGTGTGTGTGATCAGCCTGAATGACAATAAGATATGCTGAAGCTGCAGGCATCAGGCCTCAGAGTCTGGAGGTAAGTACTTGACACCAGCAGTCAGTCACAAAGGCAGAGAGGCAGAGAGAGAGATAGAGAGATGGCCTGCCTGCCGAATGGGTAAAGAAATGACAGGTAAAGTCACCCTAACACGATTACTGACTGACAGAGAGCGAGGATTATCCGTGGGCAGGCTTTTAGGGTAGCCGTGGGACAAAATATGAGGAGACAGTGAAACAGAAAAGTCACGAACACGCCGTCAACGCTCAGATACAAACATTTTCTTACCTCGTAGTGGCGATTTCATGGCGGCTTCTACCATGCCCACCAGTAGCTGTAGGCTCTTGGGGTCCTGGGCCAGCCCGGAGGCGAAGGCGGCCAGTGCGTCGGCATGGCGACCAAGGTACTGAAGGGCAACACCCTGTCGGAAGTATGCCTGCGGAGAGGGGAAACAGAGAGAGAGAGAGATCAGGACTCCATTCTAGTGCCGCAGCGTGAGTCTTTATACAAACACATTACCAGACACACTCATTTCACGCCATTTGCATTTTTTCCACATGAGTAGTTTTCGGAACATAGCACTTCTCTCCTTTGTATTCCCATAATAGAGTGATCACTGGGTTTTTTGTACTTGTTAATTGGATTATAAGTTTTACATAAATGCACATGTTACACTCTGGCTGGCTGCCTTCTCAGGAGCAACTATTGTTTTTCTACACAGTATTTTATTACTTGTGTTTGCTGTGGGAGTGAACTGCACACATGTAGAGCTCTGGGATTTCTCTTGTCTTGGCTGTGTTGGGGAGAAAAAAAAAGTGAGAAAGAAAGAAAAAGGAGAATGAGAGAGAGCTACTTACTCAAGTCGGTCTGTAGCTCAATAAAAAGAACACCCATAAATACTTCAGCTTGTGCGTTCTCTTTGTCAGGCCGCAGTTGTGAAGTAATAACACAACTGGCCTGGTCTGTTTTTGCCGTATTTTTTTACATCAGATGTGCTATTGTGTCATGTTTTGGATACGTGAACAGCTCTTCAAGCAGGCAAAAATTAAACACATTTGTCATCCAGTCATTTATTCACAGAGCAGAGAAAGTCACATTCTTGCGAGCACGATAATTCAGCACCACTGAGACATAAACTGCACGCTGCTGCTGACATACTGTATCTTTCTGGGAGAGACTAAAATGTTTTGGAACATTCTTCAGTTTGAAAACTAAAACAGACGCCGTCTCTCTGATCCAAAGCTCCATCAATAAGTGTGTTTTTTTTTTGTTTTTTGTTTTTTCATTTTTCTTCAACATGTCTGTTTGGACACTGCTGAAAAAAAAAGAAAGATGTTTCATCCAGGCAAGTTTATGATTCAGTATGTTTGTGTCTAAGGCCTGATCAGACAATAATCCCAGAGAGTTGTTAAACCTGACTCGGGTCCAGTCTAAAAACAGCAGCAGAGAGAGATGGAACTGGATCCAGCTCATTAGTCATACTCCAAACCACTAAATCCCCCCAAGAGAAAGAAAACTGTCTCTCTGAATAGTTGTATCTGTGCTCGTGTGTCAGAAACACACAATTACAGCAACAAAGAACGGGGAATGAAACGAGGGATAAGCATTGTGTGAGGCAGAGACACAACAGCCTGTCTAAAATGTATACTATCTCTAAGAGTCCTGACCTTTTCCTTCTCCCATGTACTTTGTATGTGTGTGTGTGTGTGTGTGTGTGTGTGTGTGTGTGTGTGTGTGTGTGTGTGTGTGTGTGTGTGTGTGTGTGTGTGTGTGTGTGTGTGTGGCAGCAGCAGTAGTAGTAGTCCAGGCTGCTGTCTGGCCACAGCCTGACTGAGTATAATCACAGTCACTCCACTCACAGCTTCCAAAAGTGACACAAGGGCTAATTTGCTATTAGCATCTAAGAGGCCTTTTCATTAGTCTTCCCAAGCTTCTCTGTTAGCACCGTTAGGAAGTGAGAAAGGCAGGGAGGATTAGGGAAAATGAGACATGACATCGAATTTATAGAGACCAGTAATTAATTTTGCTTCCGTCTGAGCCCCCCCACTGACTACCAATCTCTCCAGACCTACTGCCCCCCCCCCCCTTCAACATTTCTACTTCCCTCTCACTTCCATCACAACTCCATTGGAAATGACGAGGACAGAGATTAGATTCAAAGCATTAACCTTTGTTCTAACGCTGTTATTATATGAGCGGAGTGCAGGCCTGGGTATCCGCTCAATATTAATTGCATCTAGTGGCGCTGGAGTTTTGGGCAGGACGCACTGGCAGGAGAGAAGAGGCCCACCAATGTTTCGCCCAAGGGAACAAAAGACATTTAAAAGCATTTCTCCCTTTGATTAGATTTAGCCTACAATATGACCGCTCTCCCAGAGATCCTTCTTCCCTAGTCTGAAGCGGCGTGCCCTGACTGAGACAAAGAGACGAGAGACGAGATGAATAAAACGCGGCTCCCTTGACAAGAAAAAAAAAAAAAAAAAAAAAAACGAAAAACAAAACAAAACATTGGCATCCACTTTAATCCTTTTATTTTACCCTATGCTGTCCTACATAAGGTTGAAAGACTAAACTGTGTGGCGAGTGCATTAAAATACTGCAAACACAAGCACGAGAATAAATGCATAAACGAAAGAGGCACGGCAAAAATGACAGAATCAATGTGCCGTACAGCGTTATAGGATTTTTTTTCTTCCATTAATCTCTCCCTGCCTTCAAAACACATCATGTGGCTTCACAAAGACACACACACACACGCACACCCGAGATACAACCTCAGCTTTTGCATAATCCAACAAGTCAATTCAACCGGCGCTGCTCATAAAAACAGAGGGTTCACTTGAATTTACATTACAGTCACTGAATATTAATTCAGGACAAAACTGACAGTGATACTGGTGAGAGGCTCAAGATAAACTGAGACTGGCATATTTAAGTATGAGCGAGCACCGGGAGCACATACAAGGACCAGACTGAAGAAATAACACCAATAGACTGGCTATGCTATCGGCATGAAGCACTATGGGTGAAGGGAGAGCAAGATTTTACCCCTACACAACATTTTTTTTTTTTTTTTTTTTTAATTCACGCTTAACAGGATCTTTTCTAAAAACACAACAGCATCTGCTCAGAGCTGGTGCTACAGTGACTGGCACAGCAGCCTCTAGCGTAGCCACATGGAGAGAAGAACTGAGGTAGGAAGGTTCGGTACAGGCGCACAGAGAAAGAGAGAGAGCATTACAGGGAAAGAGAGGGCTCTAAAGATAAACTTGTCAACATACGGGCGATACATACATACACAAACCAAACTGGTACGAGTCAGTGCTTCATCTTTCAGCCAAAAAAAACACCTCCCTGAACAGGATGCACATTAGAGAATAACTCCACCAGAGGCAGAGTTCTCACAGAGCGCAGGCCCTCCTGATTTGTGACACATCTGTTAGGCATCTTGTACAACATGACACGCACAAACCAAGACTTCTGATACAGTAATTGTGTTTTGCCTGAAATTCTATCCGGGGTAAATTATTGAACCTTCCTGCATCTTTGCCTCCTCTATTTAATGCAGCAATGTGCTGATACCACAGAAGAGCAGATCGAGTGGGAAGGTTTGTCGTTCTTACCCGTGGGTAAATTCTAGGGGAGTGCTAATGCGCATGTGTGTTGCGTTTGTATGCGTGCGTGTATGTGTGTGTGTATGTGTGTGAGTATAAGAGAGAGGGAGCAAAAGAGAGAGGCTAGAAAAGACATGCGAATAAGAGAGAGGATAAAAGCTTTTCTTGTTTCTCGAACATTTTAATATTTCATGAACGCTTGTTTGATGTAGTCTTAAATATTCATGTTTTTATGCTTAGGAGGAAGAGGGAAATGATGCAAAAAAAAAAAAAAAGTTATTCACACTGGTACATTGTGCTACACACTGTGGGGACTCGACACTCTCTGCACACATACGCACAAAGAAGCACATGCACGCTCCACAGTTGCACACGCTCACTTTCTCTCTAACAAGACACTTACAATGAAACATGGACAATTTTCTTCCAGTGACAGCTCTGTTGTTCACTCTTAGGCCCACAGTCAGAGCAGCTGAACGGAAAGTTGACAAGATTAAGATTGGGAGTTTGGCGCAAGACCAGCTGTTGGAGGCTCCTTTCCTATTAGCAGATTAATGCCCCGGCATATGTCCTTGCCCCCTCCTCAGTACACTGTAACCCCCATGGGTGTCCTCAGCCCCTGGGAGCACGTCTGTGTTTGCACTTGTCTGTCCTCATTCGAGAGCTGAGCCTAACAGGCTTAAAGGAAGAATTCACTGAAAATGTATCTAAGCTAGACATGCTGTTTCAGCAAACTGAAGAGTGATCAACGGGATACAGAACATAGTGTGTCATAGTACGAAGCTCCTAAAACCTTCTCAGGTCAACCTACTGCAGTGGTTCCCAACCTTTTCTGGCTCATGACCCCATTGTGACATCACAAATTTCTGGCGACCCCGTCAATCAAGATGCACCAGCTCAGATATTTGTATGCTGCATTTTATTGGAACTCGATTTAAATTTGAGAAAGTGAAAGTATAGAATATAGTTGTTTAGGATTGTGTGTGGTGTTTTTAATCATATTTTTAAAATGAATAATAATAAGTTTTAAAAATATTTTTATCAGTATTTTTTTTTTAATCAAATACTGGACCTTTCAGGTGACCCCATTTGAATTCCAGGCGACCCCACATGGGGTCCCGACCCCAAGGTTGGAAAACACAGACCTACTGTATTGTTGCACATTTTCAAGACTCTACATACAGTGTAGTGCATTTCCACTGGTTGCTGTATGAAGTGCTTCCAAAACAAAATGCTCACCAAAGACTGCCAAATCTATTTGTTTATCCGCTCCCTGATCTGTCATTTTCAGCAAGGAATCAAATTGCTGAGGTACTTTGTTAATGCTTTGTATCAACGGCACTGCAGCTGGAAACCCGCCCCTGTAGTCAGGTTATTTACAGACAGCTGAAGCTGTTTTCTGCCACACATTCAGAGTTGTAAAATCTCCACCACAATGATGTCTCTCTAAACAAACAGCATAACTCCTCGCCCACAGCGCAGGCAGCCTGTCATTGAACTGACTGCTCCAGCTGTGCTCCAGTGGCCCAAAGCCTATGCGCGGCTTGCTGCGCCATGATCGGTGATCAGCAATAATAGAGATGCTCTCAAATGTGGAAATCAATAGAAGCAGTGTAAGCTCGGTATAAGACGGTGCCACGCCCATCGCTGCTATAAGCGTGTTTAGGATGCTCCTTCTGCAGATGCTTTCTGATCACCCACAGGGCGGTCGGAGCCCAAACAACGACTCTGAAAAGAACCCCCCACTGGTGATAAAATGGAACCCAAATCAGACCATCAAACAAGGACAGCAGGCTGCAAATACACTACACACACACACCCACACACATATAAGCTGAAGAAAAATACGTCAATAACTCCTCAAGAAAACCACCCGTCTGTCTCAAACAAACATGTATTATTTGAAATCAGCTTTCCACATAGAGCCGGACGCTGGGATGGGATTAGCACTAATGGTGTGACAGGAACAAAGGGATTGTTGCTTTTCTTCCTCCCTGTTTCTTGGCTCTTGAACTATAGGTGTTGTTGCCTGGTTTCCAATGTGACCCAGAAATGTCATGTGTTGACCGGGGGTTTAAGACATGTGCCTCCGCCATCCCTTGCACATCTCCACCGCTACACTTTCAAGGTGACACGGTCGATTCGCAGGATACACAAAATGTCAACTGCTTAATTTAATATCCAGGGATAACTGTCGGCCATGACAAATTAGCTGGCAGAAAAGCTCAACCAAAAAAAAAAAAGTGAAATGGAATGATTGCTGCTTTCGGCCTTCTGCCCTTCAACTTGACAAGCTGAGAGCCAAAGAACGGCACAATGGACTCTGTACTTAATTAAATCTATTTCAGAAGCCAATTGCATGAGTTTCTATATCATCTCCCTGCAGGTACAGATCTCCTCCCCCAGGACTGAAGAGGTCTGAGGTCGGTCCTCACAGGGGTAGTGGTGGGGGCATCGCAGCCATCGCCTTGGGTCAAACATAGACCTCTGCCCCCGGGGTCACAGGGATATAATCATGACACAGCTGCCTGTCTATTACTATCTCCCCAATCTAATAAGACCGAACCCTAAACCAGCAAATAACCCTGACCTGAATCGATCAAGTGCATGTTTATCTGTGTGTATGTGTTGCGTCAGTGAGAAAAAAAAAATAGTGACAGCCTCATTTTGCCTCACAGCCAGTGAAAAATTTCTACATAAACCTGGCTAATCAATGAAAAATGTTGCTTTTTCAGGGTTTTGTTTTGTCCTATATGCTGACTATCTGAGAGCTTTTATGGCACACCCGTGGTCAAGTCTACAGTGATTTTATGTTAACAACATAAGCCACATCAAAGGTGCATGTTAAGCACTTATGCAAGTCAAAATGAGGCAACTTACAATCTCCATGTAGGTAGACGCAGTAAAATATTTATGATCCATTGATGTATTCCTCCCTGAGGGCGTTGTAGACTCTGGTGATTGCTGTTCTATCCAAAGCCCTTAATAAGCCCATTAGATTAGATGCCTTTAATGAGAGCAAATTAAACTGATCATTCTTTCTGGAGCCGGCAATTAAAGGGTAAATGTTTCATTATTCAGTGAGCGGTGACAAGAAGACCCAGGTATAATCCAGGTTGCCGGGTGGAGTGTTCAGTGTGAGAGACATTGTAGTAGACTCTCACGGCTGCGAGGAATCGATTAGCCGGCTCACATCAAACTGGCAGCCAACGCAGGACTTCAGATTGGAAAAGGTCATAGTCAGGTATGTGGAATCAATGCTGAGCACTCTGTATTCACTGTGTCTCACATTATCCATCTGGGGGATGGTTTAACGTTTTCTAAAAACAATTACTAAAAGACAAAGAGAAGCTTCAATAAAGAAGGTCAGGGCTTGTGATCGGGGAAGTGTCGTGTGGTGCACATCTATTTTGACAGTCGGTGAAACAGACGGGAAAAACTGATATTTGCTCATTTATCACAAACAGACGAAACAGCACAATAGTGGCAAGCTGTGGGGTTGTGCAGTGACATGCTGTCACAATACACTGTTTGGCAGAGGGAATTCAATTTTCTTCCCGCTACGTGCATGTCCACCATAACTGATGCTTTTCACAAAGGAAATTGACCAATGGAATGTGATAAACCGGCAGATAAAACGGCAACATGCCTGCGGCTCGTTCCAATGTTGGGAAAACCATGTCACACTCCACCACTATGATTTATAGCATGATTTGTCACATGGATGCGGCTAGCATACTTGCATTCTTATTAGCATCTTAAAGAGTCTTGAGATGTGAGGCTGAGAGGGTCAGGGTGCTAAACAGATTTCCGTGCCCCTCTCAACTAGATCCTCGGCTCTGCTCTGGCTGAGCATCGCGCACGAAACCCCACAGCCACAGGGGCTGACTCTCAATTAAAGTAGGCATTAATTACTTAAAGGAGCTTTAATCAATCAAGGCCAGATGGTGAACCTGAAAAAGAGAGCAAACTCTAGGCTGTACAAGTGCTTTCTGTCCAGACCAGACCAGCAGTGGCCATAAAAGGTTTTTATTAGAAAATACCTACAAGGCTTACGTTTTTATAGAGTATACTCTTTGCAACCAAAAAGAGTTGTCAAGCGTAGAGCTGCAATCTGTGTTCGATTTTTTACATATTAATGGCCTTTTCTACCCTTCTAACCAATTATTATGACACCTATTTAATTCAAAAGTGCAACAAATGAGCTCTCTTTGGAGCTAAAACTCACTTATTTCATTTAAACCTCAGGTTCTGAATATTTTAAATCAACACCAATTAAAAAGGCAGCCCTGACCATATGTGTCCTAGGTCTGTGTAGCTGGTCTGTGATGACAGAGGAGGCTACTTGGCCCTGGTGTTGTACTCTCCTGGCCTGAGGCACCACATCCTCCATCTTCATTTGTACTCCCTTAATTGGCTTTGACAGTGAACTCAAGCATGGCAGAAAAATACCCTCCGCTTAGTAAACACTAGCTGAGAGACACATGTTCAGAACATGGTGAAACCAAGCATCTCCATTAAGCATTACGATGGGCAGTCATGTCCAACTGACCCTCTCTCAGCGCCTCTTCAAAGCACGACACTCTGAGCTTCACATCTCACATCGTTCTGCCATGTACAATGATAGATTGACTTTCTAGGGGGAGACAAAGGCTGTTGCGGTAAAAGAAAAAGCAAATAACAAGACGAGGTCAAAACCTAGTACATGGCTAGTGGACCACATCGTAGGCTATTTTGCATTCTGCCCTGTGTCAGCCAGTTTCAGCCCCTCATCTGTTTGCTTCTCCTACTCTTTACGCTCACAAATAAATTATTTCAGAACAGTTTAAGTTTCAATGAAGCTGTAGTAACTTCCTTTGACCAAATTACACCAAATCTTTTTGCAAAACACAATGACGAAATGCAAAGCAAACCTTAGTGCTTAGTGTTCATAAGGGAAATGCAATATGGACTTGAACCTCACACCAAGAGATGGTCTCAGCAAACCAAACTCCATGTTGGTGACATTGCAGGCTGCAAATATCCCTTTAATTTTGAATTACCCAACAGCCATTATAGTGAAACCCAAGTCACATGGCATTCAGCTGATAAATGGTGGGATTATGATGACTCAGTGAGAGACATTTGCTATTATTGCACTAGACCAGCTGTCCAGCCAAAAACGAAACATCCTACTCACTGTTTTACCTGTGCAAAATGAAAACTGGGATGTTCTGAAGTGTGAAGTGATTTTTTCAGACTGGTTTGAAGATCCCAGAGAGAGTCTAAGCCTAACAAGTCATTACCCCCATTTCACTGTCACACAGCAGTCAGAGCTCCCTGTCAGTGTCAGCACTTGTGCTGGGTTCATTAGGTTGGCCTGGCCTTAGTGGGAAGTTGCTTCATCAAATAAGAGTCAGCAGCACAGGCTGCCTGACAGTGTGGCTTCTCCAAAGCTGCCCTGCAATACTTCAAAAGACGCACAGTCAGCCTTTATGGAGAGCTCTAATGAAAAGCATGGCATGAGCCCCTCTTGCTTTTGATACTGTTAGTGAGGAGTCATACATGATTGAGTAAAGGCAAGCTGAATCACAGATAAGGCACTGAGAGGCTGAGAGGACTGAAGAGAGAAGAGGACAGAGTGAAGAAAGACAATGGTGATGGAGCTCAAAGGGTGAGGCATAGACTTAAACCAAGGAGGAGGTGGGAAGACAGAGGAAGAGAGAGAGAGACAGGGAGATAAAGGTTAGCACATGAAGGAGACACCGAGATGCCTCTTGTTATTCCATCCCTGTGTGCTGTACATGTCTACTGCCATCCAGGCTATCAGAGCTCTTTATTGCGTATGACCTGTTTCTCCTTCGCATCTCCCAGTGCAGCAGCTGTATCAGTATACGGGGCTGTTGTGGCTGCAGCACCACTGCTTTGCCATGCTTGTGCACGCAGAGATCTCCCCCGCGATTACCAGATAAATGCACTTTAATTCACAACACATGCGGCGGGGGTTTATATATAGACTCGCTAATTCCCCCTCGGCCACACTGCAATATGAACTCCATGCCGCACCAATTTAAGTGTGTGATGAGTCCCTCGTCGACAAGCTCCTCTGCTTATCATATATATGACATGCTCCGGCACATTACTCGTCCAGGGGAAATTTCAGAGGCTAAAAAAAAAATCAAGATTATGGGTGGACCGGTGTGAATTTTTCATTATTAATGAGGAGAGTAGTTTTCAGGCCAGATTTCCTATTGAGAATTATCGGACAATCCCAGATGTAGTTGAGCTGAAGCGTAGTACCATTTTCATGGAGATGTATCACACCCACAGAGGGGTGGAAAAAAAAACATGCATGGTGCTGCACATTTTAACAAGCGCAGCACTGCTAATGCACATTTTAGCAACAAGTACTCACTATTTTAGAGTGAAATCCTGACAGTCGACTCCCATAATAAGGCTAATTAGCAGAGTTCTACTGAAAGGAGGTGTCCGCCTCTGATAACACTGAGTGGTCCTGTAACACATCTGCACAGCCTCTGTGTTAGCTCATTAAACAGCAAGTTCCCTCAGCGTTCTTTGGCCATCACCATGCATCATTAATTGTGTCCGCCTGCTAATCACGTTAGCTGCATTTCCCTGGCTTTGATATCTATCTCTGTGCATGCTGCGTGACTCGATGGCCTGTCCGGTAATAAGATGAAGGGAACAGGTTTTCTCACCACCTGTGGATACTTCATATGTTTGGGGGAAAAAAATAAACAAAGAAAATAAAACCCTGAATATTGTCATCTGGCCACCAGTCTCTACATAAAAGTAATCCTCCGCCAGAAGACACTCAGGCATGCAAACACGCACATATACACACGGCAAGACAAATAAAGACACTTGCTCAGAGCTATGAGTCATACTACTGTGGGTGCCAACAATCAATGGGGCTCACTGCACCCAGCTGGCTATAGTAGCGGAATGTATTAATTTTCTCATTTAGAAACAAACATATACTACAAATAGATTAATGTTGTTTGATCAGCTTGGCAGAGCGATGCCAATTAGTATGCACGGATGGCAAGAGGCTTGATGGTTGATTTTTGTATGTACTGGTTTTAAAGCATATGGCAGCTGCTAAACACCAGTTCCAATGAGATGACATGACTGTCCATCTCAGCTGTATTCCAGAGCAATATCACTTCCCAAAGAAAGTGTTGCATTACAGGGGGAAAAAAAGAAAAAAAGATGGAAACACAGGGGAAAGAAGAGATGAGGAGCAAGAGGAGCCATGGGAGCTAAGAGAGTGGGAGCTACAGGCGTAGAAATTTGAGGCTATGGTTAGCTTAGGACCAGGGAGAGGTGAAAGTGGCCCTCATTTCATACTACACAGAATTTGGCAATTACTGGTGACAGCGGCTCGCACCAAGACAGGGAAAAAGATTGATCCGGACAAGCAAGACTATGTTTGCTTTGTTAAAAGTAATTAATCACTGTGGCCACGGAGGACTGGCGCCCTGAGTGCTATACGCCTCTATGCGTTTGGCCACATGTGAATATATCCGTGTCACAGCATACATTCCTGCGCACGTGTCGAAAACAGCTGAAGTGAGAGAAAAGGATGGAGGAGAGGGGCAAGGAGAACTTTGGGGAGAAAAAAAGGGGAGGAGGGGGCAAGGAATATGGATGAAAGAGGGAGGGAATGGAGGAACATGCACACACTGCAGCCATTTATTCACATGCATGCACTCAAGAGCACCAGTGGAGCAATCCATCATAAGAGTCCTATCCACACCCACTGAGCAGAGAACTACAGTAAAGGGGAACTGTGGATGAAAGAGGTAGGAATGGGGGGAGAAGAAGGTAAAACTCTCCTTCTTTCACCTTCACTTTGGTCTAAGTGAAATGACGGAGTTGCATCTGCTGCAGCAGGTCTCTTACACATCCCTCGTCATTCTATTTAACCAGTCCCTCCACTTATTTTTTTTGCAATTTAGCAGCATCCTTAAATCCAATCTTGTATTCATCATATTTTAATTGCTCAGAAAACAGTCTCTAATTGAGAGACAAATCTAAAAATGGACTTGTTTTTATCACATTAGACACCCTACTCCTACTTGTGATTACAGTGATTGCAAATCCTGCGTATACCCACTGTTAATGCCTCCTGCATTCTCCCTTTACCTTTCTCCTGCTGGACAGTTATCCAGCTGTCAGACCAAACAGACCATAATTATGGTTTAATTGTCTAAATT
The DNA here is from genome assembly GCF_905171665.1 of Trachurus trachurus. Lineage (NCBI taxonomy): Eukaryota > Metazoa > Chordata > Actinopteri > Carangiformes > Carangidae > Trachurus > Trachurus trachurus. The sequence continues at coordinate 27,431,956 of NC_139895.1, forward strand.
GTTGGTCTTGTTGCAAATATAAAAGCTAAGAGAAAAAAACTTGGACTGTGCATACTGTAAATCCCATTAGATCACACACCACACACACACGTACACACTGCCCTGAAGCTCTAAGTGCTGTGAACCACGCTGCCTCCTCCCTCCCCATCCTCCACACTGCAGTGATAACAGCAGCAGGAGCCTAGAACCACAGAAACACAACCCTGATCAATAAGAGCACACACACACACACACACACACACACACACACACACACACACACATTCACAGGGGAGTCTGGTGCTCCTGCAGTACCTGGGGGTCTTAGGGGAATGGGCGTCACTGGGTGAAGGGAAAATTGGATGTGAAATCGTGGGGAGTAAAGAAGAAAAAAAGACAGAGGGGTAAGGCGTAACAATACTATGGGTGTTCTCCAGTGTCATATTTCTATCCCTAAGCAAGAGAGTTAGAAGGGCAGCAGCTGCAGCAGAGAAATGGCCATGCGTTGAGAAAGCACTCATTGAAGTGTTGGCTGTGCAGCCGCAGGCCTGGACACTAATAGAAACAGAATCCGGGGACCTATCTATGTCAGCGCCTCAGCTGAGCAGAATACTAAATCCTCCTCTCGTGCTAATGATTACCCCGAGCAAGGTGCAGGTCCGCAACACCACTTTGCAAATGAACAACACCCAAACCTGCAAATTTAAATTAGCATATTGTCCGGACCTGCCGCTCCACACTCACAGCTCGGCGGCGCGGCGCGGCACCTCGAGGACACAGTTTGGCTAATAAGAGGAACGATTATCTGGCTGCAGCTAAATACTGAGGGCATTGTGCCTTCACACACACACACACACACACACACACACACACACACACAGCTCTTCTCGCCTCTCTGTATTGATGCAACAGTTTGCCTGAGAACAAGCCAGTAGGGTTGCGGGGGTCTGTGGCATGATGAATGGTGAAGAGGTACTGACCCCCCCTTATATAGCCAGGGTGTATGAATTACCTATCAGGCTACCCAGGGAGTGATGACCCCAGTCGGTGTAGCCAACCCCCACCATCATCATTTACTGAGCCACTAGACCCTGTTTGAGACCCTGCCATAACTTAAACACACACACACACATACTGTAGACCCTCTGGACCATTTAGGGAGGTCTCACTCTCATAACTTATCATTAGATGGCACTGTGCGTGAGTGATGTCCTATTACTTAACTACAATACAGATATTGAAGCATATTGGATCATGCTCACCAAGATAATTATAAAAGATGAGCAAGGGGTCTCACGTTGCCACATCGGCTGCATTTGGTTCTGTTTCCCTGCAGTTTGTAGTTTTTATACACAAGACAGCAAGAGCTCAGTAGGAGCGCAGTGTCACCGTTTCATTTTTATTTAACTCCTTTACTCTTCTGTAAAATATGTTACAGTACAGCTCTCTGTGGTGGGAAATATGTTCCTACACATTTTCTAACTACTTCCTATAACACTACCCCTCCTGTATCATTTATCATGTTGTGGCATTAAGATAACATCCTGCACTAAGCCATCTTCTAGTGCTACTCTATGAATAAACTTTCTAATATCAGCCAGTGGTGGCTCATTATGCCGGCCTATCATGCCAGGCCTCTTTTAAAGTGTTTTCTCTCTTGGGTAAAAACTCTATGCTACTATGCTTTTTCTATGCTGCTGGATTAAGCATCCTGTTTTAAACATTTTTCTGCTGCTTTTTTCCCCAGAGCCTGTGGAGATGAAGAGAGCTTTGGAGTGTTCAGAGAGAATTTCATTCAACCTGTAGTGCTTCATGTTCCCTCAAGGGAGTTTTCCTTTCCTCTGTCAGGGGTCTGAAAGCTAAACAACCCTGGAGGAGAGGGCCAGGGAACCACTCATCTGCTGTACAAACATGGTAAGCACAGACATGGTGGAGCGGCTTGCTGTTTACAAGGCTAACCAAGCAGATAGATCACTCCTGATCACTCTCAGAGAGGTCATACCACGATATGCTCATATACAGCAATAGCCCATACGACAGATTCATAGATGCTAAGAACTTTAAGTCATACAGATAAAAACAAATGTTAGCTCAGGACCACAGTTTGAAACACTGGAACTATGACTAATAGCTGCCTACATAAACATTACTTAACATGAGGTTTTATGTTGTTTTCTTTACTCCGTGGAAATGAAAACCACGACTTCAAGCATGTGGAATGGAAAGGTAAAAGATCATAGTTGACCACTGCTTGCAGAGAGTACGAAGCCACCCATGGAGCATTCATCCAAATCAAACCCTCACATCTGCATCAAGCGCACAAACACAAAAAGCACACAGACATAAACAAACAAAATCTATAACAATTTGTGTAACTTGTCTGGACATTTTATGTGCATGTGTGTGTTGTATGTGTGTGCGTTGTCTTATTAAAACCGTTGCCTGGAGAGACCAGAGTAATTACTCAGTCCTTCACAACACCTTTTGGACTTTGGGCCAGATTCAATGTGCTGCTCCAAATGTCACACACCTTAGCTGGCAATTAAGCACCAGTCTCCCTCATTCCTCTTTCTAATGGGCTTCCTCTATTAAAAATTAAAGCTGCAAGGTATTCTTATATCACATTGCAAAAAAAAAAGAAAAAAGTATTGTGTTTTCATAGAGTATAATTTATATTTGCAACAATGTCTTTATACTTTCAATTATTTGAAAACAGGAGATACAAAAGGCCTTTATATTTTCTTTTTGTTGTAAGAACAGGTTCTGTTTACATGCTCTACATCTTTTGTCTCATCCTGCAGTGAAGCCAGGAAATTGCAAATTATTATATTAAAACTGTGAAATTGTGTTCGGTGGCATTTTCTAACAGGTTATATCATTTCAAGGAGGTTGAACATTGCTTACGGTGCATCCCTGCGTCGGATAACGTGTTTTGACACCAGTGCAGAAACATTAGGTGATAATTGCGTACAACAAATCAAAACACAGGTCAAAGAGCAGCCGCACTTAATGCATATACACCAGCCAGAGCAAAGTCTGACACCACTCTCCTGTCAATGCTCATTCAGTGAAGCTGAGTCACATCCACTGTTCCCTATTGAGGCTCTCCACCCCTGTGTCACTCTGCAATGTGTAAAGTCCAATTAATAGACCAGTATCTTCTGCATGCATGTCACACTGGCGGCTGCCGTACCCCCCTCCCTCTTCCTGGGCACGGCTACAACGGGTGCTCAGTGTTTATGTCACCTCTTAATTGCATTTTTTTTCCCAATGGTAGAGGTATGGCTTTGTGCAGACGCCCCGAGGAAGAAAAAGAAGGTCAGGCTGCCAATTTGGAGCTGGCAGGTCGAGAGTAGCGGCAGCACTTAGTTTCGCTTGAGAAGAGAATGAAGGGCTGCTGCTCATCTATGGAAACCAGGACAAACAAAAGAGATAAGTAAAAGGGAAAGGAAGACAAATCCCTCCTCCTCTCTTTGCTGTTATGAGGCTCTGGGAGAGTGACACCAAGGCTTACAGAGAAGCCCCACGCTGCACGGCAACCTGTGAATGAACGGGGACGGCGAGGAACAGGAGGGATTTTCGGAAGGACGTTTTAATGTCTTGTACCACTGAGGATATATGCGGAACAAATACGGCGGATCTCTAATTTCCATTTACACAAAGTGTTTGTCACAGAGGACTGGCCTTGTCTCTCCAAATATGAGCACAATTTAGCAAATACACTGACTCGCTGCCTATAAAAGGCAACGGAGCGTCAAAGTTCTGACCTCTTCATACATTTGAGTTTAAATGAAAATGAATAGGTGAAAAAGAGAAGTATCAGTGACAGCTGGGAATAAATCACAAGCTTTTACTCTGCGACCCTGGCTTAGCTACGGTTTTATTAACACAACCTAGAACTTAAACAGACATGCAAAGTCACATAGAGAAGAGACGGTGACGCTGAAGTAAATCAAAAAGGCACCTTTGTATAAACATCATGTCGCCCAGAGACACTTTGATCTGCCACTGGTGATTAATGGATTTCAGTGATGTGTTCCTGTTCAATACGATGACGCTCTGTAACCTCAAACAGAGGACCTCAGAGGAAATAAATCCCCCACAAACCCCAAAGTCAGAGTGATGTTTGGAAGAAAGTAAAATAAGGAATAAAGTATATGAACTCTGGTCACTGGTTCTGATTGTTCAAGGGGAAGAAAGTGCTACAGTCGTAAAAGACTGCAAGCAAAAGAAATACAGTGCTTACACTGCCTAAATAACAAATGGCCTTTCAGCAAAGTTAAGAGATGTGTGCCCCAGTTGCTGCTATGCCTCCTCTGACTTGAACAGATATGGTTTGACAAAGAGCCAGTGAACCCTGGACTTTTCGTTTCTTTCCATTTCAGAATAATTTCCATTAAACCATCTCATTGTGGCAGTAGGGGAGGTAAGGGGAGAGGGGAGGAAAGGGAGCGAGGGGGTGAGAGAGAATGAAAGGATAAGGGGCAAAGGTAGTTAAGAGGCAGCCGGTTTGGGACTGCATACACACAAAAGAAAGGATAAGATTAGGGCCAACAGTATATCTTTCACCACTGCACTCTGTTTGAGCCCCAGCAAAAGTAGAACCTAAAAAAAATAAAAAAGAAGAAAATATGAAAAAAGAAAGAAAATAATTTGCTTGTGACGACAAATCAGTTCCAGTGAAACTAAGTTTTTTCAACATGAAATGAAAAAAAAGGCACCTATCTCTTTGACCAGGCCTCTGTAGCGGGGCTGACTGAAGGACTGAGGCTATTTAAAAAAGGGAGGCAGTATAATCTCTATAGATCCCCCCTGTTTGCATTCCAGTGTGTTCGGGTCAAACTGTCAGTCTGTCTCTGGCGCTCGCTGTCTGTTGGTCACAATCCAGAGTGTCACTGCACCAAGTCGGGAGGACATGGCAGCTCTGGTCAGGAGTTCATCATGGGTCAACAACTGGGTCCCACCCAAGGGGAACGCCAGCTATTGTTTATGGAGAGGAGATCTTTTCTGCGGGCAGTCAGCCATGACGTTCCGGCCTTATTAATGCAAATATATCTGTATTACACAGGGTGGAGGTGGTGGACTAATTGCCAGCTGATAGGATTAAACTGTGATACTATATTCTTGGGGGACACACAGCGATACATCATGCTCAGCTGAGGTGAAGGATGGAAGAGGGAGGAGGCAGGTGAAGGGTGAGGAAGTTAGGTCAGCCATCAAAAACACACCCATCACTCCAGTTGTGACCCACCTGACCTGGATAATGCGCACCCTGCACCTCCGCATATGCGTGCGCGCGCAGACCCACACTCATACACTCATACACACACACACACACAGAGTGAGGCAGAGTTATAAAAGAGCAGATGCTGCCACACGGTTTCTGCAGCTGTCTCTGCCCTTCGGTCATAAACCAACATCCGCTGTATCCAGACAAACAAACAAAAAATACAGTGGTTTCTGACACCCTGGTCAATTACAGAGGTATATTTATCACAGCCCCCCAGACAAACCTCACACACAAAGGCAGAGTCCAAGTGCTACACCACGACTACTATCTCCTTGCAGCAGATGTGAATATGGCTATTACAGGCTAGTTATCCTCAAACAGCTTCGTCCAAAACCCCCCTCGTCTGCTCATGACCCAAGCCGCTCGCATGACCCGGCGCAGCAAAGGATACGGCCATTACTGTGAATCACCCTAAACACTTGGCTTTCAACTGGGCTAAAAAACTGGAGGAGCCTTTGAACATCATGCCGCATGCTGAAAGAGAGCCTCAGCGCTGGCCCTGGGGGACCTCAAGGCTTGGCCTCAGTCTCATGTTTTTCAAAACACAACCATTGACACAAATGAAAAGAAAATAAATTTGAGGGAAAAAAAAAAAAAAAAGATTGGTGAGAGGAAAAGGACGTGGCAGTCAAGGGGCAAGAGATTTCAATGCCCCAAAGGACCTAAGGAAGACATCTGTGGTAATTTCTCCGCAGATATAAAAGTTATTAACACAAAATGAATAAATGTCTTTTCCTGACTTGCTCTCTTCGGGGGCTCCCTCCTCCTCCCATGCAACATTTCTTTCCTTTTGGGAGTGAATCCCTTTCAGAAGTGCTCGTTTTGATGATGCTGACTCTTCTTGGTCTCTGAGGAGCAATTACAGCTGCCCTGTCAAATACCACAATGCTCCAAAGGACCAGTTCACCGCCTGAGGGGCCCTCTCATACCCCTTGAAACCCCAATTTCAACCTCTGTGAAAGTTGGTGCACACCAACCCTTGAACTCTAATGAACACAGCCCAAGACGAGACCAGGACAATAATGAAAATAGCATCCTAGTCAACAGTGGGATCCACTGCCATATCTCAACCTATCAACCACTACCATTACCCCCAACCCCGTATAAAACCCCTACAGGCACACCTTTCAAAGACAACCTCTATCCATTTTTAACTCCCATGTGAACAAATCCTTATTAGTGAAGGGAATCCAATTCTCTTTCCGAGGAAGACCTTGATGTCCCCAGTAGCCCACCCACATCAGTGATGGCTCTATTCAATCAGCTCCATTGCCAGGAGGTGAGAGAGCGCAGCAGGACGTAGGGGTGGGGGGTGGGGGGTGGGGGGCTATCTAAACGTTCCTCATCATCACCGCTGCGTGTGGCTTTTGTAGGTGTGATCATCTGGCTGGCCCTCAACCGTAATTAAGCGCCTCCTGAGGTCAGAGTGGCACAACAGCAAAGAGTCCAAATCCAGCCCTGCACCTAACAGCACACACGCCTCCCCGAAGGAGGTGAGAGGTGACGAAAATGCAAAGCAGCGCAGCCTCTGTGCTAATGATGCTGTAAGCAGCTGAGAACCTGAATCCTCAGCCAATTAAATACATTTTTGCAAAGTAACACGAGTCACGAGAAAATCACATCAGCGTCTGGCTGTCTGCTGCACGTCGTTAGGTGTGATTGGCACCTGGGCCGTCACCTGCCTGGTTCATGGAGTTCAGGTGACAAAGCTGCCTGATAACATGTAGCTGCTGTAGCATCCTTCCAGAGCAGAGGTGATACCGTTATTCTTCCTTTTTCTTTTCTTTTTTTCTTCTTTTTTTTTTCTCTACACAGCACTGCAGTGATGAAGCTAATTATCAGGGCTGTGGAAAGACCAGGCTGGATAATGTAAATGTCAGTAGAAGCAGAGACAGAGGCTGTGAGCTCTCATCAGAACTGCTTTGAATCTTGCCTCAGTGATCAAAGGCTGGCAGAGAGCAGAGCACAGAGCCAGGCTCAGTTAAGTGAAGGTTAGATTACATTGAGAAACATAAAACATTTACACCACAGTCATTTGCAATAATAACCTCGTGTCCAGCATCTTAGAAGATTCTACACACAATATGTGACTCTTACATTTAAACAGAGATAAGATTAATTAGCATGTCACTATAGGGCACAATCACCCCGTATTCTCTTTATTCATACATTAATAAACACTCCTGATCAACATCTTATATGAATCTTTTTTTTTTTCTAATGGCAACCTAATGCTTTTTTAATTGCACACCTTTCCATTCATTCGCCATAATCGCTGTTCTTTAATGTTTCTGGCTGCGGCAAAGTGGCAAGCTCTACACAGCCACATGTACTGTAGCTGGTTGACACACACATAATGCTGCAGGGCCTTCCTCCCACCATGATGGAGAACCCATGTGTCTGTTTTGTGTTTCTGTTTCCGGGATTATCTGGGAGAATATATACGGGGGCCAAGACTAGATTTATAAAGTGTGCTTGTGGGGGGTGAGTAAATGTAGCCCCTGTGCTGTGTGTTTCAATCAGATTGAGCGGGTGCAAGCGCAGCACATTATTCTCCTCCTGCTCTGCATAGCGCTGTGCTAGGCTATGTCCTCCTGCTGTATTAGTGTGATGTATGACCCAAACGCTGCGCTGCGCCACACCACACCGCACACACTCCTCGCACCGCTCCAAACACCCCTCTGCGGCTTTTTCATTCCACCTGTCAAACAGTTATTCATCTCTCGCTCTCTGCTCCCTCTCTCGGTCCCTCCCTCGCTCACACTTGCTTTATCTTTTCACCCACCCCTACATCTCTCTGCCTTATTGTATCCATCACTTTACTTTGTCTTCATGAACATTCGCACAGCTTTGTTTTCCTCAAACAGAACACGGCGTTGCACATAGTTTACTGCGAACGTTGCACCTGCGTCAGTATATGATATTCTGGCTGCATCAATGCCAGCCAGGATTTTGGATGCATTGAGTATAAATTACTGTTGGGAGGAGTTAGGAGTGAAGTTGGGGGTGGGAATGTGCAATTCAAACAGGATGAAAGCACCAAGGTGTTTGTCATATTTGTCCACAGTGCAGGGCCGCTCTGACAGCGGCTGACGACTCTTTCCATCAGTTGCACTGAAGTGTTTGACAGCCAGTCAAAGGAACAAGAGAGAAAGTGGCTCTTAAGTACCACAAAGTAACAGTGTATCTGAATAACACAACCTGTCAGCTCAGTGCTACTGTGCTTAAGAGATGTGGTGCTCGCACACGGGGGAAGGAAGAAATGAGTGCAAAGGTTGAAAATGTAATCTGAGAAAGACAATTACCATCACTTACGGTGTCTTTTGTGAAGCAGGTCTGTTTTTATCAGTGGTGCTAATTTATCTCAATGGTATTTACACAGGACCATGAGGAGTGCGGAGAGTGAGAAAAAGGCTGTCAAACCAATTCCCACCAACCCCCGCTTTCTTCATTATCTATGGCTGTTGGCTACAGAGATACTTAATTAGGTGGCTAGCTGTACTGTATGCCACTGCTTTGTACGCACCCTTTGTTCTTTTTATGTATATATGCTTTATCATTAAAATGTAAAAAGACAAGAGGTGATGGCTCCTTTAATACTTGAGATGTGAATCAGAAGAGAGGTTATTGATGTTGACTTTAATTTATGTAGGCTAGGTGTTAAAAATACATAAGCGCAGGTCAAAGATTTGTTTTATATTATATATTCCCTCAAAAGACAATAGGGATGTAATTACTTCACTGCTCAAATGCTGGTGTCACCAGTTCAAAGGCTCTTCCATATAAAAAAAAGACTGGAAAGCTGAAGGATTTCCCTCCAAACTCTGCTAAACCTGCAGCAGTCATCGCTCCCACTGAGCAGCTTTGATCAGGTGTGTAGCAGCAGGTGCTTCAGGCATCCGGCGAGGACGGGCCGAGACCTCTCCCCCTAAACTTGGACAGCTAAGGCAAAACTGGAGCACCAGCGCAGCCGCGTGCAAGACACCCAGGCCACCGGCTCCACATTCTTAATCACACTGTGGAACTGATTCAATTCATTTGGCCTGGGAGCAGATATGGAGCCATTACGTCCTTATTAACAGAGTGCGGAGGTGGAGCCACACCTGAATGCTCTTGGAATGGGCACAGCGCTCAGCTGATTCTACTGCAAGAGGGACGCTGTGGAGGAGGAGGGGAGGGGAGGGGGGAGGGGGCAGCTATTTAAAGATGAGGGGGCTAAATTTGATTAATCCATAAACTGATTTACTAGGTCTGATAATGTGCTGGTAACACATCCACACAGGGACTGCTATGATTATATCAGTTATGGTTCATGGCCATCTAAGATAAGGTTAAGCTCGGGGCTCAGAAGAATAAAGGGGCATAATTGAGTTAGCATTACGCCGATACCATGTTATGATTTCAACCAATGTATATAAAGTGTGACATGTACTTCAGCTTGAGGGCAATTGGCAGTGGGCAGTTAGCACATGACATGATTTTCTGTTATCCAAACCCAGTTAATCCAGGTTATCATTCAATTAGCACAAACCTGACTGTGTAGTAGGCTCTTTTAATTGAACGTTGGTTTTTTTCCCCACTACTATGTATTACGATGTTTTACACGACTGAAAAAAATGGGAATTTCCCAATTCTGATTTAGCTACATTCAGAGCTTCACCTAGCATGTTTTTCACTACTGTATTATTTGGCTCCCCGAAAGTAGTCAAATATTAGATAGAAACTGATGATAGAAATGACATGACGCACTCCCTCCATGCATCATCTTGAATGTGCAACTTCTAAGAAGTTGCTTACCTTCCAATTGGTGCTGGACTGCCACACAATGACACAACTATTCAGCCTCCACAGCCAGGCTTTAATGAAACGCAGTGCTCTTAAAAAAAACAGCATGTGTAATCAGAAAATGTTAGTCCAGTCTGAACTGCCTGTGTCACAAGGCAACAAAACAACACCAACTTGTTCTCGACTCCATAGAAAGAGAAACATGGGTTGGATATACTGAGTGACGGCTATAAATAAGACAAGAGAAGAAAACGTGCGAGCAGATGGATGGAGCACAACGTGCCAGCTGATGTGACAGTCCCATGAGGGAACTGTACATACATCACCAGACCTCAAGAGGAGAGGGAGCAGGAAGCCACTCCTCGGCTTGGTGGCTGAAGACGGATCGCCAGGATGGTATTTCCGGAATGTTTAACCAAAGCCTCGGGAAGCTCGAGGGATGCTGAAATTATACACCCCCGCTCACAGGCTGTGCAAGTCTGCGAGCTGTTACTCACGGCTCAGAAGAATGCAATTTATGCATCTGTTTACTAACACAAGCACTTTGTTCTAAACCCCAGGAGGGTCACGTTCCTCTACCAAGTCAGTTTCAATTCCCCATCAAGGTAAATACTGTGTGAAAGCGTTCCCACAACCTGGCACAGTATGATGGATGCTGGGTTGAGTTTTCCAGACTGATCAAAGAGAGAGTTTCTTCTGTTCCTACACTCACATGATACGTGGGGCTTCACGGTTCACAGCGCGCCACATGCTGACGTCAGAGAAGCTCCACACATGGAGCGGAGGGGACTCGTAAAAACATCAGGCTGACATTACATCAGCTGCTGCAGAACAGACACACACTCTGGAGCACAGATGCACGTGTTTACCTGACCAACAACACGAATGCAAAACCAGGGAGATTCTTTTGTGTGTTCTTTTGCGTGACAAACAGTATCCAAAAAAAGTCCAAAAGTATTCCTGTTGAATCTCAACAATCTATTTTTAATAAGAAGCACTTATTAGTTTTTTGAGTAAGATCTGCGCAATCAACTAATAATTACAAGTTGTGAGATAAGAAGAGAGAACAAAGAGGACAAAAATACATCTGTGAGAGTGAGAGGCAGCTACGGCACCACCGTCGCCACCCACCACCCCCTCGGGCCTCCCTCTCAGACACATGTGTCATTAGCCATCCTTTCTCTCAGGCTTGATTGATGTTCCCTCTCCTAACACAGCCATGCATCACTAATCATTTCATATGAGACTACGCGCAAAAGTGGGAAAATTGACTAACCATTAAGAAACCATTTATTGCCAAAGGACGGCATTAACTGGCTGACATTGACTGGTGCTTTCATTTAAAGTTCACCCTCATCAATGGCCAAGGAGCTGTAAGAATGTTAACATGCCCTCTGTTTATTCAGCAGAGGAATATAGAGATATCTCAACCTGTCTGACTTCTGTCTGCTGCAGCTGCCTCTCTGCTGTCCAGGAGCTTTTTTTCCAGGTGCTTGACCAATCCAATATTAGCAGTCCGCTGCTGATGAACGCATTTCTCACTCTCGTTTTCGTTGTCCGAGCCGTTCGGTGTTTGGTCAATTGGCAGACGTGATGTGCCCTCACGCTGAGACTGGGCCCTCGCTTTTCCAGTGGAGTTGCTGAATGTGTGGGAGAATGATAAGCTCAGACTAGGGGAATCCTGAGAAGGCTGTGAGGCATTTTGTGAGTAATCTGACCCAGAGGGCAGGCTTAGGCCGAGCCATGTAGAAAAGGACAATGAGCCAGAGCAGTGGAGAAATTCATACACAGCGGCTTCCCCCCCAAATGACTTTAGACACGCTTCCGTCCGCAGAAACAGATTATTGCTGTTTATCCTCTTTTCATTCTGAATTTTTACATGTGTGAATCGGAGTCTTTGGCCTGATAATGGCAGTTTCTCCACACCTCCCTCTCAGCTATCAGCAGCCCAGGCACTCCGATGTGTACTTTTAAAAAAATCAATTGCTACAGCTGTGAGATGGGAGTGTAATACTGAATACATTTTGTGTTTCCCCCCTCTAATCTTCTCCCTCAACATGTCAGACAAATTGTGCTGCCTCTGCCAAATCTAATAAAACTGGCCCCCTTCTCCCCACAATGTGCGCATATATAGGCACACAAACAAGCCCAACACACACGTGTACAGGGGAGGGGGACAGACTGGAAGTGGAGGGAGATGAGGATTGACAATGTGGTGAGTGGTAATCACAGCCAGGAGAGGATCAAATATGTATGAAAATACCGTGTTGTAGAAAAAAGCGTATTCTTCACACCCTGGAGGATAGACACGCATGTAATCTGTATGCCGTCTGTCCCCGGGCCCTTGTGTTCCTGCTCTTCAAACTCATTCACCCAGACCTGAATCATTTGTGTTTTTGTATTGAAAGATAACAACTGCCCACAATGCATTGTGGCTTCGACCATTCAAAGCCCTGCTTCCCCCTGTGTCATGGTTAAGTCCCCTCTACTCTACCACCTCTCCCATCACATTTCTTTTCCAGTTTGCTTATCGTCGCCGCTCCCTCTGAAATGCCGGCACTTCCCCCCTTTTTCAGCAAAACTGCAATTCCAACCAATGCGGATAATTTATGCGGCGATTTATCCCACCACATCTCGTGACCACCTGTCATGTGGAGATAGCATTCTTGGAACTATTAAGTCGATGCAATTACCAGACAGGGGGGTCTCTGGTTCAGTCAGCATCTTAACACCTAGCAGCCTTCCACCTTATGACTGTGTGTGGAGGCCGATATTACTGTATAAGCAGGTCTGCTGGAGCCCCAAAACCCCCTCTGCCTGTGAGATGTATGGACTTTAGACGTAGGAGCTCGAGTGTCTCACACAGGATCAGGGAGAAGGGGGGAACAACGTTGGAGTAAAATGAGCCATCATCAAAGCGTGTGCGGAGGCTTGCCCATGCTGCAAACGGCGCTGGAACGGCAGAGCGTCGCCGTCTTTCTAATGACAGCCAATTTAATTGAAAATCCACTTCTTTGTCTGAGAGCAAACAATCCAGCGTAGAGGAGAGGGGGCACTCCTCTCTGGCTCACTAGTTAATGGTGAAATACCAGTGGGAGAGAGGGAGAGAGAAGGAGAGAGAGAGAGAGAGAGAGAGAGGGACAGAAAGAGCGTAGAGGAGAGAAATAGAGTGGGAGAAATAAAACAGAAAGCAAAGAGAAGGAAAGTAATAAAAGAGGGCGCAGATATGGATGGAGAAAGGGGGAATTACAGATTGGACTGAGATAAAGAGGCAGAATGATGTGAGGGTGTGAGAAAGAAGAGGGGGGGGAGAGATAGCACGAGAGAGTGCAGAGAAGGGGGGAAGAGGGGAGGGGAGGGGGAGAGCCGAGTAAAATCCAAGCTCAGCAGTCTTCCTCGGGCTCAATTTCCAGGACATGATTAGTTTGGAGTGATGACATGTAATGGGTGCAATAAAAAAAAAAGGCCGCTTCTCTCACTCTCCCTCACTAACTCTCTTGTTCTCTCAAAGAATCACTCTGCCCAAAATAGAAGCCTTGCACTAAAGCTTAAAAACTCTGGGGACTGGTAGCCTTCATCTCTCCTTTTGTTCCACAACTGCCACGCTTGTAAACCGCTACTAAAACAACCCACTAAGTATCTGTCTCTGTATCTCTGTGTCTTCCACTGCAAAGCACCCTTGGGTAGCTCCAGCCAACTTGCTATCATTTCTTAATTCTTAACTTGAGAGCTGCTCCTATAAAAACGTGTCGTCGCTCCCTATGGTGGGAAACCGCGGCCACTTATTTTCACCCTGCACGCTTATGTTGCCGTCGGTGGCGCCAGCTGAGCAAAAAGAAAAAAACAACCTAATGCCTCTCTCATTTTCTCCTCTCTACCAAGGAGAGCTGGTTCACATTGATCTGTATGGATCCTGATTAGCGATAATCACAGCTCCCTGGCTGGCGCGACCTCTCCGAGACTCATTTGTTAGCATTTAGACAACAATAACAGAACTTGTTACAGTAAAGGGCAGGCTTTGGAGCCATGCAGCATACATATTTTGTTGCCTTCAACGGGGATCAGAATTTGCAAATGGGATGAACATTAATAGCACAAAAATGGGGAAAAATTGTGTTGTCACAACTTTTTGGCAGAATTGTGCGTCTGTAATGATTGAAAATGCTGCTTTGAAAGCACGCTGTATCCATTTTCAAAGGAAGGATGTACTGTAGAGAGAAATAGATATCTGAGAAGAGAGCACGGAGAAGAAAAAAAAAAGGAAGATTTGGCCATTTCTGCAGGGAATGTGATGGTTGGTTGACACAAACACAAGCCTCGCCTAGCAAAACACTGCAACCACCCCCCTGCGGAGAACTTGGGACTGTGATAACCACGGAAGAGAATGGAGAACAAAGGGAAATGAAAAAGCATGAATACATCAGGAAGAAAACTAATTGACTTCAAAACACTTGCAAGGGGCTTTGGGTTCGTGAGCTCCCCTCGCATGCCCTCCCCTCCTCTCACTGCGCTCACTTCCATCAACTCATAACCTACTCTTCCACTCCTTTTGTGTTGCAGTTGTACTCTCTTTCATTACCTCTCTACAGTGTACAATTTCTCTGCCGCCTGATAGTATCGCGCTCATTATGAAGCAGTCACTGAGCACAGAGTGTCTTCTTAACCCACCTGTGCTCCTGATCTCCTTAACCTTAGACAGACTGGACTCTGGCCGCACTCCGGCCCCCTGCTGCTGCTGCAGATCTCCCAGACAGGGTGTCCTGGCTTGGCTCTGCCCAAGTGAGCAACAACCTGGTCTCAGCCCTGCACACCAGATTGACTCTGTCTGTGTTAACACCCTGTGGCTAATGTAAAAACACTCCATCTGCTTATTCTAATCCATCCAGCCTTAATAAATGTACAGACTGTATGCGTTTGCTTATGTGTGGCATAAGCCCGGCTCTGAGGGATGAGATCACGTGTTATCTGATAGATGTGATTAATTGATAGCATCGCTTTTATTATGAAGCCTTTGTGTTGTCCTATCACCTGATGATCAATGATAATAAAACAAATGGCAAGCTGCTGTTGCAGAATCTCTCAACATATTTTTGTCCCACAGGGCAGACAGACATACACACACACACACACACACACACACAGCAACATCCGCTGCGATAACAACATCCACAGGAACTACACTGCAGCACGGAGAAGTGGAAATGCACACATGCAGGTGGAAAAAAATCATGCAACACACACACGTTCAGTCAATCACCACAGTAACTCAGACGCTACTACTGTACGCCGACGTGCGAAAACATCCACACTCGCACGCGCACACACAGAGCCTGAGGAGAAACATGAAAAGAGATAGAGGTTAAGAGTAAACATCACTGGGAGGATCATGAGAACTCAGCAGTTTGGGGATGCTAGGAGATTAGCCGCGGTTAAACAGAGCAGATACATGTACTAAATATGCTGCAGAGTTGTTAAGCTTAATCGCACACATCCGGGGGATTAGCCCATATACTTGTTTTAAGGAACCTTTTTGCGAGCCAACGCTGTAAACAACACATTAGTGGGCAGAAAACAAGAGTCACACAGACAAGAGGATGCACTGTCACCGCAAAACAAGAAAGAGAAGCACCGGCGCTGCTTTTGGAAGAATTCAGCAAAAACACGAGGGAGCCGAGCCCTGATGCAGTGGGACCTGTGAATGTAGGCCAAGTGTGTGCACATGTGCATTTGCATGTGTTAAGGGTGTGCGGTATACTCGCGTTTTTTGTGTGTGTTGGTCCTTGAGTGTATGCAAAATGGCTCACATGTGCAGTAACAGTGTGTGTGTGTGTGTGTGAGAGAGAGAGAGAGAGAGAGTGTATTCGGTGTGCGAAGCCTCTGACTTTGCACATCTCACACATGCTGGATGAGTTCTTTCCCTATAATCTCATTTAAATCCCCTTCACACACCATAATTCAATTCTCTCTTCTAGACAATGACCATGTCATCTTAATCTGGCAGGTAGATTATACAGCATCCCACACAAGACTGCTAATGCTGAGGAAACGGCTCTGGCTATTGTACGCTCCTTCAAGGTTGGATGGGCTGCTATAGATTGCTTTGGAGGATTGCTTCTGCCACTCATGTTTTCCACCAGTGGTTTCTTTGCTGTTAATCTGAAGAAGTATTTTCCCCCCTCTTCTTGCTGTTTGGAAAAACCTGCCTGTGTTTTTTCTGTGGCTTTGATTGGTGAAAGTTCAGCAAACCCCCCAATGACACGCTGCTCTGAATACTTTTCTCTGCTCGTCTGTTTCCTTACATGTGGTGTGGCCTCTGAATATTCATAAGCTCCCTTCAACAAGAGCCACCAATGTGCGAGCTTTCCCATCACAGGAAGGCATCTTGTTCCGAGGCCACAGCGGTTACACAACCCATCTTGACCAAAAGGCGGACCTGTTGTTGTAAATGCTTGCAGGTGTTTCAGCCACGGAGCTGTTACAGAGCTGCTGGAGATACGGCGTTGGCAGAGAGCACATATCTAGCTTACGAGCTACAGCTCCCAGGAGACGTAAGTGGGTAATTGAGCCAAAACAAAACCAGCTAATAATCTGTATTTCTACAAATCCTGCTTGATAGTGAATCAGATATAATTAGAAATTTTAATTACTGCCAGTAATCAGCTAGAACATTGAGATGAAATGGAGTGGCAGGTGTGAGCACACTGGTTGTCTGGCTGTGAGGACCTGATGCCGCCCCCATCAAGTCTCCCCCCTAGCCTGCTCAATCAGATTATAGCTAAACCATCCAGCCATAACAGGGCCTATAAGTCCTCCTTCATGACTTAACCACTTATCCCACCTTGATCCACCCAGCATGGCTCCCCAAGCACTGGGCCCAACGTCCCAATTTTTAAGACTACCAAAAAAAAAAAAAAAAAAGTTAACTTCCCAGTGTATCAAGACATAAAATGAGAGAAATTAAAAGATTATGTGTAAACCAGTCAGTCATGTGGACACATTAGCATTTTAACGAGCAGCCCCTGAGTGAGCCTGCTCCTGCTTTCCAGTCCAGCTTCCTGCTGACCTCAGTCTAAATGCTGAAACCAGAGCCTCGGGATCACAGGAACGCTAATGAAGTGTGATGCGGGCCAATGTTACGGGAGAGATGCACGACAGCATTTCAATAGCTTACATGATTTCACCCCTCCTCCTCCCACCACCACCACCCCGCTCCGTAAATCATGGGTCAGAATTCCCTGACGCAGTCCGGCTAATGAAAAGCAGAAGCCCAACAACAACATTCCTACAAAGAATGGCACAACAAGCAAACAGATACCAGCACAACTAAAGAACCGCACCATGAAAAACAGCATTACAGACCAACCGCAGACCTCTGGATTATTGTAAAGAAAAGCCAGTGGGTGCAGACAGTCATTAAATTTGCTTATTTTGTATGAAGCCACAACAAGTCAGACTTTGAATCATAAGTTTAACTCCCACAGACTTCTAAAGCTTTCTTTTCTTTTTTGCCTAATAAAACATAAAAGAAAAATCTGCTTTGTGCTCGTCACATATTTTGGCAGGCGTTGAGTGTTGACACACGGTATTGAGGGCCTGTCAATAGCGCCAGGAACTGGGGTTATCTAGTGAGTAATCATTTAAGGTGAGGCCAGCAAACGCAAGCAGCAGCCAACCAGCGCTGAAGCAGAGGCTGCTACAGCGTATGCCAAACTGTGATCCAAGCATCTACGTATATCATGTGGCGTGACTGAGCCGAGGCAGTGATCACATCAATAGTCTACTTTCATCCTGAGAGTGTTTGTCTCTTCAGAAGTAGATTTGACTGTGGAGCAGAAGGTTCCTCCTGCCTCCGGGCTGTTCCTGTGGAGGTCTTTCTCCTCCTCTGATCAATCCCCTGTGTCTCTTTGTGGGTTGTCCAACAGGCCGGCCAAGCAGACAGGCTCAGTCAGACATGCTTTTCGCCTACTTTCGTCTTCCTCTGTGGACCAGAGGGAAGTGCTCTCCAGCTGGACTAAGTTTGCCTCCATTCCCCCTTTATCTCTCCAGTTGCAGGCTGCAGTTGTTTTGGGTGACACAGTGCACGACTTGTATATTCGCCATGTGGAAGCGCATATGGATGTAAGCGCCAGGGTGTTCAATACGTCGTAACCTCCGAGGAACGCATCATGTCTCTCTGCAGAATACGTCTCCGTGTGCATGTCTCCATTGTGAGCGTCTCAACAGAACAATGGGCGCCAGTGTGAGCCGGCGCTGTAAAGTGGTCTGTGGTGCGACCAGGTGTCTCCTGAGTGGATCCCAGGGGTCCCGTGTCAAGATATGCCTCTGATATCCTAACACCTTTCACTGCTTCTGAGGAAGGAGAATAACCTGAGAGGCCCCTGAAGATCACATCCCACCACAGAAAAATGCTAAACACACAGAAAGACATCTGTTGAATTTTTCAGACACCGTAGAGTCAAAATATCCAGCGAAGCACACACTCCAGGCAGCTGTACAGGAGCGTACAGATCGACGTTTTCATATATCACACAAAACATTATTCATGGACACATCTTGATTTATATGAGCTGCCTGCTGTGATCTATTCACTAGATTTATATCAATATTATACCCGTGAAGTTAAGTCTTTTCATGACTCCAGCCTCTGACATTCTACAATACAGCTCAGTGAGTCTATGCACTGTACATGTTATTTCATGTTCTACTGCCAAAGCTAGAAAGCCGACCAGTGTAACGTTACTATAATCTCCACAGCAGAAATGAAGCCTCGTGATCCACGAGGCTGCCAGAAATCTGAAAATGGATCTGAATAAATTCCACATTAACTTATTTATATACTGAAAGTTTCTTTCAGCATCCACTATAAAGAATTATCAGCAACCCCAAAACTACTGCTGCTTTACCAGTTTTTTCCACTTTGAGTGTGGTCAAAGATGTCAGGTAAAGGAATCATGGAATTTGGTGTGTGAGCGGCTCTTTGATTTTAAGATATTAATCCAAGTCTGTCTTTGTACTTGCGCCTTGCTGCTTTTCCAGATGGAAACTAAAATAACCTCAATTGCTTTCCTTCGGAGAACTTTTACTGTAGTCGGAAACACTACTTTTTTGTTAATGTATACTCCATCGCACTGTGTTCTTAAATTGGCAGCATTTGCAGTCTCCATAAAGTTAAACTAAGAAATACAAGACTCACAGTTGTCTGCAGACATCTAAAATAGGTCTGTATGCCAACCCCCGGTTGCCGAGTTTTATCCTCGTCTGGTGTCCCCTATATTCAAAAGGACAAAGCAAGGTTCTCATAGAGGCAGGGTGCTGCTGTGAAAAGAGGAAACGGGGCTTTGTTTGGAAGGACATGGCTAAATATAACCACTCTCACCTTCCATTCTGTGTCTGCCACCAGTTGTACTCAGCCGAGGTCCCAGTTGCACCCTAGTCACAACCAAATAGACAGCTGGCAGTCAGTTATGTTCCCTCACTTCACACTGTGAACAGGGTCCCTCAGCACCTAGCAATGTCAAATGCACCATTCAGACATCCCTAAATATTTAATCAGGACAAGTAGAAGGCAATCTCCTACATCCACTAGCATTAAACATTTAATACCCGGCTGGCATGATATCTAGTCAGCTGAGATTTAGTCGTGAGACACGTCCAACAGAGAGCCGCAGACACTTGTTCTTTCCTAGTTAAATTACTCAAAGACAAATCCCAGAGCAAAAGATACAGAACACAACCCTCAACGATCTGACACACCCACCCACACACACACACACCCACACACACACACACACACACACACACACACACACAGGCAAACACACAAGGTAAATTCCAGTACAAACATATATCATCTGTGAGAGCTGAAGCAGGTAGGAGACTTGGTAAAATCCCATCAGTCATGGCTTTGGACTAAGGTTAAAAGCAGGACAGCCTCTGTCAAAGCACACAAACCAACCAAGGACAACGAGGGGGGGGGGGGGGGGGGCCTGAGGGCAACATGCAGCACCACAGTAAAGATATAAGTCCACACAAGGTCAGAGCTGCATGGTTATGACGATATTACAATACAGCCCATGCATGGAGTTGGCCTTCGCAGTTAAAGGGGAATTCCATCGATTTTACACATCAAAGTCTGTTTACAGCTCTTGGGCAGTACAACTGCATAAGAAGAAAAGGTTTGTTTAAAGCCTTTTGCGGCTCCATAGAGGGCTGCACAAAATGTACTGGCTCTCTAGACTACAGGTCTGAAAATGGAAGAAAACCAGGGTGTTTGGAGTTAGGAAAGAGTGAGCTTATGAGACCTTTGTAGCCTGCTCCTCATCTCTGCATGAGGCGGCCAGCTTCAGGCTACGTCACTCGCTACGAGCACAGTACATCAGAGTCTCTGACCAAACTAGTCCAATTGAAATTTTGTGTAACAATGTGTAGAATTAAAAAGAAGAAATCTCTGGTTCTGCTGCATTGATTCTTTTTTTTTTACTCACCACTGTGAGTCCCACAGTGATATTAATGTGTGACATTAAATCAGTGGCGTATTCTTTGAATGGAGGCTGATACTAAATGACTCTTAATAAACTGATACTATTTTAAAAGGACAAAGCTGTCTGCATAAAATTTATGCAGGCAATTGTACGGCCTGGTGAGCTGTTGACAAACGAGCAGGTACATGGTACTGGAAAGGAGTCAGTGGACAGTGACTGGTAATTTGTCCAGCAATGAATCATCTTTCAGGAAACTTGGTGTATACATTAGTGCATCAGGTCAGTGAATTACTGGAGCCCTAAAGTCTGGACCTGAACAACAAGCATGTTTGTTTGCTTGATGCGAACATGTCGTCAGTTTGCGGAGGAAGGTGACGTGTGTGGTCCGGGTCGATACTATCAAGTGGTATCAAGTATACAGTGTATACTATACATACAGGCACAAACACACACAACACACACACAGATACAGATGCAGATACTGGAGGTGACCCAGCGCAGTGACAGGATGGGACGTGACTTGATTAAGAATGGTGAGGTAAGAGTGATAAAGTACCACCTAAATCCACCCACATCCTGTGACCCTGCAATAAGTCAAACACCAACGACAGCCACATACACCATAAATAATCCTGTCTGAAGTCAGGCTGGAGCAGCCCTCCCTCTGCTCCCGCTCAGATTCATTCTTTGTCTAAATGTTGGACTGAAAGAGGAAAACTTTGCTTTCAGGAAAACAAACACAAAAAAGACATCGCCCATATAACAACTAATAAGTTGTTAAATGTGGCTTAATCTAACTTTCTCTCCTCCTGGGTCACACATAAACACAAATGGCACACAAACACACCGCACTCCACCTCGTACTTGTGATAATTCATGCAATAACACCCAAACACATGAACACATCATGTGGGGTTAATAGAGCAGGTGTCCACTGCAGAGCTCCCTCTGTACCCTTGGCTCCCGAGCCAATTTTCTGGGCTAATTTGAATAAAAAAATCAGCAAACATTTGCTGGACCATTCAGGCTAATGTTCAATCTGCTGCTCTTTGACACAGTGCCACCATACCGTGCATCTCATTTCCATTCCTGAAGCCTCACCACAAACCTGCCAGCACTGCAGTGTCGTGTGGTGGAAACAGAGATGGGAAATTATGGGGAAGAGGAAAGGGAAGAAGGAAGGGTGTGTTGAGGTGATGCGGTTTTATTCCAGCATTCGCATTGCAAAAAAAGAAAATGCCACTTGTGCACACAAAAGTGTCAGCAGAGCATCATCAAGGTCAAAGGAGAAAATAGAATTTCTGTGTCTGGTTTTAAACAAATCAGCACAGGTGAAGGAAGAGAGCAGAGGTATTACACAGAAAAAATAACGGTGTGGAAAATACATGAAATTGTAAGGGGAGTCTGGTAGCATAGGTAAACAGTCACCACAGCTACAGGCACGGGCAAGATGCTCCAGGAGGAAGCACACACACACTCACACATACAGGATGTGTATATATGTGCGTGCAATTGCGCATGTGCTTCTCAACTGATGTGTAAACATCTTACATACACAAGCTCACAACTCCCAACCTCCCAGGACATAAAAAGTGAAGCGGGGAGGCAAACTGACAACAGAAGGATAGTCTCTTTTGGAAAAATAATAAATGAGGAAAGAGGATGGAGGCAGGAAAAACATGCTCCCATGATGATATACCGCTTGCTTTTACACTTTCCACTCAATTTCCTCCTCTTATTTCGGCACCAATCCCGAAGATAATATCTCTCTCCGTCTCCTTCTCTGTTCCAATGGCATGATGAGGGTTGCATAAAATTAGCTGCTTGATAGGGGGGAACGTGTCCGGGGGCAACATGGAGGACCTTGTTTCCAAAGAGTCTCGACACACTCTGCTCAACCCCCCATATCCCCGAGTAACAACACAAGATCAGATAGAGAAAGGAGAGGCCTGTTTAAAATAGCACCCCACAGACACTCTTCTGAAGATTTGAACAACCAGCAAAAAAAAAAAAAAAAATACGGGGCATAAAATTATGAACTCGGCACTGACATTTTCTCCATGCTCGGTCTGTCATGTAGTCTCATTCCATCCAAAATGAATTAGGTATCAAGTAGTAAGTGGGGGTTGTGAATGTTATGTTGTTTATCGTGGTCAAAAGGAAACTGAAGCTCTTGTCAAAAAACCACAGAGGTGGATCTGTCATCTCATACCCTTCATGCACTTGAAAACAGACAGGTCGGAGCCTTAAATGCTCCATCTACTTTCTGGTATCCAAGTCCAATTACAATTCTTCCCACCAAGCCCTTTCTTTCCACACTCTCACGGGCTGTCAGATTCTGATATGGAGGGCGTTGCAATATTGAAGGTCGGTCAGTCTGCGCACTTAACCTCATTTCCCAACACTCTTCTCTGCCTCTCCCAGTAGAGCCTTTTGATTGGTGTCCATTTGAAAAGCGAGCTTTGGGTTTGATAGGAGGGGTACGGAGGGGTAGGGGGAGATCAGAGCTGCCTCGGCGTAGCCTGAGAAAGGAGCTTTTTGGAGCACGACTCTTGACTGCAGTCAGTTATAATGGTTTTCAATTAACCAAGGGAAAAGACTGAGAACTAATCTGGGCTAGCACAGGAGAACCAGTCATGCAATATTCATGTACACAAACTAATGAAAGCCCAGATTAGCCTACATATTTACATGGGGTCGGTGCTGTGTCGTCCACACATTAAAGGAGTCTGCTGCCAAGAGGGGAGAAAGAAAGAGACAAAAAGAAATAGAAACAGAGCCAGCGGAAGAGGGTACATTGCGAAACTGAATCAGAGTGAGAAGAGATAATGAAGAGCAGAGAGGAGATCAAGAGAGGAGGAAATCAAGGAGAAAGAATGAGAGGTCAACGGGACACAGGGAAGACCTTGAACGAGAAGGAAATGGGATCACGAGATAAAGAGGTGAAGAAAACCAAGAGGAGGTACGACTCCTCAAAAGAGATTAAGGATCATCTGCATTTTGGCTTTTCATCTGCCGTCACTGTAATCAGTCCTCTCCAAAGGCAGACACCAGCCCCCACTCAAAATGACACCAATCTGAATGAGTGATCTTGACAAATTGGGCTGCTAGGGGAAAAAAAGAGGGTCCTCTTTTGACTGAGGAGAGGGCTGCAGACAGTGGGGAGTCTACGGCAGGACAAAGATATAACTGTAATTGGCTGCTACACTCTCCTCCCTCCCCTAATCTCCGACCACGGAAAAGTGGCGGCTGGAGAAAATGGGACAGCGAGCACGAAGAGACTGCGGCAACAGCATAAATGCTCTGCAACCACAAATTTTCAATAATGCCTGAAATGTTATGTACACGCATCAGAACAATATGGCAAATTCACCCGTAATCCTTAGTAGGTCACAAAAGACTTAGAAGACTTCAAAGCTGGATTAATGTGTGACTGGACATACCAATTCCACACTGGGTAACTTCTTACCAAGCATTAACATTGTATGTCAAACAAGAAGCTAATCATGGGTTTAGTTTGAAAATATCCTTTGACCTTTTGTAGAGGTCTCAGAATTAATTTTATGCTCCACAGATATCTAATTTTATGCTTTTACGGACTTACACATTTGCAGAATAATGGAAATGTCCTGATATTTTTCTTCACTTATAGGAAGCCATTGAGCCTGGTGTGCTGCAAAATGCTCTGTGCTAACTGTCGGCTTCTGTTTCATTTCACAACCAGTATATATGATGCTTGTATACATGTGTACGCTGCTGGCTCTGCGCTGAAATGCAACACAGAGAGAAACAATTTTTTCGACTGATTTGTGGAAGAAAAAAACCCTGAGTCTCTTGTTTCAAGGACCCAGGGAGATTAATGAATTCTGTGGCTAGCAGGTTCTCCCCCCACCCGTCTCTACCTGCCTCAACTTTTGGAAATGAAATGTGAGAAATGGGCCAATTTACAGCTAAAGGCTGTTTCTTCCTAAGAGACACTGACATAAAGATGGAGTACAGAGGATATGCAGAGGTAGATGGGGAGAAATGAGGGGTTTGAATTTAGACAGAGGGAGAGAAAAAAGGCAGAAAAAGATGTGAGACAGGAAAGCAAGACGCTGGCACTAATATGAGTGTCATCTCTGAGGGTAGACAGAAGTGCTTGAATTGCATTTTTGGCCTTTAACTTCTCTCACACAAAGAGACTGGAGTTGTAGAGCAGCTCTTGATCTTTCCAATCAGCTACCATGACAAGAGTTGCTCAGATATTCAACATGCAGAAACAAAGGGGGGTGTCAGCATGAAGAAGTTCGCTCCACTCTGAGAAGTTTGAAAGGAAAGCATAAAGAAGTTGGGAGAAGCAGGCAGAACAAAAGCGGTGGAACGAAGGACGACAGAAACGAATATGAGAGGTCCTCCGCCATCTGTTCACAATTATGTCTGGAGTCCATACTGCAGCTTAAGTACTCTATAGCCCACCATTTCTTAGGGTAGTGCCATAGCTCTCATTGTTCCCCCTTTATAACCCAGCATGCATGATGCAATTTATGTTCATCTCATCACGTGTTTGAACTGTTGCCTACAGAAGGAAACATGAAATATAGAGGGGGCAGACACCTACAGAAACCAGGTCACTGTTTCCTCAAGCTGTAACTCTCTTTAATTCATAATGAATTAAATGATGAGACATCTACAGTGTGTGACATCTACAGACGCTGTGGCATTTCCATGGCAGAAAATGCAGAATGTACATTGATGGAGACAAAGCGTTCTGCCCTGACAAGTCCTCGATGGAGCTTTAAGAGGATGAGACCAGGAGGTGGGTGGGAAGCAGGGAGGGGTATCATTATAGCCCCCACTCATCACCACCACCACCACCACCACCAACTCCTCATGGGACCAGTTACATTTTCATTTGATAGGAACTGGAAAATCACCATCTGTAATTAGATTACACATAGATAGATGGAATGAGAAAAAAATGTTAGTTAATTAACTCAAAGCATATTCTAATCAGGTTTCATAACTCCCCCTCCTCTCAACAACCTCCGATCTGAATCCTCTCACAAATCCCCCCGGGACTCACCATCACACAAGCCAAGAAGAGACGGGCACTCAAACAAGATCATTTGACGCTAATTTCCCAAACAGGAAAGCACTTAAAGACGCACTCTGATTGAGACAACGAAGCACGTGCATCAATACCTAATGAGAGAGAATGGAAGTCACAGAATGCGTACATACCGGGTGATCGGCAGAGAAACATCCCTCTGTCTTTTGTTGTTTTGTGTATGTTTCCTGAGATGAACGGTTCCTGTGCCAGGGCGACAAGTTTCCGTCATGGCAGGAAACGAGGACAGGGAATTAAATGAGTCTCTCTTCATGGGATCGGGGACAAGTGGCTGTGATAGCAGTCAAAGAGGTGTCTCTGAAGGAGTGTCACCCGCCGCATTCGCATCACCATTATCTGTCAACCTGCCAGTCCATCTGTCTGTTTGCCACACAGTGCTCTGAAGACTGACAAACTCCATTTACAAAGGAAACATGTGTCACATGTGCGGTGCAATGAGGAAAAAGCAGCGCCCTAAATGTGTTGTGCTGATCCACAAGTCTGCTATTGTTCAACATTTTTCATCAGTTTCTAATTATTAATCCTGTAGTGGAAATAAAGGATCGCAAAGTATTTTCTATCAAAGCCGCCTCGCAGACAGTCATCAGACTGACAGCTCAATCACGCAGCCATTACATTTGTCTCTCACTTTGATTAGAAATCCATTTCAAATGTCAAGTCAATTTTTTTTTTGTCAAAACTAAGCACAACATGAACAAGAAAACAGAGGACAGCCACTAAGACGAGAAGAGCAACAGATTAGATGTCAAACTGTTTGTGGGTATTTCTGCTCTGACATTAAGGTATCCAGTTAATTACCTGCATCAAGGTTTGTTTGTTTATTTGCCCAAAGGACTATGCAAAAAGTACTGAACCCATTTACACCAACCTACGTAGGTGGAGGGATTGTGTATGGTTCGTGCAGTCTTTGACGAAATGCATTCTTGATAAAGTTATTGCATATCTTAGAAAAAACAATGCACAGGAGAGATTTGGTCAATTTCTATCGATTAAGGCCTTGGACCATGTAATTCATTAACTGAAGCAACAGGGAAAAACCCAACTTATTAAATTAGATTTTTAACACAGCGCCAGAAAGACACACTTTAAAACACCAACTGGCGGAGCAACTCGCAGCATTGTCAACAGATTTGCAGCAAACCTGATTTTACCAGTTTGAAATAGTTCCTTTGGGACGTGGAGCAGTCTGGCACATGGAGGACCGCTTTAATTTCTAAACACCTGCTCACTCTCTACTTAGGCCACCAAATACAACCAGCACAGAGCCTTTTCTCCTCTCCAACAAACAATCCTGGTCTGCCATTTCACTGAGAACCACAGCCAAGCCATCTCCCCTGAGTGTACCCACGACGTGCGTGTGTATGTGTGTGTGTGTTTGTGTGTGCGCGTCTGAAGAGCCACCATCACAGCAGCCTGCACCTGCTCTGCCTGAGGCCCTGCTATGCGAGCTACAGGAGCAGCAGCACAATGCGGAGCTGGAGGAGCGAGGGGATGGAGTGACAGAGAGCTGGGGGGAAATGGATCTTTTGGCTTAAATGTCAACAGTTTAGCTCAAACCAACTGCAGCGCATTTTTTGAGAACCTAATATGAATCCATACGAGTTTCAAGCTGATAGCTGTTGAGCTCGTGTGCAACTGCAACGCTATAAATAATACAATGTCCCAGTTGTTTAGAGGAAAATACAATCCGAGGCTTCCAGGTAAGAGGTTTGTGTGCAAGTTCAGCTGTGCATCCTCGCAGACGGGCAGCTTAGCCTGTTATGGGGATGCTGCTGCTGCTGCTGCTGCCGGTGAGAGACTGATGGACACACGCAGTTGTGTACACTGACAAGACTCAGGCATGGATAGTTTCACATGTCCGGCAAGGCTGTGTAACAATAATGTCCCCGGGGCACTGTTGCAAAACCGTGCAATGCCCAGCGGCAGCAAAACAAGAAGCATTCAGTGTCTGTAAAGTATAATGTATCCATTCGTTATACACAAGGCTCAGCAGGTTGAGTCAGCACCTCCGTACCTGAACTGCACCGCTGCTTCATCCAGTCCTAATGGGGCAGCTGAACGCTACTATTCTGTCAAAGATACTATTGCCTGGAAAATACTAGCACAGCAGTTGCAGTTTTCTCTTGCAGCTGCTAAAAGACAACATTGTTCATAGCAAGACGAAGAGGAGGGGCTTAATACACACTCCCAAATGTAAATTGGGAGGGTAATTTCACACCTGAAGCGTTACACCAACTGTTGTGTGCCAAGTTACAGTCTTTTGTTCCAATGAGTGATTATGTATCTTTCTTTTTTTTTCTTCAAGCCCTCATTGGAGCAGCTGGAACGAGTGAATATACTAGTTTTTATTGCAGAAGACTGAGTAGCATTCAAGGCACTAAACATGTTCTGTGCAGCGTGGTTTCATCATGCAGAAACACCCAGACAGGTGGCGAGGGCAGCAAACACATTTTTACATGGCTATAAAGGCAGACATTACTTAAAATAATGTAACGTCACACCATAGACATTGTGTAGCGTCTGGCCGGGGCCCTGCAGCAGCGCTCGGCCTCGTAAGGTATATTTAAACAGCTAAGAAGCCGCTGATGCTTGAGATTTCACAGTGGTAACTGGAGCACTCTCCAGACTGCTCGACAGTATGCGCTCTAATGTGGCCTCTGACCCCGGTCGCAGGAATATAGATCAAGAGAGAGGACTGGAGGAGGGGAATGACAGGGCTGGAGGAGAGATGGAGAAGGCAGAGTATTTCAGTATCTCTGATGGATGATAATGTTTCACAGTTTCCATCAATCATGTCCTATCTGACACCAGGATATCGCTCACCTGTCAAGACAACCATTTGCCAATAGACTTTGAGACAAACACCATAAACCGGCATTTTAAAATGCACCAATACAGTACATGCAGTATGCGGGATAAAAGTTGACACAATATATTCATGGAGGGTGGGGAAAGCATCGAGGTTCAAGTCACATCCACAAATGTAGCCTACAGACATCAGCGCAAGCAAACAAACAAATCCCCATTAGGTTTAAGTCGTACACAACCGGAGGAACATGCACAACAGGAGGTGACAGAGTTGGGGTGAACACAGAGGAGCCATAGAGAGGGGGGGGGGGGCACAGACAGCATTATACTGTAAGTAGCCATGGCTCTGTTAGACTGCAACATAACCCCTAGTTAAATATATAAAAATCTATGAGGCATGAGATCATTTGAGATGGTGAAGAATGGGGGGTGGACCACAGAGGTTTGTTCTGTGGTCCTCATTACTGAATCTATCTCAGCGTGCCTGTCAGTCACCACCTGTCTGTCTGCCTTGTTAGAGGAGCTGGAATCATGAATCTCCCTTAGGAGACAAGCCCCGTGGAGGATATGGAAGCGCTCCTGGCCCACATATCTTAGCAACTATAAACATATGCCTGACATAAGTATCCCAGTATAAGCCTCATATAAATAAATCCAAACTTACAAGAGGGAACGGCAGCTAAGCTGAGCCTGAGAGACAGAGAGGGAAAAGGCGTCTCAGTGGGTCGCACTCAGCACCATTTCTCCTTCCTTCCTGCAGGGTTTTACAGCCAGCAGTAAAAAAAAAAAAAAGAACTTTCCTTAGCTTCCTTCACCACCTTCAGGATGGCAGGAAAACGTGAGGAGAGGGAGGGCCAGATAGGCCAGGGTGACGATGAGGGGAACTAAAACAATCTGCTCCGGGCTAGGTTGTTACTGTGACCCCTGGGGGAGCAGTTTGTGTGTGTGTGTGTGTGTGTGTTTGTGTGTGTCTGCTACACCGTTGGACTGTGAAAACACAGCACAGCACCTCAGTTCCTTCTCAGAAACCGAATGGAAGAGACAAGCCGAGACTGATTTGCTTCTCTCTAGCACCGTGTGCCATTTAACCAAGTGGGCAGTTCTCATGAAGATTCCGAGGTTAATTGACTCTTTTATTTTTCACACTCAATAATCATCAATAATCTACTCTAGAGCAAGATACTGACCATTCAGGTGCCCGACCAGGCCATCAATCCAAGGAATGGAATGTCTAGTCCTGGCTACATGAAGGCTACAGCTAAGCCATGGACACACTCCTGGAAAATTGAGCCTTCAAAGACGGGCTTATGAATCCCATCTCTGACAAAAGAAGAGATGGAATTAGTGGGATTTAGGGGCATCAGTATAAGGCAGGGTGGTATTAGTGGTGCTCTTCACACGTCTCCATCCAGGCTGAATCACAGGGCCTTTTTAAAGCACACAAGCAGCGAATGTCTGTCACAACATACAGCACTGTGTTGGATGGAGACAGCTGCAGGGCCTGAAGACTGAGCCGATGCTATGCCCGGCCCACTGGAACCAGTCCAGTGCAGAGTTATAAAGGAACGTAGGAACTGCGGTTTTGGCAGCTGCACTCTGATAAATGTTGTGAAACAGAGACAAGTATGCATGTTTTTCAAGCCATATGCTGAAAGGGATGTGGCTCTAGTGCCATTGACAGTGCCTTATTCAAAACATGTTTTAGCCAGCTTATGTCTGAAACACTGGCTCTCTACAGTATATGCAAGACTGAGTACATAATACAGAAGCTTAACCAGTGAAAAGAATGAAAAGAATAGAGCTTAAGTCCTGCAGAGGACTGTTCCACCTCATAGAACAAGGAAATGTGTTCCTATTGATGTGGTCCATCAAGTCAGGCCCGCTTTATTCCCTGTGGAGGCACCCAGAGGCAGGCACCTCCTGAGCCCTAAGAGCAGCTGACCACACCCCTGGAACAATGACCTCAATAAAATCCAACATAGCTCCATTTGCTCAAACAGAACCACTGGGGGGTAAAGGAAAGCTGCAGCAAATCAGAAATGAGTGCTCTGAGGCTTGCAGGAAAGCATTACAAATGGACTGTTGTATACATAAATCAATCTTAGCATTTACCACTTGCTATCCAAAAATCCATCTCCACGCTCACAGTGGGCCGCGCAGGTACCAGGAATGAGGATTAATGAGAGCAGGATAGCCTAGTCACCATTGTCTCCATTGTTTCTCCTGTTGGATTTTGACAGTGGACTCCCCAGAGTGCCTTACCCGGCATACCCCTGCAGCCTGTACATACTGCAGACCACTGCGTCACAGCGAGAGCAAGGGGAGGCCTTGCATTCCAGGAAGCTCTTCTTTCTGTCCTCCATCTCTGTCGAGCTCTCCCAATGGGAAGCGCTGGACTGGGATTAACAGAGCGAGGGCAGCACATAAATTTTAGCCATATTGCTGAGTCGCTGTTCCCCACGCAAACCTCCCACCCCTCCTCCCCTCCCACACACACGCACACACACACACTAACACACACACCTCCTTACCTGACCCAATCCCCCACCCCCATCCTATCTTTTCACAACCCAGGAGGATGGGCCAGGAGGGGCTGGCCACACAGTCGCAGCCCGTTCCACTCGGCATGCTGGGCCGTAAATACTGCACAGCATCGGGAACAGCAGGTGCTATCACTCCCTATCATTAATTATCCCCACTGCATCACTCTAGGGCCTCTCACTCCAAACTCCAAATCTCCTGCACCATCTTATTCTTCAGCCCCCCCACCCCTTCCCATTTTCTTTCACTTTCAAATTCCAACCATCTCAAATGCCATCAGCGCACGGAGCTCTACAGCAATTCCATTTCTTCTCCTCAATATCCACCCACCTACCTACATTACTTCCTACAACCCTACACTCTAGCCCCATTCATTTGTCCCCTGATGCGTCTCAATCTTTGTCCAGCCATCTCAGCCTCTCCCAAATGATTCCTCTCCCCCACTGACAGCAGCCGAGGCTGTTTTCTCCTCTCCTCAGATGTGTGTCTTCCAGCACTTCTCTTCACATTCTGACGGGTTTTCCCCTGCTGTAAATGTATTCCAAAACTGCTGCGCTGCTGCCAGCCAGGAGACGTCACAGGGACTGATGGTGCGCTGGGGGGGAGAGACAGCCCCCTGCCCCACACCGGAGAGCTCATAAATAACACCAAATCAAAGAGGAAAAAGCAGCACGAGAAGCTCCCCGAGATGAAAAGTCAATGAACATGGTCAGAGATGTAGGAGTGTGCCTGCCGATGGTTAAGGTCCGAGTTCCCATCGAGAGTGGCCCCAGAAACACGAGCAGGGCGCCCTGTCCTTCTCAGGTGAGAAGGCTTTATGTCAACTGCGTGAAACCCGCAGAAACATCTGGCACAACCACAAAAACAAACAGTCGCTTCCTTCTGGCTTGGTCAGACTGCCACAAGGCATAATGTGAGCCCTAAGCGTAGAGCCTGGGTCCGTAACATGAGACCACCCAACATATTACCGGGCTGCAAGTATGTTGGGCTCAAGATAACACAGGGTGATGATGACTTAAAAACACATCTGGCAGCAAAAAAAAGAAGCATGGAATGTTTTTCAGCTGTTGCAAAAGAAATTCATGGACATGGAAAAAACATAGTCAGAGTCAGTGTCTGATACAGACAGGTATAAGTCACACAAGCTACTGGTGTCCATAATTCATGTCCAAACCACATTGGACAAACATATGAAGACACATAAACAGTGTTCCTTTTACCCAGTGCCTTAAAAACCAGCAATTCCACAGAATGTAACCCGTGGCTGTTTGTTCATTTCAGGACACTTTTAGGCAAGCTGCCATCTCTTACCTGGCCTACTGAGTTAGCATTCCCCCAGGACAGGTACTGTCCATATTTTCTAATGCTTACCTTCCTCTACAATGGGACCAAAGAGCACTGCAGTGTCCGCTGCTGTACACCCACCCTACTGCACTTATGCTATCAGGCAGGACAAGAGCCATGTTAGCATTCCCCAGACTCAGACACAAAACATAAGTGTATCTGTACTTTAAAAGGAAAAAGGCCAACTGTGTATTGTTGCACTCGGCTTTTAAGCTGTCTGTGGGGGAAATATTGATCATCACTGGGCTGACAGCCTTATATAACATCAGAAAACCCTGGTCTATGGCAGCCTCTTGTCATCTGCCTCCCCCTTCTTCGTTTCAACACTTTTTCCTAATCAGCTCAGATGTTCAGGGCATCTTCAAACTGCAGGAAGAGAAAGTTAATCACCTAAATCCCCTGAAAAAAAGAGGGAACTTTACTCTCTTTATCTGTTTCCAGAAGAGATAAGCTATCTGCTGGCAACAATTAATGGAATTGCTCTCTCAACTCTTCATTGTCATAGATCTGGAATTTTGACTCATTAGTGTAATCCATTATGAAGAGGCGGACACCGGACACAGTATAATTCTCCTACACTTTCCATTGATTCCCATCGACCTACACCTGGAGTAGAGAGACAGACTGCAAAGCTGATAAACAAGAAGTGAGAATGGGGAAATTCAAGGACCTTTAGTGGCATTAGTGTGAGCATGTTTTTCTAAGAAGAGCACTGTGTTGTAAAGAAATCACTTCCTATACAGTGCGGAGCACAATAGCTGTTTTCATTCCAATGTCTGCTGTCTGGCTGCTATTGGAAATATCATCCTTGGCAACAAACTAGAGTCCAGGGTGTAGGGACAATGTCACAAACACACATTATATGGATGGCAGGTGATTCAACATATTGAACGCTGCTGTGTTTTCTCATCTAAGTGCTTGTGTTCATACATATGCATCTAGCATCCAGCCTCACCAACAGGTTAATAAATCAACATCACACAAAACAAGACTAACCACTTTGCACCTTGATGAGAGACACCAACATGAGCGATTCGATGGAAAGATAATCTACATATGAAAGACTGTGTTACTTTTAAGATATTTTCAGGTTGAGCACATGTGACTGCACTGAGGCTGGGAATCAATTCCTGCAGTGTGGAGAGGCTTTTAGTCCTCAAAGGGGGGTCTCGTGGATGATTCTGGCAGATACAATGCACAGCTGCAGAAATCATTAGGGCACGCTCACAGCTTTTATTTTCTTTGCTGATAATTCAACATTAAGACGCTTGATTTTGATCATTTACTTTCATCTCTTCTTTCAGGGTGAGATTATCCACATTAATGACACTTGATGTGGAACAAACGACATACAGAAATTAATTAAGGCGAGAGGAGGCACAGGTTAGAAAAACCATGCACAATTAAGTGGATTTCAGCTTCTACCAGTAGCTGTGGTTACACTGCCTCTGGTAGTGGTTACTTGTTCTCTTTATGGGTGGTTATAAAGACAAAACATCATCATGTCTCAGATGAGAAGACAAAAATATCTGGGCCAAGGATGAAAACACACTGTGTTTATGCTACTGCTGAACAAAGTCTTTAGGGAAAAAATGTCTCAAATCATGCAAAACAGCTTAAAGAGGAAAGAAAAGAGTTGAACATCCTTTCACTTTTCTTTCCCTGACTCTACACCAGAGCAAAACCCCACTTCTGCAAAGCTGCTTTTTGTCAGACAGGCGCCCCCTGCTGGTAAAAATCCTAACCATAGGCATTTTAGTGCTACCATTTTTTTTATAGACCCCAGATGATTTTCAGACATTTTCCATGTTGTAATACTCCAAAGCTATGAAAATGAAGCAATAACAGAGAGTCAAATTTGAAAAGAAAGGGTATGTCTGAGCACGGAAACAAGAAACTGAGACACATGTCTTAGTCTTCTCAGAGGATCCTCTTTAAAAAAGCTGCAGGTATCTAAGGAGGGGTGTGTTCATTGTGAAACTTTAAGGTATGATTTTTGGTAAGACGGTAACGCTTCACTTTCAATATTTAATTCTCAAAAGCGTGTTTTCTATTCAGACACAGGACTCAACATTGTGTCTGCTTAGAGCTCCAGAGATTCACTGCAGGACACATTAATCACCGATGTCTTGCTTAGTCCAGATTAAGACTGTAGGCCTGTCTGATGTTGTAAGTAGGTGCAGCACATATAGCACACAGGTCAGAGTGTGAGAAATTAGCATGGCAACATATTCTAAGTCCCTGGGGGGTGCATTATTAATATGCAAGCACATTATAGGTGTGAAGAGTGTAGTGCAACACAGCTGATTGTCTCTCATATTCATTTACTGGGAGAGAAAATGCAAAAAAAAAATAGCGAGAAACATCAAAGTAGGAGGAGAAACTTGTCTTTGGCTATAAACTCCTCTTTGGCTACAGTTCTGTACAGTGCAATGCAGTGCAACTGTAGTCATTACTACAGTATCTATAGGTTGTATCGTTTGTAGTAAACAAATGGAGCAGCCAGTCTGTGACCGAGCCCTGTCTTTACAACTTGGGATCAACCAGACAAAACGTCATTAATCGACATGATTGAATAGAATAAATAAACGTCGGACAGACTCACCTTCTTCCGGGGCTGCCATTTCATCATATTTGTAAACCAAAATTGAACAGCATTAAGATATTATATGAGAATGGAATGTAGATTCAAAGAAATCCAGAGCGCAAGTCATGCTGCCTCTCGACTTCCCTCATTTTTGCAGCAGATTTTCTCCAAGAAGCGATGCATGATGATGTGCGAGTCTCAGCTTTGCGGTAATTTCAGGGGGGAGACAGCACAGTCAACACAAATCACACACTGGTTAAATCCACAGTTGAGCTCGGAGAATAAATCAGAGACACATGGTGTCGACTGACAGTGTTTAAGGTGAAGGTTTCCTGTGCGTAAATCCAAAGTACGAGTCCGCTATGAACCCACTCCCTCCTCACCAGGCGCACAGGAACGGCGCCTCCAGGACCAATCCGCTCTGTGTATTAGGAAAAAAATAATTCTTAAACTTTTCCGAAACGAAGTCGTCCCCCTGTAAGTAGGCTACACCGTTAGTAGAGCGCAATACGGATACGCCGTGTCCCAGTCTGTTCTCTTCGATCAGAAGGAGGCGATAGGAGGACGAGACGTGTTGCCAAAATGCAGAAATATTCATCACAGTGGTCAAATCCCGTTTTCCAGCGGCCGCAACACACTTTAGTTAAGTACTGGTGGAAAAAAGGAGTCCAGCAGAGCCCGGCGGAGACAGCGCGACAAGCGAGGAGATTACTTTCAGAGGGAGGAGGGGGGTACAAGCAGCCAAAAAAAAAAAAAAAATCCCTGGAATTTCTGTGAGGAGCTGGAAGGATATCCTGATTCCTGCAACAGCAACAAACTGGACTACAGCTCTCTGATGACTTCCTTCCCTGCGCTCCTCCAGCCTTGCAG
Organism: Trachurus trachurus; assembly: GCF_905171665.1. Classification (NCBI taxonomy): domain Eukaryota; kingdom Metazoa; phylum Chordata; class Actinopteri; order Carangiformes; family Carangidae; genus Trachurus; species Trachurus trachurus. The sequence continues at coordinate 27,467,751 of NC_139895.1, forward strand.
TTTACAGACTTGGAGCTGTGGAGCTGAGCTGAGCAGGCAGGAGGAAGCAGGGTCATAGCGCCGTCGGCAACAGATTTGCCAAGAGGAAAAAAAAAAAAGGAAAAAAAAGAGTGCGCTTTAGGTTTCGGTGCTGAGCTGAAGCTGAAGCTGGTGTCCACACAGGAGGAGGGCTGCGGTTTGCTGTGTGGCTCAAGGACACTTTTCCAGGTATTAAACCTGGACACTCTTGCCAAGTGTCACCCATGTTGTGCCAGTCCAACATCATGGTCAGGGGGGAAAAATTGGTTGCAAAGTGAAAGTTGTTCTTTACATATAATTAGCTACAATGACATTTCAATGATGGTATTACAAACCTACTTATCACCAGCTGACGCTCATATTTATTTCCAGTTTACGCTTCCACCATTAAAATGCTTTACAATATCTGTAAGGAAGCCACATTTTACTATAATTTGCGTATTTTCCTTTAAAAACACTGTAGATTTGGGCAGACTGCAAACATGTGTGACAAAAATGTGACAATGTCTTTCTGCTCAACAGCTCTGTGTAAACCAGCAATGCTACGCAACCCTCGTCACAGTTTAAAGTGGCGTTAATGACCTAAGGAGATTCAAACAACATCACACTCCACTGCAGCACTGACTTGCTCAATAGAGGCTATAATGGGAATAATAAATTGAATTCTTCCATAAAAGACGGTGATTCACAAAGGACAGAGAGCCTTGGATGCTGGAGACAACCACAGCCCTGTGTATGTACACTTTTCCCTCCTTCCTCCTGCTGAGAGCAGCTGTCACATATAGTATACTGTGCAATATTTTATAGCACACACACATCAGAGGCTGCCAAACATTTCTTTTTTTGGTATTATTTGGCTGAAATGAAAGAAAATATCTGCTGTTTTTTTCCACGCTAAGAAACTGACTTTTCATCATTAATTGTGGAAGTGGGCTGAATAAAATTCAAAACAGAGGGCATGGTTATTCTGGTAAAAACCCACTCACCACAATCACCGCCACAGTCACAGAATGAAAACAGTCCCAAAACAGACCGGCTATCAACAGTTACAACACATCAACTGGTGCTGAACACAGTTGTTGCAGCACAAACCCGGAGCGGCGCTTAATACAGCAACGAGCCTGTTGTTACAGTAATCCATGAGGAATAACGTCAATGTAGAAGAAGGTGAATGAAAGAAATGGTCGATATTGATGTGAGGTGAAATCAGTTTCAACAATAGGCCTGTGATTTAAATTGGTTATGGGTGATGGACTTTATGGAGCTGTGGGCTGGTCAATAAACTGGTGTGTCTTCGGGGTCAGCGGGGTCCGTGGTGAACCTCGGGGTCACTGAGATAACAAAAGACAAGCAGGAGGAGGGGGGCATGCTGACATATGGCCCTACGGACAAACCCCTGCTGTGCACAGGGAGTCCACAAGACACTGGGTAATCCACATGGATGAGCATGAACAAAAAAAATGCCCGACACTACATCCGCAGCCCCAGCTGGTACCCAAACAGACTGGCACTCTGTGGTCAAGCACCACGATCAAAGGACGAGTTTGTATTCAAAGAGGAAGTGTGTGTTTGTGTTACAGTATCAGTGTCTCAGCGTCACTTGATAATAGATCACACTGCATGTACTGTAGTTCTTTCTCTGTTGGCTTTGAGGTATGCAGCCACAGTATGGAAACACAGCACTAAGATACTAGTGTTTACATTAATGTTCTCTTTCAGGCAGCACACACTCACACTCGAGACATCACAAAGTCCCACCATCTAAAACAGGTTTTGCACAAGAGACCGTCTGATGAAAGGCATGTCTGATGATCAATCAAAGGCCACTTCAATGTGCTGTTCACCGACAGTCTGTTCGGAGTGAAGCCTGTCATCTGGCATCTCCATACAGAAGCAAGACTCCCTGTGCGTGCCTCTGCTTTCCCAATCAGAGCCGCACAGGAAATCGGACTCCAGCCTTCGGAGGGAAACAAAAACCCCCTCTTTCATTTTCCACAACTTGGAGCTGTTTTAAAGTTTGTGCTTCCTTTTCTTGTTCTTGCCAATCATGCCCTCAAAAATGTCTCCACTGTACGTTCTGATCGGGGGTGTAACTTACATAAAGATATGTTACACCGGGGTATAGGGTTAATTTCGCTGCGAGGGCGATGTGCACGTTTGACGGCTCCACAAAAATACAGACTGACTCATGTGGAGCCAAAGAAAAAAAAAAAAAAGTTCATCATACAACTGCGAGCTATCTCAGAAGGGAAGAGTTGTGTATCCAGTGTCACAGTCTGTCCCTGAACACAGCGTACGAGCGACAGAAACAGGAAAACATGGCTTATTTTGTGGTTTGCTATAAATATTGTGGACCGGGAAATGAAGAGGGAATCGTTTTTAGAGGTAGCAGAAACGCTTCAGGAATGCTACTGCCATCGCTTTACTTAATCACATTTTTTCTTACTGCTTAAATGTCCTTGTAACTGTTACATTTTTTCCACAAGGCCCACACTCTCTGCTGGTTAGTAGCTTAAAGCTGCTGTTCAGTCAGCCACGTTTTGAGTTTAAAGAGTCTGAATTTGCCTACACATAGCAAATCAGTTCCACTTACAGCAGTCAGGAATCAGACAGTTAGTCATTAGTGGGGTTTAATGTCTAACTGAAATCTATCTTTGTGAAATATTCCCATCTGACGCAGGCTAACTCGGTGTTGTGTACAGCTGCTCATTTACTCGCACGTATGTCTGCTCGAGTGTTTATCAGTCTGCATGATGCAAAAAGTGCATCACCCACATGACAGTGAGAGAGACTGCTCAGAAAAAAAAAAGAGAAAACTGTCAGAATGGCTTTTAAAAAACACTCACAGAGGAGCAACAACTCCAAAAGCTCTCCTGACTGTCGGTGGGTAATTTATTTTCACACAGACTCCCGCTCTTAAGTCACGACACTGGAGTGTCGCTGTGCGCTATCTGTCCCCCGTTAGAACCAACGGTGGCCCTTTTTAATTACAAGGCCTCGAGTTTCGAGGCAATAAATCCCACAGCGAGAGCACAGAGATGTGTACCCTGATGTCACATTCACAAACATATGTATACAGAGAGCATACGCACAACAGTCAGCTGACCGTCAGCTCCTTTGAAGGTCTCGGGTCGACACATGCCTTTGTGGAAGATGGTACAGTACATAAAAAGAACAGATATAAGAAACTACAGCGCAGAGATCCTAGATTCATAAAGGAACAGGCCTTGAAAAGTCATGTGTTACATTTCCAGGACGTAAATCTCATAACATATGAATATAATTTACAGGGTTTGACAGATTGCTTCCACACTGAGACATGCCAGATGGATGGATCTGTTTTGAAATGCTTAACAACATTATAATAATAAAAGTGTTAAACAGCAATGACACCCACCCTCTCTGTTGTCCCGAACATCACTGAAAACAAATAACCCTCATCAGCATTCATTCATTCACCTCTTTTACAGTGCTCTATTCTTGGATGATGTTGTGTCAGAATTTAGCCTGCTGTGGACGATGTGAGACGGGTCGTGCGCAAGGGGGGGTGGGTGTGTGTGCACGCATGCATGCATGTACGTGCCCGTGTGTGTAGGTACATGCATGTGTGTGTCTTAGTTGGAGCTCGGTGTTGATTAAGTGTCTGGAGCCTGAGGGGGGATAATGAGAGCCTCTAATTAATGAGCCTGTGCATATCTCAGAGTCACAGGGTCCTATCTGCAGAGAACAACTCCACACACATGCATAGACGCACGCACGCACACACACCTCAGTGTACCATGGGGATCTTTCCCTGCACTGCACAGCAGTTTCTCAAGGGAAGCCCAGCTGGGACTGTGTCACTCTGGCTGCTGTCCCTGATAAGTGTCCTCTAATCGGGATGGATGGGGGTTAGGAGGCCCCGCTATGAGAAGGTCACATGCACTGACCACCCAACGTGCCCCGAGCAAAGGCTTGTGTTAGAGGCCCCGAAAACCATTCCAAATCTTGTTTGTTTGCCTGGTCCTGTCCACGGGGAGCAGAACAGTTCATCTCAAGAGTAGATTCCTGGCAGAACAGAGCGAGGGCAAAACACACACTCACACACACACACACACACCAGGAGGAATCGGTCGGCTCAATGTCCAGCTGCAGGCATCGCTACTCACCATGCAGTTTAATAAACAGTTCAAAGACTCCGGTGATTTGGTCTTGAATGACAAGAAGTGTTTTTTCGGTGGTGTAAAGAACACGCTGTATATTTTCTTTCTGCAGTGCCCTCAGTTCAGCCTCAGCTGGTCAGCAGGTTGCACGCTCAGCAGTTACCGCTGCAGGCAGGTTTGTCTCATTTCGGTGCCACATTGCATTAAACAACACCCAGACCCTCTAGAATCGCATTAAGTCGCATGAAGTCAGGCTGCAGTGAGGGGGCAGAGGAGAACGAGGGGTAAAAACATTCACCCTCAGACACAGCGACCTGGGTTCCTATATACTGACACTCCAGCAAATATAAGTGGGAGGCTGCTGCACCAGCAGTGTCTTCTTGATGGAGTGGGAAGATACTCGCGCAAGAAGTGGCTGAATGTGCATGAAAGACGGCACATGAAAAATCTGCTCTCACACTATAGCATCAGTCAATTTGGTGGACACACAGAAATGCTATTTGTTTAGCTTTAAGTGACAAAAGCCCCCTACTGGTCGCCATAATCATGACTTAGGGAGCAAAGGAGCAGTCAGTGAGATGTTGTTAGCGCAACAGAGCCCACAAAGGAAGTAGTTGGAGGTGGATGGGTCAGCAACACGTTGGCCTTTACCATGGGAAACAATTGTGTGTTTCTCATTTCCTACTGACAGTCATTGTTGGTTTCTTTTACATGGGACAGTGGTTCTTTTCCTAACCCTGACCATGTGGTTAGTAGTGTAACCCCTGACAGCAAAGCTCCCCCAATTTAAAACAAAACCTTGATCTTTCCCCAACACTGACCGGGATGTTTTTATGTCCTAATCACACTGGTGAAAGACAAGACAATAGGCCTTGAACAGCAATGTCATGCTGACGTTATTGGCACCAGAAAATAGATTCTCTGTGTCATTGTGGAGGGGGAGGACCAGCGACATGTTCTGTTGCCCACTGCACATTGTTTTCTGTAAATGCCTACTAGAAAAAATTACAGGGGACATGGGAAATAAGCATGAATCTACAACTGTTCTTTCCTTAACATGAGCCAGCATGTCAAGATAATTAACTTAACTTATCTGTCTCAATACTGGCAAGGTGTTAAGGTATCTTAGTACATAGGATATCTAAACAAGAAAAATATTTCATTTGTACTGTAGTTAAATAAGGAGCAATAGAAATAATAATTAGTTGTTTGCGCCGCCATGTTGCCATGTGTAAAGCTTGTTCAATTCTCATTAAGATCCTAAACTATGAGACGCAGCAGCAACATGTACCTATCCATATCGGCCACACCCATTCCCACCAATAACAACTTCCTGCTCGTTCCTCCTCACAAATGCATTGTTTCAGTGTGCCCACAGAGTGTTTATTCTGTCTTTGGTAAATTTGCTTCACAGTGTGACATATTCAGATGAGCCTGGCAATCAGTAAGAAAAACAAGTATAAGCGCTGCACAATAAAAGGATGGTATTATAATTGGCTCCTACAACCCTAATTATGTGCTAATCATAAGATAAAACTGTCAGCCTTTGTGTGTGAAGTGGAGGTCATTCATGATTTGTCGGTTGAGGGTGTAAAAATGGCTTTCACCAACATCTGCACGACCATCCAAAAAAATTCATCCACAATTTTGGAGTGTAAATGTGTTTTGGTGTATTGTGATGCAGCCAAAAGCCCAGACTCAGTGCCATAGAGAAGACATAAACACCCGTATCTGTATGCTGTAAAGTGTCATAATAAAATGCTGTTGAAAGCTCGCGCTGTTGGAACATTATAGTGTTTAATCAGTGATTCTTCACACAGCGTGATTACGACATATGATTAGGATCTTTTTATTGTCTTTAAGTCCCATCCCCTAATTTTCCCTTTTTTCTTCTTCTTCTTCCAATTACACTAATGAAGAAAGGCTTGTTTATTCCCTGGAGTCGCTCAACAGTAGATTTTGTGTGAAGACATTATGCAAAGAAAGGGACCTTTGCTTTAGAAATGTGTTTAATAATTCAGTGGTCTTGGACATGGATGAAACGGGCTCCAGCATATTGTTTAAATCAGGCCGGCAGTTAAATAGACGCTGGGGTTTGATGTCTGTGGCAGGATCAATAATAACAGCGTTGCCACATTCTCCGACGCATGAGACAGAGATCCTGTGTGGTCCTCATCGGTCGATGTGCTAAACATAGAGGTGGAGCAGGACAATGTATTCAAATGTGTTTGTGTCTCTCTGCTTCCACGGATACAAATACACACACACACGTACGCACATGCACGCATAAAAACACACACAACCATGCTGTGGTCAGACCCCGCCCATCTCCAGTCCCTCATTTAGAAAAACCCCAAAACCAAACTCATGCCTCTCTTTTTCAATTACCTTTCTTCCCACCATCGTCACCACACCAAATCTATCTAAATCCTCCCACAGTCTCTTTTTTCCCCCTTTTCTCTCTCATATCAAATGTATCCATGTGTTGCCATCACAAACACACACCCACACACACACACGTGCACTCGACAATCTGGTAATCATAAAAAGCACATTAAAGCATTAAAGCCACAGTTTATGACTGATGATCTCCTCAATGGAGCTACAATTAATAGGAAATAAAAGCGCAAATATTTAACTACTTCTAAGATCCTCTTGAGTTTAGCATTTGGTTGCTGTGGTTGTTAAAATGCAGATTTATAGAAGCTAAGTATGGCTGAGCCAAACCAGGCCAGATACTGTGGCTTTGGCTTCAACAAAACATTTTTTTTTTTTTTGCCAATGATCAGGCTATAATACCTTAATACGAGAGGCTTATTATGCCAATGACAGCTCTTCCTGCCCTTACTAATCTAACCCCGTGAGAGCGCATCAAATGTGAATTAACCCTTTTGAAGTGGAGAGGGAGGAGTGCTGCACAAAAGGATTCAGTAATGACTTGAGCCCTGTGCAGACTAACAAAGGAAAAGTAGATGAACACAAAGTTGTGATAGTGAGTACAGTAAGTACTGTAGCGTGGAGCCAGCTGCTCTGTCAGATACCTGTAGTAGTCTCTGGTCACTGTTGTGAAGGGATTAGGCCAGTCCACTCCTTAAAGCACTCTGACTTCAGATCAAAGGGGTTAAAGCAGGATTAGGATGAATCTGTCTTGGTAGAACAGGTGTTAATCCTTTAAATTAGCCATGTAGCACAAGCAGGCCTCTCTTTCATCTCGACACCTGACTTATGGGCTGGAATACAGAGAGCTCAGTTACAGGAAAGTGGCGCTGTTGTTGTTACCCCACCAGAATTAGTTGTCCTTGCTCACCCTGACCACTCCGATAACAGCCGCTGCTCTAATGTATCAGCAAGATGACTTCATTTGCATGCAGCCTGTGTTTTGAGAGGGGCTGAGTCAAACAGCTGGGCTCTCTGTTCCCTTTGAAACAAGGGCTACGTAAAGCACACTTTATGATTTGTGATCCTTCATTAATGGGTAGCTTACAGGATGTCCTCGGGCAAGGTGCAGCGGATGTTTCATGAGAAATAAAACAGACCAGCGCTATTGATACGCGTCGTGTAGAGCTGATGTAGCAGAAGAAAGAAGTCGTATGGGGGTTTAACTCCACTCCCAAGGACGGGAACACTCCAGTCCTTTCCTATCAAACTCCTCAACACATGCTGCCTTCTCCCCACCGTTTTCCTCCCCTGCTGTCAAAACCTCCTTGTCATCGGCTTGACTCCTCTACTCAAATCATCTTCATCCCACTCCAGCTCAGCCTCCTGTCAGCTAAGAGTCTGCAAATGAAACCCAGTAAGGGTGCTGGGACAAAAACTACACTGGAGACAAACCGACTCTAAATCTGCACTAAACGTACCGCATGAATCCAGGACTGTCAGTCCACCTGTCTGAGGAGGGATAATTAGCATTTTTTAGACCATGCAGGGGGCGGCGGGGGGGGGGGGGTACAGGGGTGGTGAAGCTGCTTCCCACAGCGCTCCTGCCTGCTGCTGCTTTCACCAGTCTGGCCAGTGGGTTTGCCCCAGTCCGAGTCTCCGGTCCCAGTCTAGACCCCACCATCTGGCCGGTCTGGTAACAGCCGGCCCCCTCGTCCCCTGCAGGCCGGCCGAAGACAGGAAAATGACCCACAGAAGGTCAGGCCAGACTAGAATGGCCAGGAAGAGAGCGAGAGAGCCCAGTGGATGCACCGTACTACTGAGGGGAGTGACAGATAAACTAATGGACGAGAGACAGAGAGTAAGAGCGGGACTGTAAGAGACAGAGAGGACACTGCTTCCTTTAAGCTGCCACCCTCAGCGCGACTCAGTGACTGATGAATCCTTCCATCTTTGTCCCCTTACAGTGTGTGTGGATGTGTGTGGGTGGCTGTGTGTGTGTGTGTGTACTGTATGTGAGCATGTGTGCACGCATGAATAGAATCCTGCTTTTCTCAAACAGATCATGACAGCTCACAGCCGGAACGAAAGCTTCATTTACCCACAATTCAGCAGTAATTCGCAGATCCACAGCAGGACTTCCAGTGTAGATGACCATTTGGAAGGTCATTTTAAAAAAAGCACACGGGAGACGTTTCTCTTTCAGACGGCTACAGTGTGAACACTGAAGTAATTACGTTTCCGTTACTACAGTATGTCGCTGTAAAGAACGTGATTTTGTTTAATCTGGGATCATCCTCGAAAATAAGGTGGAGAAAAAAATTCTGAATCACACACCACCCGTTGACTTTGTTCCATCGCAGCGTGATATCATTCTCTTCATCTTGAAAACCAGTGCTTCTGCTCATTCGTGCATATTGGAGCGCATGAGGCACACAGATAGACATTAAACGGTGCTGTTAAGTACATCGTGCAAAGCAGCACTTTCTGGCTTTTTAAATAGCATATGCTGCATTTCCTCTGGTGTTTCTGTGCTGTGCAGAAAGACCTCAAGAAGGAAAAACTGTTCAATGCATCTATGCCATTTCTTTTGTTTGTGTGTTTTATTCAGACAAATAAAACAACACATAACGCATACATAAATAAATGCATGCACACTTATGTACATGGGGAGTGTGCAACTACAGCTCAATCACCCTCTGGCTGCCAATCTACACAACATGCACTCATCTAATTCCTGCAAACAAACACACATAAACATGTACCTACAGCCACAAACATCCACACTAAAAATGCACAACATTATAATACACATGGTCATGCTTGTAGATACACGCACGGCCATCAAATTCATATTACAACACAGAATTAATGTAACGTCTTGATCAAGACTAACAGGTCTCTGAGGTAACAAATCAAATGCAGCCTTGAATCGAGCTTTTAAATTATAAACAATCTCAATGAAACACTTAATCACAAGCTAAAACTTCCCAACTGTTAGAAAACAAAAAACAAACCACAAATTACATGTGTGAATTTAATTTTTTAAAGCTGTTATCCATCTTATCCATCATTGGTAAATTTCAACAATGACTTGATTGATGCATCGTTCGGTAATGTGGCCCTGGGATTGTTATTATTAGATTATTAGATCAGTATGTTTTTAGTCATTGTGAATAAGATTACAGAGAGAAATGTGCTTTCAAACAGAGGAAATGGGTTTAGACAATAAAATAAAAAAATTATTAATTGTGTCAGCAGAGGTTTTTGCCTTTTCAGTGTCTTCTTCATTGACACGCTGACCTTCACAGGTCTGACAGCTCAGATACAATACTTACCTGATATTTTTTGAGTTAATGCAAATTTCATTGTGAGGACCACGGTGCAGCACAGAGGAGCAAACATCAGCAATTTTGAGAGTAGGTTAGTCTCTCTCTGACCCCCATTCTTTCTTGACTCTCAGTCTCTCCATCTCTGTCTCACAGTCTCCTTCCCCCCTCCCTGGGCCGGCCTGGTCTTCTCTGTCCTTCATCCTCATTCTATTTCATGCCTCGTCCTTCTGTTGCTCGGTCCTCATCCATCACCACCCGCACCCTGCGCCGCATACACCCACACACACACACACACAAACACCCCACCCGCGGTATCAAGCCTGGCCAGATACAAATACAGCCTTCACTGCTGACACACTCCTCTGTGACTCATCACTTCATTGGACTCCATTTGGCATTCATCACATCACAACATCTCTATCACCGCCCGACCGAGACACATCAGAAAAACACTGAGTCAAATCAGCCGTATTTTATTTCATAACTACGTCAGGCCCCCTTTGTCGGAACACTTCATAAAAATTTCAGGCGGCTAAAAGCTACGCATTGATAAGATGCGTGCAGCGGTGCTTGATGTGACAACGGGCTATTTGCTGGATTTATCATTAGCTGAAATGAATCACCTCATCGCACACACACGGGGGTTGAAACGGGATCAAGTTCTACTGAAGGTGTGAGAGTTGAACAGTGGCCATAAACATCTTAGAGGGCGGTCAGGAGGATGAAGGAAAAAGTGCTGAATTACAGAAGCACAAGCAGCTGTCTTAAAGGCTCAGTGTATTTGGAATTTATTAGGTCCTAATGCATCACCACATGTATCATCACGTGTTTAAAGACAAAAGGTGTTGAGAGCAGCCACCCTGGAAGGAAGGGCAAAAAGCCATATATCATAGCTTCTTCGTGACACTGCCTCACTGGCCTCTCTTCTTTCTGTTCTCACTGTAATGAATCATACAAATGTGCTTCCACGTGACAGACGCAGCACTTGAAATGGGCAATATCGCCAAAATGGGTATGTAAAGACTAGGGAAAAAAAGTAGTATGCTACTGCGTGGGTCATATCTTCACCACCTGCGCTTATTTTTCCCTCCATCCTTCTGTTGTTTACGCTGCGACCGAACAACACGACTGATAAATGAAGGCTGTTTGCGAGTCACTAGTTGCATGCTCAATTATCAAGGGATGTGTCGGTCTGTGTTCATCAGCCAGGGAGGGAGTACGCCTGGCATTTGCTCATGCAACCTTGAACCTATCAGACTCATTTTCTTATTGCTACTGATGAAGTGTCTTCTAGCAGTACATATCACTGTTGTTTCATCACTCAGGCATACGCAGCCCCCCCCCCCTCCCCTCTATTCCTGACACTACACAGGTTGGCAGGAGGAGGGAGGGGCCATCCGGAGTTCCAACGATCAGATTGTTTGATCTCCAGAGTGAGATCAGCCGCTATCAGATTAAAAGAAACTTAATGATATTGTGAAGAATCGCACAGCCAAAACATGCTATTAAACTATCCATGCTGATAGTGATGTAGGTTGTGCCCTCATCTGATTGGACAACTCGCAGTGCACAGTAGGATGACACTGCATTACACTGCAGCAAGGACTAAGCCAGTTTCAATTATGTTTGTTTGCTAGAGCCCTCAGCGTCGTGACTCTCACTCTACCAACACAATGGACAATGTAATGAATAAGTATGCAATATTTTTTATGCACAGCTATTGTCGATGTAGATATGTTCGTACAAACTTTTGCATAAATAATTGCGTCATGGCTCAGCATCTTTTCATCACATCCATGTCACATCAGATTTAGAGTTCACAAGTGCAGGAAAACGTGAATACAAGGAGACCAGTCTCAGGGTGAGCAGCAACATCCCGGTGGAGCCCCATCTACTGCCCGTCCCTGTAAACAGGCCTCGCCTCAGGACTGTTTGATGCGGCTGGAGAAAAAGGCCAAAGGATGATGTAATCCTGGTGAAAGCTGAGTTTGAGAGTTGCAGAGTTTCCAAGCAGCGTCCCAACTGCAGCTCCCCACACCCCAGCACCTCCGAAAGGGGCTGGGCATCCCTCAAAGCTCCCCCCCGAGGAGCAACAACAGATGTGAAGATGCTCTGTGTGCATCAATCACCCATTGTCTTTCATCACGCTAGCTACACACAGTGTGTGGTCCGTGTGGAGATAAGCAAAATGACGTAATGCCTCAAGAGCAAACAACTATAATAACATACTTTGAAAACTGCATGCGTGCTATATATAGCATAGAGGATCCAGTCACAAAAACACATAGAAACATCATTAAGATTTGATCTGTAGGATTCATGCACGTGCACTCCCAATGGTAGAATACATACAGCGGGGAAAATAAGTATTGAACGCGTCAACATTTTTCTCAGAAAATATATTTCTAATAGAGCTATTGACATGAAATTTTCACCAGATGTCGGCATCAACCCAAGTAATGCACACATACAAAGAAATCCGAACATTAATGTCCATAAGTTAAGTTATGTGTAATAAAGTGAAATGACACAGGGAATAAGTATTGAACACATGAAGAAAAGGAGGGGCAAAAAGGTTTGGAAAGCCAAGAAAACAGCTGGAGTTTGTCAGTATTTAGAATGTAATCCTGTCTCCTATCAGTGCAAAGTAATATCTGCTGGTTTAGTCCTGATTGATGCCTTTTAAAAAGGTTTCTCACCACCAAGGTGTCAGACAATAAGAATTGCATGGTGGGCAATGGCAAAGGGCTGTCTAAGAGCTGTCTAAAGACCTACACAACCTTACTATTGCAAAACAGGAGTCAAAACAATAATCAGAAGGGTTCCCTAACAGTCCAGGACACTGGTGGAGAGCTTCAGACAGACCTGGGATCAGCAGGTACAGTTGTTTCATAGAAAACAATAAGTAATGCACTCAACTGCCATGGCTTGCATGGTGTGTGTGCATGGAGGCCATGATGGTTGAGTGCATTACTTATTGTTTTCTCTGAAACAACTGTACCTGCTGATTCCAGATCTTTCTGAAGCTCTCCACCAGTGTCCTGGACTGTTAGGGAACCCTTCTGATTATTGTTTTGACTCTTCTGTTTGAAATCTTTGGCTGCGTAGGTCTTTAGACAGCTCTTAGACAGCTCTTTGCCATTGCCCACCATGCAATTCTTATTGTCTGACACCTTGGTGGTGAGAAACCTTTTTAAAAGGCATCAATCAGGACTAAACCAGCAGATATTACTTTGTACTGATAGGAGACAGGATTACATTCTAAATACTGACAAACTCCAGCTGCTTTCTTGGCTTTCCATACCTTTTTGCCCCTCCTTTTCTTCATGTGTTCAATACTTATTCCCTGTGTCATTTCACTTTATTACACATAACTTAATTTATGGACATTAATGTTCGGATTTCTTTGTATGTGTGCATTACTTGGGTTGATGCCGACATCTGGTGAAAATTTCATGTCAATAGCTCTATTAGAAATATATTTTCTGAGAAAAATGTTGACGTGTTCAATACTTATTTTCCCCGCTGTAAATAATGAATAAAGTGGAAAGAAATCTAAAAATCTACCTCCCTAGGTAGCAGACAAGCTCTGATCGTACATGGGAAACTGTAGTTTACCATCAGGATTTGAGCAACTTACACATGCTGCCTAGTGTGTAACTCACTCTCAAGGCTTCACAGTCCACAACTGACTACAAAACACAGGCAAGTACACACCATTAAGAATGGATTATACGCTCATTAGCATTGACACAAAATGTATTAACACTTGGAGATGGAATCAAAAGGTATGATGACTGGCATCGCACCTTTAATTGAAAGGTGCGATGTTCATTTTCACCTTCCACTCAGGAAGAGCGCTCCACAACAGGCTGAGCAGAAGTGGTGCTTGAGAAGCGATTACTACAGTAAATGGCATCTCAACAAGAAGTGGATTTAGGGATAAAAAAGGGGATTTTCTCATCAGCTGTATTCACTATTCAGGCATTTCTGTTCAGCTGGCTTTATCAGAAACCCTCTGAACCAGACAGAGATGTGAGTTGCATAGAGGCAGAGAGGGGAGAAGCCAATTCTTTCACACCGACACTCAAACTGTCTGTCACGCAGCGATGTCTGAGGAAGGATGCAAACTTTCATTACACCTCTCAAATCTGACAAGAGAATCCTGGCTGTAAAAGCTTTCAGTGTTATGTGTTCAGTCTTCATTAGTCTGCACCGATTAACTGTTACTGAGGCATAAAGGGCTGCTCCTGAGCATGAAAGTTGTGACTGCTTGGATGATTCTGTGGGAACAGTCTGGACATCCTTGGCAGGGACTGCACTGATGCGGAGGGCTGAAGGTGTGGAAGAAATCTGTGAGACTGCTCTTAGCTGATTAAAGGAGAAAATGCTTTCCAGAGTTCAGAGTGAATGGCTAATACATTCCCAGAGTCCTGACGGTTAGACACCTGGAGACCATTCTGCCAGGTTGCATTTGTGTGTCTGCGTGGTGCATTAGTGTGCATACAGGTGAAGGGGGGGGGAGGATATACATATGGGTGTGTATGTGCCACCGTAGCGCGGCGGAGAGCAGTAATGTAATCACCTAAAGTTTGGTTTGGATGCACCAGAGGTGGAGGTGCATTGGAGGCTTCTTGCTATGCAGATCCACACAGTTCTCTAAAGAGGATAACTGGCTTTGCAGCACTATCAGCCCATCCAGATGGTATACAGGGCAGCTTTGACAGTCCAGAACAAGCTCTCCAGCTGCTCTGCCACCCCCAAATCTCCCTGACCTAAATCTGCTTCTCCCAAGCAGAGAAGAGAGCTGAAGAGTGGACACCTTCAAATTTCCCATTTTACACAGGGTAATTAACTCTCTCTCCCTCTCTTTTTCTCTCTCTCTCTCCCTCTTTCTCTCTGATGGAGCCTGAGTGGATGATACTGCATGATGCTGTCTTGTCACACAACAGATGAATATTTTTGATGCTCGACTGACTCATGTATTGTGAGTTTTTATGGATAAAATATACAAGTGAAGCCTTGCAGATACAGTCATACAAACAGTACACTGTATGGGCACCTCAGGGAAATCACATACGTTGTATTTTGAACTGAAAACAAGTAAATACAACCCCCTCAGCAAACAGCCTATATGAATATTTAAACAGAAAAGACATTAATTCTAATTGCGGCACGTGCAAAGGTCTGGGTGCAACTTGAAACGTCTAAGAACTTCATTAACCCCCCAGACTGGAGGTCACCGTTGGACAGACAGCGTTATAAATCTGGTCCCAGATTTATAACCTATAAATTATTGAGAATTATTAAATTTTGACATAGCGTTTCTTTTCTAACACATGCAGTTTTTTGGCCTGAAGGGAAATGGGCCTGAAATTAGGCCTATTTCATTTTTTTGTAATATTAAGAACATTTTTCAAAAGCCCTCTGCTACAGTAGGTACTGTACCTACCTAACCCTTATTATTTTTGAACTGAGTCAAGTAATCACTTCAGCAGACTTTGTTTAGACTTGTCAGGAAGGTGAAGAACGGCCATTATCAACTTTCCACTGATCACATTTCCAGAGTTTGATAAATTCTCTGACCCTTCAAGTCTTGTGGTATCACTGAGCAGCCACGGTCTCCTCCAAGCAACCGAATGTGGGTCAGAAAGTGAAACTGACTGATTCCTACAAAGAGGAGAGTTACAAAGAGATATCAAAGCACTGTTCAAAATGTCATGAAGAAATGGCAGATAAGGGGAATCGTCGAAGTCAAGACAAGATATGGAAGACCAGGAAAACTTTCAGATAAAACTGTACAGCAGTTGTACATCTCTTATAACTGTGAAGGAGCTGCAGGAAGGTTTAGCTGATACAGTGGTGGCGTGCTGCTCCACTGTGAGGCATTGATGCACAAACAGCGAGGATCATCAGTCATCATACCTGTGACTGCAGCGTATAAGCCAACATCTGGATCAGCCAGATTGATTTTGGAACCGAGCACTGTGGACAGATGTAGTTAAAATTGAGATTTTGGACAATATTTGATTGGAGGGGGGGAAAAAGCAGCGTTTGATGAATGGAACATATTGCAATCCATTAGGCATGGGGACAGTTATGTTTTTACTTTGGTGTTGTGCGCCAGCTAGTGACACAGGCAACGGATGGAGGGGTAGATGAATACAAATATCAGCAAATTCTGGATACAGCTGTCCAATCAGTCAGGGAAGTAAAGATGAGAGGACGCTGTCACAGGTCAGTGATACAAAGCAGACCTTGGAATCCACAGTGAATTAAAAACTCAAGATGATACTGACCTGGAGATCACTGGAATTCTGTGGATCACAAACCTGCTGCTGTGTATGAGACAGTCTGAAATATCTCAGAAATTGAAATGTAGTGCAGGGGTGGCTGAAAATTCCTAGATCGAGAACAGAAAGACTCTTGACTGCCCCAAGTGAGGAAGCTGTGGGCTCAACCAAAGCAGGGTTAGGCTCCTTTAGTATGTCTGTTTGCTGCAGGGGTTTTCTTTACTTCTTTTCAAAATCAAAAATCAACAAACTACTGTATGTAATTTTCCCAAACTTTTGCATACAGCTGTACATGACAGCACCTCTAATGTGTTTCTGTTTTTTTTTTTTTACCCTCATCAATTTAAAATGTTCCTCCATTACATTCTCATGGTCACCTCTATCAACCTACCTCTGTGGAAGTCCTTAATGTTTGTCAATGTGCAGCTCCACTGCAGCAGTTTGAGGTTATGGTAATTTACTAAAGGGCACCTCTGTAGCAGCAGCTGAGCCAGAGGAGAACAGTGTGTATTCACTTGAGAGAAAAGCAAATGTAAAAAAGAAACAGTTGCAAAATATCATTCTGAGTCCAGGGAACAATTAAGCTAACATAAACATGTCAGACCAAGTGTCTATAGGAGCAGAGGAGGTGTCACAAAGAGGACAAAAAATGGATGCACAGTTTAGAATAATTTATCATTTATTTATCATTTATTTTTCTAACTTGTTTTCTTCATACTCTTAGTTTCGATCAACCAGAGAGAGAGATATAGACACTATCAAACACTGTGCTGTTGGTGAGCTGCTGAACTATAACAACACTGATGATACTGTGGATGTCATCCAGTTCATAAACAATTTGGCATCAGGGTCCAGGAGCATCTCATAAACATTTTCATCATCCTATTCAAACTTCTGGCTGACTAATGACTAAACATGACGGGCCAAATGTGTGTGCCGAGAGGAGAAAACGCAGAATATATACAATAACAAGCTGAGAGAACAAATATGTAATTTATGTGCACAAAGTATTAAACTGAAAGCATGAATTATTCAATTGTACACACAATTTTTCTTTCTACCTGACATATCCCCGGCTACGTAATAACCAACACTGCGCAATTAAATTTCTCAGAAGGATTAAATATCCCCTTTGTCCATAGTCAGATTCCTACAATCATAAACATTTTTCCATAAGGAAAATTAAGATGTGTTTTATTATTTCGTTTAAAAAAAAAGAAAAGAAAAGTGGTACTTCTGTAAACATCTTTTCAATGACATCATATTAACCCGTAGAAGCCATGTTCAGGTTGACTATGGGTGAAAATGCTAATTAAATTCCATAAAGAGCAAATGCTCCTGGTGTAAGGCAGTTCTATCTGTGCTCAGAAAGCAGGGTATGGTAATTTGAGTTGTGATGAACGCAGATACAAATTATAATGTGCCAAGGACTCAAAATACTACAAATGACCCAGTCAAGGAGAGCGCAGAGCGAACGTGACACTATATATTAGGAGCCTCCATCTTACCAGCGCTGCCATCTGACAAACACATGCCTGGCATGGAGCCCAGAGGAGATGGAAAGACAACAGATGCCATCCAAAGCACACCAACCCTGCTGTGTGAGCCTGACTAGGATACATCCAAAAAAAAAGTGCATCCTGAGAGAGCAAACCCAAAACCAAGCCTCACCTAGTTAGCAAAGGTTTAACCAAAGCTCTGCATACACAGGCCCAAATGCTTAACTGTACACACGGTATTTCGATGCTCCAGTCTCATCATCAACATGTACAGGATGATGGTATTTGATATTTCATGTCACCTGCCTCCTCCGCCAAAAGCAGGTTTCTGAGAGCATTATTAGGAGGGACTACAAGGGAACTTCAAAGCTGCATTTCAGCACAGTTTGGTGGGTGGAGTATGTGTAAATTAAACCTTATGTCGTTCTTAGACCGTTGCAAAAAGTTCAAAAGGTAAAATCATGCTTGTGGTTATACTTTTCATGGCATCATTTACAAGTTTATTCAAATATTTATCTTACTGAACAGACAAGGGGCCAATCAAATAGAGACACAGGAGATTAGAAGAGAATCCAGTGAGAGATATGATGCTCTGCCTTGATTGTTATTCTGCACACTTTATTTAATGGCTCTTTAAACGTGGTCTAAAAAAATTTTTCCATTCAACATGCTCCGGTCCTGCAACAATAACAGTATAATGGGACGCCACGCCAGCTTTAGCAGCTCCATCAGAAAATAGGCAGCTTTCAAGTATAAAACAAACGTCATCTTGGCCGCTGAAAATCATTTAAACACTCTTTCCCCCCCACTGAAATGTGGAGTACTTTCAAATTGGAAATATTGAGAAACAGAACTGCTTCATTCAGCTACTGCAATTCTGTGCAAATTAAGAGAAGTGGCGATGTGCAATTACCACCCCGATAGCCAGTTCAATAGCCACAATCGCACAGTCCTGGCTGTCACTTCACAACAGAAGGCGCCTATGGAAATCCACATAGGCAAAGACAGGACAGATGAAGCAAGAAGAGTAATTTTTAAAACCCCTCTGGGCTGACATAAGGCATTTAATTCACAGAGGAGGATAAAAACCACCGTTGGAGAAACTCTATTGATGTGTTTGACGGTGGCATCTGGGCTAATATTGATCAGTTATTGACTGCAGCCTGCTTCCCACCGCTTTTTTTTTTTCCACAGGCATTCAAAGCACCGGTTGTAATTGCACACACACACACACACACACACAGAGGAGAGAAATACAAGGCAGACTGACAACTCAAAAGGACATGCTCTCAACAAACACACAGTCTTCGGTCGCAAATACAGACATTGATTATCAAGCTATATGGCGCAAAATGCTGCATATCTACAAGAGTGACTCTAGAGGCAAATGAAAGGAGTGCGTCTACAGCAGCTGCAGTACTTTTACCACTGAATCACCATCATCAATGGGCCGCATCAAGTAATCCAGCTACAAAACCCTCTCAGAATAGATGGAGACATATAGTAGGGTACTGTATTGCAAATAAAGTGCTTTCTCAGTGGATGCTTGAAAGCACACACATACAGTGCCTCCTGCTGGGTAGCAGCTGAAACCCCTCCCCGGTGTGCCAGCCTCTCAGAACAGAGACACACAGAGCTGCTACCCAGGGACAAGCATTCCTTTCACATGACAATTCATACATCTTTTGTGAAAGTTAATACTGTGAACCAAGACGGAAATGTGATGTATCTACAGCAGACGCTGCCCCACATATCTCTCTCGCTCGGTCTCACTCAGTCTTGTCTCCCCTCCTCTCCATCAGGACCCTCACATACGCACACGGCAGCTTTTACACTCTGCTGTCAGTGCATTCACTGCTCACCTCTCAGGCACGAGGAGACCGAGGCTCACCAAATGGCGCGTGAAATAAAATAGTGACACACGCCCCAATGAAACCTAATAAGACATCACATTACAGAGATGAGAAACTATATCATTACCATGGCAACTGTGAGGCGCACAGCCAGAGGGCTGGCTGGGTGACAAGAGAAGAAAAAGGGGTGGAGGAGAAAAGGATGGAGAACAGGAAAGAGGAGATTTGTAAAGGAGCACGTGTGAATGGAGAAAAGTGATAGAATTGGCAGAGAGGATATTGACAGTGGACTCGCTGCGAGTGATTAGTGTGTGAGAGACAGCATTAGCAGCCAGTCGCTTCTGTCCGTGCTGTCACATGATAACGCTCCAGCTCTCCGTTTCTCCTTGACACCGTCAATGCTAACCACTAATTAGTCCAGACCATAATTCCACTATAAACCACTGCCATTCTCAAACAAGCTCCTCATGAGTGGCAGGATTAATTGGCGTGCTAAGCTTAGATGACCCCCTTCAATGGGGCTCTCTCTGGACCAGAAGCTTGGACCTTATCCTGTATGTGTGAGCAAGATGTGTCAAAGTGAGAGAGAGAGAAAAGTGACGGATCCTTTACATCTTATCTGCGATTTAGTAATTGGGCCGTGTTCATGAGGCACTAAAACATTAAAAAGCCCATCTGTGCTCCAGCGTTTTGCTTCGTTCATTATCTTATTCAAACGCGTCAAGAATAGCCTTAAAAAGAGAGCGCTGAGCAGGATTCGGGCGTGCTGAAACTGCAGTAACCGTGGTATAATTTTGTGCACGGTGCCCGTGAAGAAACGCCGACTGAGCGTCTATGAAATCCCAGCCTTTCAGTGGCAGCTGCGAGCAGTCTGGGGGAGCGAGGAGGAGGGGAGGGGGCTGCAGTGTGGATGGCGTAATTCGGAGCATCTGGAGCAGGCAGGCAGCACCAACGCCACCTACGACTCACCCACCAGATCAGAGCAAAAACCCCTGCCAACATAGAAACCACTACCCTGTTTATTTTTAAAACCAGCTGGTAAAATCACAGGACACTGGGTGAGGTAGCCAAGTCATTCACAGGCTGAACAATAAGTGGAAAAGGGGGGAAGGAAGGTGAAAATATCAGTGTGAAATGAGCGGGCGAAAGAGAGTGTAAAAGGTTGAGTGTGGAGCCGGTATAGCAAACACCGCCGAGGTCCCTCCATCCAGTTACAGGAAGCACAAAAAAACAATGGGCACGGCTGTGATAGATGAGGTGCTCACAGGGTGTGTGGAGTACAATATACTGAAACTGGAAGAGAAGGAGAAGTCTGAATTATTTATCATTGTAATACAGTATAATAAGCCAGATCAAAATGCTGCAGCGCGAGACAGTCTGTGGGGCAAAGAGGCCGATACATTACATCACTGACCCATCAAAATCACACGTTGGATAATAAAAAAAATCCCAAGCGCAGTTATTATTTAATTCATTGATATTTTAAATAATTAAGTAGACTTTCTGGTGCTACATGGCTCGAGGGCGGCAGCGCAACGGGGGGAGCCGGCGCATGACACTTCAGTCTCCATGAAAGAGATGCAAAGTGCCGGCATTTAAAGCCGTTAAACATGACAGACAGATGGATGGGAGACGAATGGAAGTGGGCTGGCAGGCGGGCGATGGTGTCTGTCCCCATGTGCGTTGCATTACCCCGCGTCAACAGTCTCTCCGGCTAAAACAAATGCAAATTGAGCAAGACGTGGAGAGGGCCCGAGGTAGACGAGCACGCCGCTTGGTGCAAAAGAGTTTCATATGTATGCAAAAAAAGAGAAAATGTTTAGTGGGCAGATAATGAATTTCAGATGAGGTCACAATGCATTACTGTGAAATGCAATACTGGCAGAGTAATGAAATTCAATTAAGAGTATGAATGGCAGTAATGTTCAGAGTGAAAAATTATATTTTTTTATGAGAATTTTTCGCCAATGCGCTGACCTCTACATGTACAAATAATCCCATTATCAGTTTTTTCTACAGATAATTCAGATACAGACTCCACAGCTGAATTCTGCTCTAATACCCACAACATCGCACCGACAATTAAAGGTATAATGGGTAGGAATTACAGTACCCCCATCTAGCGGTGCGGTTGCATATCTGAACATATTCTTGATGTTGCATTCACGTGAAATCAGGCAGACGTGAGACAGACAACAGATGCTGCATGTAACAGGATAAACAAGCCTCTATGTAAACAAGTGGTCCGCCAGCACGTGGCAAAACAATACAGGCGTGACAATATGTTGTCATGGTGATGTCGTATTGTTTACCTGACCCACATTTTACCGCCTTCCTCTCGTCGAGTAAAATGACATCCGGTTGGTTTGCCGGCGGCCATCTGCCTGACTGCACCTGAATGCAACATCAGTGCCTCCGTCCTTCCTCACACTACACAGTGGTGACAGTTTTAACAGGCGCTACCTGGAAAACTTTCTCCCCAAGCCGACAGCTCCGGTGAGTTTCTCTGGTCACGCTACGGTCACGCTGCCACTGAATGTAAAAAATGGCGATGCAACATGGCCGCCAAGGTTCGGTGCGTCGCCCACTATGTATTTGTAACGACTTGTAACAACTCATTCTAAGGTACGAGAGAGCTTTCATTTGTATGCGGGTGTGATTCGACTTATACATACGTATTTATGAAAGCAATATTTGATTTTTGCGAGTAATAAGCCAAATAAGTTACATACTGGGGCTTTAAATATTTTTGAATAAATATTCAACTTTCAAAATAAGACTTTTATTTACTCTGCTAATGCTGACTGTCGACACAATATAAATAACTCAAGTCACAAAGAGAATGAGTCAGGTACTGAATGAATCTACTGTGTTCATCTGAGCAGCAAGAGAAAAATCATGACACGATCTTCTCCCCGACATACGCTGGAGAGTGTAGCGTTATTGCTGAAACAGTTCTTGCGTTGCATCATAAAGTGAGCAAAATTGTCCGCGGTGATACCAGCCGCAGAGAATTATTCTCTGACTGTACAGTTCTTTCAGTGACTCTGAATTACGCTCCGTGTTTGCATCAGCTTTTTGATCATCCCTCTCACCACGCTGCCATCTCCTTGTGCCTGATTCTGCTTCCAGCATGAAAGGACAGAAGCTTAGGAAACGTACCAAGATGCTAATGTAAACAAAACGTCCAAGAACATCCTGTCAAAAACACTTACATTTGTTAAGTTCCTGCTTTGGCGGGTTTCTTTAGTGGTGGAATTTAACCTCGGCTCTGACAAAAATGAGAATCTCCAGTGTGCTGATGCCGAGTTTCATCGCCAATTTGAGACAAAACCGTTTGCATCAGCAGCAGTCTGTCCCACAATTCTTAAAATAAGTGCGTTTATTGTGTATAACAAGACAGTACACAGTTGGTTGCAAATTCACTTAAGATCAAATCAGTGAATCCGACAAATCTACTAATTAACCAGCAGAGTGAAAAAGAAAAGCAAAACATGAGAGGAAGTCTTAATCAGGAATTATTGTTTGACTTTACAACTTAATTTCTATTTTTGATGAACTCCAGCTCTTATGTAACTAAACCTACAACTCTCAGAGCTCAGTCACAACAGTGACTCTAGCAAGAAAATTAATTTCAGTGGAATTGCTGCAATGGGAGTGAAATTGCACAGGGCTTTTTTTTTTCCCGCAGAGTTGTTGGCTGTTTGCACGACACTGCAGGTGGTGGTTATGTCATCGAGCTTCAAGCACCACCTCTTTTAAGAGGATGTGCAAGTAAATTTTACTGTGCCACGTTCTACGTAGCACTCGCAAGTCTCTACCTGCCAACCACAACAAAAATTCAGCATTTAAACATTTGACTTTCGAAGCTGTGTCAATCATGTTTCATAGAGCTGACAACAAGTCCCCTTATTGCATTTTAATGGAAGTTTTATGAAAAGAAAGTTTTGAATTTTTTCCTCCTATAAAAACTAGCTTCCTTTTTTTATTCCTACTCATTTCACATCTTAAGTCAGTCTAATGGATTTCAGGTCCAAGTCAAGTCTTAACACTTCATTTTTGTGCCCCAAGTTTCTGTGATCCGTGATCTTCCAGTAAACAAAGTTTCTGTTTACAGTCAATGTTACTCACCATCACCAAACACACTGTGGATATTTCTGCGGCCTAATAAACATTTCCTTCCTCCTACACCAACAGCAAAGATGACTATTTAAGTCTGATAATATAATTCAATTCTACAATCTACATCAATCTTTAAACGATAGGAGTCTTCTTCTTGCTGCATTATCCCTGCCTTTAGAATATAGAATACAGTATATATATGAAAGGAGAATGTGTACCACGCGCTCCTGTTTGTGCAAGAGCAAATAAACTAGTGATCCATTCATAAAACATTGCTCATTAGTTCTACTAGGGGTCACAAACACCACAGAGTAGCTTTAAACTGGAGTCTGGTGGGTGCCTGCATCTGTACGTGTGCTGCCTAACTAGACCCGAGAGTAGATTCAAATGAAATGCAATGCACTACAGAGACTCTACATCTGCAAGCAAGTAAACTGCAGATGAGCACTCAAAGTTCATACACATATCCACACACACACACACACACACACACACACACACAAACACACACACAGTGCAAGGAAGCACGATGCAACTGAGGGGGCTTTAAGTAAGGAATCAAGATAGGTTTCCTGAAAAAAAAGGTCCTGCACTCCATCAATAATTCATAGGCTTGGTTATTTACTTTTGCTGGGGTGCTAACACCAGTTCATCGTTCTACAGAAATGTCTCAGGCTGCATTTAAAAGGAAGAGGAGTAGGGGTGGAAAAAGGCAGAGGGACAGAGCGAGATGAATAAGAATAAGACGGTGACCATTTCTAAGATGAAATACAGTATTTAATCACTCTCAAGGATCGCTGAAGCACTGATTCTTCTCAGCAGACTCCAGCTGCTCGCCTTTCCCCTACCCCGAGGCCGAGCCACGCTTCGTAATGGCACGCTATACTCTGACAAATACTGTATCTGCTGTGAAATTATGAGGTCCATATGCAATAATATGATGCACGATGCTGCCGATCAGAAGATTATAGACACAGCATGCCTTTACTCCACAGTGCGGTAGCAGAGGAGAGAGAAGTGACATGGACAGAAACCACAACAATATACTTAAAAAGGCAGGCGGCGGAGTGTATGTGTGTGTGTGCCTGTGTGTGTGTGTGTGTGTGTGTGTGTGTGTGTGTGTGTGTGTGTGTGTGTCACTTCACAGCAGGCCGTGATGGAGCAGAAAAAAGCTTTTTTTAAACACTTGACTGGAGTGCAGTGTGTTGTGCCATGTTTAAGGGTCATCTCAACCAGACCTCTTCTTTGTACTGGTGTCATTACTCTCCATTTCACACTGCCTGTCAGTCTGGCATGCTGTGACTCTGTGTTTGGACAACATGGAAGCTTGAGATCTAACGGGCTGAACACGATGCCCTTGTGCATGACTGAATATACAGAAAGTCAGTGGGTTGACTATATAAATAATGCGCACAGGTATCTTCATATGAGTAAAACTGTACATGACGCTCAAGTAAGGAACTTAGAGAGGCGTTTGAAAACATCTTCACATTGTGGAGTCGGTGTGTTCTATTTCTATTGGCATTAAGCAAACCGATTTGCGGCACATGTGTCAAAAGCAAGGTCATTTTTTTATTGGCCTGCACCTTTAGGGGAAGCTGCACAGCAAGGGGTGCACTTAAGCAGTATTTTTGGCAAAGTCTAATTTTGGCTTAAAATTTCACCCACTTTACTTTGGGTAATTTGGATGGATTTTCACAGTCGTGAGCATAGTCTTCTTGATATAATTCCTGAGGGCAACTAACACAATGTCTCATTCTGAATAGTCTGCTTCATTTCTCATTCCAAAGTTGGCAGCCGAGTCTATTCTCCAATGTTGATGGCATTTGAGCTATTGTGCGCAAATTATGATGATGTTTCATCAAATTAAATGAAAATCAACGACACGCTTGGTGTTTACCAGTCAGGTTTGTTCCTACCCTCCACGGTAGTGACTATAGCTTTGGGTAGTGACTGACAGAATGAGATCACAGAGCAAGGCGAGACGAGATTTCCACAGGGTGACTTGTCTAAGTATACATAACAGAATCAGGAGCTCAGAGATTTGGGAGAGCCATTGAATTGGCCACTGCTTTGTCTCATCGAGAGAAGTCAGATGAGGTGATGTGAGCACTGAGTAAGACTGCCTCCTGGCTGCCTCCTTTTGGAGCCGTTCCCAGTACGACTGGCATGAGAGGAGACCCAAGGGTAGATCCAGGACAAGCAAAATTTTGGGTGCCCCCCAAGAGGAAGTGGAGGAAATTGCTGGCGCTGCCGCCTTTGCCACATCAACAGCCTCCAGGATAAGCGATTTGAAAATGGATGGATGGACTGTATGGACATTAGTGAAATGTATACTGATTTTGCAGTGCGGGGCTGGAGAAGAGCCATCCAGAGCAACAAGCCGCCAAGACTGAGTGGTAATACTTTAACTCCCTCTAATAGAATGGGCAGGGAATGAGACTTCTGTCACAGCACAGCTCTAATCAAATGCTCGACTCCCGTGGCCTGTGCTCAACCAGCAGCACTCGGTGACACTACATACCTCACTGTCGGCTGCAGACGCGCTCTCTACCTGCCCTCAGAATAAACACGTAAGACCAGAGAAAACTAATCAGACCTGACTTTGCTAAGAGGAGGTATGCGCGGTGATTACTCCCATTAATGGTTACAAAAACCACTTAACAACACTGAATTAATACACAATCATGAAGTGAATGACTGTGAAGGAACAGCAGACAGGTTGTATTCACAGTAATGCATTGTATGTGCCTATGACCTAATGTGCCTTAACTACCATTCCTCTACTGTGAGGAACTTCATTATGACTGGAAACAATTAGTGAGAGCAACGTATGTAATGGGCTCTCAGCTTCCAACAGCACAGTCAATAGCCTGGAAATGGAAACTCTGCTCTAATCACTAATGAGAAAATTGTGGAGGGGCAAGGGGGAGGGAGAGAGTCACTGGGGAGTGGGGAGATGGCAAAAAAGCAGCCAGACGCTAGTACAGTGAACCAAGCTGTATGATAAAGGTAGTGCAACGTTAGTCTATGAAATTAAAACTACATCTCGCTTTCCTCGTCACAACATACTGTAGATGCAAATCATAATCTGACCCGCTGCTGCTTATCAAAAAGGTAATCATCCGACTTGTTACTCTTCATCTGATCCTGATCTCCCCGTGAATAATGCGATGCGTTTACTGCCTGCATTGTAATTGGCCCAAGTCTGGGAAAGGGTGTGACAGAAATCACACTGGCAATCAGCACAGTAATGGATTAAAGCCTATATCCATAACAGGGACCAGCTCCTAGCAGTGAAAACGAGCAGCCAAAGACACAAGAGGGAATGTTTCATAAAGCCCACTCTGCACCTGCGGTAGAGGATACAAAAGCCACAGCTAATGTGCGCAGTTGGTAGGAATTCCTCTGTGTTTCTGTTTTAATGATAGTCTAAACTCTGCTTCCCTCCATCCCATCTCAACACAAATCAGTGTTAAGGAAACACTCGAGTTTCCACCGAGCAAAAGCAATTTCTGCCCAGACGGCTACATAGCAGAGAGGTGTTTTATGGTGGTAATGCCATTGCACCACGGGCTATGATTGGAAATTTAATAAGCAGGCCTGGGAAGTAGCCCCATGCTCTTTTTGGGCTCCCTATACCTTTCTCTTCCTCTCTCGAACGCCCAGTTTATAAAACCAGAAGCCTCCACACAGGCAGTAAATTAAACTCTCTGCTTGTGTGACACAGACTGAAAAAACAGCTTCTTTCAAATCAATGCAATCATTAAGCATTTTTATGGCCCTGATACATTTATATCGCTGTGAAATGCTATGAAAATAAATGGCGGGGCTCGGGTCTGCTTCATTTGCACGGTGCTTGGAGAAGATGTGTTATTCGTATTGGGCTTACTCCCCTATACCTTCACATCCTGTTTCCCTAGCAATACTGTTGTGAATTATTGATGTTACCACCATGTCTCCCTCCCTCCCCCAGTCCCTTACACGCCAGCCCCCTGTAAGAATCTCCAAGCTTGACTGGGTCTCCTAGGAACACTCACTGCACACAATCCCAGTGACAATATCCAATAAAGCAGAGCAGGGGGAGGGGCAAGATGCACCCTGACATTTAAATCAATTGCTCTCTTACAACAACTCTATGATTTTTAATATATCTTTATTACCATCTCCACTGCGACGCCCAAAGAAACATTCCTCTTCCTATCACGGTCGAGAGGAGCAGCAACAGCTAAATGAATCTCTCAATATGCCGCGTTACTTCAGCCCAGATGGCAAAAATGTGGCCTTAATATCAATATAACTTAATGCTGCTTGTGTTACAATTCAAACAGCGAGATCTGGCTAAGGGTGTCAGTTGTTTGTTAATGATTCATCCCGAGATCTCTATCTGCAAACAGTGTGTTTAACAGTGTGTGCAAAAAGAAAAGGCACAGATGTGTGTGTGAATTCCCAAGGTCTCTGAATGCATGTTTTATCACTCTGCCTCAGAGAGGTTGTGGAGGGGGGGGGTCCTGCCACCCCGAGTAGGAAACGACAGGAACTGCTGCGTCTCCATGTAGTGTAGAGAAAATCTGCATCAAAATCATAACAACTGTATGATTTATGCCACGTATTCAACTGCAATTAGTGTGTGTATTGGATTCCTCAAACATTTTTTTCTCCATCTCATTAAATAAGTGGAGCCAGATGTTGACGTTGATGGTCACTCAGTCACCACTGTACCTGAAATGTATCCACATGGAATTTAATGCCTGTTATTTGACTCCATTGGTTTCACATGGGTTACTGACACGTCCACTAATCCCACCATATCAAACAACATAATACAGGGCTGATCTTTCACGTTTAGATGGATTCGCACTGAGCTTTGAGGCATGAAAGATGGAGCGCCTTTACATCCAAAAAGAATTATGTTTCCCTCCCAATCAAGAGAGGTGGATATAAATGTCAGTCCTGTTCATTTCAAAGTGGTTTTATTAAAACCACTGTCTGATCTTGAGAGATCCTGAAATGTCAATACTGAATCTTACCCAGATTCAGTATTAAACTGCACCAACTATAGCATAGCAACTAGCCATGGTTTAAAATTATAGGGCTGGGTTTCATTCTTGCTGCCTGTATCAGACACTATAACTGGGTGATACAAATGTCTCCTCCCAGAAGCCAAAGCTCGCTTCAGCTCTATTTACATGTTGCACATTTTATATGCAGGTGAGAAGGCAACAACAATGCTTAATCATAGATTCTGAAAGTGTTGATAAACAGCTTTAATATCATTATGGCTTCCTCTTGAAATACAGCCAATAGTCAGGTTACACCATGCGTGTAAATGTAATCACTGAGAGATGAAGAGTCCAAAGCAAAACCATCGTCTATCACTGTTATCATTTATTATTCATCCTTCTTGCTTTATGATGCTGTTAGCTGAGGCATTGAACAAAACATGGCCAGCATGTACACAGAAATAACTCATGTCTGTGCTTTAATATTTGACGAAGCTGAGACAAATAGTTCCCAAGTGTGAAAACCAATAGACAACATTAAGTAGTCGGCTTGAACGAAAAAACTGAAACATTCTAATGGATGTGTTTTGTTAATGGTAAGTGGCAGCTGATTTATGCTGACAGCTCTTGTCCGGGGTATATTGGCATCTATTCCCAGGTGGGCGTCGGTCTTTATAACCTCTAAGGAAACCAGGCACTTAAACCAAATTGCTTAGGTAAATATCCAACAATATATATTGATCACACATAAAATATGTGGACTAATTAAGTAACACAAGATACTACTGAAAACAAGGACAATAACAACATTCAGTGGCTTAAAAAACCATGTGCAGCATCAAAATGTTGATGATATCGGTGGTCTGAATTATCATTATCATTGATCTTGCTCAGCAGAGTGCAGAAACGTAATCCTGTGCTTGAATCTTTGTAGCATAACAGGGAGATTGCTATGTTGTCTGGGGTAACAGAAAATGCCTGGAGCGCATCACTAGCAAGATGCAGAAGCCAGCTGACATTAAAACAGGTAAGCCACAGAGGGACAATCAGGAGGCTGTATCCACTGAAGTCCCTCGGCTGTCAAAGAAAACCAAATAGCAGCCTCAGCCGGGAAAAGACAAAATGAATAAATGGACCTAAAGTTACAATCAGCGGGAGGGGTTAGTGCTGCAGTGACAGCAACCCGAAAGTGAGACAAAGAGAGGGAGAAGGTGAGATAAAGGAAGAGCAGAAAAGCACTAAAATGTCTGCAGCACATTAATTGTTCATGAAAAGGTGCATACAGGCAAACAAAGCTGTGATGAATGGTCTCATTTGTGCAATGAGAAAGGCCCCGCCCAGCCTGTCTGCTATCCAGCTCCAGTCTCCTCTTTACTCAGGCTTATGCAAATACGGACCTCCATTAGCCGTGTTAACAGGTAACCGCTCGGAAGCGACCTCTATTGACCAGGCCGCCACGGCGAGGTGATGGATAGTCCACCGACACTGAGTCAGTGTCACGCAGGGCAGAGGGAGGTGACTTCATCCCTCTTAAAAATATGATGATCAATCAAAATCTGGAACTGGACAAGCCCAAGATTCATGTGTTGTCCTGTATCACTGGCTTTTATTGGGTGTGTGCACAAGTAGAGGAGCAGCCATGTAAACAAGAACACACACATAACCCATATCCCCCTATAGGCTAACTAAAGCAGGATGTGTGATTAAGTTATGAAACATTAATGATAATGCCCTTCTCTCTTCCCATATCCTCGTACAGCTATGTCTCTGCAGGGCAAATTAGAGGCCCCTAATCTTCCAGACCTAGTGGCTCAGCACTGCACGTGACCGCATTAATAAGGAGAAATTAGACAAATACAGAGAGCTGTTTATTACGGGGAAAAACATGCCCCGTGAGACCTCACTAGTGGATTAATGGGACCAGGACAGCCTGCATAATCAGAAGAAGAGACAGGCAGAAAGGTGCAGGAGACATAACATAATGTGAGGGGGAAAAAACATAAAGAAAGGCTCGAAATGATGGTGCTCTCACTTTTATTCTCAGCCATTCACTTCATTACAAAAAAACAATTATGGAGAAAATGAAAGGTAATTGGGCGGCCAGCTGTGGCAGTGATGACCACAGCTCTCAGTGGGAGCTCACTAAAAAGGCAACTGCTGCCATGAAGTATAGCCAGGTCGCTGTCCTGCCCCTTGCCTCCAGATCTCCTGATTAGAAGTGCAGAAATCATAGAATTATAGTTATTGATGCACCTGAATGTACTCTTGTTTTAGTAGACAGGAAGTCATTGAATGCAGACATGGCCCATATCAGATTAAATGTTGTCCAAATATCAGCAAAAATATGAGATAGCTCATAATCCCCAAGCATCTGTTTGCACTGCTGCCTTCATGTTTGATATTACGTGCCACTGCACTGCCGTGGGACGGCGCTGGGTTTGTGTTGGAGTTTCAGCCGTGTGGTGAGCTGATGTCACCAAGGGTCAGATTGACACCTGTGTTGTGAATAATGCATGAACTTATAAAGAGCTTTTTTCTTTTTTTCCTAATAAAAAGGTCCACCAAGGGAACTGCCAGTATGAAAATGCCACAAAAGCTGCAGAGAAGTCCTAATTAGTGCAACCCCCCCCCTATATGTCTGTCGCTCCCATAACAACATCTGCACACACACATACACATACACACCACGGGAAACAGAGATGGAGCATGTATCACCGCCTACCTGCGCTGTGCAATCTATGGCATTAGAAATGTGTGTCACATAGCGGAGTAAATAAAGTTGTGTGTGTGTGCCTCAGCTCCACCAAATGATACAAAAAAATGTACAGTATGTTGCATAAAGATGTGCACAGAATGCAAACAAGGTTCATAAATGAACAAAGGAAACCTGGCTTACTTACACATTACTGCTACACCAAGAATAATTTACCTTGTTATCATGAGAAAAATGACCCGGTTGTCAACTCCTTCTCCAGTTGTTTACAGAATATCTTCCTACGCCTCTACTGGATTTACTGAAAGCAATATGATGGCTTGAAATCTTTTCATAAATAGATCTGATGTGTATATTGCATGAGCGCACTATAAATGTCAACACAAAAGTCAAGCAGAGGGTGGCTCTAAAACAAGCGCTGTGCTTCTTGGAAGTGATGTCACTCTGCAAGCCGTCTCACTTAAAATACTGTCATGTTTTCACTCAAATCAAATATTATAATGACACAGTGTCCGTTATCTGCATAGAACAACAGAACAAGGAAGAGTCTGATCTTATCACAGTTCCTTGGTGTCACGCAAAAGTGGCGTCTCTTTATACAATTTGATGGTTCTCTAATAAAGTGTCATCTGAAAAATGATATTTCTCTGTGATAACAGCGCGTTATCACTTTCATCATAACCCCTGGCCTTCTCGTACGTCTTCCATCCGTCTCAGACTCTATCAGCACAGGAAGTGTTTCTGCGTGAGTGACAGGAACACAGCGTTGAGACTCTGTAATCCCGGTCCAGTTCTCCCCTCCTGTCCCCGGAGGATTTGTGGAATCTAAGCCAGGACCCAAAAGATGTACGTCGACACTCACACCCTCACAGACACGCACACGAAAAAATCCCATCCCTTCTCATCTATACTCTTATCACCAGCTTTGACCCTTCACCTCAACTCCAAAGCGAGACTCTTTATTACTCTGCCACATCCAATAAAACCTATATAAGAGAAATGAAACCCAGCCTCCCTTTCTCCTGTTGAGGGATCAGAGCCGAGGTTGAGATAGCTGTATCAGACGATCTACAGCAGTATCATAGCTCATCAAGACACACTGATGGGGTCACATAACTAGCCAATCACCTAGCCAGTAACCATAGATGCCCTAACTACCCTGGGTGTAATAAGCTCTCAAACACAGTCAATATTTCCATAGTCATTGGCAATTCCTGTCCAACTAATGTATGTGAGCAAAATAATTATTCTCTCTGTAATGAAGGGGTGGAGATGGAAACGCTTGGGTTGGCAAAAACTGTGTTGAATCATTGACAGCACCAAGAATATTGGTCAGATCGGTTCGTATCACAGTTTTGTGGTCACGGTTTTCGGTTCAGTTCGGTACATGTTGTTTTTTTTAACACCACAGATTTACCATACATCAACATAAGATATAAATCCAATAATTCACCATTTATAGTTATATATAGTTATATAAAAATCAATTATGTCTTGAATAGTCATGTAAAAACTAACTAATACAATAAGGTGCTCCTATGTAATTATTTTAATTGCCAAGTACTACTTAACTTATATGCTTTGTGTCCAAAAAAAACACTTACTGTAACTGGAAAAAATGACTTCAACACTTTCAGTGTTTCACTGTCAGCCTACTTGTTTGAACATCTTCCTCTCGAGCATGCTCATGTTCTGATTCAAGCTTGTTTTATTCAGTTTGTTGAAGGCCAGAATGTTGCGCAATTATTCTGCCTCGCAATTCTGTATAAAATATAGCAACACGGCACAGAAGGCATTGTTGTTCCACAGCGGAAGAGGTAGTCACTATAGTCACAGAGCCGAAACGACGTCTTTGCAAAAGGGAGAGCTGGCATGTAAACAAGCAAAGCCGGCATAATGAGGGGTCTTCCTTGACGGCATTATAGCGTATCCATGTCCACAACAACCCTGACTGACCACCACCCACTACCCTCCTTTGCCTCCGTAGCCTACTAAATGAAAAAAAAGAAATGTGTATGAACCAAACGACACACACTCCAAACCAAACCAAGACAGTCCAACCCAACGGGTCAGACTAGTGTTTTCGTAAACTGTTCCATCCCTAAATGGTAGCGTTGAGCCTAAGAAGAAGGTCACATAAATATTGGTACTGTTGGTTATTTGTGGACACAGAAAATTTTTAAAAAGAAGAAAAAAGTATTGTATCAAGTAACTACACTTCATCTTGAGGGGAACATGAGTGTGTGTACCAAGTTTCACAGTAATCCATCCAATAGTTGTCAAGACATTTAATCTAAAACCACAAATGTCAACTTCATGATGGCACAAGAGGAAAAGTCAGGGGATCAACAAGGCCACTGAGATTTATCCTCTGAGGATCATGATTCTCAGTGGAAAATTAATGGCAACCAGTTTAATATTAGTTGAAATAGTTCAGTCTGGGTCCAAGTGGTGAACTGACTGACCAACAAATAGACCCTCTGACACCAATAGAGCACCATAGGCTACATAAAAAAAAAAACCCTAGGAGAGCGAGATCACTCGATGGAAAAACTTGCAGTCACACAGGAGTGCATCGAGGGAAAATTAGGTTTCTATCCAAAATAAATACAAATACACTTGTGCATTAGTTGTATTCCACTTGAAACGCAATCTGTTTCTCATGCGCCTGCATTTTGTACCAACATTCTCAGCCAACACAGACAGACATCCACACCAAGCACCCACCCTCATTCACACAGATGGATTACATTTCACCCATCATAATGGAACCAGCTCTGTGAAATGGCACCAAATGGTCTGGGGTATTGACCATAACAGAGCAGCAGAGATAAAGATGAGAAACGGCAGAGCAATCAAACAATGAGTTACGATTCATCAAGGGAATAGATCAACAATGATCAGAATGGGAGCAAAGCGACCAGAGCCTTTATCCCCTTTATTGTCAATACTGGCAGCAAACTAGCCATCTTAAGCTGCGGAGAGCCTACAGATTCAATTATTACCACATCAGTTTTCTATCAGAATATCATAAAGACTGTCACAAAAATGCTTTAGCCTAACCAGCAGGCCTTAAAATGCCATTTAATTTAATAAGCCAATAAAAATGTGAGTCCTGTATACTGAAATTAAAAAAAGGAAATTGTTTAAAAAGTCAAAACATATTTACAATGACATTAAATACTTTTTAGTGTGTTACAGTACTCAACTTTAACATAATCTAATCAATTCACAACATGTACCTCTTTATTCTATAAAGCCTATGGTTTGGATTGAATACATTTTCAGCACATCCAAATGAAATATATTATTCTATATTTTGGCATCTCAATACCCAAACGGCAAAATAAAACATCTGTGCAAAGAACACAAAGACAATTTGTCTTTTAATGACAAAACAATGACAATCAAATATAATATGAATTTGAAACGCAAATTTTACATTCTCAAATGTCAGGATGGCACAGCCGTAAAATTAGGACTATTGCTGTGAAGCGAGGAGGTAATGACAGTAAACAGCATATAACATTATCAAAAGGGACCTCAAATGACCTTTCATGATTCCAGTGACCTTTCATGATCTCTCTCTCCAATATTGAGAAATGTTATCAGTAAACTATTTAATCTGTGTTAAAATGATACATATGAACTTGATTGCAAAGGGAAGAGCAGGTATTAGGTAAGGCAGGTATTAGAGCAGAAGCCTCTTTAATTTGAAATTAGGTGCAAAAGTCAGGTGGTGCAAATCACTGTATGAGATAAACAATGTGATTTAATGCTCTAAGATTGTCTATTATTTGTCATGATTATATATTTTTCTACTTTTCAGATGCACAAAACAGGGAATGACACTAAAAAAGGATCAGGCTGCAACAGAAGCATATCTTGGAAATAGAAAATAGAAGGAAAACAACTTGATCAGCTATACTGAAAGTCTGGTTAACAGGTTATTTTCTTCTAGATATGAAAAAAAGCATGTTTATTCATTCTTGTCTTTTCTAGTTATCAGAGGAGGAAGAGAAAAGAGCCAAATTTTGAAATCCCCCACCACCAGCTGCCCACAACGCAAAAGGAAAAAGTGAGACAACAGTGGAAGCAACAACAGAGAAGAAAAAGGTTTCTAGGAGAAACTCACACCCGAGCCGTTCGGGACAACAGATCTTCAACCTTACACTACTCACACTGATAGAGAGAACACTGTCAGTGTAGATGCACAGTAACCCAGAGCATCCTCAGCACCACAGAGGGTAGCACACAGCAACATGAAACTGTAAACAGAGAAAGCACGGCTGCTCAGTAAGATGTACAAAACGAATGCAAGAAATTGAAGCCGTCAAAAGAGAATCTGAAAAATTACAAAAGCACACATAAAAATTAAGGCAAAAAACAGTGAGAGGAAAAAGGGAACGGATCAAGGATTGCAAAGAAACTGGTCTTACAGAGAAATAAAAGAGCTGCTGCTGACTTCCTCTGTGGAGATGAGAACAGTCGCTGCTAGTCGGGGAGAAAGGATACAGTCACTAAAAACAAAAATATACAGCAGAGGCGTGTGTTAGTTAAACCCTTCACTGAACTCCATCTGCAGTGTAATTCTAAAATGCAAAAGTCCCTGAGGCTGTCTTACAAACAATTTGTTGGATATTGTCTTTTCTTTGCACCACAGCCAAAAGTGTCAGACAGGAACAGTCGCGGAGGCCCGGGCCATGAGAACGCCGAGCTCTCGACTGGAAAACAGCAGCGGAGGAAAGGTCCTTCTGAAAACTGATAGCTTTCCTCTGCTGTTGTCCTCAAGTGTGTGCGGCTCAGACAACACGTCATGCATGTATCAAAGTGTGTGTAATATGCAGCTCCAGTGAGGTAGAAGTTGTAACACCCCGGGTGGAAGAGACTGTGACCTGGCATTGATGGATAAGAAGGACGTGTGTCGAGGGGCATGACAGCAACATGAATTTTGTGAGAGAAGCACAAACTGGAACATGTACTCAACTGGTGCACTGAGCCAGAGGGCTTGCAGGGTTTTTTTTTAAAGCCCAAGAGAAGATGAAGTCGTCCTCCATGTGGATTTTTTAGAGAACTTCTCCTGCAAACTTAATAGTGTGGTCCAATCGTTTTATTTTGGAGAGAGTCAGAAGCAGGCCACAGTCCACACATGTGTGACTTGGACAGCAGCTGGCTCACAGTCCTGTGCCTGCATCCCTTAAGCACGATTAGTGAGCTGTGGGTCCGCTCCGAGCCAGTGCTATAGGGGATTTGATGGAGAATTGCAATCCATCTCCCACAACTTTACATGTGAGGAGTGATGGTCCAGCCACTCGGTAACATAGTATAAATTATTTTTATTTGCTCAGCACCATCCCCTTCCTCTCGGGCTTCCAGCGAGTGACCTAAGTCCCATGTGTGCTCAAAGTGATCTCAGAGACAGGGCCTCTTAATTCATGGCACACACGGTAAACTCTTTAGTGCTCACACCTTTAAGTGAGAAATTTTATCTACCAGCGTTGAACTGACGCCTATTCGCATTGAGTTTACAGCTCTTACTCTATATAGTGTTGCATTGCTGTTCTATGCATTTACTGTAATGTAACGCCGCATTATTTTTTTTGTCCTTCACGATGGTCACCAATGTCAGATTAAGACTGATAGTGGAATAAACTCTTGCTGCGTCTTGGTCGGACGACTGGCAACACTACAAGTATGACCCCAACCAATCACTGACCACGACCCTGCACGAGTTCATAGGTCATTGGGGAGGCGTAACAAGAAACTGTCAATAATGGCTACCGTAGTGCTGTGTGAGATGCTAATAGTCTTTAGCTCAGACATGATACAGAAAAAGGAAGAAAAAAGGATTGTGGAGCCGTTCCTGGGTTTGGTGAAGAGGACAGTATGGACTCTATGGGGTACGTTAAAGGGACAACGAGGAGTTTTGGAAAAGCGAAACGTTTTCACACTACATTTATGAGCCTCCGCGCACACCGTATAATTCTTTGACCGGCGCAAGACGGACTCATGTTTTCATTCATCAATAATTAAAGTCAGAGGTTCAAAGAGGTTCACATACCGTCGTAGTTCCGACCATAAACGGCGATTCGGCTGCGTTATTCTCATGACTCGCCACAAAACCGAAAGTAAAGAAACGCTGGTCGGCTCGACCAGCATTTCCACCACCACTAATAATAACAAAATAACGATAGAGACAAAACGATATATTTATCGAAAATGGGCCCATTAACAAGTGTGGGTAATGTAGATTCATCCACATTAACGTGATACTTTTTTATAACCAAATAGAAACTCCTCGTTGTCCCTTTAACGAATGTACAACTCAATACCATTAACTATCATTGCATACAGGAAGCAAGCTAACGTACCCTGTGTATAAACAATGCATCAGAGCGCTCTGTCATCCTATTGGTCAACATCAAGGTTCACATCGTAGGAGATGTTAAACTAAGCAGAGAAATGCAAAAAATTCTAACATGCGTCATAGAGCGCCCAGGATGCAAAATCGCTGTTCTTCATTTATGTTACACTAAACGTCTGTTTGTCGTTCACGACATTCATAATCAGGCCCTACGCTGAATATTTGTTGGCCAAGACAACATCGTGTGAAAAACAACCTTGTTTAGTCTGATCCCGGCATAAGATGTAACTTGAAATGCTTCAGTTCTTCCGATGACTGGATTTGGAGGATTGAAATGACACAAAGGAAATAACATCTGTTTTTACCAAAGATTGACATGGTTAAAGCAAGAATCGCGTTTAAACACATTTACACACCACATCCAATATGAAAGATTTGTTCAAATACCTTTTCAGAAATTTGACTTATCATCGCCTCACTTGTGTCAGGTATTGTGAGTCTAAGAAACAGGTGAAGGAAGCAATTGTACAGCAATCTTTTCCCCACTATATCAACACTTGCTGTCAGCTCCAGACTTATGTGTGGAGTGAATGGCAATGAAATGAAAGTGGAAACTCTCTGAACAAAACCTCTGGTGAATTAAGCCTCACATTGTTCTGAGGCCATTCAGGAGTTAAGCCACAAACCTTTGACAGCTCAACAAAGATGCTCAAATATTACATATTAATATGACTTCCATTACTGTTAGACATACGCTGAGCTGAACAGATGTCACTCAACACACTGGAGTTGTTTTCGAGGTAAATTCATGCAAAACCGCTGATGCACGTTCCTGTCGGGCCCGGGGGCAGTTTTTCGGCAAGCAGTCTCTGCATTTGCCTTGGAAACAACTCTGTCTCGTAATATTCCATTATTATCTCATAGCGTGGTTAATGTGCAGGTCACAACTTGTCCACGACAGCGTTTTGGAGCTGTTGGATTGTGTATTTGATTAGGGAAACCAAGAAATCCCAGTAGCCTCCGTAGTGTAGCTCTGTGCAGCTCGGTTCCGCCGTTCTAAAAATAGATTGCCTTGTACCGACAAATAAAGGTAACAAACCTACTCCTAAAACTATTAGGATTATGGCAATGGGCCAATTTGCCAAAATGCTGAACTATCCCTTTAACGTACAGAGAGCAACTTAATGTCAAACAAAATCAACTATAAGGTATGAATGTTAATAAACAGAAGTTCTGAACCGCTCTAAGGCAAGGTTGACCTCTACAGTCACATCAGTCTACACCAATCAGCCAAACATGCTTATTTATTAATGAAAAGGGTTGTGCACAGCAACATAAGCATCTTCTTTAATTATGCTTGGGTATAATAACAACCCGCACCAAGGACTTTACTGTAGGACTGACGGAGAAATGAAAATGTCTTTTTTTAATTCATTTATTCAGTGGCCGTGCAGCTGGTGGCCAGGTGTGCAAAAACACACAGGAGTACTGCAGGAAAATAAAACCTCATAATATCCACATTAGTTTTGTATCTAATATTAGCCCTGCTGTTAATACAGCAGCACGATATATCACATTATAGAGCATGATATGGTACCTATCCCATAAATCTGTTGAACTATTTTTGCCTTAAATGAAACCCGAATGTTTCCACAAACAGACTGAAGGAATGTAATGTCGTTCAACCACAGACTTTGTCGTGGTGAAATCCCATGTGATATGAATGAATGTGTTGTGCTGTAAGTGTAGCTCGGGGAAATGAGAGCTGTGGTGGTACTGCGGATGCAAATATGTAATTACATGAAGTACGTAGATGAAATCGAAAAGGAGACTACATCATAAATAAACATGCCAATGCTTAGGGTAAATGGGTAATTTATTCTATTTATGAGTCAATGAAAACTGTGGAAGTAATTAGAAAGATTTTTGATGCTCCATACATTTATATTTCATTATGACACACGTCGTTTGTGCATCTGTAAACAAACTTGGGAAAGGCTGGGACATAGGCTATGATAATAGTTTTACATTCCTGTGCGATCACTGTGAAACCAACTGTGCAATTAAACCATATCAGCTGATAATACTGATCAGCATGCAGTGCTTTACAACAAGATTAGTGCTCATAATATCTCCCATCACCGAAAGCTATATGTTCAATGAGGACACAGTTTGTGTGAGTCAGAGTCTTTAAATACGCTCTCATTATGTTCACATGTGATCTTAGATGCTGATACTTGGACCATTATAATCTATGTTTATGTTAAGTCTGTGTTTACAAGTTAAAAGTAAAAATTTCCTCAAAATGTTTTGACTTTTGCTGCTACGACTGTGACCCTGACAAACCGCAGAGGTCGCTTCCGAGCTTTGTTGACAAACTTCCCAACGGCTTTCCTGTTTTCAGCTCATTGTTAGATATGAGTTTCCCAAGGACCGTGTGAGCTGTGGCGGCTCTGGCCTCATTTTCATTCGGGTCATTTCACACATGCTCTTTGATGCAACATAGGAGACGATTTCATGTGGCTGGTTCAAACTAAAAACAGCTGCTGCACTGCATCTTACCAAACCAAAGTTCTAACGGCATAAGTGTCAACACAATGAGAAGAGTGTCACTGCTGCAAACATGGTAGCAACTGCAAAAAATAAAACAGATGAAAACATCAGAGTGCTTCACACCTGCTCTCTGAGTAAAAATAACAGCAGAGCTCTGGCTTCCACACAGCAGCCTGATAGGTGGGATGTTTTGTTAGGCAAAGGTTTCAGTGGCTTGAACCATTTTCTGTAAGCTGAACTTAGTGGAGCACAACCGAATCACAGCTGGTCGAAGCATCTGACTGATTTCTACCATTTAAGCAACTACAGCA
Organism: Trachurus trachurus; assembly: GCF_905171665.1. Classification (NCBI taxonomy): domain Eukaryota; kingdom Metazoa; phylum Chordata; class Actinopteri; order Carangiformes; family Carangidae; genus Trachurus; species Trachurus trachurus. Next base: position 27,508,330 of record NC_139895.1, read on the forward strand.
CAAATTGGCAACACGGTGCTGCTCTAATTACATCTGTGCGGAGGTCTTGCGCTGCTACAAAGTCTTGAACAAGCAAATCATGTTTCTTTAATAATATTCTTTTTTTGCAGCTTTCAGATTGTCTTTCACAAACTTACATCATTTAACCAACATAGTTAGGTGCCAAGCACTAATGAGGCAGCATTAATCAATAATAAACAGAAATGCTGGAGCTCACCGAACCCCAATTACGGATGCAACAATTCTCCGAGCTTAATTTGACACACTTATTCCTGCAATCTTTCAAATTAAGTTGTAACCAGCTTTGAATGACTGGAATATACATATGGCAAAACACAACTCAATTTAACTTTATTTTAACAAATGACACGGTGAGAATAAAAGAGCTGTGTGAAAATTAAAACAGAGTCAGTGCTTGATAAAAAATGACTGGACTAGATCAAGGATACAGATGGACAGTGTAGAATTTTCTATGGATTTTTAATATTCACCAGACCGATTTAGGCTGACGCATTGCTTTAATGATGCTCTGACGCTCTGCTGTGCCTGCAGGATGCCACCTGTCTGGATGTGGGTGGACGTAATTGATGTTCACATCAGCATCATTATCCTATCCACACCTCCTCTGGATAATTGTTTCAATTTTCGCAGTAATGACATAATGTAAGTAAAACAGCATCCGTGAAACATGACATTTGCTCATTGTCAACGCGGTGTTGACTTGTTGACTCGCCACCTGCTCCAACGGCCCAATGGGGAAACATTAAATTTAGACGTGTGCAGCAGATGACTTACTGTTGATTCCCTTGGACGTGACGCTTCACCTCATTTCTTTCAGGCATGACTGATGTATGGTATCTATGTATCAAGTCAGACACAAGAAACATGCACAGAAGCGCCAACAACATCTCTCTAGTTAGTGTTTCCGTTTTTTTCTCTCTAACAGGTGCACACTGAATTTATCTCCCTTAAAATAAGGAACTCAACCTTTCTAATTATGCCACATAACATAAAGATAGAAAAACTTCTGCATACCAATTTTTAAATTGCTCATAAGTAATTATTATTATGGTTAATAATAACAGGAGAAATAATTACCCCCCCGTCGAGCCATTTTTGATCTAGATTTACAGTAAACAATTAAGGTAAGAGGTTTTTCTTGTATATTTAAGAATTCAGGTGAATGTTAAAATGTTTTGCCTTCTGACTCACTTTATCATTTCTTATGTATCACGCATTGACAAAGATTGTGTGCATTGTGTGCCTACCGAGGCACTGCTTTTCATTCTTTATCTTTATCTTTATCTTTTCTTATGCCTGCGACCATTAAAGAGGGATATGGATTAAGTAATTACACTGGTGTTTTGTTTGTTTAGTTTGAACCTTTTTCAACTTTAGCTTTTTTTACTTAGTAATTTCACTCTCAATTGCTGAAGTGGGGATTTATGCTTACAAAAGGGACAGAGAATGTTCGACACAACAAAGTGGTTGCCTATGGCACCAAATGAAGTGGCTGCCAGCGGTCCAAATGTGGTTACTCAAGGTGACCAGGCAATCATTAGTGAGAAGGACTGAATATACTTATTCCTGTTTAAGACATGTTGTGACTATTTTGTCTAATATACTGCTACTCCACCTTGACAGCCAAGTGTCTGAAATTGCTGTTATTTGTTTTGTTATCTACCAGGAGTAAATGAGAAAATACGTCTGTCCCTGCAGGGTCAGGCTTTTTATTTTTCTAATCACTTGAAAAATAAAAACCCTGCCCCTGCAGAGGGAAGTGCTACTTCCCATTTGCATATGTATTCCAACATAAACAGATGCATACAAAGGGAACTCCAATTCCACGCTTGCTTTGCATGTGAATGGGTTTACATGGGTCTTAAAAACATAATCTAACAGAAAAGTATGATTGTGGGCTCCAGGAGAGTTTTGGCACTGTCAGGATCACAAAGAGTGGTTCTGTGCAACTCAACATTTCCATTGGTCGCACTGGTGGGTCTGACATTTAGCAGGTCTCTCTCTGTGTTTTCCCCGCCTGAGATTGGCTCTGACCCCGATATCCTTCTTTGCAGAATGGGGGTAGGAAAAACAATAAGGTATGGGTGTACGTGTGAGAGCGCCCTGTACACCTCCTCGAGTGGCATCACAACCTTACAATGTACCGGTGATGCAAAATTAAGAGCACTATTGATTGTATTTTCATCAAGCCCAGACTAGACCCGACATAATCAGGTGGAGGTTGGAGTGGATGGATGAGGCAACAAAAACAAAAGTCTTTCAAACAGAAGGACTCTCTTCTTTCCCACATAATGAATGTTGTTGCTATTGACTATTCCGCAACTTTAACCTTCTGTTTATTGTTCAAACTATAAAAGTCCTCTAATCTAAAAAATAAAAAAAAACTCAAACCAAACTTTTTCCAAAACAAGAATACGTAGTTTTTTTTAATACTGAAATCCACCCAAACCAAGACTTTTCCACAACCTCAAGCAGTCGTACCACAAGGTCTGGTACACCTGTTGGTTGTATTCCCCTACAGGTTGTATTGTTGTTACCATGACAATGATGATAATCCCCTGGGTTATATTTGAGAGTAGGGACAAGTGACATATAAAGTTGTTTTAGTTGGAGGACAACCTCTGAAATGTGTCAGCGCTTTACGGTCAGAGAGGTTCCTGGATTGTTGAATACCACATTTATACTTCATGACCATTATGTTCCCAAGATGATGATGTCAAACACGTTGAACCCCCTGGTTGAATTCAGATGAAATCTCATGTAGTCAACACTGCCCGCCTCAACAAGAAACGCTGGTAGGGCTGGGACGATATGCTTTTCTCCCGATTTGATTCTTTCAAGATTTTTTAGGTGCCTATTCGATTTAAATTGCGATTCTTCGATATTGATATATTTTTGCGATTTTTAGTTTGCTTTTTTTAACACCAGACCATGTGAAAAAAGTGGAATGATGATGATGATGTCTACAGACTATATCAGGAGCCATATTTGCCCTAAAAAAATTTGACATGTGAGTCAGTTTTTAAGATTCATTCAGCAGTAATATGTTTGAACCATTTTAAAGTAAACTGCTACGTTTAGCTTAACTTATACTCTCTTTTCAAAAGCCTGGTCTGTAGCGATTGTAGCGAGATTGGGTGTCTCTTTCTTTGATTCAAAGTCAATTCTCATATGCACATGCATATACTGTACTGTAGATGTGTATCATCTGCAACAACGGCACAATTTTAAAAAAGCTCCACAGACAAGCTGTCAGAGTTCCTCTCTCTTCAGCCTGGTGTTTGACTGCACTTCAAAATGTGAAGATTTAACCTCCATCTGAGCGCAGATCACAGTCTCAGAGCACAGTGGAAGTGGCTGCTCAGCTGAAGCAGAGTGTGTGTTTCATAACGGCAAGAAAGAAAAACAGCGATCGTCCTCTCTCCTCGATAGAGGGTCGGGTTGCTGATGGACACAAGCCTAGTCACAGACATTCAATAGAGTATTTTAATCTTATCAGTTACGGTTATTAATCGGTTAACGAGCGCCGGTTAGCTTAGCTTGCTGCAACGCTGTGTATGGAAGCCTGTGAGGGTGCGCAGAGAGACGGTGGAAACGTTAATAAAAAATCGATTTTTGAAGTTCATGAATCGATTCAGAATCGTAGAGGAGGATAAGAATGGCAATTCTCCCCCACCCCTACTTACAGGTGTCTTTATTGTATCTCTGAGTGTGCCAGCTTATACAGTATCAGGGCCAAATAGAAAACAGTCCAGTGAGCTACGCAGCAGAGATTTATGTTTTTCTGGTCACCGAGTGTATATTTGATTGTCCAGCTCATTAAAACAGCAACACACTCGAGTTCTGTCTGAGACCTTGTGTGTGTGTGTGATTTTCTTAACGCCTGACTGGAGCAGCTCAGCCTCTGGTCAAATACTGAGATTATATCCATAACCACAGAAGTCATTTGTCACTTTCGCACGCATAAATACACCACCTGCATTCCCGCCTTTTTTTCTGCTAATACATCTCCCCAGGCCTTTCCATTTTGCTGCTGCTGTTGTTGTTGCTGGTGCATTTCTCTGTAAAACCTATTATGGAGAGAAGGAATTAGAGGGAAGTATCTAGGTAAGAGACAGCTAATTGTAATAACCTGACACAAGTGAGTAATTTAGCTGCCTAAACACAAGCCCTGAGATCTTGAAGGAGCACTTTAGAAAGAAAGAATTAAGCTGGAGGCCATTACACACCAAGACATTTAGACAGAAAAAGAAGATCCATCTTTTTGCTGGGTTGGATTTAAATATTAAACGTTCCTGCGTACAGTCTCAGGACAGAATTCTGAAATTATCACAGAAGTTAACATAATATTGTGCATATTGTATTCTTTGTTCCCGCCTGCCCTCCAAACATGCATTATTTATTAGGAATCATCTATCATTAATCATGTACGACATGCCAGTTAAGTCAGTAATCACAGAAAAACTGTGACCATGCAGCACTCACTTAATGGACAAAATTAGGTCATACTTTAACTAAAGCCTGATTTAATTTCATGTTCTGGTTCCACATGATCGACATTGATAAATAGGACTTTGTTTTCTCCTGATATACAAAGTGATGGCTTCGCAACAAAAACACTGACACATTTTAAGTGACATATTATTTAACAAATGTGTTCTATTAATGTGCATTGACATTTTACACTGGTGTATACTGAGATTTGCAAAGGAATGTAGCCTGTTTCAATTTGCATTAATGAAGAAAGATGTCCTTATGATTCACTTCACTTGAAGTAAAACTGTGGCGGTTTGACCACGAACGCTACGGCAAAGGAAGCCAAATATAGCACAAACTCGGACCTGATTTTAAGAAGATTCAGTGAAAGAAATTGCCAACAACTAGTGTTGTTCAAATATTAGGAGTTGGATATACACCTGGTGGTGTTAATTCTCCAGTCTCCAGTCTATTAAAGGTGTTCTAGAAGAAAAAGGTGAGACAAGATGACAATTAAAATAAACCAGTCAGACTTGAAATGGAGAAAAATAATGAAACACAATTGAAATATGGCATTAATTTCTGGAACATTATTATTGCTCCACAGAGATCTGATGTCTACCACCATTTTCAGTCTCTACAGTGGAGCAAAAGCTTCAGTGAATGTACTGTATATATGAACATATCAGACAGAAGCACACTAATGATTTTAATTGACCGTTTGAACATTTCAACCTATCAGAAATGTTAAAAATTTAATGTCTCAGGTTAGTCTGATTTTTGATCCGGCAGCCATCAGAAACATTTTAAATGTCTTTATAAGTGTGTGTGTGCTCTACGCCCTGTTTATACATGCTGGATGGTTAAGTCTGTTCTGATTTGCTGATAGGCCAACTCCCCATCTGAGCCAAAATACTGTTTCTGAAATGAAACTGCACATAAAAACAAGTGGGTGGATACCAGCATGCACATGAGAATGCACATCCACATCATAAGCATGGAGTCACATCATAAGCATTTTCACTAACTGTGGCTGGCAACTGGTTTACAGGTTTTGTAAATGTATGCAGATGTATTTTTAAGTCCATAAATATGCTGCTCTTTGCAGAGTCTAATTGCTTCAAGGGAAGCCATGATCAGTATCAAACTATAACTGTCTGCAACATAAGGATAACAATAGATGGCAGAGAAGCAGAACGCACCGCAGATGTGATTCTGCTGTTCTCCATCAATAAAAAACACTACAAACCTGCCTAGGGGTAAGTAGTAGGTAATCCTATCAATATAAAAATCCCCTTTAGAGATACACAGAATACATTTCACTTATTTCAAGCAACTCAAACTATAAACGAAAATATGCAGTACCTAATTATAACGTGAATATTTCTTTTGCTTTTGCTGTGTTCAACACACTAACTGGATAGAAGTATAACTGTGACAGCAAAAAATGAAATAATCAGAACAGGAGATGATCAGAAGTAATTCAAGAAAGGTGCTGCAACGCTACCAAACACCGGTCTTGACCCAGTTTTTTCATTCATTTTAAATCAGAACTGATTTGATGCTGATTTTCTACCACGCTGGGTTTTTTTTTTTTTCAGCCACCTGGAGACAAAATTAGCAGCATCTTTAACCTGAACATCATATTTCTCAGGGAGGAACCAGGGCATATGACTCATTCAGGGTGGGAGCTTAGATCATGACAGGGTGCTATATGAAGCAGACCACAAGCTAAGAAAGGGAGACTTTCCATTACGGTGTCGGCACTGACCGAACCTTGCACCTCCTTAAAGAGGTGGGAGATATTACAATAAATCTGTGATATCATACATCAGCGGAATATCCAACAAAACAGCTGGAACTGACGCAAGGGATAAAATGAGAGGTTACTAGTCAACGAAAGGTTTGAGGTCAAGATGGCAGAATCAGGAAGCACATCAGAGCAGAAAAATAAAGCTCTGCTATTTATCTTGCCATGTTTATGCAGTGTATACTAATGGGCTTCTTGCAGGTTGCTCTCTGCTCTACCACATTTCCCCAATGGGAGTGCTTCCTCCCAGCAGCAGAGCCAGGCTGTGCTAATTCTGGAGACATCCAGGTCTGGGGCAGAGCCTTGCCAAACTCCCACGTGGGAGGGACCAGCACAATATGAGTCTGACAGCAAGATGAACCCCTGGAAGAAAAAAAAAAAAATCTGTATAACCCAAGGGGTTACGTGCTGGGAGCAGGGTGCAATTGTTTTCCTCATTTCCTCAGGCTTGTAAAGCTGATCCACTATCAGTGGCGGGCTGTTATGCCATGAGCATGGCAATGAGCTTGCTTTCTCTGGGCCTTTTGACATTTCTTGCCATGTAATAGCAAGCGAAAACCTATTAAGCTGGTAATCAAATGATGTATCCAGAGGGAAAAAGCATTCTGAGGCACAGACGTTACTTTAACATGATTGAAAGTTTCTTGTTTGAGGTGCTTACCTAAGCTTTGATATACTTTATTTAATTTGGTACAAAGAGGTCGCTGCATTTAATTTTCTGAAGAGCTTATCTTGAAAATGGCATTACAAAACAAAGAAAGTTTTATACAAAATAAAAAATATGCTAAAAGTCCAGTATTGACTTATTTAGCCAGGAAAAAAACACAGAATGAACAATGAACTTGGATCCAATATATTCTTCGGGAACAGATGATCTAAAATGACGCATCTGTGTGAGCTGGGCAGTAGGTGTTGATAGGCCAGACAGATTATCATCAGGCTGACATCAGCTCCCAGCTCTGACTCATCCGTGCCCCCAGGACAGACTAGAGAGTAGACAGACGGCTGTGAGGTGAGAGGGAGGTCATCACACACACATCAAACCAAATTACATCATCCAACCCTGAAAACCTATTCTTTATAAACTTTCTAGGACCCAGCAAAGCACCCAGATACATACTGTAACTGTACGGGGCTTATGGTTAGTGTAAAAATGAAAAGCTAGGCCAATTTTCTTTTTTTGTGCGTGTGCATGTCTCTCTCTGTGTGTGCCTGGTGTTTCATGAAAGCAGATTAAATTCTACTAAACACTACAATTTGGTGGGGCGCCTGGGTGGCAGAGAGGAAAACCACTTGGCCTCCGTCACAGCAACCCGGGTAAGCGGGATTTGAAGGCTGCCGTTCCAAATTGTTAGATAAAAAAGAAAAAGAAAAAATAGTGAACACTTCAAGAGTATTGAGTTAGCAGACTGGAAATGGCGATACATTTCTGAATACAAATTCTTACAGTTATATTACCGGCATAATTTAAGCGTGTTGTGCCTGAGCTGCATTACTCACTGGCAATTCAACAAATACAGAGGCAACACATTGTAGGAAATGGTGATGTGAGCTGATTCTAACAGCATGTGGTGGATGTTGATGTGTTCATTCAATTTTGAGGAGGTCATTAGAATGAAAGACGGTGATGTGATTTTGAATGGAAATTGCACCCATCAGATTCGTAATAATGCAGGCGCTCTGATAAATTGATGTTTAATATTAGTGAATACGACCATTAAGACACAAAACACTAATCAAATGGTATAATTCAAGAAAGGTACCTCCTTTCATGGGATATCTATAATGAAGCTAAACTGCATAGATCCTTAAAAAACAAATGCAGCATGGGTTTGGTTTCATCTTGTGTGCGTAAAGAGTGACATAACTGCCAAGGAAGCGCTGTTCAAAACAGCAGACTGTGTGTGTGCACGTGTGTGTGAGTGTATGGTCACTTTCCCCTCCATCATGGCCCTTACATAAGTGCAGTGCTGCTTAGCCACAATGGCCTTCTAAAGGAAAAAGAGAGAATTTAACTGCTCCCGCTCATTTCACAGATTTTCCAGACAAATAATTTCAGGTTTGTGCCCACTAGCGCCAACCCTCTGTCCGTCCCGCTCTTTTTGGCCTATAATTACATGCCATTCATTTGATTTGTTCATTAGTTCAAGCCTCGGCTGGGTAGAGGCAAAACGGAACCCTCTTATTAGTGGTTCATGACTCTACTCTCTCCATGGTGAGCGTTGGAGCTACGGTGGAAAACAGCAGCAGAGCAGTGGGAGAGGGGAAGCTGGCAGGGAGACCTTATTTTAACCTAGAGCACAAATCTTCATGAAGAGAGACAGTGGGGAAAGCACACTGTCATAATAAGTCTATATCCATAAAACCTCTTACATGAAAACGCTGCTGTGGTGTTCAGCAGGTCGATAAACTCTTGATCAACAAACACTGAGACTACACATGTCAAAAACTAAAGGCATAAACCAACTTTTTGGAGATCAAGCATTTTCTCTGTGTAGATCACAGTTGCATTTTTTCCATCCTATGCAACGTGGTGCTTTTCAGACTATTTAATCAAATTAAAGTTGCTTTAATCCACTTAACATACAGTACAATCATATTATCATGCAGAACAGCTGCATCAACACTTGAATGGGGGAGGATATAGAACTAGGACAGCCTACTGGATCAAGGACCTTATACGTTGTCACAGAGTTGAGTTTACTTTGGATTAGTCTTTACATTCCATTAAATCTATTCCAAAATAGTATCTACCGGTATTCATTCTGTAGCGTATATGAAGCTAATTTATTTTTATTTATGCTGTTATTCATTCATTTTCCTGATTTTTATGGATTGCTGAATGGGTGGAATTACTCTCCTGTATATCTGCCTCACCACTCAGGTTTAAGTGAGAGTCATCAGTCTTTATTTTGACAATTACAATCACAAAACACGCCTCGCCAGTGTAGCACGCACTTTGTGAGGGATGTGCAGTTGTAGATGAGCTCCTGTGGCCCATTTTTCACCATAACCCAATAATCTGAAAGCACAAAAAAGCAACAAGCAATGCAACTGATGGGAGAATTCTACCTGGTGAGCAACTTTCACTGCGCAACATCATAATGAGTCTCTGCTGTCTATCCGTAGTCTGTTAACTAGAGAGGCATTCATATTTTATGACTATTTATTCATCACTACAGGCAGGTATGCAGGTTGATGTCAGCTGCATTCAGTTCTTTCACATCAAACCAGATCATGCTAATCATAAATATGTATCAAGGGATATCATAAATATTAACTGATGCATAACACAGGCCCAACATACACTGAGTTCAGAATTCTGCCTTTAATTTTGATTTTGTCAGATTTTTATTTTATTTTCACTTTACATTTGTATAAATAGTGGGTGAGGAAATATGTGAGCTCTAACCAGTGTGCAGCATTCACTTACAGAGGTATTACTGGCACTGAAATAAATCCGCATTAAGGGGGAAAGACAAAAATAAGATGTTTTTGTTGTTTGAATGTTTGCCTTAGCAACATTAAGCCCGCAGTTATGCTGGCAGCTCCACGAGGCTACAGTTAGCACTTCAGCACGCTAACCATGACTGTGCATAGTGATGCTAAGCAGGTATAATGTTAGCCATGTTTACAATGAAAACAAAACACAACAGAAGTAAATGGGAATGTCATTAGATTTGGTATTAGATACCATATGGCATAATTGGACAGATGAGAAATTCCGACTTGATTATGGTGCCACATGGAAAGTGAGTGGATCACCAAGAATGTCATTGGATACCACATTTCAAGGCAAGGCATGTTTCAACCTCATGGTGGAGCTAGAGGTAAAGTCAGAGGATCATGAAAGTCAGTAGGATTCATCCTCTAATGAACATGAATATCTGTAGAGTTCAGTCTGGACCAAAGGAACCACACAGACTGACAATGACTGATAGGCAGTGCCATCCATGCAGGATGGTTAGCTTTAGCAATGCAAATTAATTTCTAAAAAAAAAAAGAAGAAGAAGAAGAAGAACGAAAATTATGTCAAATGTAAAATACAAATTATATTATAATTCAGAGTAGTAAATAAACATTATCTGAGACATATTTTCTGCTCTACAAACACAATTCATACTTATTGTAGTCCACTTACTGTAGCCTCACTGTGATGTTTTCAGCTCATTATTCAGCTTGTGTCAAAACAACAGGACAGGTCACCTAATGTTATGAGATAAATACTTCAGATGGTGCAAATGAAAGCGGTAAGAAAGATACAAGAGCTATAACCACTCTCCATATGAGATCAAAAGACAGGTTCTTTATTCTTTGCACACACTGAGATCAGATGAGAGCTGGTTTAAGGGACTGTCGTACCAACAGGGGAGCATTACATCCCAGTGATTTTCATCCACATGAAAAGCAGAGCACTGCTGAGAGTGGCAAAGGATGAGGTCTTCAATAACACACATAATTCTTTTCTTCCTGTTCCAAGCACAGTGGCAGCAAAATCCAGCGTAATCGCCCAGTGCGGCTGGAAAAAGAAGCTTTCTGCCTCTTCAAGGTGTCAGCATACAGTCCTTACACAATTACTGGATATGCTGCAGCTGTAATTAAAGTCCCCTTTCAGCACTCCACACACCATGACCTTTTCTAAGGCAAACACTCATTGTCTCACTTAGAACAAAGGCCCCTCCACTGGGATGTACAATGGACATTTTTATGATTGTGAAAAAAGAAAAATATATGCAAGCAATGGCATGCATGACAAAAAATGTATAGGCCCATCGGAGAAACGAGGCTGGATGGGTTTCACCCATCATTATGAGTGGATGTCAGCGGCAACTTTGGCAATTAACACTTGAGACAGAATACCCTCGATAGGCACCATCATAACCTATAATCAGAAGATATGCAAATGATAGAGATGTCTCCCCCGACACTGCAGTGCCAGTTGTCTTCTGGTTCCCTGGGAACTCTCCTGTCAGCACTCAAGCAGAAGAATGGGAGTGATAGCAGAAAGGGCTGTTTGTTTAACATGTCACTGGAACAGCCTGTTGAGAGGGAGGGAGCAGATGGAAGAGCAGAATAGACAGGGAATCTATCTAGAAAGGGTACCACTGTCCTCCAAGTCACTTGTATACGCCTAAAAAGCACTTACAGCGCAGCACAGAATCGTAAAATACTCACTGCAAATAAACACCGACACCTTTTCCATCTTACTGTAAATGGCATGCCTATTAAAAAAGGGGGTTAGTTAAAGTTTAAGAGTTTGCTACAGTATCACTCCTTTTCACGACTTAAAAATTAATCATGCACATGAAGACTTGATTATACACCACACATTTTCCTTCGGTTCCCCTCCCACAACCACGCTGTCTCAGAGACAAAATACGAAGAGACACACACAAGTGTGGCCTCTTGTCTATGAAATGACACCTTATTTTGTTCTCATTTAAGCTTTTTATATTCAGTAAGAGGGTGGGGTACAAAGGGCCTAAAGCTGTCTTGGGTCATTAAACCACACATTTTCTTTCTTCTTTCAGAATGTGTGTTCCTGGCACTTACGACAGGGAAAGCTGACAGATTAGACAGGGGGCTCCTTCACAGGCTGGCTGTGGGCTTCAGGAGGGTGGGCTGCTCGCTGACGCTTGGGGCAGCAAAACCATGCCTGTCACTGTTTGACGCGCCAGTCCACAAGTGCAGTCACAGGGAGCTATGATTGATGATATTATGTACTCACGCAGGATCTGAATGCCAGCGCACTCCTATGATTTAATCCCTGTTCCTTCATCAAACATCCAGGCGCAGCAGATGTACTGCACAACGACAAATCTTTTTTTCCCGGAGGCCAGCGCTGTTAGTGTCAAAACCACCATTACTAATCAGTTCTTTGAGGCAGCAGCACTGACTGACTACAGGAGCTGCAACACAAATCACTGTTTATATCCACTTTACAAAGTGGATGTGAAAATGCTAAATTAGCAAATTCTTATCAGAAAATTTTAATTTAGTTTCATCTTAATGTAATTTTCTTTTTCTTAACATACCAGAAAAAAATGGTAGATGGTAGATCTATTATGACCTTGGCCTCCAGTGCATTTATTGGGTAGAAAACCCACCTCCCACAATATTCTCCATGGTGGCTGTGAGCACAGTTCTACCACAGAGACAAAACATTAGGATTTCCTTGAACCCTCTGAATGTAAAAAAAAAAAAAAAAAAAAAACCTTTTTGGAAATGGCATGAATGTCTTTTTGTCCTGCACAGACAAAATCCTTCAAAAATCCTTCTTGTTTGACAAGACTGACCCCTAGTGGTGATTCAAGAAACATAATTTAAAACATGAGGATGCAGCCCTCTACATGATTGTCAACACCACAGAAACATTAATCCCTTTGTTTCATGTGACCAAGTACAACACAGGGGTCAGGCTACACACAGACATCAAGTCTGCTAACACAAACTTCAGCATGAGAGTCAAAACTGTCAGGCTGTAAATCCTAGAATAAGCAGAGCTACACTGCTGAGATTAAGCCAACCATCCCCCAGTCAGACCACAAAGAGTTCATTGTGCTTGGATAGCATATAAAAAGGAGAAAGGAGAAAGGAGAATGATTTTGGCAGTGATTTTCAGTTATAGTTTGGCCTCACTGGCCTCACAAGGTTATGAAATCGCTCCCAAAACTAGATGTATTCAATGCTGGTGCTCAGACACTGCAGAGTGAGAGGCGAGGAGATGAGAGTCTTGTTGAATTGGAAATATCAAATGACAGACAAAGAAGAAAGAAGAAAAGAAGAAAAAAAGAAAGAAAGAAAGAACTGTGCTTAAAATATCTAAAATTACAGCTGGACAGCAACTCTATATTCATAACAGCGAAAATATGAAGTGCCATAGAAAACAACAGATGCTTACAGGACTACATTTGTGACAGCCAGGTATTCATTAATGTGAGTTTCACTATTGTTTTGCGATTGAAAAGCCCATACAATACATACACTATGGGACAATACAGCAAGTAAACAGGATTATCTATGTAATAAAAAGTGACAGTTCCAGCGTCACTGCAGTGGCACATCTTTACAGAGGAGGAAACCTACCTTTACATCTGAAGATACACGACCTCAGATCAAAGAAGAGGTGGCCGCTGATGCATCATTGGTAGCGACAAATTATCATCAATACCACTCTACCGCATTATCATCAATCTCTCTCTCATAAGACAAAAGTATCTCTCCATGCTAAATCGTGAAATCGATGCATTTCTATCACTGAGAGGAATTGGTCTCCGAGTGGTCTCTGCGGCTGAGTAATGTGAAATCTATCACAGGTTAGTCCACATGGCCTGGACAAGATCAGAGACAAGACTCCAGAAAATTGTATTGATCAGCCGCCATGAGAATGCAACTGAGGAGCGAAAATGTGAGTCGAATTTGAAACACTTTGAATTGAAGATAAGCCATCTTTAAGAATAATTTATAGTACAACAATATTACACCTATAGGACTACCTTATCACCTACTGCTTTATTATTACCTACTATACTGACAAAATGCCGGTTTTAAACATAACAAAAATTTCAGCGAGTGCTTATTTAGATCTATGCAACTAATCATTAAATATCAAATTGGCAAATAAGATTTGTTTCCGATTGGCGATGACACTACTGGTGCACTTGAGAAAAGTCATTCAAGAGCTACAGTTTCACTTACCTTGGGCCACTTGGGATTGAGCTCACAAGCTTTTTCAGCATCTTCCAGAGCCGCTTGGTGATGTCCCAATTTGAGAAGAGCTGCTGAACGGTTACTATACAGGATGCAGTTCTGTGGGTCTGCTTGCAGGGCCTCGCTGTACAGATGAACGGCCGCCTGGAAGTCGCCACGCTGACACGCCTCGTTGCTCTGCTGCACTTTCTCCATGAACTCTGCTTTGCTGAGACCATACCTGGCCGTGTCGTCTCCAGGAACACATCGGATAGGTCTTCCCACTGTCCGAGAGCCGAAGATTGAAAACTGGAGAAACACATAGAGAGGCATGAAAGAGCAATAATCGGTGTGACTGAAAAATACTTTTACAGTTAAATGCAAGGAATGCCTTGCAGCAATGCCTTGCTTTTGAGTAGTTTTATATCAAACTGCTCTACTAGAGCTACACACTGGCCAGAGGTACCACAGTGGTTTGAACATGCAGCTCAAGTGTAAGCGAATATTGCATATGTGAGGTGTATGACAAATGATAAAAATATGTATGCAACGGTCCTGTGGGTTCAGTGAGATTAATAAACTTTCCACAGCATAGCACAGTTATAATTGTACATTTGTAATTGCTGAATTTCATTTATATTTGTCTGATTATGTAATGTAATTATGTAATTGCAGCCATCATTACATATTCTCCCTGTGTATTTTCTGTTGTGACCAGTCAAAGTCAATGTCAGTTGTAAAAGAAACAGCCATAAAAACCAGAGAGGATGTCAGCAATATAACTGATGAAAGCTGCTCTAATTTGGCTCAAATTAAAATTTTAAAGGTTGCAGCAAAGAACAGAGAGACAGCATCCAAAATCCACTCCAAACCCCACTCTAAAAGATTAGATAATTAACATAACACAAGAAGGACAATTGCTTTATCTTTCGGGGAATATTCTGTTATGACAGTAGTTTTAAAAGCATCTCCACAATAATGTGTTGAATTATTGTTGACAAAATTTTTTCTTACAGAATAAGCCTTATACGGCTGATTTTTCTCACGTACTGCAGTTACTCCACCTCTGTTTACAAAGGACAGATTCATCAAGGTTTAAAATGGGATGGGATTTAAGTGTACAAGGTTTTATCTTTCACGTCCTATTAGTTCAAATAAAGCCTTTATTTGTTCTGATGTTCACAGCCATTTGCTTGTTATTCTTCTATAAAGAGATTTGGACGCACAGCAGCAGTGTAAAGTTCATCCTAATAAAGACATCTTCATTACACTGATAAATCTCCCACCACAACAAGATAATACCTGCCTTAGAGCAAGGCCATCAGCATTAATGTGAGATTGAATCTATTATAGTTCCCATTCATATTTAACTTGTTGCACTCACGAACCAACTGGCAGACAAGCCATGTGAATGCAAACCAATTATCATATTGATTCAAGTCTTACTGTAACTGCATCCGACCAATAAAGTCTGATTGATGAAGTAGGCCAGTGCCGCATCCATTTAACATGGATGGTTTGCTGAGTATTGGTGAATCATGAAATTCATCTCAGGTTGCATGTTTTTTGGGCCAGCTTCCATTATACCTCTTTCTCACCACACCTCCTCAGACTGAATTCTGGGATAGGGCAGGCTTGGTAATTACTTCCAGAGGCCCAGGGAGTAGCAGCAACAGACATGAGGGCTTTGGGTATCAAGCGGATTCAAAATCTAGTTACAATGGGGGTACCTATCTGCTACTTTCTTACACCCTTTTACCTTCATCTTTCACACGTTTTCTAGTTCTTCCTTTCTTGTAACAATTAAATCGTGTGTATCTTTATAACAACAATTCGGAAAGGACTGAATGACTCATTTGCTTTGGTTGAATTCTTAACCATTGTTTGTTTTCATATTTTGCTTGTAATAGAAAATTCAACCCTTGTAGATTAGGAGGAGGTCACTCATGCTTCACTAACAGTTAAGGTGAACCAGTGGGAAATGTGCACAGAGGTTTTAAAAACAAGTGTTAACTGCTGAGTTTATTGCTGCGGGTGCCATGAGAGGCAATCCACCTCTCAGGAGTAAACAAAGAGACTGAGGGGGCGACGTCCACACACCACAGCTGACAGCACTGTCACACACACCGACATTGAAAGCCTTGCTCTTAAAGGAATGTCAGCAGAAGCATCTATTATAGATCAGTGCTTCCAGGGCCCCCGATTGCATGCATGCAGGTTTAGTCTTCAAACAAACTTCAGCAGAAATCAGCTAGTTAGCAGGATCAGAGAGAAGGCAACTAATCCAGCTGATTTTTTTTAGGGGAAGGTCCAATCTCATCTGCTACAGCATTGTGGGGGCTGCCTACAGTGTGTGGGCAGCACTGGGCAGGAAGGGTGGAGAGATAATGAAAGCCTAGACCAATACAGAGGACACCGTACCAACTTAATCACAAGGAGACAGACAGAGAGAGATTAGCTCAAGTCTCCAAAGGCAAATATAGTCTGGACTGCACATATTTACAGTTTTGTTGGGGAATTATGTGGATTTACTCATGGCAATACACACAAACTTACTGCCTGAGGGGACTTGGCAATGCAAGCCTCTCTGTTCATGCAATAACAATACAAGTGTGGTTTGAGTTTACAGTCTATTTTCTCATCTTTGTAATTTTCCACTGTCGTTAGATCGCATTTAAGTTGGATATCATCTGCAACAGTTGAGCCCACACATAGGACTGTGCAGTACAATACAGTATGCATGACTGGAAAATCGATAGAGGTCTTTTACGAGGTTTTCGCAGGAACGGTCACTTGGTATTTCCTGTTCAGGACGCGAGGTAAAAAAAAAAAAAAAAAAGAAAGAAAGGGAAAAAAAAGTGTTATCCAGGAGGCAGTTAAATACCAACAACTACAAAGGTGGCATACCGCAACACAGTGTGTAATGCAGTTTTTAAAAAAAATCCATTTACCTTTTCTTTCAGAGTCGCTTGCTTCTCCATCCTGTCTGGCTGCTTTGGTTTGTGCGGCGGGTTATCGCTCTCATCCCATCACAGTCCTTGTTGACTGTTTTTTCGACTATTTAAGCATCAAGAGGTGTTCAAAATGCAGTCAAGAAGCCCACGTAACAGTGCAGGTGTCGACAAACTGCAGAGAAAATCCACAAAAACGGAGCTGTGTGGCGTCCTGGAGAAACTTTTCTCAGGGAAAGTGCGCCATGTTGTCAAATCTTTTCCTTTTTTTTTCGTGTCTTTTTTCCCTTGTTGCCATAGCGGATTTCTGAGCGCTGTGCGGAGGGAGGCATGACGGTCTGTGGGAGCCTGAGTCAGGAGCAGGAGAGAAGAGTCAGTTAACGCATTACTTTTTCTTTTCTTTTTTTACTTTACAACATCTTACAAACTCTTGGAATAGTGATTTTCAAAGAAACTGGTCGCTAACTTTACGCACAGAGGCGTTCACTGTCTCTGTAAGGTCAGAGGTAAGGATGACAAAGGGGCCCCACCACCTGGGCTTACTGATGCCCCAAACCATGATAGGGAGGGAGAGCAACAGGTACTAGTCCTGAAACTAGGGTTAGCTTTTAGCATCAAGTCACTACCTATGGCCAGTTCAGGGGCTGCCTTACTTTCCCTGGGCTATCAACCAATGGGTGTATCCTTTGTGTCTCAACCTATCCAAAGATGCATTGCACCTCAGTAATGAAATAATGAATGAAAATAGTGTGGCACAAAACACCACTGAGAGAGTTCAAGGAGAACACTTCATTGCAAGTATTAGGTTTCAGCTCACTTGAATATTTAACAGTACAACTATTAAAATACTATGGGCCAAAACCCCAAAGGATTCCTGAAAAAAACGATTATATGTTGTTGAGGTTGCTAGGCAACAGGACTGCTGCTTTGTGAGGCAAGAGTAAGTGTGGGCACAGTTGGGGACGTAAAGTGCAAATCCTCCATAGGCCAGAGCGTCTCATTTCAGTTTGGCCTTCATGGTCTGTGATGGCTATGAAGGCCTCATAGTCTCTGTCCTCTAAAAGATTGTTGCCCCTGAATTGGGACACAGCTGAGAGGTTTTTTTGAATAGACAGCTGAAATAAGTTCCTTGGTTAACACAAGCTCAAGACATTTACACATTTTATTCCACTACATAAAAATCCAATGGGCTTTTTGTTCAAGGAACCAGGGTGAACCTCCAGCTTCATGGACAAAAATCGCTCATCCCTGCAGCACTGTATTATGCACAATTCATTAATCCAATATTAAAAGTAATACAAAGAGTTGAGGTGATTTTATGAAGAACTACACACAGTTTGTGTGTGCATCTGGTTTCATTACTTCAAATCCATGATGCAGCAAAGTTTTTTTTCATTGCAAAAAAAGATCCACATGTGCACACACCGGTGGGCCTACATTCCAGTTGCCAGAAACATGACTTCAATGCAAACTGCTGCATAAAATAGGCTACCTTCTACATGTGTAAATATGCAACTGTTTGCCAGAGGATACTCGCCAACTTCCAAAGGTTTTTTTTTGTGTGTATCTTAGAGTTGTGTTTTTAGTTTGTTCATCTGCTCCCAAGTGGCCAGAAAAATCACAATGTGGCTGTAAGCAGTGTTCCTGTGTGGTAGGACAGCATTAATGTACAGAAGACACAGTATGAACACAAGAAAAGACAGCATTTCTGTCTAGGGAGAGACATCTGGTCTCAGATCAGTAGTAAACCCTGTTCACCGCAGACACTGCGACACGTCATGGGAAGAAAAACACATGCATTATATATTTGAATTCATGGGAAAGTTTAGATAACTCTCTGTTGAGCTTGTTTGCCCCTGATGATTGACAGTAAGACCAAATTTGCAGGAATTTGCAGACCTAAGGAAGCTACGTAATAACACCAGGAAATGAGGCAGACTGATGCAACTCATGTGCTCAGAAAAAAAGTGCAGTTCTCTACCAGCAGATGGTGTAACAATCCTTTCCAGAGAAGACTTTCCCTTGACACCAGTAGTTAAGTAATTCTCCTCAAGCCTTGGAATACGCCTTTCTCAGAGCAGACATGTTTCTCCTGCTATTTCAAGATCACATGTATGTTGCCGGTATTGTCCATGGTGGCAATGGACAATACCAGGCTTTTAATGAGACATTTAAATGGTATTAAATGGAAGCGTAGCATTTTTCAATGTTGCACATACATTTATGTTAGACATTTTAAGTTAAACAAAAGGTTGTTAATTGGTCTCATTAAGTGTCATCTGTCTCTCTCCACATAACATACCGTACATGGTTTGGACTCATGATTCAAGGTTTTAAATAATGAAATGGCCTTTATACACAATACATTCTTAATTACATTAAAACATTTGCATGACAAATAGCACTAGTATTTGTCAAAATATTCACTATAAAGAGAGAAAAAAGTCAGGCCCACACTGTCATGTTATGAAATAGGCCTACGGTATGCAAAAGGATGAACATTATGCAATTCATGTTTGTCAAAGGTCAAAATTATTTAGTGGTTGATAATTTTTTTCCCACTTCAACTTATGCTCACCTAATCCAACAACTCCAAAACACTCTCGTGGACAAGTTGTGACCTGCACATTCACCACGCTATGAGATAATAACGGAACGTTATATGAGACATTGTTGTTTTGAGGCACATGCAGAGACTGCTTGCCGAAAAACTGCCCCCAATGGAAACGCGCATCAGCATCAGTATGCAAAACCGCTGATGCTCTGCTCCACCGTTCTAAAAATAGCCTGCACCGACAAATAAAGGAAACAAACCTACTGCTATGACTATAGCGATTATGGCAATGGGCCAATTTGCCAAAATGTTGAACTATCCCTTTAACGTAACATTGTACTGTAGAATCGGGCTTGGTAAAACAAATGTTAAAGATACTTGATACTTTGAAACTCAATAGTATTATTTCATGATTTAATGTATTTCATTGTAACATTATTATTTTCACTTAAAATACTTAAAAATTGAAATACACAAAACCACACAGATTTTCTGCACACACCAGATCTTTCTGGCATACCGATAGCTTAGTGAATACATTGCATTTGCTCACCCTCAGATAATCAGTGTAGTCATTGGATGGATGGTTTTGTTTTATATTTCCGTATCAATAAATGTATGAGGACTACACAAACAGCCAATAATACTGGCACTTATGTTACGGTATTTAACTTTATGTTACCTTTTGTCCTAGAGTTAATAGCTAGAGCAAGAAATGTTGAATTTCTGACAGCATACCTTAATGTTACTTGACCTTCCTTTTTCTTGACAATGGATTGCTGGAAGGCAAACTAAGCAGCTAAAGTTATTGAAACGTTTTTCATTAGGAATAGGAAGGTTGAATTTCACGGCCAAACCTGGCTGCTAAGTTGAGAACTTTTCATTTTAATAGGAAAGTTGCATTTCATGGCCAAACCTAGCAGTTAATGTTAATGGCATTTTTCTGTTCATCAGCACACACTTGTGGTGGCCAAATCACTGCTTTGATGTCTGTTTCTAAAAATAAGCATCAAAATTCATCTAAAGTAAATATTTATATTTTAAATTTTTTTCCTCTTTAAAACCTTTAATAACCAATTGAATATAAATCAACGTTTTTACTGTGTACCCCCTATGAGACCCCTTAGAGTTCAATGCTTGGTAAAGCTCCACTCTCCAGCTGAGCAGCCTGCCGCCACAACATCTGCTGCCAATGTCTTGCATTCCTGTGCAGCTGTAAACAGTTGTGGATATAAGTAGCCTACTTTGAGTGAGAGTCCCATCTTGTACAAGAAGATGGTAGACCCGATACACCTTTGTTTGCCAGACTGAAGCAGGAAAACACTGCCAGGCAGTTGGAATTCCTTGTTAAGAAATGAAATGACCAAAATGTGGAGAGAAGTGCTGTGAAAGTTATACTCAACAGTCTGCAATGGACTTCAAATGACTATATTCAGAAAATGGAATACTTTATCAAAAACCCTTTTCATTTTTTTTTCCTTTTACCTGTGGATAGGCCTACTTACAGACTAAAGAAATATTTCAATGGTGGAGGAATGGACAGACAACCTTCACAACTGCTGTGAACATAGAGTTCATGTTGAATGGTCAAATTGTGAATAATTCATACAAGGTACAGCATGATACAAACATTTAACTATTCATCTGTGCATGTGGCAGCACAACTTACCATTGCTGTGAACAGGTCACCAGCACCAGGCTTAAATTTTACAATTTACATGAATGACAGTACGTACAGTACTTGAGGGTTGAGCCTGGGTCTTTGGTTGGGCAACAAAGTGGGAACTGTCCATTCGTCAGAAAAAACATTCAATGAAAACACAATTAAATCTTTTGAACTGCGTGCTGCATGCCACCATGTTACATGGCAATAAAACATAGGCTGATATGAAACTGTTCCAATTCCTATTGTAGGGTATGTAGGCTAATAGGTTTTACATACGATATGATTGTATTGTATGTAGCTAAATGCACATATTTCATACATAGAAATTCAATATGTTTACGTTAGAGATTTGCATGGTGAATTCTTTTCTAGTAGGCTACAGTAAAGAAATCAGAAATGGCTCTTTCAGTCCTAGCAGGGCTCCTATCAAGCTTCATGTTTTCAAAAAACAGAGGTAAAATTTAGGCCTAACTTTAGATGTTTAACCCTGGCCTGTATGGCATGATTTTTTATTTTAGTATGGAAAATATTTCAGCACAGTTTTGGAAATCACTGATAATGTAGGCTATCTATCAAAAATTGGTTCACCACCAGATAACGTTACTGGTTTGTTGACTACCAGCTAGTGTGCCAGTTAGGCAGCTTGAGCTGGCAACAACAAGATGTTAATTGTTACACCTGAGCTAGTCGCCAATTTTAGTTACAAGACTCCTCATTTAGTTTGACATCTTCCCTGTGATGCACCTTCACAGGTAACCTAAGCCCTGTCAGTACCAGACCAAGAATTAGCATTAGCACAGCCGCTAACACTGTGAGCCACTGTCAGTTACAAGATAACAACCAACACAACACTCACCACTTCGGTACAGTATATCTGCTAGTCGACGAGTTTGATGCAAAATAAACTTCCAGTAAACACCTGACTGAGGCCCAGACACACTGCTGTGTGTGTCTGCCCGGGGTTTCTTCCGCCACACACGGTACTGATTGGTTAGCGCGTTACACCTGTCAACCGAGCGCGAGCGAGCAGTGTGGGTGGGCGTGGCCACAATCGCTCTGGGCGGGGCCTCAGACATGGCCCACTCTGCTTGCAGGTTGACATATGGCAGGTTGAGAATATACTGTATGGTTGAGAACAAAAAATATTATGTGAGGTGAATGCATAAAATGTCAGTGCATACAAGCTGATAATTGCACATGAACCATAATAATTAATACCATAATAATGTGATATTTTCGATAACATTGATGTAAATAGACGAAATTTTCAAATGGGCGAAAGTTAGACTACCTACCAATGTTGTCCACAACAAATTTGTTCATTTTAAATTAATAATGCCATTAACATTGTGTTGGAATGGTCTTACAGTAAAAGTGTTTTTGTGTAAATCATAAGTTATGTGTAGTGTTTCCTCAAAAGTTGTATTACTGTTATGCTAGCCTATATTACTGTCCAAACTGTGGGCCATGTTAGCCAGAATAATAGTCCAGTCATTTTAAGCCAAAATGGGGGTCATCCTTGAACAAATTGCAACAGAAGCAAACTCAACTTATTTTGTATCATCAACATGTCCTGAGTGAGGGGAAAAAAGCCCAGAAGAATCCCATTAGGGGAAAGTTTCGAAAATAGCCCGTTCATACGCCTATTAATTATTTTTCTCATGTGAATAGGGTAACATTTTTAAGCTTTAGATATCTCCATGAAAATTACTCAGATGATTACTTAAAACAAACAAAAAAATGTACAAGTTTTTTTTTTAATTGTTTGTTAACATGGGGACGTTTGCATAAATTTGCATGAATCCCATCGTTTCGACTGCACGGGTATATACTATAAAGGTGCTGTGGTGGTACCAATATGAAAAAACTTGCAATACCCGGTAATTTTCATGGTCATATTGAATGATTAAAAATGTTACCCTATTCACATGAGAAAAATAATTAGGCATATCATGGGCTATATTTTGGTCTTTTTCGAAACTTTCCCCTAATGGAATTCAGGACATGTTGAGATAAAATCTGTTGAGTTTGCTCCTGTTGCAATTTGTTCAACCTTTTTTCATAAAATGACTGGACTATAGACCACCCTGGGTTTATAGCAATGGGTGCAGTTTAGCCTCACCCCAGGCTCTGGCCCTGCAGTGGGTCAGATAATAGTGATCAGGGGGCAGGCAGGGGTCACCAAGTAGACCACTACACTAATTATACCTATAAGAATACAGGTTACAAGGCAATAAAACATACTTTTATGAAGTTACCGGTATACATAAACATACTGTACACATGATCAGATTATTGTCTTTACATCACTTACTACCATTTGCAATTTAACAGCTTAGAGAGCCAGTGTGAGACGTGTGGTCATCCTCTTTACTTTAAGTTGATGTTGGCTGCTTCAAATGATCTTGGAGAAATAAGACTCCCAGGTCAGGGGGTAAAGATACAGTCAACATTTAAACCCACTGTATGCTATTAAAACTTTTTATGTAGGCCTACCTATTTTCAAACCTGACAGACAGCGATTTTATAGCACTTTCCTTTACGGATCGAGGGTGCAGCTCTGCGTTGGAACGCCGGCTCAGTCAGGTTTGAGCCGTCCACACGGAGGCCGCTTTTGGTAGCCGAAGATCTGGGCCAAAATAGTAGTGACTCTTTTGGTAATGCCAGCGGTGTGAGCAATTCCTTTAGAGGGGAGAGAACATGCAAAGGACATCGTGTGAAAACATGCCATGGGAGGTCTCAAAGGAGGCGAGATGAGGGTGGAAATTATGCAACGAAGAATATGGGGCACACATGTTTTCAATGAGCTCTCTATCAAAGCAGAAATCATTAAAATATAGGCTATATATATATTAGGACTTAATGACATGACGAGGTGATTAGACATCTTGTTTTCTCTCTCTCTAACTGCACCGGTCCTTCCAGCCGTAGCGGTGGTGACTGGTGAACATCCCAGCTTACATCAGACAGGGAAATTGTTTGTTGTCCGGACAAATGAAGGGAAATTCAGTGGGTGGAATTTCATTCATCCTTCACTCCGACTCATCCTTACGACAACTGGGAGGGTCCGGCTGCAGCATGCCTCACGCTGATTGGTCGGCCAGTGGGCCTCTTTTGCCGAGCCCACAACATAAGCAGGTATATATGTACTTGAGCTGCAAGAGGATAAGAAATAAGGACTTTTGGGATCATTATTTACAAAGCAGCTTGTTTTCCTGTCTTCCACCCAAGTCTGGTAAGTTGAAACAAGCATGAAATAATCACCCTGAATGATTGCATTTGGAAATGTGTCTTTTTTTAATTAATGATTTCTTCTTTTTTTTTTTTCCACAGCAAGATGAAGACCCAGCAACCTCTCCACGTAGCCACACCAGTGAGGCAGAGCCTGGCCTTGACCAAAGTGGCTGGAACCCCTGTTTACCTCAAGCTGGACTCATCTCAGCCCACAGGATCCTTCAAGATCAGGGGCATTGGTCACCTCTGCAAAACCGTGAGTCATTTTCTCCTCTCCTGGGATGATGTGATTTCATGGTGTAGTCTTGTCATTGAAGAGGTGTTAGTATTGATGAAGCTGAGGCTGAGATGGTTGGTAATAGACCCAGAGGAACCAGTATGGACCAGTTTGAGTTTGTAATTTCTAATCTGAACACCGTGTTACTGTGAATCTTGACTCTAATGTCTGTTTTTTGTTTTGTAATTTTTTCATACAGTGGGCAGAGCGAGGGTGTGAGCGGTTTGTCTGCTGTTCAGGTGAGCACCGAAGCAAGAAAGAAAAGAAGAAAAAGAAAATCAATTCTAAAGTTGTCTTTGTTGGTGTGAGGATGTAACCTTTGACACTTTTGGTCCCAACAGGAGGAAATGCTGGTATGGCAGCAGCTTATTCTGCCCGTCAGCTCGGGGTGCCTGCCACCATAGTAGTTCCAAGTGTCACACCAAATCTCACAGTGGAGAGACTGAAGGATGAGGGGGCCACTGTGGTCATCCATGGAAAGGTTAGTTAACTGCATGTTGTTAACTGCATTCTTCACACCGTTAATATTACATTGCTCCCCTGCTGAGTCTAAATGAAAGAACTCTGGTTGCATCTTTCATGTATACCATTACTTTCTTATATTTATGCAATCTTTAAATAACTGTGATACAGACTGAACAAAATTATGTCTTGTCTTTGTCAGGCTCTAAATGAAAGCATCGAATATGGACAACAGCTTGTGGCAAATAACCCTGGCTGGATTTTCATCTCTCCATTTGATGACCCCCTGATCTGGTAAGACAGTGTCAGTGTGTCTGTCCCTCAGAGACTGTGTCATCATCACTGTGTGCTCGCTGAAGAAATTCTTGGATAGTAATCTCTAATGACATCAGGGTTCTGAGGGACAGACAGTGATAAGACAGTCTCTTCTCTACGCTAAGGGAAATGAACTTGTTATTACGAAGCACAAACGACAGATAGCAGCACCTGTCATATCATACGCTGTCATTATCACTCATGTAAAGAACAGTGAAAGGGGCGGCGTTGCATCAGAGACACTGTATCTTATCACAGGGATAACTTTGAGGGGCTGTCACATAATTCATTTACACATTAGACGTCACACTCGGATAGTTAAACACAGCCATAAATTACTGACATCACAGGCTACTTACAGTCAGATAAGAGCAGCATTTTACGATGCCTTTGCATTTCAGACAGAAAGTCAACTGACGCATGTGTTTGTGTGTGTGTGTGCAGGGAAGGACATACATCTCTGGTGAAGGAGCTGGAGCAAGACCTGAGGGAGAAGCCAGGAGCCATAGTGCTGTCAGTGGGAGGTGGGGGCCTACTGAACGGAGTGGTGGAGGGCCTGCGTCGTGCTGACTGGGCTGACGTACCCATCGTAGCAATGGAAACCGTGGGAGCGCACAGCCTCAATGCAGCCATGAAGGCGGGGAAGTTGGTCACTTTGCCTGCAATTACCAGGTATTGTATATATGGCCTAATCCTTATGCTACCACGCCCCCAAATTATGACACTGTGTAGTAGGCTATTTGTGTATGTTACCTCCGCTTTAACACCTCCACATTTCACCGTCCTCCCCAGTATTGCCACCACTCTGGGCCTGACACGGGTCTCTGCACAGACCATGAAACTGGTGCAGGAGCACACAGTTTTCTCAGAGGTCGTCACAGACCAGGAGGCTGTAAAAGCTGTTGAACACTTTGTCGGTGAGTAGAACACACACCTGGACAGATGTACAATGGATCTAAAATGGCAAAAAAAAAAGAAAATTAGAATGGAAATTGATCTCTGGTATCTTCACCTCCTGCAGATGACGAGAAGGTCCTGGTGGAGCCGGCCTGTGGCGCCGCGCTGGCAGCTGTGTACAGTGGTATTATCAAAAGGCTGCAGGATGAGGGCAAGCTGGCACGGAACCTCGGCCCCGTGGTCATTGTGGTGTGCGGAGGCAACAACATCAGCATGGGGCAATTGTGGAGGCTGAAAAAACAGCTTGGTATTATCTAGCACAGCCGACTACCTCGGGTCTTTCTGACCTTTATTCTTTTCCTCCGTCAGTTGGTCTCAATCCTTAAATCCCATTGTTGACGTGCTCCACTGACTGAATCATTCCACACTGTGAAAACCTCTTGAGACTAACAAATGTGAGGGGGAGCAGCTGAAGGGATTTTTATCTTTTGAAAATGTTGTAGTTGTGATGCTGCTCTGGTGGAGGTAGATTGTGACAAGAGAGAGCTCTATAGACTGGCACATTTTGGCTGCATTCACGTTTGTATTTAGCATGCTTGCTTTGTAAAATGTTCTTCCGCTTTTGTACTTTTGAAATGTATTTAAAAATGAATAAATTATGTTTCTGAATATTCTGCCCAGATAATGATTTTCCTGCACTGACAGTTTGTCAGTCCTGAATGAACATGGCATATAAAGAACAGATCGAACCACTTCTCCGCAACATGAGGAATCATACTATATATCACGAATGCACTTCTGGCTTCTGTTGACTTCCTATATCAAATGATAAATCCACCAAGATGATATTAGCTTGTTGTAGATGCATCATATTGGTGTATAAACTGATAAGATATATGCATTGCATACATATATAATAGCTATATACATATGTCCTTGGATATAAAAGGTTGCTTAAGGCATAAAGTTATTATTTGAGCTCCAACTTAATCTCAATCTCTTCCACACCATTTATTTATTTATTGGACAACAATTCAGTCAAGTTCCTTACACCTCAGGGAGTGCTTTGGCAGGCCCAACACACTCACAATCACATCCTTGAGCAGCTGCAATCCATTATGATCAACTATGAATGAAGTAAATCAAAAAGTTTTAAAGTTGACCTCTAACTTTTCATTAAGCAGAGTGAATTCAGTCAGCTCAGAGAGCATGTGTTCATGTCCTTCCTCGAGTGAGGATTACGTTACACTCTTACACCATACTGCAGCCAGGTCGAGACCTTTAGGTTGCTAAAGAAGCTGTTACTGGGTCAGTCACATGTCGCATGAGCACAGCAAACGTAACATTTCCTTTTGAATACACTGGCCTCCGGGGCGCTCAATTGGCTGGGTCGTTAGGGATGTGGCACATTTCCAAGCTGCACATTGGTCTGGTGGTCACAGACGCAAGGGTGGAGGGCCCTTGTGACAGAAAGAAAGAGGGGGACAGCTGTACGTGAGGGACAGATGACTGGCTCTTTTGAAGGAGACTAGTCAACATGCTGGAGACATTCCTGGAATACCCTCAGCTAATGTGTGGAGCTGCTGTAAAAAATTAGAAACCTTATCCTTAATTCTTACTCTGAAATATAAGGTGTTAGACTGATCTTATTATTATTATTATTATTATTAAATAATCCAATGTATAGAAGCCACACTGTTATGAGTGACAGGTCACTGTACAGTTCAGCTGGGTGAGCCATACACATAATACATCAACCATATAAAGTGAGTGTGCAGTGTAACATAGAAATACCAAATGCATAAAATTTGCTGCTGATGAAACAGTTTTGCTTTGGGAACCAGTCACTGTTTTAAACACCACTTCTACAGCTGTATGTAGTTCCCCTTGAATCTAGCACATAATGGAGCTGAGGGGATAGTGTGACTCAGTGAGCAGTGACTGGAGATCCAGCTCGAACTGGCCTGGCCCAGCACTTGCTGCTTTGAAAAGGTGTCTGGTTTACAGCCAGTAGTGATGTAACCAGAGTTGGTTGTGGGGCCTTACATAAAAAGCATGTCCGAAAGGAGACAAAACATGCTTCAAACGCATCATTCATCATGATAAACAGTCATTGTCTGTGCGGACCACTAGCCCGTGTCAAATGGCAAATGGCCCATTTTGCAGTAGAAAACACCAGTTTGACGTGTTTTCTCCAACCACTCTGGATGTTTATCCGAAACAACATGTAAAACCCATGAAGCAGCACAGTCCAACAGTGTTTTGTACATGAAGACATTTCTTTATTGTGACACAGAAATCTCAAATGCCATCTGATTCTTTACATCTGTATAATCCATTTTAGATATGTTAAGTTTCTGATGTGCAGAGGTAAGACAGTAAAAGTTAAGTTAATGCAACCATAAATAATTGTAATAAATATCAAGTAAATGTACAGCACACATTTTTTTTTTTTATCGCAACACCTCTTTGTATGGATATGTCCTTTTTCTAACCTTATCCACTCCCCCCGCCGCGGGAGGAAGTAGAAGAGAGAGCGTCCCTGTTAGCAGCGGTATATCACCCTTCAAAAGAACTGAACCAAAACCAAAAGTCGCAAGCAATTCAACAACCCAATACGTGTCAAATATCAATTTTGTTGTTTTTCAGTTCTATCCAAGTAAAATGGCGATTTTACTCACACAAGAAAACATGTTTCACCATGAGTAGAAGAAATTGATTCCATCTGAGTACAAGACAAAGGTGATAAGATTACTGGTATTTCCAAAGTTCATAAAAAATAACAACACAACAAACTGGATATCCAACAGACATCACCTAGTTTGCTCATTTTAGAATCTTTTCTTGGAAGAGTAGTGCAAACCAAAAACAAAAATTATAAGGTGAAGTGAATTAGCAATTAATAAAAACTGCCATCAAACATAACTTCAGTCTATTTACATTTTTTCTATTTCATTTTTACAAAGCTAAACATTTGGTTATGGATAAAATAAAATAAAAAAACAAAAACAGCAGAATCCTGTTTATCTTTCATTAAAGAAGACTATGAAAAGGCAGAACTCAAGATAATCCACCGCCCCCTTCCCCAGTGTGTGTGTAGATTGTGTATGTTGGGGAACAAGGGGGGAGGTGGGATCTGTTGCACATTCAGTAGCAGTAGCACACAAACAATGTGGGAGAGCAGCTCATGAGAACATCTTCTCCTTCCCACTTTCACAAACCAACGCTGGTTTCTTAAACCTGAAATGTAAAGTTCTTCAGAACCAGCAGGCCTCTCTTATCGTCCACTCTACCTGACCTACCATGCGACCACAGCTACTTGGATATCGAGAAAATCAAAGAGCAATTTCATAAACTAATAGATTAATATGACTTTTTGTACATGACTTAAATACCCTCTCTTCAGAGACTTGAATAAAATGTATTCAGTTTATATAGGCATAAGTTAGTTTGTCCATTAGCAGTTCATATTTTTTTTTAAACAGGCAGTAAAACTACATAATATCCTGTACAGCACTTGTTCACATCTTCTGCCTGCTCATAGCTGACATGGCCAAAAAAATAGGCAGCATCACGTTTCCTTTTTTTTTGGTAGTAGTCGTACCTCCGTCTCATAACGTCAGATAATAATTCCGTGAAAATCATTCGGGTTTGTCCTATCACGCACCAACCAGCATCGCTCTCCAGAGAGAGGCTCCTACTGTACAGCAAAGGCATGTTTCAGAACATCAGAGGGAGGCAGCGAGGTTAAGCAACAGGAGAATAACAGCTTGTTTGTTGCCTTTACAGTTAACAACTCAGAGTAGAGCTAGTTTAGCTGAGACAACACTTGAGAGTTCAGCGATCATGAATTGAACTTGCATCTGTAAAGTGCTGATATGAAGTCATCGTGTTAAGTTGTTAGATTCACAGAACTTGACTGAACCTCGTTAAACCCTCTGTTAAAGTAAAGGGGAAAGGGAAAGGTGAACACAAAAAACTAAATAATGGTGTCACAGTTGTTTCACTTCAATGCCATCCTCATATTCAGTGCATCCAGAACAGAGACACCTGTTACCTGTGTCAGTGTAAATTCAGATTATCTTCCCTGAATTCCTAAAAAAAAAAAAAAAAAAACATTATCATGAAACATAGTATTTATGTAAACTGCAATAAAAATGTTTAAAAAAAGCAGGGAAAAACATGCAAAACATTAATGGGCAACTTAAATAAAAGTTGAATAGACTTTGTGGTTTTGTTGGAGCAGCAGAGTGAAAGGGTCTTTGTCAGAGGAAGGTCCAGGAGTGTGGGGGGAGAAAGGGAGGCGGGGGTCAAAAGTAAGAGTGGGGGGTGTGGGGTGGAGACAGGTATATACGCTGGGGGAATGTCGGGTTGTCAAGTTTTCTTAGCCGCTGAGAGGATCCTCGCGGTAGTGGATGGCGTATCGCAGTTTCTCCAGCATCACATCCAAGGAGGTGTACTGGGGCAGTTTCACCATGAACATACAGGTCTCCACACGAATGTAGCGCGAGTCTGGCTGACCTGGAGAGAGGGGAGAAACGACAAGATCACTGAGTGCTGCTCTTCCATAATGAGTCTTGTTATGTATGTTTACCACTGGAGTTTCTCATGGCTCTGCAGACAGGCCAGAAGACTCTGTAGCAAATGATAATACGCTTATCTGCTGATAAGTGAGTAAAAGTGTTAACCTACAGTATCTTATCTACAGAGGACTGCTTTTTGCCTGTGACTTAAAATAGCCACTCGGACAGATCGCACTTCTGTGAATGTGAAGATCACAGACAGTATCAGAAACACCAACACTGTGTCTTCCTGCATGGAACTGCCGAGTATATCCCATGACACACATCTACAGTACTAATTTACAAAAACATTGAAAAACAGCGTGTTCAGAGTCTGTCTGTGGTTGCAAGACGATCTAAGCTGCTTTGATAATCACTATCAGTAGTTTCTGCACCAACAGCACTAAGAAGAACATTGCACAGAGATAGCGGCCCTCGTGTCCAATCGCAGCGCGGCTGAAGCCTCGTTAGCCATTACCTGCAGCTCCATCAGGAGGGGCGATCTTCATCGGGTATGGGGGGACGTGGGCAGTGTCGGGCCCCCCGTCCTTGCAGGGGCAGGTGAAGGGGATGCGCTCCTGGTTGCAGGCAAACTTGATGAACTTGCAGAGCTCCTCCTGAGTGAACATCTCCAGAGCGGTCCAGAAGAACTCAATGTGCTGGTCTGTCTCCATCAGACCCACCTGATACATGGTGTGAGCCTGCAGAAAGACGGAGCAGGGTGAAATCACATTTGATTAAAACTAACTTTCCATTATAGCAATGAAAAGAACATGTCGAACCTACTGAGTAACACAAAGCCCTTTATAACAAATCTCTCAAAGTAAGATCTCACACAAATTGAAGCCGTACCTTGAGGAACTCCAAGTTGATGTAAGGCAAGCCGCAGGTGCGCAGCTCCATCTCTAGGGGGATGAGCATGGTGAGCAGCTGCAGAGGAATGATGGAGCCCAGACCTGCACGCACCGCCGTCATACACTCCACGTTCTCCAGCTCCCTGAGACGAAGACTCCGCACGGCCCGCGCATACACATCCTTGTTCTCCCAGCTTAAAATAAAGAAGCATACAACACATCCAGAGCGAGGACATACCAATGTGCTGGGTAGATACAATTTTGAAGAATAGGAATATAGACAAGACATCTATAGGAAAATAAAAGATTAGGATTAGTTTCCCTGTACCTGACAGTGAGGTTGCGGCCTCCCTGACAAAGCTCCACCTCCTCACCAGTCATAGTGATGTAGGTGAAGGTGCAGCAGGGTCGGCTGGGGGAGTCCGGGCTTTCTCCTGAATGGTGCTGGGAGGAGATCTCGGCACACAGAGCCTCCAGCTCCGTCTCGTCGCTCACCTGCGGTGTCAGATGAAGGCAGCATTGATTTAGCAAAAAAAAACAGAGCCTAAAAAGTCAGCAAACAAGTCGATCGCATCAGGAGCAGGGTGCCGTCGCTTACGTTTTCGAACTTCTTGACGTAGTTGTAGGTGAGCACGTCAGCTTCCTGCAGGTCCTGCTCGGGGTCGAGGGGCTCAGCCACCAATCCCTTCCAGAAGGAGCCGAGCAGGTCCAAGGGAAGTGGCACGTCTGCACGGATGGCTATTCCCAGAAGCTGACCAAAGAAGTGCAACAACTGCTCCTCTGAGTAGCTTATAGGGCATGGCGTCAGGATGTACTTCCCCTGAGGAAAGCAAAACATAACTATGAATCACACCACTTCCTGTCTGATTAACTTTGTTTTGCCAGATAATATTCATGGAGCAGCTATAGTCTTGGGATTATGATATTAACAGAACAATCTGTAGTGTTGTTTCTGTTCTCAACTTATTCAAACTCAAAACATTTTGCAGTAAAGTTAAAAAAAATTGTGTGGAAAGGCAGCATCAGGCTAATCTTTACTGCAGGATGTTCAGTGTATGTCTTGTTTTAAAGAAACTCGAGTGTCACAAACAAGACGGACTGAAAACGTATCAGTTAGTGATAAAGGTTACCTTGTTCCGGTTGGCTGCAGCACTGGGGCAGGGGAGCAGCAGAGAAAGAGCTGAACTCTGTAACTCCTTACACACCTGCCATAGGAAGTGTCTGAAGGAGCCACCTGGAGAGACAGATCCATCACAGCTACAGTTACGTTTGAAAAAGAAAAACATTTTGACAAGTGAAGCACTGGGAGGCAGTACAGATCAAGATGTGAAGGAGAACTTCTAACTTGTGCCATGAACTTCTTCTCCAGTGAAGCGGATGTTGAAGGCGTAGGTCGGGTCTCCTCCACTTGCCAGTTTCACACAGAGTTGGGACGAAGGTACGCACGATAGCTGGCGAGCTGCCTGGCAGAAATAGGTGTTCTCTGAAGATCTGATCTCACCTGAAAGACACATGTCAGAGTGTTTACAAAGAACCAGTACATGTGATATGAAACTGGGGAAAAAAACATAAACATGTAACCAAGTAAAGGGGATGTCTACCTCCTACGATCTCTAGAGGGTCCAGTGTAATCTCAGGGGCAGCGTGGTCAGCTGTTCGCTGTACTGTGGCGTTGAGTACTCGGTTCATTACTGTGACCTTGGTGTCATAGAAGATTAGACCTGGAACAAACGAGGAGAGAAGAAAAGATGAGATCTGATCACATTCACACTGTTTTAGACCACTAAGTGAGTTTCTTAAATAGGTCAATACACTGATACAGTCACAGCTCACAAACATGGCCCACATTGTCAGGCCTTGTCCCATTAACCTTCTAGATCTGTGCTGAGACCCTACTCACCTTTGGCCTCACACAACAGCGCTGCAATGCTGTTCTGATAGGTTTGTGTCTGTCTTAGCTCCACGAGTGGCAGAAAGAAACTCTCCAGTGTGTTGTTGAGGGACTGCAGCAGAGCGAAACGCAAACGCAGACTCTCCACAGGTACATCTGAAAACACACAAAATGTTATATATGTAGCCAACAACACTACACAGCCAAATTAAATGAACCCTCTATGTCAGAACCTGTGTATTACATTACGGATGACAATATGTACAATGGAGTTGCAACATCATGCCACTAGGAGAGGCTCTGTTGACTTGCATCTCTTGTGAGTGAGTGTACAGTCATGCTTTCACTCCACAGGCAGGTGTCTTACTGAGCAGAGAGGCCACTCTGGGATCAGCGGTGTCACTGGGGTCCAGGTAGACCTCGTGGGGGTGTAGTCTGGCTGGTGTGATAGCCAAGTGACGGCACAGCCTGTTGATGTACTGGACCAATGCCACATCCATTTCCAAGCTCCACTTCCTACAAGCCTTCTGAGCGTGACGAGTGTCTATACAGGTGCACCTAGGAGGGAGGACAGCTGCTTTTAAAAACCCTAACCCACATAGTATATACAGCTTTTACACACACTACATAACACATATACAATATATAGATTTTAGAACACAATTATAGGAATGATATGATGCAGATTACATCTCTTTTTGTTGATAATTTGGGTGAAAACATAAGTAATAAATACAATTTCAAAATACTGAATTAGCTTTGTCATCACTTCTAATTAATCAAATAAAAACTTTAGTATGTATTAGATTAATACGCTATTGTATGTTTTTCCTTCTCAAACATAACATCTCTGTATATGTCATGGGGCACTGCATTTTAACTGTCTATTGTTTATTATTTTTTCAGGGATACGTACATTTTCTCCCAACAAAACAACAGCATTTTGTGTTTCAAGAGTGTCCACTGTGTGGCAGTTTCAGCAGACTGCTGGTTACTGGTGGTCTGGCTCTGACGTTCTCACCTTTCAAAGTGGAGGTCATAACCACAAGCCAAAATTGCCCTCCAGACGCTGCGGATGTCCTGCTTGGCACGGTCGACGGCAAATTTATGGAAGCCTTCCAGTGTCAAATACTTCTCCTCTGGGACTAAAGGAAACAAAGTGGTATGTGAAGCAGCTCACAGCTCTGGCTTTCCAAACTCAACCTTAGCTTGAAACATTCTGTAAACACTATGTTAATCCCACTGTGTACAACCATCCATCAACTAAGGTATTCAGTGATGAATGTTTCATACCAACCTTCAGTCTTTTTTGCAGGAGACTTTTCCACATCTTTCTCATCGGGTCTTGATTTCTCTGGAGATTTTGGCTTCAGTACTGTCTTCTTCTCACTCAGTGCAGTCCTGGCAGAAGCAAGACAACAGAAACGTTTTATTTCATACTATGTCAATATGTAGATCTAAATAAACTCATGCTTTTGTTTGAAAGTGTTGTGTGGGGAAATGTCTCACCTGACACTGTTAAGCACAGACTTTTCCTTGGTGGGGGGTTTGGTGATGGGCCTCTTGGTACTCACAACCTTCCCTTGATGCTGCTCTTTTCCTGCCTTGCTGTACTTGTTCTTATTGGGTTTAGGAGTACCGTACTTCCTTAGAATCTGAATACAAAACACATTATTGTGACAAACCAGAAGGTACATACAATATAAAGTTTATTAGTTGATCCTATTACTGTACTGTACATCACTTGCTGTGTACCTGGGTCAGTTGGTCTTCAAGCACTTTCTTGGGTGGACGAACGTTAGTGAAGAAAGTATGCAGGAGGTTGCCAGGCGTCTGAGAGTTGATCTGCTCTTTGCTGAGGTAAATGTCAGATACTTTGACTGGCTTGGCTGGCGTGAGGCTGAGCATCTGCTCCGAGTGCACACAGCTCTTAAAAATATCCGTCAGGACATCTCGTGCTCCAGGCACAAGCTTGTCACCTTAAAAGAAGGGGAAGCATCACGTAAGATTTTTATATTGGCAGAATTAATATCACTGTGAAAAAGCAAAAAAATCAAAATAAAATAAAATCCATTCAAAAACCAACCTCTGACTGATTTGTCCAAGAAGTAGTCTTCAAGGGCGGAGCTTCCCTGTGTGTCAAACAGGCTTTGGTTAACACTGGAGGCTGTGAGGATCTCCTCATTTGTCAGTTCCATGAGCTCCTCTTCGCCTTCCAAACTAGACAAACCAATCAGGTCACTGCTGTTGAAAAGACTGGCACGGATTTTTTCAACTTTGGCCCGAGAACGAACCTATAAATTAAGAAGACAATGATTAGCATATTTTAATAGAACAAAACAGAATCAAACATCTTAGATCTACGAAAGTGCTCTGCATTAACCCTAACCTCAATGACAGCATAGCCTTTGATGGGCCGAGCCATGACTGCATTGCTCTCCAGTGAGGTGACCGTGTGCACAGAGCCCCCGTCTGACACCGACGGCGTGTCTGCACTGTCGAGAGGCTCCCCCAAGCTGCCCAGACTCCCCAGGCTTCCAGTACTACACAGGGAGGTGTCCAGACTCTCCTGACTAGAGACAGTCTGAGGGTCTTGGGGGCCCTGTTGTGGGTATGTAACGGCTGCACCCGCGGCAGCAGGCGTCAGAGGTTGAACGGCTGACAGCTCCTGATCGACGGAAAGTTCACTGGCAGTGCGGGAGACTCCCTGAGAGGAGCTGCAGATGGAGGTCTGGCTGGTAGAGGCTGAGGCGCTCACGCTCAGAGCTGGAGTCACGCTGCTGGAGCTGTCGGGACTCTCCGGACCTCCGTTGTTAGGGAAAGGGCGCTCAGGGTCGGGGCCTGCTTTGCCGTCCTGAGGGCTACAAACCCCGGCTCCTGCTTTTGGCTTCTTGGGGTCCTCTTCCTGCAGAGGGATGAACACTTCATCTTTGAAGAGCCCACCGTGTGCGTTGCAAGCCCTGCGGATGGCGTTTCGAACCACGGCCTCCTCCAGGTGCGTGGGGATACCTGAGAGCACCAGCAGGCGGCTGTGGGCGGTGGGGCCCACCAGCGCCTGGCAGGCGTCCGTCACTGCATCACTGGTCACACTTAAACCCTGTGGGTCCTTGTTGGCAAGATGTCGCAGGATCATCAGGAGAGTGAGGCAGCGGTGGAACCACAGCATGTCCTCCGGTTTACTGCCCGCCATGTTCAGCAGAGCGCTGTCACTCTCCGACAACCGCGCACCTCCGCTTCCGCGTTTCCCAGACACCGCTGCCGCCACCGCGGCCGCCGCTCTCTCGCGCTTCATCTTCACCTTCTTGCGTTTGGAGAGCAGACTGGGGCTCTGTGGCGTCTGACCAGGGGACGACGACGACGACGACGAGGAGTCGCTCAGGTTGGGGGCGCTGGTGGAAGACAGCGCTCCCACCGAAGAACCGCCGACGTTGAGGGGAAGCGTCACCTCGGCCACAGCCAGACACACCTCCATCAGAGCGTGGAAGTAGGTGGAGAAGCGGCTCTGCTCCGCCCCCAGAGCCAACGGGATGCCTCCAGATGAAGATCCCCCTGCTCCAGCGCCTCCAGCAGCCCATCCCTGAGTCTCCCGGTCGTACAGCTTCCTGAGCTCAGTCTGCAGGGCCATGAGCACGGCGAGGCAGGGGTTAAGCAGCAGAGCGATGGAGCTGGAGAGGCCAGCTGGGCTCTTGCGCTGCTCCAAGTGGTGAATCTTCCGCAGTACTTCAGCTAACAGGTGAAAGATGAGTTCTTTGATGGAGGGAGCCAGATCAGTGGTCCAAAGCAAACCGCCTGAAACAATAAGCACAATAGGGTTTGGGGAACGTTTATTTATGTTTATTTAGCTCACAAGCTTTCACAGTGCTTCTATGACTTATGGAGCTATCAGGGAAAAGTAATGTGTGTTTAAGCAGCTCACAATATTTTAAAACAGAAAAGCCATTTTTGCCCTTGAAAGAATGTGGATCTTTCTTAGGGGTGTGATGTAAAAAAAAAAAAAAAAAAAAAAAAAAGGGAAAATGACTGGATGTTCAAAGTGTGACATTTTCACTGGTATGTTTTTTTTTTAATATTTTATTTAAATGGTTTATTTAAAAAAAAAGAAGAAGTCCGAAATAGAAAATTCCAGAAGGGCAATATGGACAAAATCACAAAACTTCCTGCAACCATCTTTATCTATGTCCTTGAATGACTAAGGCTGTAATAAATGTATGTGATGGAAATTTGCCTTTCAAAATAAAAAAATAAAAAAATCACCACATCAGCATTGAATAATATCCAAGGACAAAAACAAAATCACACTAACAGGTTAATAAATTAGACTTGTAGAATGTGGTGAAAAAGGAGTTCAACCTACCTAGTAGTTCGACCACCTGCAGCAGCACAGACGAGGGCACCGTGTCCAGCTCATCCTCTGACCGCTCACTGTTCTCTCCCAGCTTCCACGTCAACAGCTGCTCTGCAAACGCCATGGCCAGAGGAAACTCCAGTGGCAGGGAGTGCAGCACCAGCACAGCACCAGGAGGGGGCGACACCCCTGTAATCAAGAAATGGGATGTTTAATTATTTTTTATCCCTTAACAGGTTATTTTTAGACTCAAAGTTGCAGCAGCCTTTTGGGATACTCACCCAGTTTGATGTGGACCTTATCAGTGGGTATGATCACAGAGGGGTATTGGTTGGTAGTGGGAGGGGGAGTAAGGCCTGTGTTGGTAGGTGAAGCATCCAGGGGATAGCAGACAGCCTCCATCAGATTTAGTTGGCCATTTCTACGCACTTTGTGACCCAGACCATACACCATGACTCGAGCCCAGGGAGCCTTGTACAGGCTTGAGCTAAAGGGGTGAAAAGAGAAATTTTAAAAATTCAACAGGAAAATGGATGATAAGAGATGTAAATTCATTGAGAATTGCTTTGGTATAAGAGAGCCAAGCAACTCACTCTTTGCGGCAGCCGAGCTGGTTCTCTTTGCAGGATACAATCACAAATGCAGCACCCGGAAAGCTGACGTCCATGCTGACCTTTGACTCTGACACAGGAAACTCCTCGGATGTGAACTGCTCTGGCGCATTCTGTAGAAATGAATAGAATCAGCACAAGTTTAGCAGCTGTACAAAGTGGCACAGATGGCAGAGTTCATTCATTCAAGTGAAGCAGTGATCAACAGAGCTGACCTGTAGGAAGCAGCAGATCTGCTTTGTGAGCTCCAATAAGCTTTCCTCTCCTTGATGCAAGGCACGGGTGATGGCTACTGTCAACCACTCCCGGATGGGCTGAGCGTTGCCCTGATAGAAGAGGTCTGTGGGAGAGCAGCTTTGACCCTGGAGGTTATTAAGCACCGACTGGGCCAGCAGGATAGAGCTTGAACTAATAGTGCCATCTGCAGGAAGAACAGCGGAGCATTTAGCACAGAAACACAACAAAACACTTACATCACATTGAGAAACTAAGATATTCACAATTGATACTCACCAGGGAGGGGTGGAGCCAGCAGCTGATTGGACAGAAGCTGCAGGTGTTCCAAGGTGATGTCACGGATAGCAGGTATGTGGAAGAGACGGGTGAAGGTGTGGGGGCTCTTGGGGGCGAAGATGTTGAGCAAGGCCATGCGGCAGTAGAGCCGGGCCAGGGCGCTCTCGCAGCGAAGCAGCTCCCTGATGTAAAGCAGTGACACAGATGAGACTGCGAGTACAAGAAGAGAGAAGCGCAGAGAAATCACGCATCATCCTCATCAACTCACCTATGAATCTGAATGTTGCTGCTGTCCAGTGAGACCAAGCCGTTTGCTGCGGTGCGTCGAGATCCAGCAGGTGGGCGCTCCAGCATCTCAATAGGATACCAGTACCTCACCAGCACCCCCTCACTGCGCAGGTAGGTCTCCACCTGTACAAGTTCATTCACCTGAACAAACACACACATACACTAAAAGGTTAGTTTATTGATAAAGCAAAGGTACTGAAGTATTGTACTTAGGAGTGTTGTACTTACAGAGTCCACATCCAGCACCACCCCGTGCAAACCAAAGGTCTTCAACATTCCCCGGATTGCAAACTTGGGCAGTGCCGTTCCCCCTGTGGTGCTGTTGGTGTTGTTGCTGTCGGGACAGCGGATGACCACAGTCAGGCCTGTGTTGAAAAAGCAGATTATAAACAAGGTCAGTGAAAACGCAGATCCTGAGGTTCGATCACCGCAACGTGTGTATTTGTGTGAATTTGTATTGAGTGGTACCTTTGCGAACTTTGTCAATGGTGAACTTGTTGGCCTCATCCTTGATATCTTCAATGGTAGGAAGGTAGAGGTCACGAGGGATACCGCCATTCTCTTCATAGAGGAACTCCACTGTCTGTCTTGCAATGTCCACCATACCTGTTCCCATTCAAACGCAGAGGTTAACACAGTTCCAGCTCTCTTCGTCCATGAATGGATATAGTTCAGTAAACCATTCATTCAATAAACAAGGTTAATAACTTTTGTCAGTTAATTTCTTGTCATGTTTATCTATGAGCATTGCTTTACCTTGCTCTGAGTTTATTGAAGGATAATTCATCTCTGATTACATTCATGACAGCATCTACTTTTATGCTGCGATAGTGAACCTTTAGCATCAGTCAATAAATAGAAGCATTTAAACAATTGAGTTAATCTTTATTTTCCATTTATTTGCTGTTCCATTTTTTCCGCTCAAGCAATGCTGTGACTAATATTTTCTGACTGCGATCCACTTTTATTCTGTTTGTGGAAGATACACGATTAGATTCAGACAGGATCATTCAGGATATGTTGGGCAGTTTATCTCTTCTTCCTCCTCTTAATTAAATTATGTTGTCAGAATAAACGTTTTCTGTTACCGTAGTTTGCTGTGCTTTATTCGACTTTTGGTCTGTATTTTCATTATATTCATTCATTTCTTACCAAGTTGCAGAGCTCCTTTGATTTGGTCCAATCCAGATTTCCTCTCTGCTTCGTTTCGGAAACGCCTACGAATGGTTGGAAACACTTTGGTCTCCCAGGCCTTGACCAGCAGGGCATAGTGGTCCTCCTAATGTCAAATCCAAATTGAATTGTATAAAACATAAAATATACACATCACATCAACATTTTCTGGACACAGCGCGGATAAGCCTCTAACTTACCCTTGGAACATCGTCATCATCCTCATCATCACTCTCATCATCCGCAATAGGTGGAGGATGCGAGTCAGGCCCGGAGGTGACTAGGTTCTCGTAGCTCAGCTCCACTTTGTAATGGCACGACAGGTCACTGTTGTACTCTGCTCCACAGGGAAAGACAAACAGAAACAGGTGATTTAACACATGATACAAAACAGAAGATGATACCCCAAAGAAATCTAGAAAAATAACATTAAAGCATGCACAATTTTGGTTAAATCTGAGATGAAAGTCATCGACATACGTTGCTGAGCAACGGCAACAGCTGCAATCCGGCAAGGGGGTCCATGGGAGCCACTGTCTGATGTAACACTTGCACCTGCATCATTATCACTGTCTGACGCCATAGCAAAGGGCAGTGCTTCAAAATTTGCACTTATTTCCTCTGCAAGGTCCACACACAAGTCAGCTGCATTTCTGTGTGCTTGGCCCTCAGCGTACGCGAAAGGCCGGCTGCCAAAGTTGGCACGGATCTTTGAGTTCTATAGAAAAACACAAACAGAAGATCAGTCACATTCACTTTGTGGGAAACCTAAAAAAATATATGTTACATGTATCTGATGAACTGAATTTTGCTCAAGCATAACAACTGTGTAAATATAAATGTCAATTTCATTTTAGCCATCAGAAACCCACCTTCTTCTGAATGTGTACCAGGGGCCACATTCCACCAGCCACATCCTCAAGGATGGGGCTGAGCCGCTGGCCGCAGTAGGTGAAGTAGACCCTGCCTTTAGGGGCCTGACCAGGGGGTGGAGGAGTGCCCTCGGAGCGCTCCCAGCCTATTCCAGCCACATCACCTGTGTTCACGGAAATGTAGATCACATCTCAGCTATGATGTTTAACAGGTAATGACATATTTAAAACATGTGAACACTGGATTTGCGTGAATTGAGGAAGCAAGATACTTTTCAAAAAGTTTTTTTTTTTTTTGAAAAAGCAGCCAGTTAAATATAGGTCAAATCCATAACACACATTGTTGTTTGGATTTCTATATCAAAATAAAAGAGATGAAGATTATATAAAGAGAAGAAGATATTTTGTCTCCTGTCTCACCAGGAAGTAGAGCCACATCCAGCCTGACACTTTTCCACTGCAGCAGACTGGAGCCATTGTAATGCACTGCCCTACCATTACTGACACACAGAGGGACAGTGGACAGACGCACAGAGACGCAATGACACAAAAGAGAAAGATAGCGGTCAGCACTCGAGTCAGAAACAGAGCAGTGAGAAAGGAGATGGAGTCTCTCAGATTTATGCTGCTGAACATACTTATGAAACAGACATGTGCCGACTGGATTGGTCCACGCTCCATCTCTCTTCTCCGCCTCAGTGGCAAAACCAAAGGACACAATTGGGCCACTGTCCTCCTCAGAGTCTCCATAGGAGACAATTTCTATCTCCCAGTAGAAAGAAGGTGCCTGCAGGGGGGGAAAAGAAGGTAAATAGGAGACTGCAGGCGGGCAAAAGTATCAGCAAATTATTTTATTGCTTTAATACGTGTTCAAACAAACTGAGAAAGCAAACATTAATGCAGGTGTGCGGTGCATTCCATTGTGATCTTCCCACCTGAATTGGAACAGGAGAGGTGGCGTAGATGAAAGTGCCTCTAGGCAGACCTCCCCCAGCGCTTGGATCAGCCAAGAAGGTGACAGACGTCAGACGGGACGAGAACATGCAGGCACGGACGGGAGGGAACACTCTGGATGGACACCAAGTGATCTCCTTGGGCTGGTGCAGCAAGCACATCAAAGAAAGATCAAACAAATCAGAATCACAGTACATCAAAATGTCTTTGAAGGTTTCTGAGAGCATTATGAGTTCAGGCTTGCAACAATGTAAGATTTGCATACTATAATTATCTTGGCTTCAGTTGTCTATTATTTCTACAGACTTTCGTAGTTTTCCATCAACACTTTATTCCGAGACCGTAATTAAAGTCTTTGACAAGGGAAGATCTCAGTTATTGCTTTTTCTGTTCCATGATAACGTGTGTCTTCCGCTACATGAACATGTTTGTCCCATTAAGGGGGGGACTTTTAATTTGGTAACTCTCACCTGGCGCCTGTCTGTCTGCAGAGGGGGAGGTGGTGGACGAGCACAGTCCCGGTAAAGCATTCTCACTCTTTCACACTGGGCCTCCACCATGCCGAGGCGCTCTCCTGCACGGGATGACAGAAAACTGTCACAAACAGCTGACAACAGCATGTGATGTCACAGATCAAATGTATTATAGTGTATTTGAGAGGTTTGAGTGTGCAAATGATTTGCTTGGGTAGAAGCTCACCAGGGCTGCACTCCTGGGCAACCAGGTTTAGAACCTCAACAGCAGCCGGACACTGTTGAATAAACTCTTCACAGAAAGAGCTATCCTCCAGGAGCTGTGCCATCACCAAGCAGGCCCTAAAAAAACAGCAGCAAAAACCTTGTGATCTGAATGCAAGTATGGTTTTGCTGTGTGTTGCAGCATTTTTAGACAATGTTAGATCATCAGATTTCACAGTCGTCCATCACTTTCATGTCAAGATGCACAGATGATTCGCAGACGAGTTTACTTGATGAATGAATCTCTACTGACCTGGTTCTGATTTCAGCCAACAAGCGCACTGCAGCCATTACCGGGCTGGAGCCATCTCCTGTAGCTGGCAGAGAAGTGTGAATGGAGAGACTGCCCTCCTGTGGCAAAAGCATGGACTGCACTGCTTGTACCACCTTTTCTGTGATTGAGAGCTTATACAGTGGGAGAGCCTGTTGGACGTGGGTTGAAGGTTGACAGGGAGACACGAGTGAGATTCAGCTATTTTCTATTTAAAGAAAGAGGTTGTGTTGTGTTTGACGCTGGAATTCTTACTTCAGATCTGGGAGTGCAGAGG
This sequence comes from Trachurus trachurus, assembly GCF_905171665.1. NCBI lineage: Eukaryota > Metazoa > Chordata > Actinopteri > Carangiformes > Carangidae > Trachurus > Trachurus trachurus. The sequence goes on from NC_139895.1 coordinate 27,552,030, forward strand.
CGTGATATCGGTACAGTCAGGATGTCTGAGGCTTTGCAAGCTCTCCTGTATTCACACGAAGGAAACTTGACTGTAGCGATGCCCTCCTGCTCATTTATGGACATAACTATGCCCACGCTGCCTAGTACCCCTTTACCTACCACCTGCAGAGCGGAGGAATCACAGCAGTTAACATTTCATTGCTTTCAAATGAAAAAAAAAAAAGATATCATGTTGATGTTTTTTTACTGGTGGAAATTCTAGCAAACAAGTTAATACGCATTTTCTCCTTTAACTAACCTGGACCTCAGAGCCGATTTTAATAGTTTCTTTGAAGCCTCCGAGGGCACAGAGTGCAGCAACGGCCTGTCTGCCAATGGCCTGCAGTTTAGCCAGTTTCCTGCCACTGCTGCTGCCATTTTCCAGAATACTCTCAGCATACTTCCCCAGCTGAGGGATAAACATCAGTGCCCTGGAGAGCACCTACCACAAAACCCAGAGGAAAAAGCATTAAGGGGTTATGAGGAGCAGAATCATGAAGGGTCAAATAGATGTGGAAATTATTTTTTATGAGTTCTAATGATCAGTGACCCCATTACAGTATCAGTTACAAGCACCAAGTACTGGTATAATGAAAGCTATAAAAGCAGAAAACATGACAGTCTTTACCTTTTCAGCAGTGCTTGTCCAGATCTGAGCGGTGTTGGACTCAGGAGCAGTGAGCAGACTGTGCAGCAGAGCGATAACCTCAGCAGCCATACTGTTGGCGACATGGCCACTGATGAAAGGCCTGACAGGGTCCGACCTATTCAAGGCAGGTTTGAGAAGAGACATAAAAAACACAATTAGGATTGATGTTGATCACATGCATGTGTTGATCAAATTCCATATTCATATGGTCATATTCCATCTATAAATTGAAATGGGGATGTGAGCTACTTTGAATACTGAGATGTTAACTTGCGTATATCTAACGTCTGGTACACACATGAAGATAATCTGGATGTTTTTGGTCCGATTTTCCCCCTTCCGACCAAAGAAAGAAATTGCCCGATTATCTGATGGCTCATCAGATCCTTCGAGATTATCCTCTGGTGTGAGGTGTATTAAGAGTCAATTTCCCCCGACAATCTGATCAGAAAATGGTCGGGGCCGACGATCGTAAATGTTAAACCTGTTGTTGTTTATGATCGTTGGCCCCGGTCGTTTCGATCAAAAGTCGGCTTGTGTGTGGGGGAAGCCGACGATCCCGAGTCAATGACTCAGCGGATTGTGATGTGAAATTGAATGTAGCCAATAAAGAAGTGAGCTGACTCAGGAATACAAAGCATAACAAACCAGTTTGGCTACCACCTCCATGGCTACCATCAGCAAAGCGAAATTCAAAGTGCATTTCTGGCGTGGGGGACGAGGCTCTAGTGTGTCATAAGACAAATCTTTATTTGTGTGGTTTGCTGTATTTGGAATATCGGAGCACACCCCACACAATACAATCAAAACTGTTCAATCAAAGATTTTTTATCATCATGTGTGGGATCTCTCACAGATAAAAAAAAATCTTTTGAGATTTAGAAAATCTTCGTGTGTGTACCAGGCTCAATGTGTATCTGATGACTTGGATCAGATAGTACCTGGCCAGGTCAGCATTTCTGTCCCTGCAAACAGCAGTCTGGGCAGTCTTCTTCTTGTCGCCAGTGGTGATGCCTCCAGCGGCCTCCTGGGCCAGAGCCTCCACAGGTGGACCAATGCTCACTATCAGACCAGACTGCGCCCATTTGTTGGCTTTCCTCAGGGCGGCAGCTGCTTCCTCTGTGATCACCTCGCAGCTTCCACTCTAGGGAGGGATTCATATAGGAGGTGAGAAAAGGCGACAGTAACACCACTTTTTATGTAAACACAAACTGTTTAACTCCTGTTAAACTGTTACCTTAGTCATGTCTCTGTCCATCTTTACCACCTTTTCCATGTTGGCCCCCGTGCCAAGCCGAAAGGGACGTCCCTCTGAGCTGCTGTATTTAGAAGAGGACGGAGGAACACATGTCAGAGAAGCCAAAGAAGCCGAGTTCCCCAATATGAAACACCAACAACGACATTAAGGGAGGTTATACCTGAGAAGTGGCTGTAGGACCTCATGAGAAGACTGGTCCTCTCTCTTGTGGATGAAGATTGACAGCTTGCCATCAACAGCCTCTCCCTCCTCCCCGACATCCTCAGACTTCAGAGCTCCTTTAGAACTGGCTCGGGACAGACAAGTGTCTGGCTCAGAGGAACTGGGGGAGAGCAGGGTCTGACATCCTGGTGAAGAGGGAATTTTAAAATGAGCTGGTGAGTATTTCTTTCCTTTGGCAACCACCCCTCTTCACGCAAATTCATTTAGTACTCCTAGGGGGAAAAAAGAGACCAACCTGGTACTACATAGTCTGCCAGCTTGGCTAGCAGCAAGGCAGCGATACGGGAGGCAGGGTCGCTTGCATCTTGCTGCTCAGCATCTAGCGTGTTAATAGAGTAGCTCCAGGAGGGCAGGGCCACATTCCCACAGTCCTCCACACTCATGAGAGGTAGGGCGGCTCGGCAAAGCTGGAGGATGATAAGTACCAGCTTTGGAGAGGGTCTCTGATCAAGCAGCAGAGATAAAAGCTTAGAAACACAGGCTGGCTGGCTAAGTATAGCTTTCCCTATGTGGCTCCTGAAATACAAAACAAAGAAACACACACTGTATTAATATACAAATCATCACACATGAATATACATACATATAAATAAATACATAATGCACATGACAGGACATAAAAGCTTACCTGGAAAGGTCATTGAGCAGACTGAGCACATCCTGTAAGGCATCATTGCCAGCTGCCTGATTCCCACAGCATTCTGTGGCTCTGGCCAGGTGATTGGTCAGCAGGCTGGACACCTGCCGTGCCAGACCAGAGTGTACTGCATCTGTAGACCCACCTTAGACGAGAAAAAAACACTGATTAATGACCTATCATTGCAACATATGACTAATTATTTCAGCTGCCAGCATGGAAAAAGCCTTAACATCTTTAGAGTGCCCTAATTACTCAAAAATATTTCCAGATCGACACTAGATGCTGTACACACGCAAGCAGTTGCTCCAAACGTCATACCTTCCACCTTCTCCCACTCAATGCATCGGTTGGCCAGCACCTGGAAGGCGGCCCAAGCCATGGTGGCCACTTTCTGCTTTTTGGTCTGCTTCTCATTTGAGCTGCTTTCCCTCTGACCACTCAAACTACACAGGCTGTCCATGAGCTGAACCAACCCACTCCGAACTAGGCACTGCTCCTCGCTCCTATTACACAGACAAACAAATGCAGGTCAGCAATGTCAGGGTGTAGTAACATAGGAATAACAAAAAGGGCTATAATTCAAGATTGATTCTCTTGCCTGGTGTAGGGGATTGTGCAAAGCAAGCCAATACTGTTGGCACAGGCAATGGGGTAGCGAGCACATAGTGACACTACGGACGTCATGGTCTCCCCAAACGCCTCCTGCACCTGCTCCACCATCCCACCACAGGTCAGCTCCTCAATCCTGCACAGATGGCACACAAACACAGATGTGAACAGGAACCACACACAATCAAACATTGTTTACTGCACCATTTATTTCAATATGGTGGCTACAATGCAAACCCTTTTATGTTTTTGTCGTGGCTACAAATTGTTAATAGTGATTATTTATTATTATTATTATTATTATTATTATTATTATTATTATTATATTCTTGTCCTCTTACCTTGGGCCACCTTGCAGTACCATAGTAACAGGCCCCACCAGGTGGGTGACCCCTCCAACTCGAACAGCAGCAGTGAGCAACTCCCTCATATGAACGAGAGCCTGCTTCCGCGTGCTGCCGCGCCTCCAACGCGTCTGCGCAGCAGACAGGAAACTGCTGCTGGACACCTAGAGAAATGACAGATAGAAAGTATGTCAATGTTAAACCAACATTCTCTAATTAATTCTCATGCAGCCATTGCAACAAACGACTCTGTGTAACTCTGAGTCATGAGTAAGACACTAACAGCTTGATCGGGTGTAGTTCCAATAAAGGCAAAGAGTTGTCCCAGCAGCACACTGTATGTTGGCTTGTCACGGTTGTCCTCTATAGCCAGAGACTGCAGCAGGGTAAATGAGCTACTGCGATGACTGGTAGGGTGGTGTCTCCTCCTAAAGATTAAAAAAAAAAGAAAGAAAACAAGTCAAGGAGTAAATTCAATCTCTGTTACATCTCAATGATTCTCAACTATTAAACTGATCTTATCAAAACAGACCTTTGAGGAGCATGTGTAAACTCCAGGTCTTGGTTAGCAATCATCTCCAGGTCGGAGGGTGCAGACATGCTGCGCAGGAAGACCGGCTGCTTCACCAAGGGAATCACAGTCTTGGCATCTGACACCGACTTGGAAGCTGAAAAATGAGATGAATAAGGTGGAACTCAAACTCATCTCCTGTCACCAATGCCCTCGGTTAACTAACACTTAACAAGCAGGATTAAATTTAATAACTGACAAATTGATTTTCAGAAATTAGGCAACGATACAACACATTCTAGTAATTCATTAAAGTCAGACTCCCGTGTGAGTTACATAACTGTACCCACAAATTTAATAAGAACACTAGCTCAAGGACATTTAAACAGTGCGAGTGTCTGACAACTCAGAGCTTGAACGTCTGTTTGCAGGAACAAGTCTCTGATCGAAACGAGGTTCCACTTTGCATCTAATTAGCAATATATGAAGACATAAAAAGATGATGTGTACCTGGACCTGGTGTGCCAGCAGGTGTGGTGGTTAGGCTTCTGCAGTGTGGTGCGATGGTAACATGGAGCAGCAGCTCAGTGCGGTTCATCAAACTTTTAACAAGTGCCTTCGTTTTGACGAGCGGGGTGCTGCTTCTGATGTGTGTGGAGTTTACCTCCTGAAAGAACTTCTCCCTGTTGGTGCAGACACATAGCGTTAGAGTACTGACTTACATAAATATACCTCAGCGAACTGACTTAAATGAATTACTTGCCTCAATGCGAGAACAACGTTTTCCAAGTCACTAAAGTCAAGCGGGACCTCCTTCAGGGAGCAGAGTAGTTCCAGCTCTTTAATTTTGTTCTGGTACAAACAAAACAAAACATTAATTACAGCAAACTATCGTGGTTATGGGATTATCTTTTAAGCAAAATAGTATTAGTAATAGTAATAGTATTATTTGAAGAATGAAAGGTACCTCAAAGAAGTGGTAGTCATGAAAGAAAGGAGTGTTGTTCTCCAGCTTTCCCTGCTGGGCCTCCTCTACCTCATTCTGCCACTTCTGTTCCAATTCTGCTACACTCTGAATGGAGCACAGGGGACAATTAGACACAGATTAACCGTCTCTTGGCTCTGTTCAGGTTGGTAACCTGATTTATTTTACTTTTTGGGTTAGCTTTCGCTGATCATCTATTCTGCTGCTTTTGATACTGCTTTCAAAATGCCTAATTTTTCAGTTTATACAAAGTATTATGTAAATATTTCAAATGTGTTGTCACAGCATCAGCATTGTGGTAATTAGAAATATATCAACATAATGTAAATAATAAATATATGTAGCAGATATAATATCCACCTATTAATCATATTTCCTCTAGCCAATATCAAATACTACTGATAGTGTGTATAATGTATCTTTACCAGCAAAAATGATTGAAGGCACAATGTTTGTCTGTTGTGTAATTTTACCTGCAGCTGACGCTGCATAGCATTGATCTTCTTGAAGGTTTCAGCCATGATCTTACAGACCAGGTCATACTCCTCTGCGTGATCCTCGCGGTACTGATAGTTCACAAGTGACTGAAGGGCATCCACCAGGCTCAGATGTTTTATGACACAAGACACTATAACCTCCTCCATCACATCTGGTCTGATCACCTCCCTTACAGAAAAAAATAGTAAGAATTCAAGTTCAATTTGACAGGAAACAGTAAAGGTGTTTTTTTTTTAAGGTATTATGATCATATGTGGACAATTTTTTAAAAGTATTAGACCTACATACATCACCCACTCACAAACTCTGTGCTTTATATCTCACAGTTACACAGAGAGAAATAGAGAAGTATCAAAATGGCCTCTCCTCTATTCATCAGGATACCTGATTTTGCTTAATGTTTGTGTTTGCCACTTGGGGGCAGTGACTATTGTAATTTCTCCATATGATTACAGTATGGAGCTGACACAGGTGTAGCCTCTAGTACTGCGACAGCATGAACGTCTTACTTGATACTGGGACGGAATTGTGGTCGAGCCCTTCCAGACACCTCTCGTAACCTTCCCATGATGCCTGGGGGGAGGCGGATACGAGGCAAATCAAAGTAGGTCCCTGGCATGAGGCCTGGGGGTGGGATGAGCACGTCTGAGGGGTAGATGAACTCCCGGTCCTCATCAATAGTGAGTGGCAGAGGAGAAGGGCTGGGCGTGAGCGCAGGAGAAATCGCACCATTTGCTTCCACCTGCCACTGGCACCTAGAGAGAAAACACAGCCCGTCTGTCATCTTGGCTGCCAGGAGCTTGCATTGTACTATAGCTATCACATGGGCAAACAGTAACCATTATGGGCTATTTGTGCCGTTCTAACTGTGTCACCTTTGCAGCAGCTTTGAGCAGAGCAAGTCGTGGCAGGCTTCTTCCTCCCTTGTCACCTCTGGCCCGTTATACAGGATGCGGAGCATTGAGCAGGCCAGCACTGACAGACCCAGGGCGAGGTCTGCTAGGAAGGGGAGGCCCCCAGAGACATCCTCAGATGACTCCTGCAACCAAAAGCAAACAGCATCTTCAGGAGAAGTTGATGTTCTTCTTCATGTTCCACACTGCCAGTACGATTAATGCTTAGTACAGATGTTTGTCATGTTCCAGTGTTCCCATGTATTACCTGAGCTCTGACAGTGCAGGAGAACCCCCACATGGCTTTATCAGGGGTGTTGTGTTCACGTCCGCTCCTCATTTCAAAGGAAAAGGTAACAGTGTCTCCTTCAACCTAAAGCAGAGAGCAGAAAACAATGTGGCTCCCCAGGACAGTATCTGTGTTCAGTGTGTATGTTCATGCAAAACAGCTTCTTGTACCTTGACAAGGTCTTTAGGCCATCCTGTCCCCAAGACACTTCGACTGCCATATCCCAGAGTGTTCCCTCCATACTCTGTCACTTTACGGCTGTTGGTGTTGGGACCAGCATAGATGACCAACTGAAATATCAAAAAACAAATTAAGAGAGAAAATCCCCCCCCCAAAAAAATGGCACAAAACACATGTAAGAGCTGCAAAGAGTGAGGTGAAGCATGAAGTGCCTACAGCCGGTGTGTTGTGAGGGTCATTACCTTGTCATAGTCGTACTGCGAAGAGCAGCGAGAATCAAAGCGGAGGTATAGGCAGCGTGCTCCTGGGATGTGTACCGTCTCCTTGAACTTATAATTGTCTCTCACGGGGTGCACCGTCTCTACTGTTTTCCCAGCAGCCCATGGGGCTGGGATCTTCAGTCCGGTCAGGAAACCCGGCTCCTCGCGTTCATCAAGAATTCTAATATCGTGGGTAAAAACACATTTCAGCTGGCACTCAGGGTATCATCTGCTTTTCTGTAAACATGGTGAGATAACATTGCACTCATTCAAATTCTAAATCATGCACAAAAAAGTGATCCAAAATGTGATCGGATGAATTTATTTGAATTTTGATTTGGAACAATTTCTAAAATTCTTATCGTGTAATACGTACTTGTCATCAGTTGCACATGCCTTCGACCCCTGCCCTAAAGCGCCACCCACAGGGGGAGGTTCTTCAGTGAAAAGTGGAGACTGAGTCTTCAGTAACAGGGCAGTCTGGAAAAACACAGAGTGGAAAAAATACTTTATGGAAAAGAAGAGAACAGAAAATAACCTTTTATTTAAAGACACCAAGGTCTTTTTGACCAGCAAGATTACGAACCTGGCTGGTGTAGAGGACCAGCTGCACCAACTGGGGCATGAGGGCATCAGCGAGGATGAGGGTCTGCAGGTTGGGGTGCATCAGAGTGGTGAGCAATACTGGCAGCAGGTGTCCAAGCATGGTGGCCTTGGTTACCTGTTCTAGGCCTTTCAACCTGGGGATATAAGGAAGAGAGTGGGGAGAAATGTTCATGAATACTAAGCGGAAAAACATGACAATAAATGGAAAACTCTCGGTTGAGAGTTTAATAGCCTGCGTCCATAAATGACTTCTCAGGCAGTCTTTTAAAAGGAGGCTGCTGTATTACTCAGATTTAACTAAATCTTGTTTCACGGTGATATACTGCATTAGAGCTAACTATGAGAACATCATGTCTGGGTTTTATTTTTGTCAGTTACATTATGTTATTATATGAAAAAGTCTGGTCGTTAAATATAATAAATGGCTTGCTGGTAGACAATCAGATTATCAGTCAATCACTGCTCACCAAAAATCAGACAGAAAACAGCTGACGTGAAAAGCTCACCTTGTTTCTCTGTCGGGGATGTCGCTGTTTATCAGGGCTGTGGTCACCTGCTGCAGGGTTTCCAGTACTTCATCACATCCCACCAGGATCTTGGTTGCCAAGGATAAGATACTGCTTTGCAGCTCCTGAGGACAGCACACACAATAGGCCCACACTTACGTAACTCTGCTTTCAAGATTATTGGTGACCACATCATCTTTGTCAGGCAACACAGGAAGTTTACACACTATAATTATTTTATTTCAACACCTACAGATAAGAACAGACTCAGCGTATTAGCACAATCTGTGTTGTTTAAAGATAAGATCATTTGTTTTTATCCTTTTATCAGAAAGACAACACATCCTTAGTTGATATAGCACAGCTAATTGATATCATTTACACTGCAATAGGCACAATTTACTAAACATTGTCATAAACACATATTCCCCATTGCTCCATTTCACATATTGACCTCTTATTGACAGACAGATACACCAACACTCCTCATGCTTCACATGCACAGAGGAAGGGGTATTTAAAGGGGATGTTTACCTGTACCTTCATTGTTTCCCCCTGTAGGGAGCTGTCACTGTCGTCGTTATCATCTGGACGGATTAGAATAGTGTTACTGAGGAGGTGGTTCTGAACGGCCATGAGGTAGCGCAGACAAGGTGAGACCACCTGCAGAGAGAGAGAGAGAAAGAGACCATCTCAAGTTGGCACAAATGCAATCTTGCTTAAAAAAAAAACATGTGATCTTTATCAACACAAATGGTTTTGGAATGTGTTGCCCAGCAGATATTCATACTGGCACAGTGGAGAGCAGCTTCTGGAAGTCGTCTCGGGCGACAGTCTGACATTTGGTAATGAGGAGGCAGGATTCCCGGACTACAGTCTTGAGGATACAGTGCAGCAGCTCGTCGCTCAATCTGTAGAAGAGAAAGATTTCAATCACTCTAAACAAGTAGAAACCTACAGAGTAACTTTGACTTAATAAGGTTTGTAAACACAGAACTTACCTGTAGTGGTCGTCCTCTTCACTCCCAAATCTGTTCTTTTGCAGCTGGTCTGCCAAGTTAGTGAGGATGACGTCCCGAAGCTGAGACAGGCCGCTGTTTCTTTCCCCTGGGTGTCACACATAAACACATGCCATGTGAGATATAGCTGCAATAAAACGGTGGAAGTGCCTGTTGTATTTAAATGAGCATGTTCAATACTCACCTTCAGTGAGAACAAGTTTCAGCAGTTTGCTGAGTTCAGCCTCTCCCTGATACAAAGTATTCAGGCCTGAGCTAAAAGGGTAGAGAGAAGAAGAGAGTACTTTTAAATCATTATGATCACTGATTACACAAAATAACATTGTTACTCCTGTTTTATAAGTATAGCACAAAATACTGTACACTGTTTTGTTTTTTTGGACTTACCTGATGGCCAGACACACCTCCCTTTGAATCTCTGTTCCTATCTGGTCCACTGGAGCCATGAGAAGCTGCCAGAGGAGTAACCCAGAACGGCGCACACTCTCCCTATTCTGCTCCGACTGAGGATTGAAAAATCTAAACACCACCTAAAGGAGACAGACAGAAAAAAATTATAAAAATTATTTATAAATTAACTAAGAAACAAAGTGTTAGGGTTATGGTAACTGAGACACCGAGCAGCAGCTGATACGAACCTGGAACACCACCAAGATGCAGCGGATGATGCACGTATCTCCATTGACCATGGCCTTCTCCATGATGTCACAGATGCTGCTGAAGTGACGCGCCTCAATGGGATGTTGTTTACCCAGCAGGGCGCCTAGCGGCAGGCTGTTGCTGCTGGCTGCCAGCAGGTTGAGCTGGTGGATACACATAGCACCTACATGATGAAGCAGCTGGTTGATCACCTCGCCAGTGGCCACAGTTTCCTCTGTGAAGGGACAGGTTTTGCAGATGATGAAAATTTCTGATGTAACCTCATATAAAAGATCAACTTGTGGTTTGCAGTGCAAGCGCGGTGTCTACCTTTGGGTTCTTTGATGACATGGCTGACACCGAGCCGATGGCACACATGATGAAAGGCTTGGTTCCCAGGGTTGCACCACTGATCTATGTAATCACTGGAGCAGGTCCAGATCAAGTTGTTCAGTGCATCGTAACACGCTCCTGTGAAGTCAAGAGTTGGCATAATCAAACGTCTTATGTGACAATCTTCTGCCAGTTCAGAATATACCAGAGGAATGTAATGAAAGTGGGACCCACCTAGCCCAGCCACCTGGGCTCCCCTGCCTAGAGAACTGCCTGGAGCATCAATGAGGTCTGCTCGGCTGCTGAACTGACCATCAGCCAGGTTGAAGACCAGGCTGGAGGCTAAAACTGAAGAACATGACACTGCAGATGAGTGGTCCTATCTTTTTTTTTTTCCATCAAAAATGTCATTGGCTCCACTAATATCAGAGGATATGTGATGCTGCCCTTTTATTTATTCATATTCATTTTCATTTTCTCCCGATGTGTTTGTAATCTGTTTTTTTCTTCTCTCTTTTTCTTTTTTCTTTGGGAAATATGGGGAGAATAGGGATGTGGGCACACAAAAAAACTGTACAGTCCATCTGTCATTGATACTGTATTAGGATGGATGTGTTTTGTTGTCTTTTTTGCTGAATCATTGTGAAATAAAAATACATACTGTATAAAGCAAAAATGTCATTAGCCATTAAAATGACTAAAATACTAAATGCTATTCCACTTTATTTAAAAGTAATCTGTGTTCAAGTGTAATGCATTATAGCAGTTGGTACTATTCATCCTAATTTGTCCCTAACCTATTGAGAACATTTATGAGGAGCTAAAAATGAGGTAAAATGCTTGCTTTATTTTGAGACTTTTCCAGAAAATATAACTGTCAAACATTATGATAAAAAAGTCAACACAGTGTGGATTTGGTGGCGTCTGTGTGTGCTCTTACTTTTGAGAGAGGACAGGCTGCTGGTGCCTCCAAATAAGGAGCGTGTGGCAGAGCTCCCAGATACACCAGGGGGTGAGACCAGCATCACTAGGTAGGTTCCACACACATACATTGGGGTCTTTCTCAGCGTCTTTAGAGGGAGTCCACAGCTAGTGTTGACAGCTTTGAGAGGGTGTAAGAAAAACAGCGTTACCAGTGTGATATAGACGTTCACATATATTATGCGCTCAATTTGTGAGTTAAAGCATTTGCTGATAAATTACCTGACTGTTCCTCTTTGACTGTGTTGGTAATTGCAGAGCCTGTGAGAGCGGCCAATGTGGCAGAATGGGAGGCCCGGAAGCGTGACATTCGACTCAAGAGAAGTTCATTCAAGCACTTGGAAGATTCGCCTTCCTTGCGAGTAAGAATAACTCTCTCCTGCAAGATGTCTGCGACGCACAGCCCTGTCTGTGTCTGCACCGTGGACAGGATAGAGAAAACATCAGAGACGGAAAGCAGACGTACAGTGTAAACAGACTAAATGCCGTTGAATCTACTGTGCATGAAGGGGAACGTTTTACTCACAGACAAGTGAAAGACATCCATGAAGACCGAGTGGCCTTTCTGCGTCTTCTCGTTGAGACTGGCGGGCGACCAGACCCAGTACAGGTAGGTTCCATCTGAGCAGAGGTGCAGCGTGGTCATGCTGCTGCCCACAGGGAAGTGATGGGCTGGCATGGGCACAATCTGGCACACCTGAAAATGACATAGTGAACGTTAACTCTGGCTCTGGCCATGCACAGCTGGTTGGATGTTACTGTCCACAATTAGATTGATCAAAGTTTTTATCTAGCCCACCGTCTCTGTGTGAATTCATTTACTGCCCAAGCGCGAGCCTTGTTTGTACGACAAGGTCACTTTTATTGCGCTATTATGTGACAATAAAACCTGCACTGAAATGACCAACACAGCTAGAATTTTATGCAGAATGTGGAAAGATTTATGTTGCCAAATATACTCAATGATGCATCATCAAAGACAAAACAATAGTAGATCCATAGAGACAGCAGTACCTGGAGGGTGAAGGGGTCAATGACCTGGCACAGCTGATGAGGCTTGGCATCAAAGGAGGAGGGACGGTGGAGGAGGCGACCGGTGCTGAACACCACCCAGCCTGGCTCCAACTCTTCATTCCGACAGTACACAAACCCCCTGCACAAACACAGAGCCTTCATTTCACCGGAGTAACGGAGTGCTTTATTCTCTGCTTGACATCGTTTGTCAAAAAGAGCAGGGTTGATGTTAAATACGTCAGTATTTTAACAAATTATTATCTCCAGAGACATTATCTTCAAACTGATAAAATCATCATATCAACAGTTCTCTGCAGCATTATAAATAATTTCAACTTAAACACTGTGTCTACTGAGCGCTGAATATGACACAATGTTGACAGCATGTCCTTAAATCTATCTAACCTGCCATGATAACGAATAATTGTTGCTAGAGGTTATTTAACAGTGGTTTTCCCAGAATTTCCCCTTCTGAAATGTTTACATTTTTAAATCACTACTTCTAAGATGCAATCAACAAAACAGGGATACTTTTAGCATAAAATCAGCTAAATGACAGGCTGAAATCTGACACGTGTGTCCTTACTGCAATCTATTCTGCAGGGGGAAAAAATAACTCTGACCTCTTTGGATTCTAAAAACTTCCAGTGTGGAAGGATGCTGCTTGCAAATTAGGCAATTTACTACCAGAGCATAGAATTATGACTCAGTGCACATACCACACCTCTGCCCCTTTCAAAATCAACTGAGTCAATCAAAGACAGTTGGCGAGGATGGAGACCGTGTACACCAAATATTGGTTTAAAAACGTCCAGGAAACAATGTGGCATCATTATTGCCTTGGGACGGGTAAGTGATAAGGAATATTTTTAGTATTTCACTCTCTCATTCTGTCTCTGTCTCTTTCTGTTCCCTGAATGCTGCAGACAAAGAAAGGCAGGCGGGAAAGAGTGTCACATTACCTCAGTGTCCCATGTAAACCAGAGCCCAGCTTGCTGAGTCCTCTCCCAGAGGAGTTAGTGGTATACAGATAGAGGCCGTCTGTGGCTAGACAGCGCCCCAGGTCAGTGTCTACAAGACACACGCACAAAAAATACAAAATTCAGCTGGACATTAATGACAGACACTTGAAAGACAATTGAGATGAAGAGTATGGGGGAGGGGGAGAACAGCTGAAGAGTGGACAAAACCAAGCAGGAGAATTAGGACAGCATTAGGCAGCAGCTCTTTGCTTTGTTTACATTTTGAATTTGAGGTGTGATGTACAGAAATCTGGGTAAAGAGACTCATACTAATCTGGGGTCAGATTAGTCTAGATTATGTAAATGGGCTTCATATAGATATACACCCTGATCATTTTCCATCACACACAAGGTCAGCTGATTGATCGCTAGAGAGTGAGACATCACTCTCCTGTCCTCTGCTATATCCCCACTCACAACTCCAGTCTTTAGTTTCACCATATGCCCAAATGTCTCCATAATAAAATATAAAGAAATGAGGCAGAATGAGCCTGACATTAAAATGTGCTCGCCACCCTTTAGTTGTTCTGACACTTCGTATATTTCAGACAAAGGGGATCAGAAATAATCCAAAAGGTGAATAAATACATCTGAATAAAGGGCAGTTTCATAATGTAAGGTACGACAAGCACAGTTCTCTCTGTAAGCCAGAATACTAGATGAGTGCATAAGTGTACATGTGAAGATAATTCATCACTACTGGATAACAGATCTGCATCCAGTGTGATTAACTATCCATGCTTTTTAGTTCCACAAATGTTGAGGCTAATCACACAAACATTTAAAGAAGGGTTTTGTACCTTTACTCTCTGCTGCTCCAGCAGAATTATCAGGTGTAGGTAGCATGTCCTCAAAACCCCAGGATACACTGTGTTTACCCCCCAGGAGGCAGGATGGAGAGCCTGGGCCTCCTTCCAAGAGCAAAAGTCTGAAGCAGGAGAGATGCAGAATGGTTGCAAGTTGGGAAATGCACTAAGAATAATTACCTTCCAGATAAAGCAAAGTAATACCCTCACCTGTACAGCACATCTGAGACAGGGAGCTGGCCCAGATCGGTTTGCTTCTGCAGCAGGTGAACTGTGTGGATGAAGGTCTTCAGAGATCCCCTGGAAAATAGTTTGTCAGATTAGTCAGGAGGCCTCAGCATGAAACACAAGTGAAAGCTCATTGTTAAGTATTTCTGGAACTGTGAGTGGAATAATGCTCAGCTTGAATTATGGAGGCTATCCAGTGTAATGTGCTGGGAATTAAAATACTATTAAACTAATCTTTTTTGAATCTGAATAAAAGGATCTTTTCCATTAGGAATGAAAGAGATTATTTTATGGTGCCACCCTCTGCAGGGTGTAATGAGCAACCTACTTAAGTTTGTGCAGTGTGCATTTACTGCTTCTCTTCATCCAGGACTTAACTATCAACTACATTTAAGTAATTCTGCGTTCAGGGAGTCGATCGAAGGAGGGCTGCTGGGATGTTATTCTGGTATCCCCTGAGGTTTGCCTTGGAAAACAGCAAACAAAAAGGAAGGATGATAACAAAATAATGATATTGTTTGCATTACCTATGGTGACAAATATTTGACCATCCATGATATCCGATACTAGCAATTGTACTAAAAATTAAGAAATTTGACAATCATTTTTATATACAGTACTACTGGGAGACTAGGGCTATCAAGGGAAATCCTGCTGTGTCCTCTACAGGGTTGTTTAAATGTTTACAGTGTTTAAATGCTCCATAGGCAGAAATGAGTCAGCCTTGTGTTGGTGGCCCTCTTTAGACTGCACTATGTAAACATCTTATCAACAGTCAGCATCGAAGCACATGGCTCTGTAGTCTCACATCGTGAATTTGCGAACTGTCCCCACCAGAGTGGAGGGGGAGTAAAGCTGATAGCTCTTTAATTAGCTTCCACTGTCGGTGAAAAGGCACCAGGGCTGGATCGTTCCCCACAACAAAGAGAGAAAGAGCTCTCAGCCTCAACAGAGGCTAAACAAAGAGTGGAGAGTTCTGGTTTTGACAAGTCAAGATCAGTTGTCACCAGCAGAAGCCATAGTTCAGGCACAAAAACCACAGGCACAATCTGCTCTTCTGTGGCCTAGGTGACAAATGCAAGAAATATCAAACCAATTATATGAGACTAGCAACTTTGACGTATTTTTCTATTGTTGTTTTTTTTTCATGTAAGCACAAAGGCGTACACAGTAACCCCTTCCTATACACACACAGACAAACTCTGCGTTGGGCCTGTCTTTCCTCTCCCTATTCCACAAGCTGTGGCTGGAGTTACAGCAGTTCCGACTACAGCAAACTCTCTCTGTTTACAATCACACATTTGAGATGAGATGATATGCACGATGGAGTATATGCAATAATAGGAATAGTGTAAACACCGGAGCAGGACTGCAACAGTGTGTTGTTGATCTGAATTCTGAATCGGCCATGATCGTTCATGTTGCATGAACACTAGATACTGTAGGAGGACAGGAGATCAACAAATCCCTTTGGATAGACATGTGCTGTTTGACCTTTGACTTCAAGGGATACCTGAGTTAATGATGTTTAGTAGTGTAATCACATAGCATTTACACGATTTTACTCATTTAATCCCTGTTACTTCAAAAGCAACAGTGGCTCCTCTGTACAGTAAATGTTTGGCCACTCACTCACTAATAACCTTAACCCTGAATATTATGGGTTCAGCTCCCTGTCTACAACAGCCAACATAGGGATCATAGGAATGGTGATGGTGGGACGGCAAGGAAAGAATGTATGGCCTCACCTAGCACAGGCAAGGGCCACGAGTGCAGCAGCAGCGTTTTCCCTCTGTCTGTGCGTGTGGAGGATCTGCATCTGAGCTTGCCCCTGTTGTTGGCCTGACTCCTGGACACCGTCTTCCAGCCAGGAGCAGAGCAGCCCCTCCAGGCCATTGAGGCAGTCGGCGGGCTCTTTGCTGAGGCTGAGCGGCTGGCAGTCCCGGAGGCAAGCCAGCAGTACCTCTGCTGTAACACCGCAGAGCGCCGGGTCACTGCGGGTCTGGGACTGCAAAAGGGGGAAGACCAGCAACAGACCAACACGGGAGGTGAAGGGCGCCTGCTCGGGTTGCTGGAGCAGACCTTGTCTTTTGAGCAAGGCCAAGGTCTCCTCATCAGCCCCTCCAGTCCCCTCTCGCTCCTGTTGCTCCTCCAGGGCCAGCTGCCGCTGCGCCCCCCAAAGGCCACGCAGAGCATTGAGTCGGTACTCCAGCAGGCGGGCGTATGCATTGCTCTGATTCCCACAGACAGCACGCAGACGCTCAGCTAGCTCTACCGGGTTCTTTGTCTCAAATGTTAGAATCTGGAGTGATGGACAGGGGTGGAGGGTAGGAAAGAAGGAAGGACAAGATAAAAAAAAAATTACATTAACAGGAGTTACAACTGTGACAATTTGTCTGCAGCTTTATAAAAAAGGAAGACTGGTCTGGCTACAGACAAATTAAATTTTGCATGTCAAAGGAAAAAAGATGAATTCAACGACAGAAGAAGAGCACAGTGGTGGAGAATTTAAATGACTGTGACATGGATATCAGTTTGTGGTTAGGAGATATATATCTGTGTTGTACTTTACCTAAACCTGAAAATAACTTCACAGAACATTTTGCTTCAGCCATAAGGTGTATCTAAACAGCATGATGATTAAAAAATCTTTTACAACTCATGTTGCTGAAGTACCATCTTCAGAAGAATATAAAACGGCATAGTTGACCATGAGGTGTATTACACTAGTGACGACTAATATTTAAAAAACAAGCAAATCATTTCTAACATGCGTATGACTTCTCAGGGGAACTTAAAGAGTTTCTAATGAATCATTTTCATAGCACGAACCTTTGTGTGTATAGTTGTGTGGAGTGTGAAATAATGGTCAGAGATAGCAAAGCAAATTTGGGATACCCTATCACAAGTGAAACAATGTGCTTCATGTGCACTTAGGCAGCATTTCAGGTATTGATTACACTCTGTGGCCCACGAATCATGGGCTAGAAAAAAAAATCCATTATACCATTTAGCAGGCACAATTTGTATTGATTCAATTTCAGAAATGCTACTAATGTTACAGCAACACTCCTTAACTGGATGCTGGGCCTTCTCCACCTTGCTCTGCAAAACACTGCTGCAAGTGGATAAAAATAGGCAGCATCACAACACCTACGAAAACGGCAGTGGATGACCCAGTCAGACTTAATGCTGGACACAGTAATGTAGAATATAACCTGAAATAAGACGCCAGACTGAGGACTAACAACGAATGATGCAAGGATTCTTTTGGGGCGATGTGTTGAGGTACGATCTCCCATGAGCAGGAGGGGTTGACACAAGCAATTATGGCTATTTAACTTCTATTTGCACCTCCCCATTTCTAAAAAGCTTTAATTAACCCACCTTGTTGTATTTGTTTAATCATATATCTTTCTTCTCAAGTATTTTTTTTAACTCTTTTGCAGGTCACTGTGGTTGGCACTGTTAAACTTCTTAAAAGGGTACCAGGGCAAAGATTAGACCAGTGTAATAACACAAAAACACCTTTAATTTGCGCATGCTGCTAAAATTAACATTAATAGACACACTTTTTCTATTTTGTGCATTTTTCCAGCTGTCAGTTATCATGACTTCACCAGCACGTCCACATTGTTTCTTCTTGTTCTAGAGCAGCTTAAACAGAAAGCACCAAATCAGAGACACTGTCTGGTCACCGCAGGTCTGCTGTAGAGCTTAACAATCTGACAAAACAAAGGCTGTGGGGTAAAGACCAAACCTGCTCATTCACATTCAGCAATAATAAACCAATGGTGTGCAATCTGTCAGAGCTGCCGATAGAACATATGTACTTAAATCAGCCAAAGCAAACAGCATGTGGCTGATGGCTGAACAGTAAAAGGAGCCATCTGCAGCTGCTGCATTACTAAAACTGGTACGACTATAATACTAGTAGAAATAAATCATGTGGTAATGTGAGGAAAGGCAACTAACAAACTGGTCATATACAGGACCAGTTAGATACTCGGCTGAGAGGTGAAAACAAATGAGGTTATGTTGTAGTAAAGCACACAGCTGAATGCACCCCACTGTACATTGTAAAAACTAAATCAAGCAGACAGTGTCTGTTGATGAGCACAAAAGCCTTACACCACTCTCAGTATAGTTCCTGTGTTAAAGAAAAAAACATACTCACATTCAAACATTCTCATCATACAGCTATACAGTAAGCTTAACCACTGCTATGATTTACTCTAAAACAAACCCATGTATTGGAATAGTGGTGCATTCACATACATTTCTTCGCTGAAGCCCAAGGTATTTACAAACTCCTATTGCTGAATTTAACAGATGCAAAACCTTAGAGGTAACTATAGCGTATAGTGTTACTCCCTTATAGTGAAAATCCTGAAATGTGAATTATGCTGTTGATTTTAGTTCAGTAATGTATGTATAATTTACTTAAATAACTATAAAACTATAATTAAAGCTTAACACGGCTTTATAAATGGCAAAGCATCAGTGTAAAACCATATTATGACTATTAGGCTAGTTAAACATCCCTGTCGGTTAGTGGCCAGATATTAGACACTGTCATGAACATGTGACATGAGAAGTGCCACATATCAACTCTTCACAGTGATGGATACTGGCTCTTTTTTTTTTTTGTCATGGCGACATAAGCAAGGATGTAGGGATGTGCATGACATGTACATTGATAGCTCGAAGTTTCTATGAGCATTAGAGTAAAGCATTGGCAACCTAACAATTTAGAAACTTCCGGGTTCTAGATGTTGCCTTCAAAATAAAAGCCTGCTTCACAGACAAAAAAAAACATTAAATGTACATCATGTACATTTAACCTTAGCACTTCAGTTACAATAGCATCTACAATGCACATATTTTATTTAGGGTTCACAAAGTCTTAGTGATGGATTACATGATAAATAAAATGGTGGGCTAAATGTTGGAAATGGATAACTACATGTACGACAACCCCCATACACACAATGTTCAGTCTACTCTTTAATACTAAGAGGCACTAGATTTAACAGCGCTTCTTTGAGTTCAGAAAAGTAAACACAGATCACGAGAGGGGGAAGCTATTAGATGGATTTTCTACACTTGTCAATGGTTGTAAAACATTTGACATTAAGTGGTGTACCTGCAGTTCTGCCTCTCATGAACCACAGGAACCATGTCATCTTCAGTTATCACACATCTTTGGATTAATCATGCCTACTACAGCTTTGTTACATAAAAAATACTGATCTCCACGTAGCTATCTGTGGACCCAAAGGAATGTTTACAGATTGATGAAATTTGAGCAGTCACTTGCCTAGAAGCTGCTAGCCCGGCACTAATAATAAGGTTACAGCTGTGCAACTTGACACCCAAGGTAAATGGATAGCATGCAAAATACATGCAGCACGTCATAACTAAACTGTATCAGTTCTACACTATATTGGGGTTGCCAATTACACATGGATTTGACTTACTGACTTGCCATTAACTGTCTGACACAAGTGTCCATGTAAACTTTTCAAGGTAAAAAATTACATTTCACTTGTGGTTAGATCATTGGCTGGGGAGTGGGATGATTTATGTTGACTTCTATTTTGAAGGAAATTCCCGGATGTGAGTTGACATTGTACTGAAATTGTTGGTCAATAACAAGCAGAGCAGGAAACTTGCAAACGTTAGCGCTACCGTTTTCACTGAGGGTGTGTTGCAGTAGACACTGAAAACATATTTTTACACTCAAAGACATTAAAAGACACCACGATCACGGCAGTGTGCGTGTGTTTCTGAATATAAACGTGCGTGTGCGTGCGTGCGTGTGTGTTTGTGCGAGACGGTTTTCACCCACCTCTTGCTCGGTGTCCCCCTGCTCCGACACTCCGATCTCACTGGGCAGCTCGGCCAGATCTGTGACCCGAATGAGTCCGTCGTGGAGGAAAATTGTTTCCTCCTTCACCGAAAGCCACTGGGACGAATCCACAGCCCCGGAGCCCATCGCTCTCTCCTCCGACAGTGATGCCAAAGGGGTCGCACATTAAAAATTCAGTGACAGAGTGACAGAAACGCCCTAGCTAGCCTGCTAGCGAGCTACAATAACACAACGGCCGTCCCCGTCCGTCTCTGTTATCTGATGGTGTTGTTTGACTGGAGCGGGGAGAGTGTAGGGCTAAAGAAAAAACAACAACGACAGTGGAGCTGTGAGCAGGCAGCAGCAGCGGCACGTCCTGCTCACATAACACCCGTGCTGGTGTCGTGCTAACAGCGGCTGCTAGCTGTCTGGCTGGCTGGCTGGCTCGGTTAGCTGGGAGCGGAGCTAACTTACCGTGCGGTCCCGTCCTAACGTTACCGAGCAGAGTGGGCGTGACACTCGTACAAAATCCGTTATCGCGCTGCGCCGTTAAAACGACGGGGGTTTTCAGGACGAAGACTTCATCTGTAGCGAGCTCGTTGCACGGTTGGAGGCTGGAGGCAGGCGGCTCCGCTGTCGGCCCAGCCGCTGTGTCAGTGGCTGGAGAAGATAATGAAAGTCTCCCAGCTGTCAGTGCGACGCCATGTTTCCAAGGCCAACTAGCAGCTCCCAGCATGCACCGCGGGCCAGAATAAAAGCTGTCAAAAATTCATGAGTTCATTCTGGTGACTAACAGAGCAACTTACTACCACAATAACGATTGTAATAAGAAAAGAAAGAAAGAAAGAAAGAAAGAAAGAAAGAAAGAACTATCATGCAGTCTAGAGATATTGTACAATATTATAACAAAGTTCAGGACGGCTTCTGCACATTTGCTGTCTTTACTGAACATCATAGACTTATCAGACCACAATGAAATAAAATCTAGTTGTGTTATCCTTGACATTAATGGTTTGATTTCATGTGGTGTTAAATATACTGATTTATATCATTTTAATACAGCAATACATTCTTGAGGTCACAATTAGGCTTACAACTAGGCCTACCCTACTTGTACGTTGCGGTGTTATTTGGGAAGGTAAAATGATGCCACTTGTCTAGTTGAACAGGAATGAATGTTTGAATCAGTTTCAAACAAATGATGTTGCCAATTTCAATCTCATATATTGCGAAGAAAAAAACGTCTAAGAAACAGTGATGCAACACATTGTAAGACATTGGAGTTTATGAAAGTGCAGATGAGGTGCACATTGAACAGGTCGAACAGGGTTTTTTGGATCAGGGCTGTGTTATAATTGTTGTAAGAAATATACTTTTGCATGAAATGATATTAGGGGTAGGGGTATATCACACAATACTAAAGTAAAATAAAGGTAGCAAGCTAATAATGAATAATTAATAGCTATAAAAGGTAAACCAAGAAGTTGTTGAACTTTTCATTAAGGATTGTGATGACTGGAAGGCTGTGAGCTATTTTGTAAAGCAATGACATGTCTATTGATGATTTTTTCCTGGCTAAATGAATATGTAGTACAGATAATGGAATGTCTTTGAAAATGCTTAGACACATGATTTTCAAACAAAACAAATGAGTATATTACATTTTCTAAGCACAACTGGACAAATGGATGATTTTCAGTTTTGTTGTACAGTTCTTTATAAATACATTAAATTCACATCCATGGCTTACTCACAAAAATATTACTGGATTCAAGGTCTTGAGTCCCTGAGTATTTTCATTGCACTGCCATTTTAAACCATCAGACAGAAACGGAAAATGCTGCATGAATTTCAAAGCTGTTAAAAGTCATTGTTGCTGCGCATGGCAGCTTAGTCTGTAATCATCTGAGCTGTGCCATATCAGCTTCTCCTTTCAGCCTAAGGCATCGCTTATAAAGGCGAACAGGAATCCCTCTTTTTCTGTCATTGCTTGAATTTCGCACCCCAGCAGTGTCTTTTTCCTCTATCTTCTTAAGTGCCCGAAGTAGGTCTAAGGCTTTACTGAAGCTCCCGGAACAGCTGGAAAAGAAACATATCAAAAAATATCAGGAAAAGAGCCCAATCTAATAATCTGTTATATGGAAGCAAAGTGAGTTGACACGTCAGACTGCTACTGCATGCCCCCTAAAGTTGTCTGAGATAAACATGAAAAAGTATATCTCCACTTTAAACCTTTTTTTGTTGTGGCACTTTTTCTCCCTCGGCAGTCTAAAGCAGTGTGTGGAGACGAAATCCATCAGTAGCGTAGGGAGAACACTGGGTTGCTTGAACCTTTTGATCTGAGCAGCCAGGCTGTAAAATTGACAAAAAGACAAAGGTTATTTACAACATCACATACAGAAATAAAGGGGAAAAACAAGGCAGGGATGAAAGCATATGGGATATGCATTTGAGTGTGTGACTCAGAGAGCCACAGACAAAGAAAGAGAAAGCTGCCTGAGGGGGCAGGCCTTCCTCATTGTTTATAGCATACTATAGATGGGAATGAAGAAGAATAGTCTTACCATACATGCACTTCTATAACCTAAGTGCGAGCGTTACATACAGAAGTAGGAGTTAACATCCAGCAAATAAAATTAAATCCGCCAAATGTTAATGACAAAAAGTAACCCGTTATCTACATGTTGACTGGTCTGACAATGACAGAGATGATAGCTCTGTCTCCATTCAATGTGACAATGAGTCTGCGTTCACTGTAGGCCATTTCAAAGGAAGACATTTTGTCATGTTGCAGCCAGAAAGCCATGAGTGAAAATAATTAAATCATGGATGGCTGAATTCCATTTAGCTTTGTCACTGTAACAGCTACAGTTTAAAGGGACAGTTGAACAAAACGGAGTCATGCTATTAGTTAAACCCGAGGCAAAAAGTGTGCTGTAAAAAAAAATAAAAAAGAAAGGTCAAGGGCAAAACCCTGCACCTGGTAAGCTGAAGTGGAATGCAGCCATTCTTAACATTATTGATCCCCCTTGCAGCAGTTTTCCTGCTAAGACCTGCCAAAGTGTTTAAAGTGACATGTAGGTCATTGATAGGTCATCTAAAGGTACAACTAGGCAACAGGTACATTCAATCAGTTTCATTTATTTTAGAAAGCCTTGTTTAATATGCAGATATGCATATTACAGTTTAGTTTATCTTCTTGCCCCAGTTTCTTCATCTCGTTACAACCTGCAGGTGTAACAAAGAAAGTAGCTCAGGAATGCATAATACAGTCATAATGGTCTGTTAGGGAAATAGCTTTGAGCAACATTTGCATTTTCTTGTCTAAGTGAACCACATTTAAAAGCTGCTTCCAGGGGTGACAGTAGGGTTATGCTGATCTCTTGATACCGTGACCAAAACACCCACCAAAGTGCAAAGCAAAATGTCTCACACATATGAAGTTAGAATTTCCATCAAATCCTTTCAATCCTTTCAAAAGTTTGTTAGATTAATTTGTTTATACTTAACCTGACACAGTAGGGTCCTGTCTAATGGAGTAAGGGTCACAAAGCTGAAAAGACAGTTTTGCTATGAAATAGAGTAATTTGAAGAAAAACACATCTTAGGTAATTATCAAGTTCCATAATGAATACATGCCCCTGAAACATATTTCAGTGACTGTAAATTTAGGAAAAGCACTATATTTGTCATCTTTGAGACTGCGGTTGCATATCTGACTGTACAAATTATAGAGGGGGAAAATTGGCAAAAATGCTGTTGTGTTACCGGCTGGTGCAATCACAGTGGTAGCTGGTCTTTGACTCCGTGTTCTGCAGATGATATTTCTTCTCCAGAGGAGGGATTTGGTATTTACATTCATCCAGATGTTTGAGGCTTTCACACAGGAGCCGATTATCTGCAGGCGCAAGACGAAACACAGGTAATTGTAAATCACCCAAGGTAGCATCAGTGGTGAAAATGAGCGTTCTCTGCCACCTGTAGGGGGCATCCCATTGTTTTTTAAACGGAGCTAAAAAATAAATAGGGTTAAATTAATATTTTACTCATCCTGTCTATCATCAATTTAACAAATAAATAACACATCTTATTTTGATGGGTTCAATCAAATCGCCAGTGAGACAAGTGACTCAACTGAGTGATTAATGGAAGGTCAACATTCAGTTTTGATATGTTCGGCTGATATACCGACGGCTTAGGCATCAGTGCACCTCATTGCTTGTTTGGTATCATCATAATCACTCATAATATATCTGGTTGTGTTGAAAGCAGAAGCCTGTTATGCTGCAAAAGGCCCTAAGGGAAATGATGGGAGCTGCATGCACTCACCTGTTATATTACGTAATGCATTTTTTGCTTTTAAGATTCTGCTCTCCTTTATACTTTGGGCTATGGTATCTCCCATGGACTCCTGGCCTTTATTTTCCTGATGACGAGAGGTCACTGTCTTGAGTTTTGTCGTGATGGGTGAAGAAAATGTAGCTGTGCTCCAGTGTCTTCTCGAAGTGTCTTGTCTGGGTGTTTCTGTTGTGTTTCTGAGCCGTGGGGCCTGAGGTATTGTCACTCTGACTAACAATCCATTTGTAGCTGTTGCAGTTGTAACAGTTGTCATGTGAGATGTTGTTGTTTGCTCCAGACAACTCTTACAACGTGGCCCAAAACCCCTCACAGGCATCCTGGATCCACAACAGCCACTCTGCTTTGCTTTTTTGTGCCTTTTTGCAGTTTTGGTTGTGATGGCTGTGGGTCTCTTTGTAAACAGTGGTGTGCTTTGTGTTGAAGATGATGTTCGTGAAAATGAATGTATGGTCCCCTGTAATGAAACATGGCTCTTCTGTGTGGGGTGAGCCAACAGCCCCTTCCTCACGTGATTCTTTTTTCCAACTTTTTTTTTAGTTGAGATCACTGACTGACTTTTAGCAGGATTTAAACGAACTGCTGAAGGAGTAGTGGTGTGTGTCCGTGGAGTTGGAGGAATTCGGGATGGTGCAACTGTGGACACTTTATGTTGTCTTTTACATCCTCTCCTTCTTGTCCCACTGCTGATGAAAGTGTCTCCTCTAGGTGGGTCTCTGGGGCCGCATCTATGTTCAGTTTTGGGAAACCTCTTGCGTGGGCTGATCACAGGACTTTCAGTCACATGTTGCTTTCCCCCACCTCCTCCAGAGTTATATTTGCTTGTAACATCAGAGGTGTTGAACGGGAGGGGATTTTGGAAGACGGCATATGGAGCTGGTTTGGCTACTTTGCACCTGTAGTGAGTAAACATGGATGTTAAAAAACAGGCCACAGAAAAACAAATCTATTTTTCATTTTTTCAACATTTGTTGTATTTTCAAATCATATAAACTAAATTCCCTGCATATTTGTTTGATTAATCCCTCATGTTGTGTTCATTTCATGTTAAACACTTTTGTGTTCCCGGTCAAAAATGACCGCTCTATTAAGACTCATCATAAAACTGTAATAATACATATATTATCATCATTTGTTTCATTTGTTTTCTTAATCAACTTAAGTTCTTGTGAACATTACAGGTTTTTAATTTTTAATCTGTTATTTATGGCCCATCTGACAAATGAGGATGTAGCCTACTGTACTTGAGCTCAGTTTTTTACACTAATTGTAGTTCCCCCATTCATTTCTAATGGCCAGTCATTTTTGACCAGCACAACAAGGGTGTACAAAAGTTGAAAAAAAAGCACAAAATTGTATGCAAATAAATCTCTGAATCTCTTTGTAGACAAAGTCGTGGAATCTTAGGTCAGTCTGATCACATTAACTAAATTATTCAGAGATAAAACTTTTAAAACGGTCAAATTTGACCGGAACATGAGGGTTAAAGAGAAGTACAGTAGGCTGCATCTGTATTGCTATTTGGGATATCTGTAATTTCAAATAGACTACTTGTAACTAGTGTTGTCCCCAGGAGGTAAACACAAAAAATAAATTATAATCAAAATAGTCTAATTTTTAATCAAATGTCATTAATGGTAAAAAAAAAAAAAAAAAAAAGAAGAAAAAAAAAGGTTGATTCGATTATATGGCTATTTGTCAGTAAGCTGTTGTGGAAACTGAGCAGAGGATTGGCAAAGTGCCCTTCATGATTTTATGAGCTTTGGCAGGTTATCAGACGTGTTTCTACAAGCTGCAGAGGTACATCTGCTGCTCTTACTCCCCATTGGACCATATACCCGCATTTTCCACAGAACCAATGTCTTGCACAGTCGTGTGTGGCAATATGCAGTAAAAGTGGATTCAGTGTTTCTCTTACATTCCCCACCAGTACATCTGGGTGCATCGCTTCTGGTATTTGAGCTCAAAGCAGGGAACCCGCAGGATGTTGAAAAAGCTGTAGCCCACCATAGAGGACACGGTATCATTCACTTCCTGAAGACACTGTCGAAACCTGCAGTGAGGTAGACAAAGAAGCTTTAGTGTTGTCACTCTCTTGCATTTTGGACAAAGGCATCTGCAGATGAGCTAAAATAAACACATCCATGGTCAGTAAATATCTATGAATGCCGCACCGATCTGTCTACACACCCTCTGCCCAGTCCAAAGAAATTATGAGGAGGAGAGATAACATTTTAGCTGTGGCTGAATTCCTAATATGTGTGTGTAAGCTCCTTATGGATGAGCACCAGAGTTAGAGGGCAAATGTAGTACACATGCACCTGTCAGCACTAGATGTGAAGTGAGAAGAAAGCAGACGTCTCTGCAGGTTTAAATAATAGATTGTGAAGGAGGAATGGAATGCAATCATAAAAACAGCAAGCAACATGTTCAGTCTTGACATACAGTTTACCTGAAGGGATGTTTGCAGTGATATATTTATTGCTTTTGAATGAATGGCAATGCCGTATGGCCCCAGGTTCTTCTACTTAAATTGCTTTGTAGTGACAAAATACTCACAGGAAGAGCTCATTTTTTGTATAAAAAAAGTATAAAATGCACCAACTACCACAGTATTTATGAATTCAGCCTTGGAGCAGGTCTGTCCTCATCTGACCGGCCGTGACAGTCAGAGTGTAATGAGGATAGGTCAGAAGCGGGTGTGATTTACAAGTTGCAGGAGTTTCCCTTGAGGCAAGGAAAACGTAAGCGTCCCAACTCAGTATTAGATGCCTGGGGTGGGCATTAGGACGCTCACCTTTGGTCACAGTCACAGTGGGACACAGTGTAGAGGTTGGAGTTGAAGACTCCATATTTCACTGTGAAAGAAGAGATGATGTGCGAGCAGTGGTCGTGCTCACGGCAGCATCTGTCTGTGTCCTCAAACATCCCTGTGCAAGAGAGAGCAAGATGAGACTTCAGTCATTTATCAAATGATTTTAGGTATTAAGACAGCTGCAAGCAGAGACATATCTGATTTAAAGCACTTCAAAGACAGCTAACCTATTGGAAAATTAAAGATGTATGGGCAAGAAATCCACCTCTCAAATTAAAAAAACAACAAACTACTGAGGCACACATCTTTATGACATGACTACTAGGCTATGTAATTGCCAGGCATACTGTCTAATTAGTTTTCTTATGATGTGAGTCAATCTTTGTTCTCATTTCTGTTGATTTTATGGAATACAACTTTTATTTTCACTTTTACATTTTACTTATGACTTTTTATTTGCATTTTTTTCACAGGAGGTGTATTAGCAGATTTCTATTGTAAACTGTAATTTGGGTATAGGCATAGGCCTATAGCCTACTATATTAAGTAAAACAAGTGAGAGACTGCATTGATTGCAGAAATTAGTCCTTCACTAGCCCAGCTCAGTTCAGTCAGTCACACAGAGAAACTGAAACATGTGATGAGTTATCAGTGAGCAAGTTTTCCTGTTTTTTTCCCTGCTTATCCACTTTACAGATCTGTTCTTGCTAACATTAGCTCACAATACCTGCTGATTGCTTGTGTACAGTGTAGTTGTCTACCTGGGGTGGTTGAGTCAGCACAGACTCTGAAAATATTTAAACAAAAGTCCAATGCATCACTTTGAAGACAAACACTCCTTTTTTTCCTTTTTTTTTTTTTTTTACCCCAACCCCTAACACAGTAAAGGATGGTTTTAAGCTACTTCTGCAAGGTAATAGCCTGCATCAATGTGCTGCAATTAAAAAGACTATCCTGTTGACAGGTCCACTTAAATCAACTAACAAATATAATATTGCAGCTATAAGTGAAAGATGGTAATGCTTTGAGGAAGATGGATTTAGAGATTTTAGATTCAGAGTTTTAGATTAGCCTACATTTTTAGATTTGAAATCAAATTAGTTTACTGCATTTTTTCAGAGCATACATTTCATATGGCTCTTAACAAATACACATACATGTAGCCTACCATATGGAAGTAATTCTGGGATGTTTGTACCCATTAACCTTTCCAACGCGATTTCCCATTTGTTACCAATGTCTCCCCAAAGCCTATACCTCACAGGAGAAAGTAAGAAGTTTAACATCTCATTCCTCACCCAGCTGTTCGTATCTTGCCGCTTCGCTTCCTCTGCCGCACCACAGCGTCCCTGGCATGATCAAGGAGCGTTTCCTCCGAGCGTTTCCCTCTGTCCCGTCCCTGTCTGAGCGCCTGGGGAACTCTGGCGCACTGTGGGAGACTGGCGCGCAGGACGCGTCCAGAGCCAACAGTGCACTGCTGTTAAAGCTCCGGGTGGTTTCTTGACCCTGACTGCCGCTTCTGTCGCAGAGAGTACGGTAACGCTCAGTGGCCAGAGGACTGCGGTTTACCTCGCATGCTTGCAGGCGCATGTCTCCGGACCACAGGGTGAGGTACAAGGAGCGCAGACCGGCCGGGTCCTCCCGCAGGAAAGTAATGCGAGTCTGACCATCAGCATCTGCAGGACTTGATCTGACACAGGAGAGACCTGCTCCGACGGCAACTTGTGCGTTTGAAAAAAGGAGCCATGATAGGGAGAGAAGAACTTGTAGGAATCTGCTTTGCATCTCACTGTGAAAGTGGAGTAATAGGCTATAACCAATCCTGTTTAAGACCGAGCTGAGGTTTTAGATTCCTATGCATGAAGAGCACCTGTCTGTTTCAAGGAGCCTGCCTCTGTTCAGGAAAGTCATTAGTGTCTGAGGTTGATGTTGTTGGGTTAGAGGGTCTTCTTATTGGTCTGCTGCGGAGATGAGTCACACCTTACTGCTTCAGTTAGTGTGCATGCGTAGCTTCGTTTATAGGCTAGGCCTACTCTACAGAACCAAATAACACTGGGCTACAGTCTAAACATATTGGAAGGAAGGTGCAGAGCTGCCTTAAAACTGGAGTAGTTTGCGGTTGGTGCAAACTTATAGTCTTGTTGTCCTGACTGACTTATAGTGGCTATATAGGCCTATGATTTTATAAAGATGTCGCACAGTTAGGGCTCATAGCCATAGGGCTCATAGCCATATTCCTTGTTGGACAGTCCCATTCTTTTGTATTTTGTAAACTGGATAACTCTTCTACAAGATGCACACAGTGATCAAATTTACAAGTCTGGTACCTGTTATTAAAAATAGGACTGGTCTCAAGTATTTTATTTCATTTAGGCCTACTAAATGTGCAGCCTGCACATTAAAATTATAGTGGTAGGCTAAATGATATAGAATAGAAATCATGTTCACCTGCATAAAGCAGGTAAACAAAATTTCATTTGATGTGATTTGAGTAGGCTACAAATTATTGCAGAACAACATAAACTTTTATTTTGTAGGAAAAAGAAACAGAAAAAGGTGTGTGTGGGCACATGTTATTCAGTTGACATGTCAACAAAGTGAGGACTGCATGCATTGAAAGTGGAGCCTTTGCTTTATTATTTTGAACTCATAGGCACCCAACGTAACTCAGTCTTGGAGCGTGAATCTGGTGGTTGTGGCCTGGGATGGTATCAAATTGTCCCAGTCCGCCCCTGGATAGTTGCCTGCTATTTGAGCTCATTTAATTACCATTGTCTAATTTATGAGTGGATGTGTTGTTCCCCTTTACCTCAGAATCCATCCTCACTGATCACACACGAGGCTTACTGTCATTTTTCATTAGATTTTATTGATCTGTGTAAACTCTCTGCAAAATCTTTACATGCACAGTTATTTGCAAACATACATAATTCCAGTGCATGCACTATCTATTTACAGATACAGAGATAAACCAAGAAACATTCCACTGAAAGGGCAGAATCAAGTAGAAGACAGCTATAGGTTTAGCTTAGAGAGAAGCCTGTGTGTTTTTTAAAAATAATATATATCTATATTGGTTATAATTTATGTTGATCATCATGTGATGATCACTGTAGCTGAAGTAGCACAATGTAGGACAGCCTGTAAAGCTGTAATGACGGTTGTCTCGATCCCTGCCACAGGGGGGCAGAGTAGTTTTACAGAGGAAACAGGACTCTGGAGGGATTTGAGTGTATGAATGTACAGAGGGCTTCCTTCAAATAATGAGAACAATCTCAGTGTCTGCTACTGATAGAGTTGGATTAGGTCTTGTTCTTTGTTTATGTGCTCAGTTTATCATAAATTTATCTTGTGAATGCTATCAGACCATCTTATTCAGATTACACCGATCATAGTCATCATAGTCATGCAGCATATGGCCTCTTGTGTTTAAAGTATCAACAGGAATGTTATGGGGAAGAAGTGTAAACATTAATGGACTTACAATAGCATTAATTTCTTACAAAGTATATATATCTTGAACCACAAGACATTTCATGCATAGGTTTTTTTGTTTTCATCTTTGCTTTGACATTGGAATAACTTGCAAACAGCTGTATAAATTGAGGTCATTCCACTTTGTAAGGTGTGCTTTCCTTGGTTTGCTGTGATTAGTGAACAAACACACACTAAAGCTTTGAATGACTGGGACGCGGCAGTGGGGAAAGCGCCCTGCTTTGTGCAAAGGGTGCGTTGATGTAAAAGCGGGCCACCACTGCCCCAGGCACACTAGAGTCACGAGCACAGTGCATGCAGGTAAAGCTGCACATACTTATGACATAACCTGTTCCGCCATCTCTCACTTTGAAGCAGAGCAGCCAAATTTGTTACGGAAAACCTGTAAGAAACATCACTGTGTGTGCATTCAGTGTAAACACTGCAGTAGAAAACCTCTGAGGTGTCAGAGTGAACCGCGAGCTTCAGAAGAGAACAGGTAGCAGGTAGGAGAACCCTTTCTTCCCACCAAATCTAACCACAACTAAGAAATAAACATGAAAAATAAACACTGTTGGTCACGTTTCACCTCCTCTAATCAAGCAGATAATACTTCCCACCAACTCAAAATTCACAGCTTGAATAACCATACATAAAAACTCCTAATGTTCAACTAGTGTGCTATAATTTCCAATAACAAATTAACAGCAACTGATGAAAGGTTCATTTTAGCTCATGGTCCACTGACTTATGAATCATCTGTCTATCAGATGTCTATCCTAACCTGAGCAATGTATCAGTATGTAAACATTTCTTCATGGAAATATACACTATGTGCAGGCCAGTGGGCACAGTTGAAATATCTTAAGGTGCAGCTGCGTCTTTTCTTATGTCAGTGGCTCGGCATGCTCAAACAGTTCAAGTGTCACAATACGCATGTTTTAATCACAAGAAAAATCAAAATTGATAACCCTGACAATCTAATGAGTTTCAGGCATGAAGCATTTATGAGCCTGACAATCGCTTTTGACCTCAGACACCATATCATATTGCTTTTCTTGTCCTGTGCCAGTGCAATTCAAACTTTATTTCCTTTAGCGGAGAATGTGTCAAGTTCAGCACACTATTAGCCTATAACATCACTGACAGGCATGATGGTCTTTATGCAGCTGTTCGTCGACAGATGTCTTGGTTACATTTAATGAAATCTCTAATTCATTTATGCCATGATTTTGTCCCAGAGGCAGATTAAGTATCAGCACAGGCAGAGAAATTGTTAATAAGAAGACAGGAAAGAAGAGTATATACTACATCAGGGGTAAAGGATCAATGCGAGCAGTGCCTGTGTGATGGTCAGGTAGCGAGAGAATAGATAAACACAACAAAATGAGTGGGGGGAAAACAAGTGCTCTCAGAGGTGAATGCAAACCAAGTAAGGGAGGATAGCTCATGCTGCACTGGGGTGAAAGAGTGGTTAATCACTAGCGACGTGATTCTCATTCATCAAGGTATGCCAGCGCTCAATCCTCTTGTCCTTGTTCTTCAAACACTCGTACCAGTGCTTCAGCCTCTCTCCTTTGGCGGTGATTCCCAGCTGACACCCACCTGTCGGGGGGAGAAAGTGAGGTGTGAGAGGCAGCGAGGTGAGCGGGGGGAGGATTTCACATCGATTGCAGCAAAGCAGCGGCGATGATCAAATATTTACCAATGTAGTCGTTGGACTTCCCGATATCATAATCCCACACGGAGATATCTAAAGTCTTCTTGGCCAGTTCACTGTGTTTGATGTCATAGCTGAATTCCTGAAATTGAAAGCGGGACATTTAGGCTACTCATGAATTCCAAATTTTTTCAATACCTGAGTCAGAGAAAATATAAAAATACAGAAGTTGGATAAAAAGCTAGTTGCCTTTCACTGTGAACGCTCTTACAAACCTCATTAAACTCTGGGTTTAAAGTCCTCTTTTTGATTTGTGTTTTGCACTTGGCCTTCTTCCCCATGTCAGGTTTTAGACATCTGTAAATTAGACAGACATATGAAATTTCATTTATGTCACATCAAGAGTCAGAGACAGACAAGCTGAATGTACCTCCTCTACCTACATTTTGACATATGGGTCAGAGTAGCCATTAGCATCCATGGCAGCAAGGTGAACGCAGCGCACGACGCCCACAAGGAGGCGGTTCAGCTGGGTGCTGTACATGAGCCAGATCAGGATCCGACCACGCTCTTCCACTTCTCCGCCATCTTTCGCCGACTAAGAGAAGAGAGGTGGAAAAAGAGATATATAGCCGATTAGGATTCCTGATAAGCTTTTATGTCTACTTCTGTTGGAATCTGCCATGTTTAGACATGCTGGGAAATAAAAAAGGCATTGCCTCGTCTTCGTAGAGAGAGATGCCTCTGGCTCCTCCAGCTGTTGCAGTTCTCTTCGTCTGTGAAGCAGGGAACAAGATTACGCCCGGTCAATAAGAGATTCAGACAAGGAGAACAAAGCGCTGTTTGACTACAATTGAGTTTCACTCACAGGGACAACCCTCTCGAGACACACGTTAAAGTTTTTCTTCTGGTTCATCTTCAATTTCTTCAGCGCCACTCGGGTTTCCCCAATAAACTCATTGTGCCCGAACTTGTCTTCATCACAGACAGACAGCCTGTGGAAATCAAACGAGATGCTTAAATCTGCTCCAGCCTTAGACAAGTGGCCTAAAGGTGCATCTTTAGGAGAGGGAAACATGAATGAACGGTGCTACTGCTGCTGCAGCTGAGGGAGTGTCTGATGAAGGAGCATCCACCTGAGGGTCTTACGCTGCATGTCCTCATCCGTCAGGCCATGGTAGGTGAGCGTCTCACTCCACATAGGGTTGCGGGTGTTTCTCAAAGTCTTCGTGCGCAGCTTGTTTGACTGTTTGATGAAGGAAGGATCAGGACATAAGACGTCACAATATCTTTGGGTTATCTTGTGTTGCTTCCAACCAAAAAGTGTTTTTGCACCTCAGACCTACACTAAAGCACAATATACTCACACTCTACTCTACAAACAATGCTCCCTCACTTCAATTTTTACTTGAATGACTTAATTTCCAGACATCATCCGTCCGCCGATTTATAAGATTTTGTCAACTGGGTCCACAAGGTGTCAGGCTTGAGCTGCCAGAACGATCCCTCACCACCCAGTGGGGTCTAAAATCACCACCCTTCCTTTCTTGCTTAGCAGGCTATTAAGGTAAAACAATCTTTAAAAAGGAGTAAATGCTTAATATGGAAAAAAGTGTGTATTTTACCTTACTAGCTCCTGGCAGCAGATGGAGCTTGACATAAGGATCTGCCAGTCCATTTGAATCCATTGGCTTCAGTCCCTGAGGAGAAACAGCACGGTGTCCATCTCATCACCACAAACAGCACAGACCAATTAAGCTAAAGTGCCATTCAGGAGCTTTTTAACATAAACCACTTGATTGCAATTGTGCCGCTGTGTTGCAGAATGAGGACGACAGTGGTACCTTTGCCTTGAGGATGCTACAGTGGAGGCTGTTGCTTTCCTGTTCGTAGAGCAGGCTGAACTCTAGAGAGCCCAGAGTGGCTGAAAGAGACCCAGAGCAGTCGTCACATTAGACCACTGAGAGACAGCAGGTCTGCTCTTGAATAATTTAAAGTGTACATAGAAAGAGATAAAAGGGGATATAAAGGGAAGTACGCTCTTGTAATTAAACAACTCTCCATCTGTGAATAGAAGGGAGAACAAGTGCCAGCCCAGAGTGGTCAGAAAAGACAGATCAAAAAGTAACAAGTGATTTCTTCACCTTCATTCATGAAACATTCACAGCCTTCTTCAGTAAACCTAAACCTAACATTAAGTAAATAACTGAAAAATCTTATTACACATCAGGGTTATGTGATATAAAAGAAACCACATAAATACTCAAATCTCAAAGGGAGGCTTTCAGAAAATAAGGATCTGGGTTATAAAAAAAAAAAAATGCTGAAGTGCTGCCCACACAGTTTTGAAGGAGTTTCATTGCCAAGCATAGCTGTTGGGGGACAAAATAATCAAATGTCATTTGTTAATTTATTTCTTATATAACTGTTAAACTTGTCTGGGCTGAGATTCACTAAGAAAATCACACAGGTTATAACCAGCTGAGCTCCTGTAACCAGTCAGCACCACTGGCCTTTGCTGTTCCCATCATCTTAACTCCAACAGCCACATGAAAACCAGTGCTATTTCTGCCATTTTCCCCTCCCAGCACAGGGGACTGGATCGAACACATGGGGAATCTATATCCTGTCAGCCCCGGTGTATGGCAAATTATTTGTACAGCTCCATATTCCCAGACCTCAATAAAACAAATTAATGCCCAGTCCCCCAGAGAATGAATGCAGGCCGCTTGATGCTGCAGGCGCAAGGCATGAATGACATGGCACCATTCTCACCATGGGATATGGGATACACGAAAGAAAGAAGAAAAAAACCGATTACATAGCTTATACATCACTATTGATTTAGCGAATCATGTCCTGATACACATCTTCCTCTGCTTTAGTTCCTTAGACATCGATTTTCATGCTTCAGTAACATATGGTGTTTATCATTTATCATTTTCTACCCTGCTCAATAGATACTGCCAGAACCATTTTTGCTGTTTGTCGTGACTATTGAGCAATTTATAGATATGAATTGTTTCCAGACAGAAGTCAAGCATCAACACTTGGATTCCCTAAGGGGAACAGAAATGCTGCCAAACGAAGGTCATCAGGGCCCAATACGAGGCTATATTACAATATGTTTGGCTCTATTGACAAAAGAAACACACACCCCATCTGCTTCTATTTACCTGAAACGAGCAGGAAGAAATCATCAATGTCAAGCTGAACATGAGGTGAAATGAAACTAGACACATCAGCCACACTACTCCATGAGAAGCGTGAGCAGATGGTGCACTCACTGGCTTCATCAGAGTCATAGTCGTTGGCCTCCTCCTCCTCCTCGGCTGGGGGAGGCTGCTGTCGGGCGGGAACAGCGGCGTGGGCTGCGGGCTGCCTCCTGTCCTCTCTCATTGCAGGAGGCGCTCTCTGCTCTGGAGGAGCTGCACCGGAGGAGTAAGCACCTCCATCTGGACCTACAACCACAATGGATCACATGAGACTGACTGCACCAAACGACCCCCCCACTGGGGAGCCAGTATTTGGCCAATGCTTGAGGCTTGACAGAGATTGTTTCCTAGCTGTCTCTCACCCTGCTGGGCCATGCTGACTGATGCGGCAGGCTGCGGCCTGGAGCTCTGGACGGGAACCATCTTCTTCATCACCACTGGGCTGCCCTCTTGAGGACCAGCCCCACCCGTGGCCATGCTCACGGCTGATGGTTTAGGGGCCACAGGTGGATAACCAGCACGGCCCTGCGGCTCTGGTCCTAAAAATAAAATGTGAATAGCGTAATACAGTAAACACGCAGACATACGCTATACATTAGGGAGACACGCATAATCACACCACTCCAGGCCCCTACTGCAGTGGAATCTGTAATACTCCCTAGTCCCTCTGCATACTTTTGATGTTGCAGCTTTTTCGTTGCAAAGGCATTGACCTACATACATTACAACAAGCTGTGTCGGCCGACTATCGACTACTGTACATGCAGCAGCCATATATTCCCTGTCTGCTCGAACTACCCCTCTGTTTTATGGGCAAATCGCATTGCGCAGGTAATCACGCTGAAAGTGCAAAATGATACAATGTGACCCATCATGCCAGCACCACCTGGAGGCTCATCGCATGTCACAGCGTGCACCTTCCGACAGCTTAATTGAGCTCTTCACCCCCCTCCACTGCAACAGTGGGCGGTAGCTTACTGCCAAATTTGGGAAGCTGATAAAAGGTTTGATGCTTGGGAAAAGAGCAATGAGAGGCGGGATTGCCAAAAGACTTGTGTACAGATGCCGAACTAATGAGACTGAAGAGGTGGCCCGTTGGAAAATAGTCAGACTGAAATTAAAAATATATATGCTGTATATCCCTGGTGTTTGAGTTGACACGCCTATTTTTATGGTCAAAATTGTAATTGTATATATCATAAAAGCATGATGGGACTTCCAAAATGCTGAATGTTGTAAAGACACATCGTTTGTAGTTTATACAGTATAGCGCTTTCTACTCAGGTTGTCAGATGTGAGTCTGCCAGGGGAAACGCCCACCCAAGGGCTTTCAGCTTAGATGCTATTTCCATAATATGTCCTAATCTGGTTTTATCCCCTTCTGAAAAGTATCCTGTTTTGAGGAATTTGCACACTCGCTGTAGTGTTTAGTTTATTTCCTTCCACAAAAAGTGAGTTGAATTAAATTTCCTGTTCAATATGAAATCACAACAGGCAGCACTGCTGAGAAATGGAAGTCTCAGATGCAGTTTGGGGTCGTTTGGTAGATCCCGTTGTAAAGATTTAGAGGTAGATATTAAAAACAGAAGCAGCAGCAGCCTGACTCCGACCTCAGAGAGACGCAACGCAAACCAGCTGACAATCTAAACAAGACAATCAACAATGGTGAAAAGCTCCTTCCAGTCACCTCATGAGAAAACTCACAATGGCTGAAAAAGAACCGCAGACAAAGGCTGGAGAGGGAAATCTTGGCTGTGTTTACCTGCTGGTTGTGGCTGGGTTACTGTGTCCCTGGGCCCAGAGGCTGGAGGCCCCTGGGGCTCCGCCGCCCCCTGGGCACCTGTCTCTTTAACTTTAGATAATGCCATGGGCTGCGGCAGGAAATGCTTGGGAAAACCTTTGAAGAACCATGCACCAGACCTCTTCCACACCTGAGAAAACAGAAAAAAAACAGATAGCGAGTTACAGTTTTTTCCAACAATTCAGTTCTGTTACGTGTTCACTGGTGTGAAGAGCTCACCTCTCGCTGCTCTCTGCAGATCTTGCAGAGCCACACGGCGCGTGGCCGACTGCTGCACTGTGTACCACACTTGGTACACATGTTCTGTACGACAGGAGAAAATAAAGACTTCTGCCATTTACAGTCTCATTACATATTGCGTGACCTATTGTGTTCTGTGTGAATTGCGGCGGTGGAGGACTGGTTAGTTTTCCCCTTGTAGTAATTGGCTGACTCGTTACCTACCTTTTTGCAGTCCTCACACACCACTGAGCTGACCCCAGGTGAGCCCAGCTGCTCCCCACACAGCAAACAGCGGGACAGTCCATCCCCACACACAGTCTTCTTCATGTCGTCCAGGCGGTTTATCAAGCGCCTGTAAGCATCACAGAGTGAAATCTGACTTAAAATGTCACTGCTGATTATACTAGGTCCAAATGTGTGCGTGTCATCAGTCTCAACAGGTCAACTTGTTTTCACATACGCATATCGTGGGAAACCTCTGCATGTTTCACAGTCTCTTACCCGATTCTCTCCTGCTCCATGGCCTCCATTTTCTCGGCGCGGGCGATCACATTGTTTATAATCTCTTTCTCTTCATCCGTCAGGTCTTGACCAGAACCAGAGCCTGGCTTCTTAGTCCAGTTGCCCCTGTCAATCAACAGAGTCTCCAGTTGAGATGACACTAACTTTGATTTTTCTCTCTGATGATATCAAATTGCACATTTGCATACACACTTAACATTCAGTGTTTGAACAAACAGAGCGAACGCAGTGAATGAATGAACTGAACATTCATCCACAGCGTCAGCATCATTACCCAGCTCTCTGAGGAGCTAAAGAGCAGAGACACACAATGAGGATGAGAGGTGGTGGAGTGGGAGTTGATCTACTTACTGCTCCTTTTCACTGTGTCACAGATCACACATCAGCGAGATGTTATAGGAGAAAGAAAGGAGGGCACAGTTAAGTGTCGATGTCGCCGCCACAAACGGTTGACACAACAAAAAACGCTCTGACAATCGTGCTTTACCTGGCGTGCATGTTCCTCTGCCTGTCGTTGGACATCCAGCGATCCGAGCTGCTGCTCATCACCGTGTCCGTCATGCTGCGCTATCGCAGTCTGCAGGTGGACAGAGAGAAAGACAGAGATTGATTCAGCCTGACACAGTCAAACCAACTTTAACTGATCGCATCTCTGGATTTAGAGCTCTTAAACACTGTTTTTATCAATTAAGTAATTGGGCTCAAGATTGTTGTCTCACATGTGATTTTACAGCTATCTTCTTTCCTTCTCTCATGGTTAAACAGTACCGATTTAACTGCCATGATGGACAGTGCTGACCTTGAATTGGCAAGTCACCAGATACATTTCCTTTACTTGCAAGTTGCGACATTGATGTAAAGCCAAATGAATGATGACCACCCATTGATGACCTCCGCAAGCCAAACAACTGATGCAAAAGAAGAAAAATCCATAATAGTTTCCGGAAAAATAATAATCACTGCCTCCCCTTCCCCTTCGTCCGTCCTATGAATTTACATGCCACGACTGAAATAGCAACAAAATATCAGTTACCAGTGGAAATGTAAGCACATTTCCTGGTGCCAGTTTTACAGCCGAATCAGTGCCATCTCCTCCTGGCAAGTCTGTTTCATCAAAATCTTTTCACAGACATATTTAACCAGTAGATGGACACAGGGAAAACATTTCCAAGATGTGACACACAAACCTGATGGACGTGGAACATATGAGCAGAAACTACACAGATGGCTCTTGCATGGATGGAGTTGTTTAGTGCACGTGAGGCAAAGGGGGTAAAACTGATGATAAAGTGAGACCTCCTGCACATTAGTGGCCACAGTGAATGAAGTTGGTTGGATTCATTTATATTTTTATGTGCCTTCTGAAATAAGGGCTCAGGAGATAAGGTTTCACAAATTGGGGGTGGTAAAGGCAATTATTTTAGCAGCTGTAAGTGAAACTGTGAGGAAACTGTGAGTCTACACATTTCAAAGCAGCAGATGGTTCCATATAGCAGGAGGGGGAGGTTAATTATTATATATGGGTGGAGTGTGCTTTTACTGACGGGAATGACTAAGAGTCTTTGTCTCCGACGTTTCCGATTGTTCACAGTGTGGTGGATGAAGCTGGAGTTTTTTATCCAAAGTGATCTTTGTGTATTTACAGTTCTCAACTATTTTTCCAGGGATGCTGGCTGGGCTGGGTGTGCTGTTGGGTTTGATAGGAGGCTGATGAACAGATGTGTAGGACGTTACCATCACTCCACGTGGTGAAACTGAGTCTGGTTTTTTTTTTTTTTTTTTTTTTTTTTTTGCAGGGCATTGTTGCTGAAGGGGAGTCTACAAAAGGCTGTGTCACCAGAGTGTTTTAAGTGCATGATGACGAGAGATAAGCTCTTGCAGTCGTTTGTGTACATGGTGTGAAAAACAGACTGACGACACATGCCAGTGTTAATGACGGCAGAGGGAAACAGTGAGCTGTCAGCTGTTACCAAAGCCCTGTCCATATGACACATCAGCAATGTAACTTAACCTCAGAGTGACATGGAAAAGATGATACAAAGATGTCAACAGGGATCGCTGAGGCGAGTGCCTATAGGCAAGACTGCTGTGTGTGTGTGTGTGTGTGTGTGTGTGTGTGTGTGTGTGTGTGTGTGTGTGTGTGTGTGTGTGTGTGTGTGTGTGTGTGTGTGTGTGTGTGTGCCTCTTTGCAACTGACTTAGAGCTGCTCCAAGTGTCTGCCAGACAATATATGGAGGGACACTCCAGCCAGATGCTGGGGGAATACAACAGCGTATGTCCTGAGGGGAAGTACCAGCATTCAGAGAGAAGCAGTGCGCTCTGAAAAGAAGCAACAAGAGGAACTAAAAGCCTCTGGAGCCTCAAATATGGAGAAATATGATGGTGCAGGATGAGGAAAGTGCAGGTACTGTGTTGAACAGATTGCGAGAGATACAGCAGGGAATGCATGATGATGATGCTAAAAGGAAAATCAATACGTTTCACTTGTCCAGCTCTTCACAGCGGTAAAAACCTCGCACTACGGAACCTTGGAGAAAGTTAAAGAGGGAGTGAAAAGGGAGGGGTGCGACTCGAGTCTGTCTCCTTCGTTCAGCTGCTCGTATAATGCTGCGTAACATCAGGGTGCATACCTTTTGAGCTCTAATCTGTTGCTGCACTGCCTGCAGGATTCACAGAATAACAACAAATTCGCTGAGCTATCAATAGCCACTCTGGGTGTGGGCTTCTCCCTCTGATGCTGCTGCTGCATCCAGCCAACGGGAGCAAAACAGTCTTCAGGGAGCTTTTGTCTTTGTTCCCACTTTTCAGCAGCGATCTGACGGCTCAGACGCTACTCCAGCTGTATAGTATATATATTGTTTACGCTGGGGCTCTCGAGCATGACCCTGCTTCTCTTGCCAAAATTAATTATCCCACTTTTGTCGAACAGGATTGTCCTGGAGAGGTGCATGGAGAGAGAGAGAGAGAGACAAATGGGAGGGGGCATACAGACTTGGGCTGGGTAATCACTGACTCAGACAAGTCAGAGCTCTCTGGTGCTGGGGAAAGATGTTACTGCATCACAGAAGTGCACTCTTTGCTGAGGTGACAATCCAATTAGCATTCAGGAGATAGTCTGAAGAATCACATCCACTTTTTTTCCTCATAAAAAGCTGTCAGCATAGGCTTTGATGCCTGAGACATAGAAAAGTGCTGCTTAGTTTTAATCTACCGCACAGCCGGAGAGGGTGTTCATGTCAAAGGGCTTTAAATGTCCAGATTCAAATATGTAAAGGCCAATTATAAGGGACTGTCTTGTGAAAAATGTCATATTGATCCTCGTTATTCTGCCGTTATGTCACCAGTGACCCTCAGACTGTCATCCCCTGTGCTGTTGATCTGCGTCATCGGCGACTTTGTGTAACAGTCATCTTGTGCGTGTTTTCCTCCCATGTGAGATGATTCAGTCAGGTGGTGGGTTTTTCTCTGGAGAGGAGCTGATATTTTCAGTTTTCTTCTCCTTTCTTTTTATTCTTTACAAAAGGCCAACAAAGTGACGTGCTGCTCTGCAAAGTGGTCCCCAGCAACCGCACAAACACACCAGGCATGACTTGTAACAGATCATGTGTAATATGACAACAGGAAACACCAGAGGGAGAGCATTTCTCAAGAAAAGTCATCTGCTTGATCGTTGTAAGTCATCCACCCAGAAGGATCTCCCCCGTACAGAATTCCATATGGGGGTGGTGAGGACCAATTTAGAAACCTGTGTCTCCTCCTCGGGGGCCAGAGAAGATATAGTCAATACAAATCTGCATCTACAGTATGCATCCTCAGGGATGTATCTATGCACAACTCCCTGAGCGAACCCTACACATTTTCCATCCATTTTTAGAAACACAGACCTGCATTCTCCTTGGATACTTGAAGCGTGTGTAACTAGCTTCAGGTTTTATCAGGCTCCTTCACAGATTAATGCTGTTATGTGACTCTCATTAACAGGTGTATGACTCATTACTGTCTGTCAAACACATGACTGGAGGAAACACTCACCGCCAGCGCCTTGTTATGGCTGACAGTTGATGTTCTTTCATTTGGTACTTGCTTGTGAAGACGAGAAGTGAAGGAAGCAAGCAGAGCGACCACAAGTCAGCGGGGCATTGATGGATTGATCCAACAGGGATGATTATGGATACAGCACTCAAGAGGGGATGGGGACAGTGGGTAGAAGGTCATCTCCCTTGTACTGAGATCAGCAAAACAAAGGCTCTACACCAGTGTTTTCATATCATGATCTAGCAATTAATCCTGTTGCTGATTCACAGAAAATAATCAATCCCATGTTAAGTGATTTATTTAAGAGGAATGCCAAACATTAAGCTGCTGTCATGTCGTGTATGGATGTGCTGAGTTTCCCTTCTTTGGTGTCACCCTATGAGTATATATTGATTATATATTGAATATATTTTGGCTCTGAGATCTGCAAACTATGTCACTATGGGGCCTGGAAACCTGTGCCAGGCATTTTTCACAGTGTTCTCTGTGACATTATATGGACTAAATGATCAATCAAGTCATTGATAGACAGTGACATTGATGTTAAAGTAATGAAAATAATTAGACTAAATGCAGCTCTGAATTTTTATTGTATTCAACAGTAAAACAAGTCTTTTACGGCTGGTTCACGACACTAATGGACAGGAAAAACAGTTTTACATGTGAAGTGAACAAACCAGAAAGCCACAAAGGTAGACTGGCCTATATAGACTCAGCCCAGTGGAAGCTGATATGTGTCAAATTGTCAACAGGAAGCACCAAACCAAAGCAGTTTCGTATCTTAAGGTTGTAGTTCTGAACCATATTGGCCCAATGCATTAGCCTCTGGTTGCAGTTATACATATGATACAGGAACATCAAAGGATTGTGGTCAGTGTAACAGCAATATTAATGTATTTTGGCCACTCCAAAGTGCTTGCCACATGTTCAAAATGTGAAAAACACTTTTCATAGTCTTTTAAATTAAACAAAAGGAGGGTCTAAATGTTTTTACCCACATCAAATTAAGTGCTTCTTGAGGTAACACCCTAATCAGCCACTTTACTTCCTGCTTGAGCCTTTACCTTTTTCTCCTCCTAGTTTTTCCCTCTCCAGCTCATGTGGTCTTAACTGCCCCATTTCTTTTGCCTCGATCTCTGACTCAAGTTTCAACTGCAGCTTTAACTCTAGCTCTCTCAACCCTGGAGCTTTATCCTCAGCTACTTCCTGCTCTCTCTGCCACAACCTGGTCTGCTTCATGCATCAGTCTCCTCATTTGGCAGTTCAACCTTTACGCACATTACAATATGCCCTGATGATCAATCAAACCACAGTTCTTCTATTCTTAAATTGCCCTGAACACCAGTACCATAGTGGTCAGCTACAAAGCCAAGATCTAAGCACTGCAGAAGAGTTGCTTAGCGTCATGGGGCTCTCACAAAGCTCTCCAGTTCAAAAGCAATGATGGCAGCACAAAAACAAATACTTTGATAGGAGCATACACACTGAAGTTACACTTCCTAACCTGCTAACCAAAAAATGCCCTGCATCCCCAGGTAGAAGAAACAGACTAAATGTCCCACTTACTCTGAGCTTGCACAAAGGGGAAAAAGAGAGCTGTGCTAATAATGCACAAACAAATTACAGCTCACAAGCAAACAAGCACTCAAAACTGTCCCTTGAGCTAAAGTTTCCTTAGCATGGGTGCGCACAATAGCCTACACAAAGGCTACCAAGTCTCCGACAATACAAGGGTGAAACAAATTAGACAGCTTTAAAAATGAGTGCTCAACACTAAACCCCCCAAACTACAGCTCATTCACACACAAAGCTGGCCTCACAGGTCATCATGGGCATGCAGCCACATCTTACTCTTAAGATTTGATAAAACTGTTAAAATGTCTAACCGGGCTATGCTAGAACTAACCCAGTTCCCTGTCTAACTCTGGGTTATTCAACTAGGCTACTTATTTTGACCTCATTAACTAGAAAC
The DNA here is from genome assembly GCF_905171665.1 of Trachurus trachurus. Taxonomy (NCBI): domain Eukaryota; kingdom Metazoa; phylum Chordata; class Actinopteri; order Carangiformes; family Carangidae; genus Trachurus; species Trachurus trachurus. The sequence goes on from NC_139895.1 coordinate 27,596,465, forward strand.
TAAAGGACTGGATTTCATACCCCAGAGGAGCGCCCATTATTATATAATATATAATTATATAATATTTAAGTAAATTAACCAGATACTTTTAAGGTACTATATGGCATGTATATAGTCAGCCCACAGATTTAACCCTATCAGAGCAGGTAACTGTCAAATAGTCAACAGGAAGCACCAAACCAAAACAGGACAACACCTGCTATGTGCCCTATTTGTAGATGTATTGAATATAGTCATGTTGAAACACTACATGATGCTTTACTTAAATTCCAGGGCAACAATTCCCTCGCCATCTTCCAGGAAGGACATTTCTAAAATGGGTTAATGAGAATTGGAGATCAATGAATGCACAATTGGTTTCACTCTAATTTATCCTTTCATTAGGTTTCCATTCGTATTTTGTTGCCTCGGGCTAAACCTTACTTAGGCATAATGGAGGTCGTCTTGAAACTCTGCTGTTGCCAGCACACAATCGTTCACCGACCCGAACCAGTGGCCACTGCAGAGTCCCTGTGGACTCAGATCAGCAGTTTCTTCCACACCATTTTTTCAAGGTGCTAATGCTAAGTAGATGTCACACTTGGTATTCATATCAGAACACCAAAAGTGATTTAATAATCCTGGTAAAACCATACACATTTTTGTCAGGTAGCTGTAACCATTAATGTTTCATCAGCTGTAACATGCCGTGCTTTTTCCTGTCAAAGACCCAATAATCCTACAGCCCATACACACACTCTCTCCCTGTGCTGTGAAAAATAGCTCAGCTGTAACATTTTTTAAACTTTGCCATTACTAAGCTCATACTGCCGTGTGGATTTCCATTCATAATTTATTATGTTGTGAAACTATGAACAGCGTAGTTACACCAAGCAGCACTAAAAGGATTCATCTACCCAAGAATAATCATTGTGAAAAATAGATATTTGGCATAATGGTAATGTGTGGCTGTGTCTTCTACTCTTGTTTACCATACTGCCAACATGTTGTTGTTGTTGAAATTATGAAATATAATATACAAACACCCAACAGTGCATACACTGTATACATTTTACATTATAGAAACCAAATCTCAATCTAAATAAAATGAGAGGATAAAAATAAAATGTTTTGTTTCATTCTAATATTTCCTCCGCTACCATCTGGCCTGGCAGTAACTCAGATTTTCTTATGTATTATAAAACAGGACACAGCCTGAGATCCTTAGACAGGAGAGTCTTGGCTGGTCTACAGTTTTGACTCAAGTCCTGTGGTGATCTGGAACATCATGCCTGAGGAGGGAAGACTGAAAAAGTCAATTTCTTTTTCATTTTAATCTCCTCCTCGTTCACATCTATAAATACGGAGCCAATCAGGAGTCCAATTTTCCAATATGAAGCAGAGGACAGAGGGAAGGCAATTTTCAGATCAGATTCAATCACGCTATCTCCATTTAGACCTCAATGCCTCAACGATAATTATAAGCACAGAGCTTGTATGATTGAATAAAGAGATGACATTAGGAAAATGACTGTAAATCCCATTAACGACTATTGCTGTGTTATTGTTGAATTATGAGTCATCCACAGGCCTTCAATACAATGTTCTCAAAAACATGAGCAAGTTGACAATACCTTGACTCACACGTAGGCTACATGTCATCAGAAAGTACAACCTGCTTCTCCTCCACACACACATGTGGGCTGGTGATGCTCATGTCAAAGACATTCAAGGTCTGTGCAGACTGTTTTCAAGGACAGCAAACTTTCCAACATCAAAACTGATACTGACAAGGCCACATGAACAAGTTGTACACTTAGTAGCCTACACTAGGACACCCTTCTAAAGGGGTTGTGAGTGGAAATCGACTTTGTTCCAGCAGTAAAAACTCATTAACAAGCACCATCTGTCTGCCGGTCAGTCTACTCCTTTGGTCGAGACCAAAATGTCTCAGCGTCTATTAGGCAGATTATCACAAGCAGACATTCGTTTTCTCAAGAGGATGAAATCGGCAACAGATCTCCTAACTTTGGGTTGGCACTCTCGCCTTCCAGCTTCCGCCTCCTCATCTGGGTTTGATTCCTGGACCTGGGGACCCTTTCTGGGTGGAGTTTGCATGTTCTCCCTGTTTCTGCGTGGGTTCTCTCCAGGTTCTGCAGCTTAGTTAAAAAACATGAACGACTCTAAATTAACCATATATTTTTAATTTGAGTGCGCGTTGTTCAATCAGCCTTGTGATAGATTGGTGACCTGTCCGGTGTGTGCTCCACCCTCACCCTTTGTCGGCTGGCATTGACTCCAGTCCCCCCTGACCCTGCACAGAGGATGGATGGACAGACCAGCTTAATTTTTATATAGCGATACCCTGGTTTTAGACCAAAAACTAACGCCACTACAATCAGCCTCAGCAAGTGCGAATTAACGAATGCTAGGATGTTAAAACACTGAAATTAGATGGTGAACATGTCACATTTCATACCAGCTAATCACCATGTTAGCATTATCACAATGAGCATGTTAGCATTCAGTTAAATTAACACTTAGCTCAATGGTTAAAAAAAAAAAAAAATCTTGAACAGGGCTGTTGCTAGGAATTCTGGGCCCCCTGAAAGAATACTAAAGCGAGCCCCTGCCCCCTGACTTTTCCACTTTTTTTTCTTAGACTACGTACGTATTATCATTTTTTATCTAGCCTACTTTGTTTTGATGCTAATGCAGCATTGTATTAGTCAGGGTCTTATGCAGAATAATTCAGTCAAACAAAGATTAGACTACTGGGGCCCCTAGAATTATCATCACCTTGCTCCCCTATACAAGCTGCTGATCTGCTAAAACAGGAAGAAATCAGGATGGGTGATTGGATGTTAAAGAATTAATTTACATTCCTCTGTCTCTGCGTATTGATCGTTGGATCTGATAGACTAACTCTTCACAGTCAGCTGCTGATGTCCAATGCTCACACAGCAGGCCTGCAGGGTGAGTGTGGAGACGGGGTAGGAAGGACCAAAAAACACAAGGTATCCACCCACTCCCTAGTTGCGTGGCGTCCAACTCCATCCATCCCCCATAGAGGACTGTGAGATGCCAACACACTGAGAGGCCTGGGCGAGATTGTAAAGCGCTGCACCAAGAAGCCCTCCACTGCAGGAGGAAAACATCACTCAGCATTTTTTAATTATTTACAACTCCCACCCCCATTGCCTTACACCCTTTAAGGAATTAGTGCACACTGTGTGTACTCGTATATTTAACAGACATTATGCACAGAACGGGATAAGGGAAGAAATAGATGACATAGGGCCGGACAGATTGAAAAATGATTGAGCTCTATTTTTGGAAACAGTGCTGATGTTTGTTGGTCTTTTAGGTGCGTGGCATTGACAGATTCGACATGTTTTCACTCAGACAGTGGCGTTGACAGGGACCATCTGTGGAGCCATCTGTGAAGACTCTTCACCTCTCAAATGTGAGAGTGTGTTCCACCATTTCAAACACACTCAGCTACATCCTCTAGGCAGGCATGGCTCCAGGTCCCGCATCGCTGGAGAACAAACAGGAAAGACCATCCAGTGACCGACAAGCTACCATGCTGTTTTCCTGCCATCTCTGTTGGCGCAGTCCAACAGACCTAAAGAGGTTGGGCAGGCAGGCGCAGTGTTCATTCTTAAATTTAACACAACACCTTGCACTGAATGAGCAGGGGGTATCTTATATGTCACATTTCTAGTAAATAGAGAAAAATCTCTGCTGACCCACATGCTGTCCTTCAGTGTTTTTGTCCAAGCCTTATTATAGAACTACAAAAGTAAACAGCTATTGGACACGGAGCACTCAATTAACTGCACTCCAGCAAGAGCCTGCAGTAAGTCTCACATTTGCTAAGCTGGCGGTGATTCATCCTTGTATGTCCCAGAGGTAAGAGGTGGGACTTTGAGAACTGGCTGCTGATGCACTGGCCAGTCATGCTCCTTCACTTTCCTCCCATCTTATCTCCAGGAAACAAGTGCTAGCAGACAGGGCCATTAAATCAGCGCAATAAAGGTCTATTGAAAAAAAACAACAACAACACTGTGCATCTATTTCCTACTAACCAGACGTAACCTACAGCTGCTGGTCTGTTGAGATAAACTACATGCTTTCCAACATATAAAGAAACAAGATCTACCAGTTCCTCAGTGTGATGATTCTTTTGCTCCGCTTTGAGGCTCTGGCACCGTTCAGCAGCCGGATATCTGACCCTCCCTTTTGTCCCCCCAGCAAACCAGCAGGTACAACACCCCGGGGTGTTTTTAGCTGATCTCTTTTTGGCGAACGAGAATGTGGTCTAGTGTGGAAACACTGCAACATGAAAAATTAGCTTGGCCTAACCATGGAGACAAAAACCCCTGTTGGGAAGCTTGGCTATGTGACTGGAAAAGCAAAGTTTGTTTATTCGGACGTCATTCTGAGCCTCTGGGACAAGAGCATTACTGCAGCCACAGCATTATGCACACAAGTGATTATGATCATTTAAATGTAAGTGTCGGAAACTGTGAGTAGTAGGTAAGAAATGTTGCATATAGATACTGGTGCGTACAGATTCAATCACAGTCTGCTTTGGATTTTTAACTCCTTGCTCTCCTGGGGGGACTTTGTTTAAAGACCATATTAATTACATCTGCCTTTTACAATGTGCCACAGCATTTAGGCAGATCTTATCGCATGTTTCACGTAGGCCAGTGAATCGATTCCCATCCACTGCTCTGATGAGGATTTGAAGATGAAGCCACTCCCTTCTGAAGCTGCAGCCACAAATGTGAGAACAACGTCTCTCCAACTACACATATGAATAAATGCGCTCAACAGCGGACCTCAGAGAAAAACAGATATTTAGAGCACAACATGTGATTTGGGCTCTAAGCTCCATATATGGATTGTGAAGAGCACAGACGAACATGGAGTCATGCACCTTTACCAACTGTGGCCATGGTAACGGCAAGATCAGAAGATGAGAATCAGAATGATTAAACGCATGTGTGTGTGTGTGTCCACCGGTCCGTGTGTTTGTAGTAGAATGTACCTGTGCCGAATTTCAAAGTCCATGCAGGAGAGCAAGTCGATACAGAAATAATAGTGTCAGTGGATCATCAAGAAACGTGGCAGCACTTTGTCAGAGATGAATCATCTGGCTTGGATGGTTCTTAACAGTCACAGTTGAAAAGACAGCATGGTTAGAGAGGAAGACAAGCTGAAGACACGGGATTATGGGAGCAGTCGCCTTGTATTCTTCAGCTTTAAATAATGCAGTTAGTGTGCAGAGCACTTACTTCATTCCTCCATCTTTTTTCACCTTTTCCCTAAACACCCATGTTTCCTAGTGCTCTGCATGCCTTGTTCTCTCTTGTTTGATCTTTCCTCTCTTGGCCAATTTCATTCTTCCTCTGCGCAGAAAATAGTGAGAGGCTGTCAAACAGACAGAGAAATACAGAGGGAGAGGTACCAGCTTAAACAAGGGTGTCGTCCAATCACTACTGTGGGTGCTCATGTGCGAGGAGGCAGCTGCAGATATCTCTCAGACTGTTCATTCAGTCTTTTCTCCCCTCCCCCATTTAATCCCCATGCTTCAGGTCTGTAGGAGGAGTTGGAGATGGTGGAACTGGGAGGCGGATTTCCAGCTTCTATTTTCTGTCCCACTCCTGTGCGAACACCAGCAGAAATTAAGTGGACAATGTCCAATAAGTCTGTTTACAACACACACAATTAATGTCCTGGTGTAACAACCCACCGGTGCAGGATGAGGTAACACTATACAACAAGTAGGTGGCTCAAACACCTGTCCTGTGGCACAGCTGGAGTTGAGCGCTGCCCTGCCCAGATCAGCATTTGAAGGCACCACTGATGTTTTTTCCTCCCAGTCTCCCAGTCTGCAGGCACATCAAGCCCCAGTGTGCGCTCCTAAAAAATCCTGCAGCAACGCCCAGGGACCGCAACCACACAGTCTCCCCCATGACTTACCAGGTCTGTTTTCTTATATCAGATCTGCAACAAGGAAGCACCGTGTTGCAGTAGTACAGCCAGTCACCACTCTTATTTTAATTTTTCTTGAAGGGGATCAAAACCAGCCAGGCCTACACAGGTGTTATATTTATCGTCCATTCATGAATGAACTGAGTACATAAGCATAACACCAAAACATGCCGTAGTAAATCAATGCAACAATTCAAAATAAGAGGCTCTATCAGTGCCTCTGCGTGAATGAGATGAACATCCTGCTGTCTGCTGCAGAGCAATGTTTCCAGTAGGACATGTCTTCTCTAAAACAAATGAATCAATCAAATATCCATTTATATGACTGGTGCCTCACATATATTAATTAGCAGCAGCTCCATGCATACTGAGTGCATTGCATACATTCACAAAAGCATTAATTCCTCCCTTCCCTTTCAAATGACTCAGTGGGAAACATGCTCATAAACATAATGAAAATGTGTTTCATCCCAATTAATAAATACAAGCAATGCAATATGTTCCCTCGTAAGAGATTTCCTCTAGTTGCTCTATCTTGTGAATGAAATGCTGCATTCATTCAACTTGTAAATGAGAAATACTAATGCTCTGAGTCACTGGGCTAACGCACAAACCTCACAGTAATTTTCGGTTGAGGATGCAATGTTTGAAGATCCTTCGAAGGAGATCGTAAAAAAAGAAGAAAAAAAGAAAAAGAACCTACCTGAGAATGCAGCTCCGTCTCTCTTCCTCCTCTCTCAGGGAGCTGTCAGGGAATGATGCGGACTAAATTTCTGTGCAGCGCTTAGATCCGACCACAGAGTCAGTCATTGCGCATGGTGCCTGTCACCAAAACCCGTGTTTTATTTATTTATTTATTTTTTTCCTTCTTTTGCGTGGAGGAGTAGTCTGTTGGCTGGAGGCACGGCGGATCTCCACAGTGCGTGGGAACTGGTCTTCTTCTCTCCTGCGTGGAGAGGATGGAAAGCCCTTGATACCCTGGGAAGGAAACCCCTGGATCTGAAGTGATAACACTGATGCTTAAGTGGACAGTCATCACCTGATCAGATTGTCTCTGTAGAGGCGCATAGTGGCTAAATTTGTCTCATCGCCCATCCAACTCCATTGAGAAGTCACTCACAGGTTTATAAGATAATGGGTTGACTGTGGTGGTTCATAGTATTTTTAATTGATGGCATGCTTCAACATAGCCCATAGCCTATAGTCTATACATTAGCCTATACAAGGTAGCCTATGGCTGTTGGAAGTTGTTATTTGACTGAAAAGGGTGATAATCGAATTGAGCTATAGGCTACAAATTCTATATGAAGAGCCGTTTACTTTTTTATTTTGTGTGTTTTTTAAATTTATTTAGGCTATTTAATCTTGCACAATTATTGACCACCAGACAATTGACAGAAAACACATGTGGTATCCTTAATTGGATTAGCTTCATGTTTCCTGATGATAAACTTTGCAGATACCTTCTTTCCAGTCATATGAGTTGAGTAAATATATTGTTTTGCAGAAACAAATTTAATCCAGAAGAAACAACCACTGAAATCCACGACGCCAGGGCATGCCTCCAGTTATGCTTTTACTGTGGAGGCATTGCGCCATCTAACGGCTCAAGTATTAATTGCACCAGGGAAAGGATGGAAATCGCCAATTTTCGGTTATTATATGATACGTTTTGTGTGTAATAAGAGCGGGGTCGGTATAAGACGATGCAAAAACACAATCGCAGTGAAAATAACTTTGATTCACCCCATATTGAGCATTTTAAACTGTTAGGGTAGTTTGCCACACCTAATGACAAGAAAAGACTGCAGGCGAACCAAGAGGATACCTGCTTCGTACTTCCGTGTTCGCGTCACTAAAAAAAAACCTCAAAATACGAATGGTATTCACGCCTGAGGTCTACGCATCCTATCATCCCATCTAAGACATTTTGACCTACACATAACCGCAGTAATATGAGAAGGAAACTTCAATCAAAACGTATTTTAGTATTAAGTTGTCAGAGCACCAACTGCGCAGGAGGTGGACCAAATGCTCTTGGTTAGCTGCTGCTCTGTAACTGTTTATCATAACCATAGGCCGTTGTAAAACAGTGCAGACTAACGTATACAACGTTTACATAGTATAGAGAAGATTAAGAAAGCAGTCGTATCTTTTACAATCCTCCGTGCTGGGTTGTGTGTGAACTTCCCCGATATTATTGTAGTGTGTCTTTGATTGCATCGTCTTTGGTCATGTGACTCAGTTGTACAGCTGCAGTCACCTGATGAGTTGTGTTGCTAGTGAGGAAAAATGGCTGCCCACTTGTCGTACGGCAGAGTCAATTTAAACATTTTGAGAGAAGCGGCTCGAAAAGAGCTTCGAGAGTTTTTGGACAAATGTGCGGGAAGCAAGGTAATGGACACACACAAACATGTAAAACAATGGCCGAAACAGCGACAGTTAAGGTAGTCTCTTTAGCCTCGATGTCAACATTACCATGGAGATGCTACAGGGTGGACACAAATCACAATGTTATGGTTATTCTGTCTTGAGTGTTGATACAGTTCAATAACATTGGCCCTGATAGGAAAGCTACAAGCCTATCTGACTGTGAGTTGTAGTTTTTGTTTAGGCTGTAACGTTACATCAATGGTTTATGGTAACCATTAGCTAAATGTGACCACATTTACATGATGTTTCATTTCCTGCTTATTAACTGTGTGTCCTGTTGCTCTTTAGGCCATTGTCTGGGACGAATATCTAACAGGACCTTTTGGACTGATAGCTCAGTACTCTTTACTGAAGGTAGGTGCTCCAGCTGTGCTGTTGCAAAGTATCACAGCAGACATGGCCCAGATAAAGATTCAGATGCAAAGGCATAATAGCATTTGATATAGTGTAGCTTAGTCTTTTGACAACTGTTGAGATCAAACACATGTATGCTTGTCACTTTGTTTTATAGGAACATGAAGTGGAAAAGATGTTCACTCTCAAAAACGGCAGGCTCCCGTCTGCTGATGTCAAAAATATCATCTTCTTTGTCCGTCCCAGACTGGAGCTTATGGACATTATTGCTGAGAATGTATTCAGGTCTGTTAATATGACTAATTTTTAATTTTAAAATGCATTTTCTCAGTGTCAAAGAGTCAAGTATCTTCTTTGTCAACTTTGTTTACTGTATTTGAACACCTGTCCGTCCTGGATTGTTCACCTTTAGTGAGGATAAGATGCACTCAAGAGACTTCCACATTTTGTTTGTGCCACGGCGGAGCATGCTGTGTGAACAGCGGCTGAAGGAGCAGGGTGTGCTGGGCTCGTTCATCAACATCGATGAGTACATCCTGGACCTAATTCCCTATGATGGTGACCTGCTCTCCATGGAGTATGAAAGTGCTTTCAGGGTGTGTTCAACTTACATTTCCAAATCAGACATACACCAACCAGTCTGCTGCTTTACCAAATTGTTGTTTGCAGTGTGTGTCATTTAATTTATTAATAAAATCATTATTCTTGGTCAAACTTGTGGAAATATTTTGAATTCCATACATCATTTTGATTTGTGGCTCTGGTGTATCTCTCAAAGTCATAATATATTTTTTTATTGCCTTTCATGTCATTCAGGAGTGCTACTTGGAAAATGACCAAACAAGCCTTTACCACACAGCCAAAGGCCTCATGACCTTACAGGCGCTGTACGGCACCATTCCTCAGATATATGGGAAAGGAGAATGTGCACGGGTGAGTATGGTGCAAGGTGGAATCATTTTATGATAAACATTGTTCTGTATTGAAACAGATAACTGCAAATGGACAGTTGCTCAGCAGCAGCCAGTCGAGTGAATTTATCTGAGAAAGAAATCCTCTGCTTGTTCTCAGCATGTTGCCAACATGATGCTGAGGATGAAGAGGGAGTTTGCCGGCAGCCAGAATCAGATCCTGCCTGTGTTTGATACTCTGCTTCTCCTGGATCGAAACGTTGACCTGCTCACCCCTCTGGCCACGCAGCTCACCTACGAGGGTCTCATTGACGAGATTTACGGAATCCAAAATGGTCAGAATTAACATAACCTTTTGTTTTATTCCAAATGGCCAAATGCTCAGTTATATTTACAGTTATGTTTGCATTTCCCTTCATGTTTTCTGTATGTCAGCTCCTTTTTTTCGGCTATATCTTTCTTGACAATTTTGGGCAAAATGATTGACATTGGCAGCATTATAGATTTTCTTTCAATTAGGAAAATAATTAGTTAAAACAGCCACATTGATCATATCATAATCTTGAGGTGAAAGGCATCTATGTTATTGGCTTTCTGGTTAGAACAGTATTTTAATCATCATTTGGTATGAGATTGTTGAGTTTGACTCAAGAATAACATGACAGAAAAGCAATCAATTTCTATTAGTATTTACTGCCAGCTCCTGTTTTTTTTTTAATCGTCAAATCTTGTTTTTTTTCTCCCCTCTGCCTTACAGGTTATGTCAAGTTGCCCCCTGAGAAATTTGCACAGAAAAAGCAAGGGGAAGCAAGTAAGGATTTGCCCACAGAGCCCAAAAAGCTACAGCTAAACTCAGCAGAGGAACTGTACGCAGAAATCCGGGACAAAAATTTTAACGCTGTCGGAGCAGCACTCAGCAAGAAGGCCAAAATCATTTCTGCAGCCTTTGAGGTTGGTCTTGCTTTAACTTTGCTGGTCCCTGTGTGTTTACCTGCTAAATGTTAAGATAAAATGTAGTTGATATCCTGGGTCACTTCCTTGGGCTGCAGTATACCACTTTCAGACATCCAGGCACCCTGGCTGTGATCTGCTCTGATTTTCATTTGTGTGGCATTTTACAGCAAAGGTCATAACAGAAATCTATGAGGTAAAGGAGGTGATGACAATCACCTTAGATAAAGCACTAATTGTTTAAGCAAACTCTTAATCAAGCCAGCCAGACATACAGTATTATCATTCTCATCAGGCCAGAACTCAGAAACACTGGTTCCAGTACAAACTACATTAACAGAGATGGTTGATAAGTGAAGTTTAGCAGCATTAGAATCGACCCTGGAAAGCTGTGAGTGTGAGCAGGCTGCTGCAGGGACATGTTGTACATTTTGTCATACCCAATCCTGTTCTTACACGTTATGTTTAGGAACATTAATTGTGATAATTAAATTAGTCATTTAAAAATTAGTCAGTAATCATTTTAAATGCTTTTGGTCTTGTCCCTCACAGGAGCGCCATAATGCCAAAACAGTGGGAGAAATCAAGCAGTTTGTGTCTCAGTTGCCTCATATGCAGGCAGCACGAAGCTCACTGGCTAACCACACCTCTATAGCAGAGCTCATCAAGGACATCACCAGTACGTAATATTCCCATACTTACCTCATCAAATCTTATGTCTTTTTCATTAGATTTTGGACACATTTACAAAATAAATCTTGAGATTTGTAGAAATGTGTTTATTATCCATACTTGAGAAAAATAAGCCATTGTCCATGAATGTTCTAAAGTCTTATTGTTTATATTAATGTCGTTTGACATTTTCTCTCAAGGATTTTGGTAGTCTGCAATAATTTGATGTTGCTTCCACAATTTTGTTAAAATTTGATATGTTCATTAAACTAAAGTCTCTTGTTACAGCATCAGAGGCCTTCTTTGATAATCTGACAGTAGAGCAGGAGTTTATGACTGGAGTTGACACAGACAAGGTACTATTCAAAATATCCTAACTAATTTGTCAAACAGTTTTTCATTATCATTACTTTTTACATTGATATGCCATTTATCTGCAATTCCACTACATTGTTATATATTTATTCAGGTGAACACATATATAGAAGATAGCATTGCTCAAAAGGATCCACTGATCAAGATTCTGCGTCTGGTGTGCATGCAGTCTGTCTGCAACAATGGCCTGAAGCAGAAGGTGTTGGACTTCTACAAGAGAGAGATTCTGCAGGTGCAGATGCCTTTGCCCTTACATTCCTGCTGAACAACAAAAGAAAATAGTGCACAACTGCTGTGTACTGTTAGTTGTATAAAAATAATAATTCAAACTGGTGACCGATTTTTCTCTCTCTTTTTGTTTTTGTTTAGACCTATGGTTACGAACACATACTTACACTGAACAACCTAGAGAAGGCAGGTCTTTTGAAGCCGCAGACGAGCTCAAGGAATAATTACCCCACTATTAGGAAAACCCTGAAACTGTGGATGGAGGATGCAAATGAACAGGTATGACATTTATGGAAAGAAGAAAGAACTTCGATGATTAAATATATGTCTTGTTGAGGGTTTCAAGAGGTCTTTAACGTTTTATTTTATTCCCTCAGAACCCCAACGACATCTCCTATGTGTACAGCGGCTACGCTCCACTAAGCATCCGACTCACCCAGGTCCTGGCCAGGCCCGGGTGGCGCAGCATCGAAGAGGTGCTGAAGATGCTTCCTGGCCCACACTTTGAGGAGAGACAACAGCTGCCCGCCGGGCTTCATAAGAAACGTGAGGCCCATTGCCATCTAGGTCTACTGTTTGCCCTGCCGCTCACTAAATAGAACAAAAGTAAACAGCCTCCTGCCTGGTACATGTAGATAAGACACAGGCTTTGTTTCTGTTGAGTCAAATGCAGAACAACAGCAGATTGATGGCACAGGGCTGACAATACCACAGAGCCTCTGTCAGTGTTTGTCTACAGCCTAGATAAAAAAACATACTATGCTTGATTTGACAGTGACCACCGCTGCCTTCATCCAGTTTCCCACCATCTTCTCATATTGGCAGCACTGGGTGTTCAATTGATGTGAATAATGAATTTAATTATACACTCAATATGAAATGTGCTAATTAGAACTGCGAGTTTGGGCATTAGACAGTTGACTTGTTTCCACATGCCTGCTTTAAACTGGATTGGAAAAGGTGATAATAGAGGACTCTAATCTAGGGGGAGGGTGACGGCTAAATTTGTGTTTTCACATTTCAAAATATGGTGCGTAAGCAGAGGGAACTTGGCCCTCTTTTACATTCAGCTGTGTTTTGTTAGAGGGAGGGATGGCTGGTTTACCATGTCAGGAATGTGTCACACGATTCATAATTCTGTTCAGTTTAGCGTTTACATTGTATTTTTGTGCTTGACGTGTGTCTCCTTTCTTGGTCATACAGGCCAGCAGGGGGAGAATCGGACAACACTGGTGTTCTTCCTCGGTGGCGTGACGTATGCAGAAATAGCTGCTCTTCGTTTCCTCTCTCAAATGGAAGACAGCGGGATGGAGTACATTATAGCCACCACAAAACTCATAAATGGTACAACATGGGTTAAGTCCCTCATGGACCGTCCTGAATCTCAGAGCCCCTGAGTCACCTGCATGTACACCTGGCCACATCAAACACCGCAATCCGTCAGAAAACCTCAGCTGCTGTTTTATGTCCCTATCAGTGTACTGCAGGTGTTTCATTGATGTCTCTGCTGGATAAACAGCAACAGGCTATTTAAAGGTGCCCTGTGGATTTTTTTTTTTTTTTCTTTTCTTTTTTTTTGTTGTGTAAACAAAGTTGTGTTTTCATTCTGTTACTAAGACACATTGTGTGTATCTTTGAGGCCTTGCTAATATGTTGAATGCATTAAGCCATTTTTTAATATTCAAAATTGTGCATTGTTATGTTTTTTGCTCAACTGTATAGATGTTTTCTTTTTACATTAGCACCACCAACTATTCATACAAAGCTGGAATAATGTTAAATGTGCAGCAGGAATGTGTATCATGTTGTGGACTCATGCATGTTCATGATAGAAACAAAATGCTGGCCCACTTGTAAAAACATTCCTCCATAGTGTTTCCACTGATCGTAAACTTCACAGGGTACCTTTAATTTTTTTCTAGTCCCCAATTTGCTGCCATATCATATAAAAATGGTTTAATCCCACTGTTTGCACACATCCATTTGTGTTCTGTGAAGCTACTGTATATATGTATACATGTATGATTAAATCTTTTGGATGTGTAAAAGATAAAAGATGCACTTTGATTTTCCATTTTTGGAAGCTTTTATTGGCAGATTTCTCTTTGGCTTTTCCTGGCATACAAATAGGTAAATAAAGTCTTAACTAACTGAAATTAGTCTTGTGTTACTTGGTCATTTTGACCATTGTTTTCTGGATATTTTTTAGGAAAGGCAAGCCGGCTGTGATCAGTCAGAGCAGATGAAAGGCAGGGATGGGAGTGTATCCGTCAGCAGTGGTCCAGCTCTCTGAAGGAGCAATTAGCACAGTAACAGGCCTCCCGATCAGCCGATAATGGTCCTGTGCTGTCTGGAGAGCTCAGCCCATGGCAGCCCATGATTTGACAGCGCAGGACGCTGATTGAATTAGGAGGCCATTTGCTCCATGTTCCGGTAGAGGATAACTGTGCTGTATGAGGGTGTTTGATCTCTCTCTCTCAGTCAATACCGTATCCGTGCCTTAGACTATGAACATAGGGAGCCCTGCTGACAGCACTCAGATATTTTGGTGAACTCCTCTTAGGTAAATCTTTGTTGATTTCTCCTATTTTGATTAGCTAAAATTACCGTAAATCTTGTTACTATTGCTTGATGGCCAAAATCTTTCAGTAAAGCAATTTATTTTTTTGAGGAGCAGGTGCACTGAGGACTTAAACTCCCATTAGATCATTCCCAGGGGATTTAGATGCTTGTGATCAGTTATTGCTTTTGGCTCCTCCTCTGCCATAAGAGCCTGAAACGCTCAAGACAGCACACACCAACTTGGACTTCAGGGCTGGGAGTACAGGAGCCCACTCTCTGATCAGCCCCTGCCTTGCACCAACAACACCAAGGTATGATTAGTTTTGATCTTGTCCGTGATTCATGCATGTTTGACATTTTATTAAGTTAAATCCTGGCAAACCTTTACCACAGTAATACTATATAAGTAAATACATTTTATATACTAACATTTCCTATAGCCTACAACTACTTTGAAGAAAACTCAAATGAGTGCATTCAGTGTTACTCAGCATGTTAGCCTACATACTCTTCAGCTTTGTCATGTCTATGAAAATATCTGAGACCTCATGAAAGATCAATGCGTAAGATGTTCAGCTGTTCACAATTTGTCTCTGACTGTACACAAACAAAGTGGATCAATAGTGAACCGTATTAGGGTAATTTACAGATAAATTATTAACAGTATTCTTGTGACAATGCAGCTTCTTCAGCTCCTGCTGGGCTAGGAATAAATCAATATGCACTCAGGATACAAATAAACACATTTAATAATACATTAAGTGTTCAAAATAATGTCTTTTCAGGGAACAAAGAACATGTATTGAATGTAGTTTGTCTCTTCTCCATGAGAACTTGGAACATTTTTGTCTGAAGTTTGTATTTGATTCTGAAATTTGACAAAAGTGTGTGTTTGCAGAATGGGTCGAGGTGAGAATATGGGACACCTGACTCAACCTGGTCGTAGGCAGAAGATGCAGCAGGAGCCTCTGGATGTGGAGCCTTTGATAATCCGCTTCCTCCGGACATTCAAGGAAATCCTTAAATTTGTCCTCTTCAGCTACACTGTGCTGTTTGGGGCTCTGCTCCTTGCCAGATGGACCACTTACTTTATGGTGGGAAAGTGAAAAGAGAGCGACTGTTGAGGAATGAGACTCTTTTCGCACTTAAAGCTTCAAGCTTAATGAAGTCCAACCTTCTTGGGATTTGTGAACTATGCCGTTCGCGTAAATTGTTAATGTATCCATGCACAGCTGGAGTGGTCACGCTTGTTTTGCTCTGTGATTCACACTTGCATTGGAGCCCACAGCTTTTGTACATTGTTCTTCATTCTTTGTCTTAATAATCAAGACAAGGTGTCGTTTTACTAGCCAGTTTGCATCAGTTGCATTTGTTGAAAATATGTTTAAATGTGCAATCTAGAAACTGTGACATCTGCTAAGCTGCAAAATTACCAGAATGAAGCTATAAACATGTTTGTATCTTGTGTAACATACAAAAGCTGTATTGTGTATCTTTAAAGCTTTACAACACATATGAAGTTTGGCTAAATGTTTTAAATAATGTCAACGGGAATAATATAAAATGTAAATAATATATATAGGCCTAATCTGTGCAGATGTTGGGGTCTCTTTCTCTGTGATGGTGCTACTTTCTCCCAAATGCATTAATAATACAAAGGTACCCTTCTCATCACATTGTGGGTGTTGACAAAGAGAGTCTGAAGGCTCCAAGTTTAATGAATTTGAAATACATTTTGGATTATTAGAGCCAATTTGGTTGACAATACTGTATAGGCATTGAGGCAACACCTACAGGGAGTCCTATCTTCAACTTCTCATTTAAGGACTTAATTATTTCACTCTATATTGCAGTTATATGTTTCTAAATTAAATGAACAAAAACAGGGGAGAACCTGCAGGCTATGCTGCTGATCATGAAACTGCTGGGACCCAGTTCAAGTTGCTGAGGCTGTTGTCACCTCTCTCTCTCTTCCTTCCTGCTCCTTTACTGGCTCTACATTACACTAACCAGAAAGCAGAGGGAGAGTAAGTAGGCATTATACGACATCATTTTGTAACAGCAAAGAAAACACAGGTAGGCAGTATAAAATGAATGATAGCTTGGCTGTTTCATTTTGTGCATGCAGCCACATGAATCACCTGTTAAGATCTTACTGGGAGACAATAATTAAATAAAGCCATTGTTAATGTAATTACTTCCACCTGTGCGTAAATCTGGGCCTGGTGCCAATTATTATGTCACATATAAAATTTCTGACCCCAGTGCAATGTTTGTCCTCTTCCAAGTGGCATCCAGTAATGCAGGTGGTAGTTGCCACTGTAAGTCTTATCTTGTTCTTATCTCATGTTGTGACACAAGATCCGGATGTGTCAGTTTGGCACAGACCAACCTAAGTTCAATGTAGCCTACAGCCAACATCAAATTAATTTGTTTTTGAGTAACCCCACAAAAACTTAAAATAAAATCAAGTCAAACATATAAATAAATACTATAAGTAAAATAGCCACTCACCAAAAAAAGGGTTAGGTGTGATGTTTATTAACATCATAACTATTTAACCTAAATATAAAATAGGACCTATCAAACGAATCTACATTTCTAAATCAAACGCTGTTTAAAATCAGTTGGCACTTTTATCACTTCACTTTTGCTGAATTCACCCTGCGTGCGTGGGTTAGTTTGATTTGGTCCACAGAAACAATACACACGGGCGGGGTTTAAGCTATTAAAGGGTTTTTCAAAACAAAGTCCCTTTAACTTTTCATTGAAAACGAAACGTGCTTTCAATTAATTAGTCAATTGTTTTTCAGAGGCAGAAAAAAGACCCACATCGCTGACGGTTCATGAGCCAGCCAGGTTGAAATTTCACGGTCCCCCCGCACCGCTCCCTCCGTCTGAAGCCTGCTGAACGCCGCCCGAGTTGCGCCATTTTGAAAGTGTAATGCTGGGAGAGGCAGAGGCGAGGGAAATCTTAAAGTAGAGTGCAAAGTCTAAAAGCGACTACAGCGGATTGAAGTTAACTTTCTTTGGCTGAAAACAGTTTTCTACCGATATATCCATCGGACGTGGGACTTGTGCGGTGCTCGGACTCACCAGCAGCCGTGCCCGCTTCATTCCTCC
Source organism: Trachurus trachurus (assembly GCF_905171665.1). Classification (NCBI taxonomy): domain Eukaryota; kingdom Metazoa; phylum Chordata; class Actinopteri; order Carangiformes; family Carangidae; genus Trachurus; species Trachurus trachurus. The sequence goes on from NC_139895.1 coordinate 27,614,059, forward strand.
ACTGCTCCTTGGTCAGAACCGCCCAGCCGACCGGGTCAGCAGTGCACTGCTCCAGCCCAGGGCCCCAGCCCGCTACAGGGATCCCCTCTGTCCGAGTCGCTCACCATGGCAGGTAAAATAAGAGAGCAAAGACTGCGAGAGAGTCTCCGCTTTAGTTTTTCTTCAGCAGCCTGTGTCCTGTCCTGCACAGAGGATGTGTGAGTCTCTCCTGTTGTGGTCAACCAGCGCAGGCTAACTAGCAGGCTAGGATACCTCCAAGATGCTACACTGTGTGCCACTGACAGCGAAGTGGAAAGTGAGCCTTTTCCTCAACAAACGTGCTTAAAATACTTCCAGTGATGAGGGGTTGTCTGCAGCAGCGACCATGTATGATTAGTGTGATGTTACCTGTGGCCTTGCTCTCACGACTATGTGTATTTTTAGCTTAGTTAGCACCAGGCTAACGCGTGTAAAGTTGTCATTGATAGTGGTGGTGTGTTAAAAGTTGGTGTTGTGTTTTGTGCAGGGGCCGGTGGTGGGAACAGTGATGTGCAGTGGTGCTTCTCCCAAGTCAAAGGAGCCATAGACGACGATGTCGCAGAAGGTAAGTCCATGTGGTGGTCACTGCCTGGTCACTAAAACCTACTGTCTGGTGCACATCCCGTGCATGCTTGTTTTGAAGTTAGCTTCAAGTGCTAGACTCAATGTCTGCGGTATTTATAAATATGAAAACGTGTATGGCTGACTGCTATGACAGAGCATCAGTCTGGCTGCACTGAAGTTAAAGGATTAGTTGTCTGGCACATACTTACACATAGCAGGCCAGTCACTGACTGGTGAAACTGGCTCATGGCTGACATTCATCTATTTTTGGCACAATTGCTGCAAAAATATCAACAGTCACTGCTTCTATAATTCCCCTGTGTGCATTTGTCCAGTCTGTGTTATGTAATGCTTGCATGCTTGGGAGTTGAATGCATGTTAGAATTGAAATGCTGCAGCTTTTTTTGTTGTTGTTACCACTGTAGGAAAAGGAGATTACGTAAACAAGTAGGAAGTAAGTCAAGCAATACGTTTATTTGGTTGAGCAATGAGTTCACGCATATGGAAAGCCATTTTAGTCATAATGAAATAAATGAATAAATAAATAAATATAGCCATGAAATGAGTCCCGAATTAAATAAATAGGATGATAAATAGATATAAATGAAATATAAATACATATATTTTTATTTTAAAAACAACATTTTTATTTTTCCAGGAGACTTTTATTTCCTAATGTCACATTTATTTATTTCCGGTTACTTTTATTTCATAACATCACATTTATTTATTTCTGGGGACTTTTATTTCATAGCATCACATTTATTTATTTCCGGCGACTTTTATTTCCTAACGTCACATTTATTTCTCTCCTCTTTTATTTCATGCTGCAATATTCAAATGAGGGGGCGGGGTTATCTGGACCCTTTCAGAGTAAAACATCACACCACGGCCTATTCACCTTATTTTGCGCTGGATCTAGTGTGAGGAAGTGCTGTTGTTGTGAATTGTTGAACAATCCACTTCCCTATCCACTTCGCTATGTGTTAGTACTGGTACTCTGGTTGAGAAGAACAAGTACTACGTTTACTGTACGTGTCTGCTCTGCTCTTTCCTAGAGAAGCAGTAGCTTACGTGAGTTTGTCATTACCGGCACGACACCGGTCCCGTTGCTGTCGGACCGCAGTTGCCCTGCTAAGCCAGACCGCAGTAACTACCGAAAATTCGAAATTGATTTTTTTGTGAAATTGAACTTGTCAATAAATGTTTTATCTTGTGTAAAATTTTCAGCGGTCAATGTTGCTCAGTTTTAGAAATATGAGGTATGAAAAATTGCAGTAACTACAAAATCACTCTTGAAACTAAGCCAAACCGCAGTAACTGCGCAGTTTCTGCACTCTGCCTCTTTTCCCCTGTACTCCAGCTGTAGTTACTGCGCTCTATTACACACCGCTAGCCAGTTACGGTAGCTAGCTAACGTTAGCTTCGGCAGGTTTAGCACGTTAGGGACGGTTCGGACCCCCCCCCCCCCACTCCGAAACACCGCTGTTCGGACCCTCGGACCCCCCCCCCCGCTATCCATGGTGCTGAACCGGTGACGTTGTTTACACTGTGCGCCTGTCTGTGAAACGTGCGCTGCTCAGGGACTGGGCAGATCTGTCCCATTGCTTTCTCCCCCACTCCGTTATGGGAGATCCACCGTCCCACAGAGTAGAAGAAATACCGGTAGGCTACACTTTTTTTCCCCCTCCCCGCTCCGCTCAGCGCGGCTGAACCCGGCTTGTATGAGGCTTGAGCCCACACGGGCACGAGTCTGCTGCAGCCCCCGCTCCTGCTGACAGCAGATGGGGGAGAAAAAAAGACATTTCTCTGCTCTGATGCTTTGGTTGAGTTTAGGCCATGAAGAAAGAAGTTTGTTAAGTTTAGTAAAAAGACCAGGTAGAGGCTAGACAGGCTAGAAGCATGCTGGAAAAAAACAATAACATTGTAGTTACTGCACTTTGCCGTAGCATTACCTGTGTATTTATTTAAGGAAATCTGGCAGCAGAGCGCAGTATGTGCTTTTTAGGGGTCAAATATAAAATATGTGGTCGTATATTTAATTGCATAAATATTACTTAATGAAAACCTGTCAAATCTAGGTGTATTTTCACTAATCTACCTACAACACATTGGAAGGCAAATCAAAAAACTTTAAAGCCATTTTCTCAGTTTCACTGTTCGCGTAGTTACTGCGGTCTGGCTTAGCAGGGCATATGATGATTTACACAATATATCCCTGCCTCTCCACTTTGTGTTCGAGACACACGGCCGTCTGCTCTTTACCCAGTTGCTGTGGCAGGGACATAATGCTAGACATAGCTAGCTGGTTAGCTACACAGCACATAAGGCAGAGAGATGTGTAACAACAACAGAAACTAGAAAAAACGAAATATGTTTAAAACACTATTCTCCTCCCCAAGTTATTGATCAAGTTGCTCAGTAGCCGTCAACAATTCACAACAACAGCACTTCCTCACACTAGATTCAGCGCAAAATAAGGTGAATAGGCCGTGGTGTGATGTTTTACTCTGAAAGGGTCCAGATAACCCCGCCCCCTCATTTGAATATTGCAGCATGAAATAAAAGAGGAGAGAAATAAATGTGACGTTAGGAAATAAAAGTCGCCGGAAATAAATAAATGTGATGCTATGAAATAAAAGTCCCCAGAAATAAATAAATGTGATGTTATGAAATAAAAGTAACCGGAAATAAATAAATGTGACATTAGGAAATAAAAGTATCTGGAAATAAATAAATGAGGCGTTAGAAAATAAAAGTCTACTGGAAAAATAAAAATATTGTTTTTAAAATAAAAATATATGTATTTATATTTCATTTATATCTATTTATCTTCGTATTTATTTAATTCGGGACTCATTTCATGGCTATATTTATTTATTTATGCATTTATTAATTTATTTCATTATGACTAAAACGGCTTTCCATACACGCAGGTTACGCTTCAAATGAGTTTCACAGAGTGCATTAATGGCCTGCTTGGCTCTGCTGGTATGTGGCCATGCAGATGTCCTTTTCCTGAAACATCTACTGCAAGTGCACACATTACAATGGAGGAACAGGGAATTTAATTCAGTCAGTTGTGTTGCTCAAAGCATTACAAGTTTCTGAGGTTTGTTTACCCAGGGTAATCCCCATTCAGGACTTCATTGTATTATTTTCAAATGGTTTCCATTGAAAACTTCTGATGGCACCGTCTGTTGTCTGTTGATTGTCCTCACTAACTGGAACAAAGTGTCTGGAAAGATGCTGCTATATTCCACCACCTGCATGGCTAGATGATCACAAAGACCATATTTTGTTACTAACTAATTCTTGCAGTGGATTATTTTAACATTGGGATAATGACTATGAATAAGGGGGAAAAGTTCACATTATGCACACTGTCAGTTTAATATTCACAGAAAGACCAGTGGCAACACCCCCCCCCCCCCCTTTTTTTTTTCTCATTGCCAATTAGTAAATTCAGAAGTGCCCTTATGTTTTCAGTACATGATGGACTTGTTTGTGTGCAGAGGACTACACAGCTGTTTACAGTAAGCTTTGCCCGAGAACAAGTATAAATGTGACAAAAATACATATCAGTGCATAGCCCTGAAAACACCACACTACAACAGTGTAGTAGTTTCATCTGACCCTTGTGGAAACGGTCTCCCTCACTCTGTCCCTTTAGTTTTATATGAGAGTCTGTATGGAGTCAGGTCGTGTCAGGCTCTTTGTGTGCTGTGCTACAAGAGGAACAACACCATAGTCTATATTAAGGGTTGTACTAGCTCAGAATAGTTCAAGCCTGTAAACAGGGATTGATTGTTGTATTGTAGGATTTGATGAGAATGCTTGTCTTTGAGAAGTGCTGAATAGCTGCAAATGGGGAGATGTTTTTTTGTTGTTGTCTCTTCCTAGTTCAAGTTCAAGTTTGTGTACATCACAGTTGTGGTTTCACCATGGTTTGCACACCTCCAGGTGGGCAAAACAGTAGCAAATGTACAGTATGTTTCATGCTGCTGGAAGAATTGTGTGCATCATTGGGAGGATATGTTGTTCAACCTGAAAGGCTCAGTTAAACCTGTGAAAAATATGTTCACATTGAAAGCCCCCCCCCGGCATACACCACTGTCTCCCTATTGCAAATGCAATTTAAACATTTAAAAGGCTGCTAATTTAAAAAAGATAAAATTATATTCTAATTACACTACCTTATTGACAGCTGACATCATATCTACGGTTGAGTTCAACCACTCTGGGGAGCTGCTGGCCACTGGGGACAAGGGGGGTCGTGTTGTCATCTTCCAGCAGGAGCCAGAGGTAAGTTTTGGTCACTAATCTGAATAAAGTAAATCTGTTTAAACAGGGGCATTCATTGATATTGTGAAGGCTGCATAGACTGCATGCTTTACTGCATTCAGAATTTAGGATGAAAACAAACATTGGGAATGAATCAAAACTTAACACTGATCTGCGGTCTGTCTTTTGTTTAGAGCAAGAATCAGCCACAGTGCCGAGGAGAGTACAATGTTTACAGCACCTTCCAGAGCCACGAGCCTGAGTTTGACTACCTGAAAAGCCTTGAGATTGAAGAGAAGATCAACAAGATTCGATGGTTGCCTCAGAAAAATGCAGCACAGTTCCTTTTGTCTACAAACGGTTGGTAAAACTCTAATTCAACTTTTTCACTTAGAAAAGAAGAAATTGGTCATATTGAACTGATCGCATCTTTTACATGATTTAGCTGCAAGTTAATGAGGTGGGTTTTCTCATTCACAGACAAAACCATAAAATTGTGGAAAATTAGTGAGCGTGACAAGAGACCAGAGGGCTACAATTTGAAGGAAGAGGATGGACGATACAGAGATCCCAATACTGTCACAACACTACGGGTCTGTATATATTGTTTTACAGCTGCAAAAATGTGGAATTTGTATGTATGATTGTGCTTTAATATGCTGGAACTGAGATAGTAAGCTACAGTTTAAGTTCTGTACTTACTTCCCATCCACTTCTTAAATGAACAAACCACAGCAGTGAATTAAAACTGAAATAGGTTTAACTTGGTATTAAGTTACCTAAAAGGCCAGTCACTAATAGCACAATAAGTTGTCAGTTGTTTTTATTTCATGCAGACATTAGGCTTTTATGCTGACATGTCTAACCAACAGCAGCACAGTATGCAATAAAATCAATAATCTATTGCTGTAGTCATAAATGTTATTAGTCACGCCTGTGTTTGACAAGTCTAAAAGTCTGTGCTGAAAAAGATCTGTTCAGCTTTACTTTCACACAGTGTTTTTCTCCCGAGTCATGCACACCCTCCAGTTTGAGAAACACTGATCTATATTTATTGAATAGTTTCCACAAATAGACTGAGTTTCACAGACTCGCCTGTTAAAATGAGGCCAAACCTTCCTTTTAACTGTTTGTTTTTTTCCATTTAAGGTGTTTGTGTCAGTGAAAGTGAACCTTAATCATCAGAATGTGATTGAAATAGAAGACAATATATTATCCGTACAGATTATGTCATCCTAAACCCTGCTCCTCATTGCATCCTCAGGTACCAGTATTCAGGCCCATGGACTTGATGGTGGAAGCCAGCCCTAGGCGAGTGTTTGCGAATGCTCACACCTACCACATCAACTCCATCTCAGTCAACAGTGACAGTGAGACCTACCTGTCTGCAGACGACCTGCGCATCAACCTTTGGAATCTGGAGATCACCGATCGCAGCTTTAGTATCCTTCTGTTCTTCACTTTATTTTATAGGTTGTGACTTGGGCCATCATTTCCCCTGTTGTTTGTTGGTGTACAGTGTGACCATGATATGAGATCAAACTTTTGACACAAGTTTGCAGGAGTTTGCTTCTTTCTGTGTATCTTGTGCGAAATGAGTGTTGAGTCCTGGTTCGTTTAATTATTTCCCCTGAGGTGGCTCTGACTCACTGATAGATCCCCACATCCCCCTGCCCACCACAAATCACACAGGATATAGTCAGAAGTCAGACTGTACAGCATACAGTCCCTGTAGTAAAACTCTAACAAAACTGCATAGCATGACACCGTTCTTCTGATCCATGTTAGTGAATAAATCAGTGCATTGAATTATATAGCCAGACAAACACTGATTCAGTGGCTCTGTGGTAGTGTAGGTCAAAAAAGTACTTTACTTTAGTAATTTAACTTACAGCTGCTGAAACAGTCTGAATTTAGAAAAAAAAAATGTGTAGAAGTTATGTTTGATTTCAGAATAGCTCTAGTGCAAAGTATTTTTGTAAGTTTGTGGTAATGTCGGTGTAGCCCTTAACCCCACCTCTTCAGATATTGTCGACATTAAGCCAGCCAATATGGAGGAGTTGACGGAGGTGATCACTGCAGCAGAGTTTCACCCCAACCAATGCAACACTTTTGTCTACAGCAGCAGCAAAGGCACCATCCGCATGTGTGACATGAGGGCTTCAGCACTGTGTGACAAGCACGCTAAACGTAAGCCGGCTTCATTAGCGCGCCCACCTGCAGGGGAGCTGTTACATTGTGACGCGTTTCTGTGGTATGCTGAGGGAAACTGGATGAAAGAAAATAAACTAGAACAGAGTAAACTTCCTGTTCTGTCTTTAGTAGAAAGACTGTGCTTTAATGTTTTTGAAGAGCTTGATTTCCTGATCGACCAGCTCTTATTGTGAGCCCAGTGTTTCCGTAAAGGGCTGGGAAATGCATCTTAGTAACAGACATGCATGTTGACTGGGATGGTCAAATCTTTAAAAGCCTTTCTAACAGCTTGCACATGCAGCATCTGCCAACAAATCTGCTTCCACAAAGCCTTTGGTTTCTTCTCTCTTTTTCAATTTTAGTGAAAGTAGGCATGTAAAAACATCATGTGTATGATGGTCAGTGCCGAAATGTGGGACTGACTGAGAGAGCAGACAGACTGTAATATGTGGCTGCATTTAATTATACACAGCTATGTAAAAATAGGAGGCATTTGCAATTAATAGCAGTCAGGGAATACTAATGGCATGCATCCTTTTCTTTTTTCTTAAGTGTTTGAAGAACCAGAGGACCCAAACAATCGTTCTTTCTTTTCTGAAATCATCTCATCCATCTCTGATGTGAAGTTCAGCCACAGTGGACGCTACATGATGACCCGCGACTACCTGTCTGTCAAAATCTGGGATCTAAATATGGAGTCCCGACCAGTAGAGACATATCAGGTCTGTAACTGTTGCCAAAAATAATGTTAGATTTTGTTTTTCCCCCTGCAGATTTCTAGTCGTTCTAATGTTTCCCCACAAGAGGGTGGTGTTTTACTGCTGTCATTGTCCAGATATCCAGAGCACTTGAAATGTCAATTTCTCTATTGCGCAGCTGTTGAATGTCACTGTAACACCTCATCTTTTTGTTTTAACAGGTGCATGAATATCTCAGGAGTAAGTTGTGTTCGCTTTATGAGAACGATTGCATCTTTGACAAGTTTGAGTGCTGCTGGAATGGCAACGACAGGTAAACACCTATTTTATTCACTTATTTCTTCAAATATCCAGTTTCAGGTTCAATGCAGTCACGTTAAGATTCTTAATCGTTCCTTTGCAATTCATTCAACACACGTGACGTGTGCAAATGTTTTGGGCCAGCTCTTATTTGACGCAGCTGAACCCAGTAATTGGCCTTATCATTTGCAGAGGTTATCTGCCCAGTGCAGCATAAGGCCACACACGATTTGTCTTGGGTGGCAGAGGGTTATTCCTTTGCTGCTCTCAAGTAGTGGCTCATAATGACACATTGTACACTTATGGTGTTTTTTTGTCACCGTTATAATCTGGTTTATCATCTCTCCCTCATACTTTGTTTCTCTGCAGTGTTGTTATGACCGGTTCCTACAACAACTTCTTCAGGATGTTCGACAGAGGCTACAGGCAGGACGTAACCCTGGAGGCGTCTCGGGAGAACAGCAAGCCACGATCTGTCCTAAAACCGCGCAAAGTAAGCACAGGTGGGAAGCGCAAAAAGGATGAGATCAGTGTAGACAGTCTTGACTTTAACAAGAAGATCCTCCACACTGCCTGGCATCCTCTGGACAACATCATTGCTGTGGCTACCACCAACAATCTGTACATATTCCAAGAAAAACTCAACTAGCATTTGTTGAACCCAGATCCCAGTTTTCTGCTTGAGCCCCACTGCTCTGATACACACATAACAAACAATATCTGTCTGTCTTTGGCTAAGAATCCCCAGTTCTTGATATGCCCTTGGTGATTTTAAGTATTGAATGTGACAAAACTTACTCTGTCAGCAACAAACAGCGTCATTAACACAGTACTTCCAAGCAGGCCATCACAAGCACATTTTCCTTGTGTATTCCACCTATAGACATGCAGGGTTTGTAGCTCTGAGACCAGACTTACGGACTTAGTGTCATTGGTTTCCTCCTATTAGCATCACTCCACTCATCAAGTTACTGTTTGCAACTATACTTCATCCCATACCAAAGGGAAAATGTGTTAAATGCACATATTTGGCTCGTTTGTTTCCTTATTCTTTTGTGCCATCATGACATGATTCATTTTGTCATAGCTACCAATTGTTGATAAGTTTTTGTAGCGAACATGTTTTATTAGTTTGAATAGGAATTTCTTAATACTGTTGTATGTCCTTCTGTCACCATGTTCCTTTTCATACTGGTCTGAAACACTGCTAATACAAGCTGTCAACACTCCATATTTGCCCCAAGTAATTGTCAAGTTGCCAAGTTCACTCACCATTTCTTTCTAAATATACAGTATGGTTACACTGTTTAAGGACTACTGTAGTGTTTTATTATGTTTTAGCTCATTCTCCACAGATGAATTACATTACTGTTAACCTTTGTCCAGAGTCTACAGTAAAAAAAGTCACGATAACTCGAGGTGCACAGGCAAGCAAGAAAATTCAATTTGTGTTCAAGCACAGCATACCATCTGATAATAAGTGTTAGTTGCCTTCTTAATGTAAGACATGAAAATCACATCATCCTTGTAACAACAACAACCATGTGTCTTAGCATTTGTCTCTTGGATTAGAACTTCTGACCTGAAAGCAGCTTGCAGTGGTTTTCAAAATGATCCCTGCTTTTTAGCTGCATTTACAAATGTTCATTGAGATAAATCACCTATCTTGAGCTCAGGCCTGTAGGTTGTTCATAGACGAATACATTGAGGATAACTGTCAGCAGTAATGTATATTAGATTTCTACTTGATGGGCTAAAACATAAAAAACAATCCTGTGTTGCTCTTCATCGTGGACAATGGCATGCGCACACGTCCGTCAGGTATTGTGGTTTTGGGAGTTGAGTGGGGGCTAATTATGCCAAAGTAACCAGTCCTATACACTCTATAAAGATAGATTAATTTAAAGCTGTCTTGCAGACAAGGTGTCCCCGGTCAGACCGGGCACCCTCGCACATGTGTGGACCACCATTTAAAGCTCAGGACAAAAGCTTCTATACATGGGAGGGCACGGTGGCGTGCTGTGGCCTAACTCTCTTGTGGTTCGGTGCACCAACCCTGAGTGCCGCTGTCAGCTTCCCCACAAAGCGCGTTGTGTTGTTCTAGATTGATTATTCGCTTTACCCTCTGGATCTGTTTTATGTTTGTAGATTTTTTTTATGATGTTTTGTACCGTACCTGATAATAGAAGAAGAATCACTATAGCTGATTTATTTTTGTATAAATTAAGGCAATAGGATTACAGTCTGATCACTGTAGTTTCTTTAGCTGTCTATCTCGGACTGATTGTAGGTTGAAGGTTGCTTGAAGGTCAGGTAACCTTTTTGTAATATGACTTTGGGATGTTTTTGTTCATTCTGGCAGGAATTTGTTTGAAAGCTAGAGACTTTTTGTGACATCGAGGAAGTGCGTCTTTTCTGACGTTGGATGTCCAAAGAAAAGTATTTTCAGGTGTCAGTACCTCTGTAGTCATAAGCACTATAACAGTTTATTTTATTTTAATTTGGCTGACTGTAACTGATGTTTATGTAGAACTTATTTGGACACTTCAGAGATAGATTCTGAGCTAATTTGGATCTTTAATGTTCTGTTTTTGTGCCATGGATTGTGAATGAATCATTGAGCTCCTGTGAAAGAGTAGGTCCTCTAAGGCCTAAATGGGAAAAGGCATTTTAATCAACATGTGATGTTAAAACCTTGATCAAGTTCTCTCTAAAGCTAGTCAAGCCAATTGACTAGGCAGAGTTACTGATTTTGAATTATTGTATGAAATGTCTTGTCTCTCTGTGATGCAGGGGTAGCTCCCCTATACAGACACGTTTATTTAAAAAGGAGAATTTGTGAAGCACTTGGTTTGCAGATGATTGTTGTATGGAATCAAATGACTGTACTGAACATAGGAAACGTTTAATTCTGCTGTTTCTCTGCTACACTATGCTTTGATCCCATGCTGCCACTTCTCTTAGGAGATACCTGGTTGATCATAGCACAGTTTCCACTTCAATGCAGTCGTTCTGGTGACAGATTAAGCCGTTGAATCAGGGCATGAAGCATATTGGTCTGAACAGAACTGATTTCCAATCACTAGGATGCCATAACCATAACCACCCATCTCTCTCTGTGTCGGTCTCTCTCTCTGTCTCACTCTGACACTTTTCCAATCTGTTTTTTCTTTTTGTTTCAATTTTCACCTTTTGGAAAACATTTTTTCTTTGCTGTCTGATGCAAGATTGTGTAAGGGTCTTTCAAATGATTTGCTTCAAGTCACATGAATAAAACTGTATAATGTGGCTCCTTTGTCCCGTTCCACAGTCATGGAGGGTTTAGTCAGTTTGCCACCGAGTCAGCGAATCAGTCAACAAGGAGAGTCATCCATTCAAAATATGAGATCAGTGATCAGCTTTGTCCTGTCATTCATTTGAAGGAAGCATTTACTCACTCATTCACTGTCATATAATAACCGTTCTAACAACCTGTGGAAGTTGTGAATATTTTTCTTTTTAAATGCGAAAATCTACATAGAAATAATTCTAGGTCAGAATCAGCAATTTTTTTTTAGGAAAAAAAAAGTTGGCTTTGGCTATTTCATTTTTGCAGAGATGGTCATCAAAGATCTTACATTCATGAAATAAATAAACGAATAATATTTCACACTTTCCCCTCGTGTCCATAGCTATTGTTTGAGGCTATGGTGTAAACCACAAAGATGTTCAGAAGAACCCTATTGCCTTTCTTATAGCATTAAGAAGAAATAAGATAATCAAGTATGTTTCTTGAACTTTCTGGCACGCCAGACAGGAGACTGCTCAGGGGAATTTACTGCTGCTCTGTGATCAAAACCTTGTAACTTCAAAAAGGCGGCTCCTCAGGAAAATCTGCCTTGCTCACAGGCAGACCATAGATCTTTTTTTTTGTTAGTTTTTTTTACATTCAAGTTTCTAAAACAGCTTTTGAACATGAACCTTGGGTCAACTAAACCTGCTCTACATGCAGCGTGAAGGATCATGAAATCTCAAGGAAACTGTCTAAATTGGAGTTACAAGGTTTTTACACTTGCTGCAGCATTATATACATGTCTAATGTATCACAGGAGTTGAAACAAAATGCACTTTTATTTTTGTGAATTTCATTAATTTGTATGTTTTTGTTTATTTCTTTTAAGGGGCTCTTGAATAAAGATTGTAGGAGAGTTTTGGTGATCTGTTTAAATGGTTCATTGTACAGCTATGTTTGTCTTTGTCAAATGGAATAAAGTACAATTTAGATGAAAAGTAATAAAGAAGTTCAAACCTGAATTCTGCAGAAAATGAATAAATGCTTTAAGGTACTGTGCTGAAATGTTTAATGATGGCATAAACAGTAGCTTCATCAGGACATGATTTTAACGCAGGGTTTTGAATTACAAAACTAACCTTAACACACTGTTACTGTTATTTTATGCCTGTTTCATCCCCCAGGCAGCGCTGCTGTGTTTTCAAAAGGGCAAAATACTTTTGTAAGTCTGCAGTAGTGTCAGACAGTGCTGCTGTCTAATGATGGATGTACCACGGCGGATCCCCTCTCACTACAAACTCACTGGTCATAACGACTTGTCCAAGTTATTCTTGGCAGCAGAAGTATCAGAGCTAACAATGCCTTGCCCCCATCACAGCCTCAGGAAACAATCATCCAACACATTAATGACACCAGGCTGCACCTGCTCCCTCCACTTAAACACCTTGACTTGACAGAGAAGGGGCAGAAGGTGAATTCACTTCTGTCTTCTGCTCACCCTCTTTGTAATGACATGTGCATGCAACCCACTGCCCATCACTGTACACATGTTCATAGAATCATAATCCATAGGGACCGTAAAGAGAGGAGGACCATAAAACTATCATACCATAAGACCATCCTCTATAAACTTACAGCAAACACTGCTCATGTTTATACATGTCTACAAGGATTAATGACTGAGTCCAGCCGTGAAGCTGCAGTCATATTTGGGCAGTGGGTGATAGGAGGTGACTCGGGCCAGCTTTACTATCATCAGTCCTCCAACCCTCTGCAGCCTCAGATGGCTCAGATAGAGGAGCCCACCCACGTCTTCCACTCCCTCCTGCACACACGTCCCTGCACACACTTTATTCTTGATATCATCATTTTACCGTCACTGTTTGTAGGCAAATTTTGCAATCATGTATTTATTTTTGACCTCTAAATAAAGATGACACATTTCTAATAAAATAAAAAATAAAATCCTTCTCCAGCTCTCTTGAGTCTCTCTGTCCCTCTGTCTGTGGTCTGGACTTTGGCCAGATTTGGCGCCTGCGCACTCGGTAGTTTGTCTGCGTGTCATGTTGATGAATGCTGAAGCTGGGGGAGTCAACATGTCCACCGCTGCTGCTCAGCAAAACAATAACGAAGAGCCCGCGCTCCACGGTACGTACCGCCGTCATTTGTCTCCGTGCTGCACGCTGCACATGCCACGGTACATGTTCTTCATGGGAGCGGGGTGTTTTTGACAATATTCGCGTAATGGAGAGTTTATTGTAAAAGTTACATCGGGTCTGGAATTTCCTCTTCTTCTGGGAGGGGTGGAGGGTGATGTTGTCTGGCGTCACCGCCAAGTGGCCAATCACGTCGCGAGAAATGTTTGATTGATGGGACAGGAGGCCAATCGCGGGCGCAACACGGCGTTGGGCGGGTTCTAGCTAAAATGAAAACAAGTTGGGACAAAAGACGAAAAAAACGATTGCCTCATCCGTCACTGTTATTATTATTTTCTATAAATATGCCATATCATTATTAATACCAGTGCAACCGAGATGTCTTTCTTTTTTTAATTTACCAGTACACCCGACGTCTGTCTAATATTATTGTCAGTTGAGAAGGAAGACAATGGTAGGATGTTAGCTCAAAGTGGCTGCACCCTTAACTGCCCTAAACTGGCTGAAGCGATAAACAGTTTAGTTCAGGACTAAATGTTGTCTCGGGCAGGGACTCGGGACATTTGCCTTATATATGTGTGTCAACATCGCAGCTGGAACAGCGACATGTCTGGACAGGACTGTCTCCCACTGCACTCCACAGTTATGCAACACCTCACATGAGAGCAGCACTGATGACAAACTGCTCTGTAAACGTCCAGTCGGTCTCATGCATCCGTGCGTCGTCGAATTACATGGATTAGATTTTATATTCATCGAGTCCAAACGCGGGGGGAAAAAAGGGGGCGTCTCATGTCAAACGGGGTTCATATTTAGGTTCTCACCCAAGCCCGCTGGCTGCAAGAGATTACATAACTCTCTCTTGTCTGGAAAAAAAAAAGCAAGCTGTTTGTGGGGCAGTGGCACAAAGAAATGCATGCCATCATGGATGCAGTGCACAGCCAGTTCATTTGAATGCAGGGTGTCTGGTGCAGGAAATGTAGGTCAACTGTTTCCTATTGAGTAGAGAGATAGAGGTGTGCTAATGTGTTGTACACAATCTGATGTAAGGTTTGCACTTTGACACAACCGCACTAATTTCCATTCCCTCTCTCCTCTTGACCTTTGTGTTGCCAAGGCTCTTGGGTAGAGCTGGAGCTGAATGGAAACACAGGGAGCCAGAGCGTGCAGACCGACCTGCTAATGACACCCGCTGCTGACCAAATAAATGCAAATGCTGCTGTGAGTCAAACCCTGCAGACTTTGGAGGTGGTGCCTGAGAACGATGAATCGCTTGGGGGTTTAGAGCATGTGCCATCTTCTTCTTCTATCCACAATGGAGACATGGAAAAGATTCTCTTGGATGCTCAGCACGAATCCAGCCAGAGTAGCTCCTCCTGTGATAGGTAGGAATATGCTGTTTAAAGCAGCAAGACAAGTGTGTGTGCATGGAGCTGAACTAGATCTGTCCTTCTTTACTTTCTTTACATTTTTTTATTCCAATGTGTTGACTCAGTCCTCACAGGCCACCAAGTCCAGATCCAGATCAGGATGAAGGTCAGATAACTTTCGATGTAGAGATGCCCAGCCCAACAGATATTCAGGTAAAACATAGGCCTATTCAAAGTTTAAACCCATTCATCGTTTCATTTTATGCTTAAGCCCACTTGCTCTGTGTCCTGGTTTGTAGTCAGAGGAAGACGGTCCTGAGAAGGACAGAGATGAAGACTACCTTATGAACAAAGAAGTAGACTGGGTCTCTGATTGGTCCAGCAGACCAGAAAACATTCCACCAAAGTAAGAATCACCCACTGATACCTGCTCAGGATCAATGTCTTCAGAACTAGGTTTGTATTAACTGGTTTCCTGGTCATATCTCTTAGGGAGTTCCACTTCAGACACCCTCGACGTTCAGTATCTCTCAGTATGAGGAAGAGTGGGGTCATGAAGAAAGGTGGCATCTTCTCTGCTGAATTTCTCAAAGTCTTCATTCCTTCCTTACTCATCTCACACATCCTCGCTCTTGGCCTCGGGTAAGTCTGAATTTATTGGACTCTGTCTCCTCGTAATGAAAGGGTCAGCTTTGCAGTGACAAACTTCAGTTTTCTAAAGCTCCACTGATGTTTTTCAATTCATGCATTTGAGGCCTGTGTGCTCGAACCTGGATGAGGGAGAAGCTCTTTTCACCTGTTAATTGGGAAAATTCATGAAAATGTGCACCTTAATTTGAATTATTCAATCGATTGTTGATTATTCCATAGTTACATAATTTTTCCATCACCCATCTTAATCAACTGTTTTGATTTGATGCATTTTTTGTTATTTTTCTAGGGTGTACATTGGGAAGAGAATTGCCACAGCGTCCACCAGCTCTTACTGAACAGAGGGTGAAGCAGTGCCTGGATGTTCTCCTGTCCTCAAGTCTCTCAACCATCCTCCTGTAGCCAACATGTCTCTTTGCATCTATACACCCACATATCCCCTCCAATCAGCATCCAATTCTGTCCCATTGTAGATGTTAGTTTTAGAAGTAAGCACATTGTGTAATGTGGTCGCATCCCATCACATTTTCACACAGGGCATCGTTGTAACTAGCAGATGTCACCAACTCAAATCCAGTAGGTAACAGTCGCTGTTAGAGCTGGAATATATTAATCATCCTTTTGACTCAGAAATATGTGGCAAGGATTTGATGTCGGACGGCTTTGGGGCTTTGAATTTTTTTCTGAAATTTCTCCCCCTCGTTTTGATGTAATGTCATGAAAAATCTGGCCTTCTCCTAAGCTGCATCTCTCCTCTGATGTCTCAGCAGGCAGAGTGTATGAACCAAAAATATGTGCCACATCTGCAATACAAACTTACTGAATTGGCTTTGGCAACAGAAGGGACTTTAAAAGCCTTAACTTTTTGAGCTTAACATTCAAGGTGCAGTTCACAGTGGGTGTGGGTGGGTAACAAAATGATGCTGCACAAGTGGGATTGGTTTTTAAATTCCACATGTTTTGGAGAATAGAAGTTGAATCATTTTGACTCCTCATGGTTTATTTTAAGAGCTTTGATTTTTTTTGTTTTGTTTTGTTTTTTTTATTTGAAGGTTGGAAAGCTTAACATTGATGTAGTATGTAGCTCCAAATTATTTTTTACAGCGGGGTTGTTTATGATAGTATGGGTTGTATATTATGATAGTGGAACCTAGGCCGGATGGCAGTTTACCAGGCCATATGCTATTTGTATTTCTTTTTGCCTACATATCTTCTTCTTAAACACATAATATAGCAGCAATGGCAAAGTGCCAAATTTGTATCTTTCACCACTGCACATTGGTGATTTATCTTAGACTGTTTTTTTGATTTTCTTATATGCGTAGGTATTTAAAGATGTAGATGTGAAAAATAATTTAAGCTGTGATCTGCTCCATGTAATAGACACCTCCTGACATTGTATAATTTGTTTATACATTGACATTAATGCATATTGTAGCTTATGCATTGTGTGGTGGTGTAAGTAATGTGTTTTTGCTGTCGTTTATTTGCTAAAGCGTCAGTTGCAGAAACCACCACAGAGGAAGGTATTTCCAGGGGCCTCATTGAAGAGTGTTATCTGACTTCTTTCACTGTGCAATCATTTCACATAGTATGAAACAACAGTGTACAGTTTGTGTAGAACATCCAGGAAAATGATAGAAATAGGAACAAGATGCATTTCCTGAAGAAAATGCATGTGATTTCTGTATATTGATGCTGACCAGATGACTGGATGACTCTTCTGCTGGTGGATGACATTATAACCGTATGAAAAACCATTGACCATAATGTACATTACTTGCTGTAGTGGCTTTCAAGCACTCAACATGCATTCAGGCTCAGATACATTATATAACTCATACTAACTCATAAACTGTACATGTCATCATTACAGGCTTATGTACAGTTGATCAGTGTGCAATACAGAGCGTTTTGGAATTTGAATAAAGTTTGTACTGTATACAGTGGCTGAGATATAAATACAGAGGAAGTGAACAGCGCTCCATAGGTTGTCATGCATTATTTATGCAATGGTAACTAATAAAATGCTCATGTCATCGTTATGGCCTTCCGCACAGCTGATCAGTGAGCATTGTAAATTATATGCAGATCTTATACTGCATACACAGGCTAGGACATATATACAATTGTTATATATATATAAAAGGAAGTTAATTTATAGCCTATTTAATAAATATTACTATAATAGGTCTTAAAGATAATGTGTAGGATTGCTGCATGAAAAGTTTTTAAATTACACAGGCCCTCAGCCCTCTCTCCTGCCTGGCAAGGTTTGGTGTCACCACTCCTGTATCCTATATCCTCCTCTAAATTCATGTCCATACCTTAGATAAATTACTCCCTATATAGGGACTCCTCTCTCACCTAATAACTTGTATGAAAACCTAGCTATTGTAACACCATTAGTCCAACATAAATCCAACGTTACCTATGTGTGGAAGCAGCAAACAGCTAAGCTAAGCATTTAAACAAACAAAAAAAAGCTTCACAATATCAATAGCTAAGCAGCAACATAGTCTTGAGTTTAATGCTCTTGCAGAAGGGTCCCATGATGGTGGTAATGGGTGTCACCAATTCACTTGTCTTACCTTGTTTAGACCACCAACGCCCCAAATATCACCTAGATACATAACATCTCTCTGCTGTTTGTTTGTGGTCCTTTCTCCACTGTGAACAATAAAGACTCAGAATGCCTGTTAATATTTGATATATAAAAATAGAGTGGAATAAAAATAGAAAGAGAAAAATAGAAATGAATAAAAACAACATCACATTTTTATGTGCTGAACGAAATGTCTGCCTTTTGTCTCCTTATGTTGGATGCTCATTGAAAAGAAACAATAATCCAGACTCTCATGGATGGGTGTACAGGAGGTCATTGTCTCCTAATCGATCAAATTAATCCATATTGCTGATGATGTGTTGTAATTCTATTGAATTCATTTTCAGCTACAATTATACGCTTTTAAAAGGCCATCCATGTCACAGCCAGAGAGCAAACTGTGACTGCTTTACTGTGAAAACTTCTCCTGACATGACAGCTCATGCAGAGAAATAACAACTGCACACGTGACCCACCACTGATTCAACATGAGGATTAATGTTTTATTATTGGTATTATTCATGTGTAATTACATCATTGCCCTGTTGAGATCCGTGCTCCGTGCTGATGTGACACAGCCAATTAAACAGGTGATGCTTTTTCTGTTCCCCTCCTCCTCCTCTTCCCCTCTTCCCCTCTTCAAACGGATGATGGGAAACATGGAGCTGTCGCTGTGCAGGGCGGGGCAGTGCGCATGCGCGGTACCTTTCTGTGGCCCTTCTCCTCTTCTTGGTGCCTCTTCAGGGACCTTTTCCAGCAGTAAATCCTAGCATAGGACTGTAAAGGCAGCGATATAACGACTCATTTCTAATTATATTTTTTACCAGGCCGCACTGCGCAAACCCTCCTCGCTATTCGACAGGAGCCGTCCGGGGCGTCGACTGACCAACAAGGCTGAGCATCCATTCATCCTTTTCATTGGCAGCTGAGGCTTTCCAGTCAAAGCTAGCTTAGCGTTAGCCAAGAGGCAGGGGACAGCTGTGTCAGAGAGAGAGAGAGAGGGATCCTCAAAATGTCCGGTTACCAAGGAAAGAAGAACATCCCCAGAATCACAGTGAGTACTGTTTAATCACTCGAGAAAAAATATATTTATATCACATTTAGCTGCATCAGTGTAAAGCGGGTGGTGGTGGTGGTGGTGGTGGTGTGGGGGTGGTGAGCCTGTAAACCAGACCAGCAGCAGCTAGCCACCGCTTAGCTGTCGGATCCATTCATTGACACGGACGCTGTCACCGGCAGCAGCCCCGCTCCAGCTGCACACACAGGACCCACGAGTGGGTCTGCAGCACGGCTCTGTGACAAACAGACACACATACAGACAGACAGACAGCTCTTCGTGTGGAGCTTAGGTGTAACCATGTTTTCTTTATGAGCAGCTCTATGCTCCTGTAGCTGTCATTAGCAGCTGCAACGTTAGCCCTCCTCCTCCTCCTCCTCCTCCTCCTCCTCAGCATCCTCATCCTGCAGGGTGTAGTTCACCTGTTTAGGCACAGGTTCTCTCTCCTGGCATCTTCTCATCTTTCAGCCTCTATCCTCTCACATCTCCTCAATCTGCCCTCCTCTGCAAAAAAACAAACAAAAAACAACAACCTTGCATTGCTGCAGCTAGCACAAGCTGGTTGGAAAATGGGATTTAGGGATGTAATGTCTGATTTGTTGTCCGTGGTGCAGAGCAGAGCACAGCATTAAGGGCCTGCAGCAGGGATGCTGCCGTGATAGTTAAAAGAAGTAAAACCTCTTTTGTAAAGTAGGTCATTGGACAGCACCCACCCATCCAAACCTTTTTTTTTTCTCCCTAAGCTTGCAGTTGCATCATGCAGCTGTCATAGCCTGAAAGTGCTGATACATATAGACGGCGACTGCTTTCATCATATAGCTAGGCCTAATAGCACCAAACTGTCTTGTTGTGAAATTAGTTTGGTCTGTTTTAGCCCATGGATGTAGTTGTGAAATCTCTCACGGGTCAAACCGGGGTTAGAAACATACAGTCCCGACATCCCAGACACAACATTCAGACAGCAGTGGCTCTGCAGCAAGCCCCCCCAGGCCTCCAGTCACATGCACAGCCAGACACCACTCAATAGTTTGGAAACAAGCAGATAGTTTCACTCTGCAGAGCTTCAGTCCCTGAGGAACAAAGAGTGAATGTGTTTAAATCGCGTTAGCAGTGCTGCAGAGGGTGCACTCAGATGCTCACAATTTTTTTTTTGCCTTAATTAACTTAATTAACTAATTCATACATTTAAATCTAAAACTAGATGCACCCAGTGTGACAAAAAACAGAATGACAAATGATGATGATATACACCAATTAATTGTTCTTATATAAATCAAAGCAACTGTGCATCTTTTCTTTGTGTTTGTGAATATTAATAGGACAATGAATAGAGAACTGACATTTTACATTTTTTTTTAAATTGACCAATTAGCTAAAACGCACAAAAAAAAATGCATTTCCGATATTGAAATTCATCTCTCCTTGTTCTGTGTTGATGCAAAAATGATGATAAACCTAGAGGGTTACATTTCTGACTGATCGTTAATACGAGCCTGGTGGTGTTCCTGTCATTTTGTCCACGCTGATCATATTAACGAGGGTAGGTTAGGTAATGGAAATAACTGTGTATAAAGCAACGCTGTTCAGCAGCGCCACAAACTACATCCTCCAAAATGTCCATACGGCTGAGTCAGCACCTCTATACAGCTGTCTCACCAAAACCTGAACACTGAAGCCTTGGCCAGAGTAGGATTTATGGTACTACTCTACTAGATTAAAGCTGAGACCATGGGGCGATTAATTATTGAAGTCGATCAACTGAAAAAATGGCAGTCAATTTTGATAGTCTATTTATAGGTTTCGTAATTTTTTAAGCAAAAATAGTGAAAGAAAATATCAAATATTCTGTGATTCCAGCTTCTCAGTGAGGATTTCCTCTTTTTATTCTGTCCTATGTCATTGTGAAATAAATCTTTTTGGATATTTGGGTTAGGGTTAGCTTGACTGTGAGTGTCTGATGCTTATTTTTATAGACCAAACCATAAATCCATTAATTGGTAAACGTAAATGAAAGTTGTTAGTTGCAGCCCACTATCAGACTGCATTTGATTTGCAGAGGTGTATTTAATTTAACTGTATGCAACATAGTTCCTACTTCTGCCTTAGTTAACAAATGATCTATATTTATATCTATCTCTATTCATAGATACAGATACAGTAGAGACTCTTTAGAGCAAAGGTACATGACAACCTCAGCGCACTCATCACTGAGCACTCCGGCACAGGGAGGACATAAGGTTATATGACCCACTTATAGGAGAGTAAATGGCCTGAGAGACCACGACAGTACAGCCACGACTTGTATAGCTAATGCACTCCTGCTGTATACGTGTCCCACCCAACCTGGACAGCAGATACCGAGTGTTTCCTGCTGTGAGGTCTGCAGTAAACCACTCTGGGCTTCGTTAGCTCTCCCCACTGTCCTCAGAGACCCCGGGAAGCCTGTAGGAGAAGTAGGACAGCCTAGTGCGCTCTCTTTCATCTCACACAGGTGGAGCTGAGTGTGCCTCTTAACAGTTTATGCTCTTACTTGATGCCTTCCCTTCAAATGTTGTGTCGATTCAGTGTCAATAAATCATGTGGTGACGGACAAACAGGGAAGTACGTCGCCCGTGGTTGATTTGTATTCTGTCTGTGAAACCCGGTCAGTTTTTACTGCTGTGGAAAGGACCACTTAAAGAGATGACCTCTCTTTATGAATTTGTGCTTTGTTGCTGATGTGAAACACTGTCTCCTTGTTTCAGAGTGACCGTCTCCTCATCAAAGGAGCGAAGATAGTGAACGATGATCAGTCATTCTTGGCTGATATCTACATGGAGGATGGAGTCATCAAGTAAGTTCAATTTGAAGATTGAAGTGTGGTGTGTCTTTAAGTTTTGCAAACTCATGTTGGTTTCTGGCTCCTACAAAAGCCATAAGGCCAGTAACAGGAAATTATTTCATAATTTGCAGACAGTTAACTATTATTTTAAACTCTAGATCATTTTTTAACTTGGTTCTTTAATTAATTTCTGTGTTGTTGTTTTTTTCTTTTCATTTTTCTCCTTCAGGCAACTTGGAGACAACCTCATTGTTCCTGGAGGAGTTAAAATCATAGAGGCTCATGGGAGAATGGTGATGCCTGGAGGTATTGATGTGCACACCCGATTCCAGATGCCCGACCGAGGCATGGTGGCAGCAGATGACTTCTACCAGGGCACCCGGGCGGCCCTGGCCGGGGGAACGACCATGATAAGTAGGCCTATGTATTATATCCGATTTCCACGTGTGTTTTCAGCGGCGTTGCAGATTTACACTCTGTCAAGCGTATGCTTTTTTAAATTACGCTTATGTTTGCTTACGCACATTCAATCCAACCTGTTTGTTTGCGTTGTATAGTCGACCATGTGGTGCCGGAGCCTGGGGTCGATCTGGTTGCTGCGTTCAAACAGTGGAGGGAGTGGGCTGACAGCAAGTCCTGCTGTGACTACTCTCTGCATGTGGACATCACTGACTGGCACAAAGGCACTCAGGAAGAGATGGAGACCCTGGTGAAGGATCATGGTACGTTCTCCACATACAATTTAAAGTGACTAGCCTACCTGCCATCTTCACTGGTTCGGTGAAGTGTTTCTCTGACACCGCATTGGGAAAAATCAACCAATTTAACTAAACAGTAACTCAATATTTCTGCTTTGTAATTTTTATTCTTTTGGTTTTACCTTCCTCCTTCGCTCTGGGTTTTCCTTCTTTTGCTCTCTTTATTCCGGCTTTGGCTGTTTTCTCTCATAAGTTTTCTATCTTCAGGTGTCAACTCTTTCCTGGTCTATTTGGCTTATAAGGATGTTTTCCAACTTTCTGACTGTCAGGTATGCTTGTTTTGCCTCTGGTCCATATTAGTGGGATCTTCGCTGAGTTGTCTGTCAGATTTCATGTTTCTGTCTTAGCTTGTTGGATGTCTTGTCTTCTGCCTAGATGACTGACACACGAGCTGATGAATGTGTCTTTTTCTGTCAGATCTACGAGGTGTTCAGTGTGATCAGAGACCTCGGGGCCATTGCGCAGGTGCACGCTGAGAATGGAGACATCATTGCAGAGGTAACAGAACCACTACTGAAGTTGATCAAATCTTAGGCTGTTAGCACTGTTTTCTATTTTAGATTATAATGTTTTTTTTCTGTGTCTGTCACAGGAGCAGAGACGTATTCTAGAGCTGGGAATCACTGGTCCTGAGGGTCACGTGCTCAGCCGTCCAGAGGAGGTGAGACAGAGGCCTGGTTTCCTAATAACTGTGGTTAAAAGAGAAAATAATTTACTTTAAAGGATAATTACCGTTTTTTACAATCTGGACCTTATTTCTAGCATAAAATACGATCATTTACTCACCCAGATAACTTTGGTGTCATTACAAGTCGTTCCGACGAAATTAGATCCAGCCGAGAGCCGCGTATATCCGCATGCGAGTACACGGGGCAGCACAATGCAGCCTCTAAATAACATTAACATTAACAATAACATTATCTGCCGCGAAACTTGTTCATTTCATCAATATTTTGTTATGATACACTAGTGCTATTCCCCCATCTCCGACCGTGGTGCGGTGTGGCTTGTTGCTACCGCTAATGCTACGGTCTGTTTCTGCGTGTTTCTGACTCCGGCTAGTTGCGCTATAAATGGGCCCGAATGCCGAAGCGGAATGATTATTATCAGAATGAGCCCGGCAGCGGTCGGAGATGACATCATCCAGCTCAGAGGTTAGTAGGTCAACCTATAGACGCCGGATGTTGATAACAGCTAACCCCGGACTCAGAGGGGAATAGCACTAGTGTATCATAACAAAATATTGGTGAAATGAACGAGTTTCGCGGCAGATAATGTGTTATTTAGAGGCTGCATTCTGCTGCCCCGTGTACTTGCATTATATGGATATACCAAGGGGGCAGTTGTTGGTCTGAGAAGTGAAGCTCACTTCTGCAATCCCCCCGGCTTCCTCTGGGGGCTGGTACCAGAAGGGAGCATTCTCCATAGACCCCCATGTTAAAATAGCCGACTTTACATCCTCAGTAAACATGTTAAAAGCCTGGTGTCAGAACGTTTTTTGGTCTCAACCGATAGTTTCTACCCCCGCACACACTCTGAGGGGGGTGAATTTTTTTAAGACTCTACCGTTTTACTGTTATTAGGTTTAAAATTCTGGCCGATTGGGGCGCGGAAAACGTTGAGTGACAGGTCCGGAGACCGCTGCTTCGAGGCCAGTGGGCGGGCCCTCGGCCGGCTAACAGCCGCACCGCTCCAAATATGGCAAGTAGAATCCAACATGGCGCGGTTCAAACCCCCGTAGTAGCGGCACAAAACAGACTCCCCCAAACCAATGGGTGACGTCACGGGTGCTACGTTTATTCTTTATACAGTCTATGGGATATACGCGACTCTCGGCTGGAGCTAATTTCGTCGGAACGACTTGTAATGACACCAAAGTTATCTGGGTGAGTAAATGATCGTATTTTATGCTAAAAATAAGGTCCAGATTGTAAAAAACGGTAATTATCCTTCAAAGATGAATGGACCCAAAAAAAGAGCCAGACTGTCAGAGAGCCAGGGTTAGTGACGATGAATCTGGCGTTGTGTGTCTGCAGGTGGAGGCCGAGGCAGTCAATCGCTCTGTCACCATCGCCAATCAGACCAACTGTCCTCTCTACATCACCAAGGTGATGAGCAAGAGCGCCGCTGATGTCATAGCTCTTGCCAGGAAAAGGGGTAAGAAGAGACGTTTGATCCTTTTCATTGCCAAGGCACTTCTTCTCGCTGACACTGACGTCATCACCGTCTGCTCCCGTAGGTGCCGTGGTTTATGGAGAGCCCATATCTGCCAGCCTGGGCACAGACGGGACTCATTACTGGAGCAAGAACTGGGCCAAGGCAGCGGCCTATGTCACCTCTCCACCACTCAGCCCTGACCCCACCACCCCCGACTATCTGAACTCCCTGTTGTCATGGTAGGTGCTGTTTGACATGTCTTACAGCTGTGTCAAGTGTGCTTTTAACCCAGCTCTTCATCGTTTTTGTGACACGCAGTGATAATGAAATGGCCTTTGCGGAGGAGGGACACTGAAGTGACATTTACTTACATGCGTCCACCACAAAGATAGAACATTAATTACCGCACATACAGTAAATGCCACAGATTTGTCATGAGTAACTGGCCAAAGATGATATAATTATTCATTTTCTTGCTTTTTTCTTACCTAGTGGGGACTTGCAGGTGACTGGCAGTGCTCACTGCACTTTCCAGACTTCTCAGCGTGCAATAGGCAAAGATAACTTCAGCCTGATCCCAGAGGGCACCAACGGCACTGAGGAGAGGATGTCCCTAATCTGGGACAAATGTGTGGTGAGTGAGTGTGTTTCACACACTCCAGAAACTCTTTTCATGAAGCACTCCAGAGCAAATGACCTGGTAAATCTGTGTGTGTGTGTTTGAGATGCTAGTATGTGATTTCCCTGTCCCTGTCCCAGGTGACTGGCAAGATGGATGAGAACCAGTTTGTGTCGGTGACCAGCACGAACGCAGCCAAGATCTTCAACCTGTACCCCCGGAAGGGACGCATCGCTGTGGGGTCTGACGCCGACCTGGTGCTGTGGGACCCAGACATCACCAAGATCATCTCTGCTAAGAGCCACAACCTGGTCAGATAGTTACCTCACCTCTGTTAACATATCCACAACGTCTTCATCATCTAAACTGAAGAAAAATATCAACTCAACACTAACAAAACACAAACACAATTTTAAAGAAATGTTAGTGAGCATCTTTGGCAAGATAATCCAGCCACCTGACAGGTGTTGCTGCAGATGTTTATTACTCAGAAGGATTATTACATGGATGTGTCATCAGCCAGTCACAATAAAAGGACATTTTAAAACACACAACACAAGGTCATGTGCAGAGAGTGTTTCCACCAGGGCTGCCTGCCAGAGTTACATGTGAAATTGATGGTTATTTCACTATTCAGTGCAGTTTAATTCAGTTTTATTTTGTACAGCACTAATTCATCATGCATTATCCCAAAGCACTTCACAAGGTAAGGTCAAGACCTCACTTTGAAAACAAACAGCTCTCACAAAGGGCAGCAACGGGGGGGGAGGAAACAGGAAATGAGTCATGAAAGTGTTTTTAATTTTTGTTCAGTGTATGTGTCACAGACATGTTGAAAACTAAATTCTCCGAACCTCCTCCTCCTCCAGGCTGTGGAGTACAACATCTTTGAGGGCACAGAGGTGCGTGGAGGTCCTCTGGTGGTGATCAGCCAGGGCAAGATAGTGTTGGAGGAGGGCATCCTTCACACCACCGAGGGCTGCGGCCGCTACGTCAGCCGCAAACCCTTCCCCGACCAAGTGTACAAGAGGATAAAGGCTCGCAGCAGGGTGAGTCTTAACTGCGCGTAATTTCACATTTGAGCAGTTGCAGTCATTTATCTCAGGGCTCCAGACTGCCGTTAAAGAGACCCAGAGGAGTTTGCTTTTGGTTATGAAAGAGTCTCATATTAATGTGGATGAATCTACATTACCCACATGTGTCCATTTTCAATAAATATATCGTTTTGTCTTTATAGTTATTTTGATATTATTATTTAGTGGTTGACTCGCCCAGTATTTCCTAGTTTTGGGAATAACGCCGCTGGATCACTAGTTGGCATCGTTTTTTGGTCGGAACTACGACGGTATCTGATCGTCTTCGATACTTTCGTTCTTGATTAATGAAAACATTCTTGGCAAATGCTTTCGCTTTTGTCCGTTTTGCGCTGGTCCAAGAATTTCACCGTGCTTGCGGAGGCTCATGGGAAATGTAGTGTGAAAACACTTCGCTTTCTGAAACTCCTCGTAGTCCCTTTAAATGGGGGCATTTTGCCCTTAAAATCTGAGACAGTGCAAGTACATTTTTCATCTACTTGTGCATGTGCAACCAGTAAATTTGGCGTGTTTTTTAAGACACTCGTGAAACATGGAAGGATCGACTCAAATAATCTGGAATCTGTCATTACAGGTGTCAGTCCAATGTGTTTAAGGATCATGAATGAAAAGGGAATGTGAATATTTGCTTTGCACGTCGATTTACAAGACGGTCCGCCTCTAAATTTTCTCTTTGCGCTCCTAAAATTTTAAATGGGGCCACTGTGCTCCTAGTAAAAAATATTAGTCTGGAGCCCTGCATCTACAGGAGAGCTAGAGTTTTTACAGCGTAGATCGCTGGTGAACCACAGAGCTTGCAGTGTGACGGCTTTGCCTGTTTGTGTAGCTCACAGAGCTGCGGGGAGTCCCCAGGGGCCAGTACGACGGGCCGGTGTGTGAGGTCACTGTGACTCCCAAGGTGATGTCCACCGTCTCCTCTGTGAAGAGCTCCCCTGCCAAGCAGCAGCAGCAGCAGCAGCAGCAGCAGCAGCAGCAGGCCGGTCCCCAGCCGGTGCGCAACCTCCACCAATCCGGCTTCAGCCTGTCTGGTGAGTCGCCTGCAGCACACGTTTCCTCCCTGGGCGCATTCCTCTCTTGCCACTTAACATCTAAGTTGTATCATAAATTGTATCATATTTTTTTCTTTTTTTAGGTGCCCAAGTTGACGACAACATTCCTCGTCGCACCACTCAGCGCATCGTGGCTCCCCCTGGCGGGAAAGCCAACATCACCAGCCTGGGCTAAAGCTGCTCTGGCTACTGAGCCGGGGGGCTGCGGGGTAACACGGGACCAGAGGCCACTCTCATCTCTGTCACATCACATCTGGTCACCTCTGACTCCGCCTGCACCCCACCCAAAAGCACTCCATCCATTCTTATTCACACATTACCACTATGTCACCTCATGGGAAAAAAGAGAAAAGGCACTGTTCCATCCCGTTTTCATCTTTCCTGCCATATTTTACCGTCATCGAGGAAGGATCGAGTGAATTGAAGCAGCTTTTTTTGCTGTTGTTTTTAAGCCCGGTTTGATTATATTGATGGAAGTAATTTGTTTACATTTGTTTACAATTTTGTATAATTTTTGTGGTACATGTTTGAGCAGTTTAGCTGACTAGGCCTGAGAAGCCCTCGGGTTTCACGAGCGGGCATTTTAGAGACAGCAGTTGTTTACAGTTTTTTTCTTCTTGCGCTGTTCATTTTCCAGGTATTAGTTAGAATGTGCTGGTGGTCGTGATACACCACCACCTTTGGTTGAGAGTAAAGCCTCCACCGTCTGTGTTGTAACGCTGCTTCACTGTAAGATTACTGTTTTAGAACAAAAATGTTGAAATTATGTTGATGCGAAAATCTGAAAACACTAATCATGAAAGATTAGACCGTGGAA
This sequence comes from Trachurus trachurus, assembly GCF_905171665.1. Taxonomy (NCBI): domain Eukaryota; kingdom Metazoa; phylum Chordata; class Actinopteri; order Carangiformes; family Carangidae; genus Trachurus; species Trachurus trachurus. The sequence goes on from NC_139895.1 coordinate 27,642,541, forward strand.
CATTGTTTTTGCATCTCAGAATAATTTGCAGTATTAGCTGAGCATTTCACTTCGGGCTTCCTTTTGTGTTAATAGTTGCACTTTCTTCATTTTTTTTTTTTTTTAAATTGATGTTTTATGTCTTGTTTCTGTTTTGGAAAGCGCTGAGTGCACTAAAAGGAAAAGAAAGGGTATTTTAGAGTTGGACCACTCATTCAATTTCACCCTGAATATTTGTGTCAGGGAAGAAATGGCTGGTACATAACATTTTGTCTAAGAAACATGAACCTTATTTCCCCCCACACCTCATTTCATCATTTCATTTTTCCTCATGTTTGTTGAAAGGTTGTCGGGGCAACAAGCTCCCAGTTATCAGACCGGTGTCTGTTGTTCAGGATACAGGCAACAAGACACCGCGAAGAAGAACAGGAGGAGTGCCCACAACCTCTCTGCACCTGGTGCTATATGACCATCGCTGTATATGTGCAGATGATGTCCACATCCACACAGCAGTCGTGTAAGCTTTGTAATAACAGCGGCCAGGGTAGAGTCACCTTTTACCCAATTTTGACAGAATATGTTTTGCACCCGTAACAATCCAAATGGTTAAAACTGTATGTGAGCTTGCAGCTTTTTATTTGTATTGGATGTGTCTGTATGTTTTAGGGTATTTGTTGAATTGAACTACTTGCTTGCCTATTCTGTATGATATTGATAGCACACTGTATCTATGAAGGCTCTTTAAAGAGGTGGAACCATGATCTTTGAGACCTGATGAAAAACGCGTCGGTATGTTTATGAAATCCCTCACAGCGTGCTGATGATGTGTCCACTGTTCTCGGTGTTAGTGTTGTGAATGAATTTACCAGAAGTCCAGTTCTTCTTCTCTTACCCCCCCCCTCTCTCTCTCTCTCTGCCCAACATAGTCGACACCGGATTCACTCAAGGTAGTAACCGTACTCACTAAACCACAGCGGGTTGTCAGTGACGCAGCACTGCACGACCTCACCGCACAAAAACACTACAAAACACTGGATTACTTCTTCCTAATTGCCTTGTCAAGTGTAGGTTTCGTTTGCCAAGCTATAATGTGAAGTGATTTACATTTGGGGAAATTTCTTGGTAATGGTTATTAAGTTGTAATGTCTGTTGACCCTCTCCCAGAAAGTGTGATGCTCTCTCGGTCATGTATGTTTTGTAGGTTATCAGGGTTTTGGGGGAAATCATTGGTCCCGTCAGCATTTGACCCTATCTGTGTTGACTTCGGTGGATTAAAATAATAAAAAAATGAAACGCATTATTCTGATTCTTTTTTGTATGGATGGAGCAGTTGGTAATTATTATGGGAACACTGGGATAATGTTAGTTTTCTAAGCTTATAAACACTAGTCAGATTTTATTGCATATAATTAATGAGTCATATTACTTGTAGACAAATGATACATTCAGCTGATCTACCCAAGATTTTATGTATGAAATATATTCACTCAATTGCCGCACTTTCCATTTTATGCTTCGTCTCCTCTACATGATGCATTGTTAAAGATTCATAATACTTATTATCTCCACAATAATGAGCTGCAAGACTGAAATATTACTTGCACACAAATATTTCAGTGTTAACAATCTGAAGCCCCCCCCGAGCCACTCCGGTTTGCTTATTGCTACTTCAGCAGGATGGTCAACCTTCACTGAGCAAAATGATGTGTGTGTGCAGAGCGTGACACTATAAAAATGTTTTTATATTCATCTGCAGAAGACAACAAAGTCTTAAAGGGATAGTTCACTCAAAATTGAAATTTCACTCATTATCTACTCCCCCTCATGTCGACTAAGGGCTGGGAGAAGTTTCAGAGTTATCTGTGCCTTCTCTGAGTTACAGCGGGGCTCCATGCAGCACTGCATGTCCATATGACAGTTGCAAATGGATACCACTTTTCTTCGTAACAAAAAGACACACCAAAAAACATCCAAATACCTCCATGCTGCTCGTATGTAATATCCGTCTTGTATTGAAGCCCCGAAATGCGAAATTGTTCCGAAAAAAATTAAATAAGTCTAGGCCTATATTTCAAGCTTGTTTCAAGCGCGATTTGCGCGGGGCTTCAATATAAGACAGACATGACATACGAGCAGCATGGAGGTATTTAGATGTTTTTTGGTGTGTCTTTTTGTTACGAAGAAAAGTGGTATCCATTTGCAACCGTTATATGGACATGCACTGCTATGCCGAGACCCCCTGTAACTCAGAGAAGCCACGGAGGACTCTGAAACTTCTCCCAGCCCTTAGTCGACATGAGGGTGAGTAGATAATGAGTGCAATTTGAATTTTGGGTGAACTATTCTTTTAAGTTCACAATGTTTATTAAGTAAAAGCAGATTTTTGTGCAACATTACGACTGGTTAGGAGGTCAATGTGCAACGTTGACAGGTGTGATGTGGAAGCTATAGGCCTAACCTTCCTGCACACATTCACTGGGGTAAATCTGTCCAGTGGTTAACCTTTGAAATGAAATACACTTGTGTATTACAGTACAGTAATAACATAAATATTTATCAAGGTGTATGGAGCTGATGTTAAGTTAACTGAGTTTTTACACATGTTTGGTTGCTACTGAAGTTACATTTTACCAACCCTGATTAAAATATTCTCATGGTGAGTTAACTGGCATTAAATCATTGAAGATGTATTCCACTGACTGAGCCCAGTGTTTATATAATTAGTCCTGAAGTGCACAGTACCTTCCAGAAACCTCTAATCATTTCCTTGTACATGAAAAGCCTCTCCAGGACAGATCAGCGACCTGCCTGGCATATAGAATAAAGCGCTGACTATTTTGCCGAGTCACTATGTCCAAGCAGTGGATGGACTAAAATGCAGAGAGACAGCAGGACACTAGGTGGAGACACAGATTCGTGACGCACATGCAGGCTTGGCCCTCGGAGCAGCGATGTGTTGTTCCAACTCCTTCACCCCACAGGGAGGGAGGGAGGGAGGGAGGATGCTTCTGGTAAAGTGAACTGAGCAAGAGAGTGGCTGCATCACAGTGAGTGCACACGTCAAAAGAAGTTCTGTTATTAGTTGGAATGAAGCTCCCCTGGCTGTTTGACAGTTGTCCAATTAGGACTTAATATGATGAGTGCACTGATTAAACCAGAGAAGGGGAAATCCTATAATGTCACTACCATCTTCACCCACGGATGAGAGAGGAGGGGTGGGGGTGGGGGTGGGGGGGGGGGGGTGGGGGGTCATCACAAAGACTTCATAAAGCTGAATCCTCTTGGGGAAGCATGCAAACATGAGTCACCAGCAGTGTTTGCTGTGCTTTCCATTCACTGGAACATAGACACAACTATTCAAAGACTACAACCCCTCCCAGGGTTGATGTGTGCGTCTTCACAGTGTCACTGTGAGCGTTAATTTGGAACTATATGCGCTTGTGATGAAATGTAACTCTGGGTTCAGTAATTTGCATCTGTCGGGACAAATACATTACAAAATTATACAGAGAAAAAATAGATCGTACACTCGATAGTTATGCCACAAATACATTACTAGATAAAATCAGGGAGCCCTGATGAAACACAGGAGGGGTGTTCTTGCTCTGCTTCAGTCTATATCTGACTCCTCCAAGGCTGCAGATCTAATTATAGGTATTCATTACAGCTATTGCATTTGGAGGGTAATATATCTTCATAACGCCTGGCACAAAGGTATTTGTTGGCTGTGGTTTTGTTCATAATCCCACCATTCAGGGCAGAGGCAGACAATGGAGGGAGCATTGAATTAGGTCATCTGTACCATCTGTAGTTTATTGCTGTGACTGCTAATGGCATCTGTGAAGAGATGGTGTGATTTACAGGTCCACTGACAAGCCAGTCAATGACAACGCGGACACAGACAAGCACTCTCACTGCATTGGCGAGTCCCTCCCCTGTGGGAAAGCTGTCCACTCCGCGTCAACCAGTCAACTTAAGGCGCAGAGGAGGATGTTGGTTTAATGATGCCGAGTGCATCTCCTCCCTCTTTCAGACTCACAAAGGGAGCACATCCTCAGTACTACAGAGTGTGCAGCCAAGAGAGAAATAAATCAATACCACTGGCGGAGGTTGTCCTCCTGCCCTTTGATGCCTCTGCGTAAACACAGAGACACTTCGCGGTCTTGAACTCACACAGAACACACTCAGTTTTTCACCTTTGCACTGATGAACACGCCCACAACACTGAAAGATCTTTAGGAGGCTGAGATGGAGAATCTGTGGTTCGTGTGTGGATGGTGACTAAAAAAGACAGAAACACAAGGCGTATGGGCCTGAGAGAATAACGTCTGAGACTGTGTATGACTTCATTTGACATCTCTAAATCTGTTGGATTTTTTAAGAGGCTTGGGGGCCGGTCAGGATTGAGGTCAGCAACCACAAGGTCAGTTCAAATTCCACCCAAGTATATTAAGACATCCATCTGGCACGGCTTGGAGGTAGATGAAATTATGGGAATGTGGACAGATGAACTACAAGTTTTTTAGGGGGTTGTATATTTAGTGAATCAACCTACTCACCCCCCCCACAAAAAAAAGCAAAGAAACACCCGAAAAGTCCAAATATGTCCTCATGAATCCCTCGTTAGGAATATGTCATACAAATTTATTGTAATGTGACATGGAAGTATGCGAGGTCCCTTGTTTTTTTTTACTGTGTACAGAGCAGTACACAAACAACATTTTGACAACAGGAACAACATTAGGCAAACTCTAGACGATGGGAGCACCACTGACCAGCATTTTTGAAACATCTGGTGAAATCATGCAATATATAAAACTTTCATATTTACACTTTTATACATTTTAATCCCTCTATTGTAATATAAAATATGTAAACATCTAGAAATCTTTTGGTCCTCTTTTTCACAGCTTTTCCACTATGTAGATATTTTTCATTTGATGAACACAGGGTTGTTTTAAACACTTAAACAAAACTTGATTTGATTGTTTTTTTTGTTTTTTTTTAGTTATAATTAAAAAAAAATTAGTTCAATAAGCAATTATTAATATGCTGAAGCTGTATTTTGTATTTTGCAGTAGTTTGTTTTCAGAAAGCTAAATCTTGTTAAAGGGCAAACACATCTTCTTAAAAGGGATAATATATAGTGCTTGTGATATTTCTTTGGAGGTTTTAGACGATCAAAATAAGTCACAGAATAATGTCAAAGCAGAGATATTTCAAATTTAAATATAATAGCAGCCACTCCAGCACAGTTCATGTGATGATGTTAATAGAGCAAAAGGAAATATCTTCTCATCTGTGACCTTGAAAGCAGAGTCATGACTAATGGATGGAGGATTACAGTATAGTTATACAGGCTCTCCTTTTTCTGACAGGGACAGTTGGTGTATTTTAATGGTGGGAAGGTTTCCGACAGGAGGGGGTGGGGCGCAGTTTGACTCCTGTGGGGGGGTCCTGCCACGGAGGAAGCAGCAGCAGGTTTGGTGGAAGCCTTTACTGCAGAGTTTGGCTACTTTAGCCCTGCTCGTCTCGGCCGGTCCTGATCCACTTGCGGGGCCTCCAGGAAAAACCTTCCACTCCCTGCTGTCCCTGGAGGAAGGTGTTCTGGACAGGGCCATGGAGGAGGAGGGGCTGAGGCGACACGGAGCCCCGAGGTTCAGGGTGAGGGGCTGGCCGTGACCTTGTATTTGACTCGGACCTGCACTCAGATGATGATGGTGTGGTCTGGGAGTCTTTCGCAAACAGTGAACTCCAAGTAAACTCTGGAAAGCTTTCTTAAACTCCTGGTTGGAGCACGGGTAGATGATGGGGTTAATGCAGCTGTTGAAGTAACCGAGCCAGAAGGTGATCTTGAACACAGTGTCAGAGGGTCTGTATAAAGGGAACATCGAGCCTGTGGGGACAGAAGACACAAAAGGGTGGATCCCAACAGTGATTAAGAACAAACTGTTTCATGTCTTTGATATACAAAAAACAAAACAAAACCAAGAGTCTATAGTCATGCTAGCTGGGAGGAGGTGCACCATCACTCTGTTAGTTTAGCATGTTGTAATTAGTGCTAAACACAGAATACTGCTGAGGCTGCTTGGTAGGCTACTATACCAAAGCACAAGTTAAAAAGTTGACCTGAGGAAGATGCTAGATGAGCAATAAAGGGCGCTAGGATTTTGAGACCTTGAATGTCTCTTGTAAATTTAAAAGAATAGTTCACCCAAAATTCAAATTGCTGGGAGAAGTTTCGGAGTCCTCCGTGGCTTCTCTGAGTTACAGGGGGTCTCGGCGTAGCAGTGCATGTCCATATAAGCGGTTGCAAATGGATATCACTTTTCTTCGTAACAAAAAGACACACCAAAAAACATCCAAATACCTCCATGCTGCTCGTATGTAATGTCTGTCTTGTATTGAAGCCCCGAAATGCGAAATTGTTCCCAAAAAAATTAAAGTCTATATTTCAAGCTTGTTTGACGAACCAGGAAGAGGAGCTTCCACTGCAAACAAGCTTGAAATATAGACTTATTTCATTTTTTTTGGGAACAATTTCGCATTTCGGGGCTTCAATACAAGACAGACATTACATATGAGCAGCATGGAGGTATTTGGATGTTTTTTGGTGTGTCTTTTTGTTACGAAGAAAAGTGGTATCCATTTGCAACCGTCATATGGAATGAAATTTCAATTTTGAGTGAACTATCCCTTTAACCTAACGAGTGGTGCTGCATGAAAAGTAAAATTTTATTAGGATTAAGTGAGTAAACATCTAGATGGTGCCAACCTTTCACTGAGACTATGTGAATAATATGACCTGCAGATGGTGCTTGAGGAAATCTCAATGGATCACCAAGGTCATCAGGATTCATCCTCTGGGGACCACACACAAAATTTGATGAAATGTCCATCAAACAGTTGTTTAGAAATTTCAGACTCAATCAAAATTGTAAACCAACCAACACTGCCATCCTTTGAATCAGCGCTCCAGCTGTTCTCCTGTCTCTTCCATCAAAGGTTGTGTTTATATGAGATAAATACATGCTCTGCAACTCCTCGGAGAAACATATCATTGCCCTCGTTTACATCTATTTAAGATGATTTATTTTTAATTGATCTATCCAGCTTCCTTGAAGGAAAAAAACCTGCCTCCTCGCCATCAAGGTTAAGTATTTTATTAAAATTGCTGTCATAAATTCTGCAGCTCTTGATTAGAGGAAGCGTCTGTGGCAGAGAGTGTGAGTAGGATCATTGATGAAGTAGAAGAGAAAATTGCTTAACGGGCACATTATATGCAGGCCTGATGTTAGTGAGCCCTCACATATCCAGTGGCTGCCAGTGAAATATAAAAATAATAAAATGGCTGGCTTCTTGTGTGACTGTAATATATCTATCCATCATCTGTCTTCAGAAGTGTAAAGGCAGAAGCTGTCTTGTGAGATACTTTATTGGGTGAGCTGGTGCAGATGGTTAAATGTGGGCTTTTGAAAAATGAGATTGTGAGAGATAAAAGAGGTGCAGAGAGTTTGAGAGCAAATTATTTTGTGCCTGTCTGTGTAGCTCATACATTTCTATCCCCAGCTGTGCAAAAAAGAGCAATTGTATTATTACTGATGTACTTGATACATTCACTTTTTTGAGTGAAAAAAGAAAGATGCTTTTGAATAAATCAGACAGTGCCTGTTTTTATGTGTAGGAACTGTGTAACTGCTTTTGCAATGTTACCTTCAAATAAACCACAACATGTTTTGGGCTGAGAAAGTCACATGACCCCATAGCTTGTGAACCCCCTCCACAATCTGCTGGATAAACTTCAGAGGCTGTTTTTCTGTTTTTCATTGTTGCTGAGATGGTGCATTCATGGGAGCAATAACAAGGGGAAAACCTATTATCACCTACGTTAGTAGCAAGCTTTTTGACAGCTGCAGCTAACGTGTGAAATAGGACTCTCAGGGCCACAGATATTAAAAGGTCCCAACACTAAATACATTTTAAAGTAGCATTATTTGGTTTAGTCACTCTGGGGGCACAGAACAAGATGGAAACTCCGCTGTGATGTAATATGACCTAACAGAGCTTTTCTGGCTGGCTAACATTCACCGAGTGACAAATCCTACAACCACAGAGTAACATGTGCATTTGGAATCATGTTCCCTCTCCTTTTAACTATAGGCTCTTGGGATGGCTATACACCATTAAAAGGTTTGCTTTTGCCACATGCAGTAGGGATTGTTAGCATCTATAGCTGTTCACTTTCAGGGTCTACAAGAAATACTGCATTGAATTGAGCTGCCTCCACCAGTGGGAAACAACACGTTAGCTCGCCTCTGTCATCATTGTCATCACTGTCATCACTTTCCATCAACAACTCACTACAGCCTCTGCCCTGAACATGCAACACTGCTCAGAGGGCACACTATGACCAGCGTTCGCCTGAGCTCTTGTCAAGCGACAATCACCACCACCCCCTTGAAGAAACTACAGTCAGTGGCAGAGAAAACAAATACCTCCTTTAAGTTGACATAACAGTTTAGTCCTGGGAAGTTTACAGTAGTACAGTTTTATAGATTTCATCATATTTCTGCCTGGTCATGAAACAAAGCTGATAGAGGCCAATCAAAACACTAAAGCTGTACGTCATAAAACCAAAGCAGATTTGATAGGTGAAAAAAAAAAAGAAACAATTTTTTTTTTTTTTTTTTTAATTTGACCCATTGTTAAGGTTGGTGGTTTAGTGTTTAGGGTTAGTAGAGTTGCCTCTGTGTCCTCTGTCCCCTAAGAAGTTTGAAACCAAGAAGGGCATTGAAACACCTTGTATGTAGTTAATCATGATTTATTGGACTGTGATGAAAGAAAGGTGACAGGTTCAGCTTATGGTCAGGAGCTTAACCTCTATTTTGGCAAAGAGGCACCTTGTGAAGTTATTCTTTAAATTAGCAAAGGCTTATTTTACACGTCCTCATAGTCCCTGAGAAGGACTTCTGAAATGTCAAGGAGAGGTGGACAATCCACAAATAAACACAGAGCCTAACAACTCACTGTTTTAATTTGTTTTGACATTATAAAATCCCACAATTTATTTTTTCTTTGATGACAAGACATTTACTCCAATAAACCAAATCAGACAGTCACCAGTTATCCAGGGCCACACATCACAATAGTGATTTAGTGCTACAGACTGCTGTGGCTGGCTGCGGTATGCAGCCTGATGCCAGTATTAGTAGGCGGCAATGGTAAGCTTAGGCTTTTCCTTATTTCCCAGTCAGGAGAGTACACAGCCAAATGGTAGCAGCTATTTTTACTGGCATGAGAGCATGGAATAAATAAAAACCCAGTGGGATTTGTGAGGTTTTTGCCATATCTCATAGCTACTTGGTTCGGATTTCTTTGTCACATTCCCTCCACATTGACATCAACACATATAGCACGTGCATGGTTGGTGAGCTGTATGATTCCCCCTCAAGCTTGTCTTCATCAGGCTGGCTGCTCCTGAAGGCAACATCATATGAGGTCTGGCACCGGCGTTATGGCTTTATCTATCATTCCCCGACTGGCATTGTGATGATGTGAGTCACCGGGAGAAAGGGTAAGAAACAGCCTGACACTTCATTGAAGGGTCTATTTAAAACATACACTGGCCTCAGAAATTCTGCGCTTTTGTTTACACACAGGGGAGCACCAGGGGCTGTCACAGATCTGAAAGATTTATTGAGGCTATTTATAGAACGTCTACCTGGCCGAGTCAAAGCATTTACTACGCTGCTCAAGAGGCCACAAGGCTTGTCTGAATGAAGTCACTCCAGTCTGCTGCCACAGAGGAGCAATTCAGGTAACATCACCAAACAATTAAATGAACTAGCACTTAAAACCTGGCAGCAGCATAAATCAATGAATGGATCCTAAAATGTATTCATGGAGGCACTGAATAGCTTTCGGACTTACTATGTATGAGTGCAAGTGATCAAATATATGGATGCATTATTAAGTAAGAGGTTATAAAGAATGTCCTGCGTAAGAGTAAAGAATGAGAACATTTTGGAAACCATTTATTTAACGAATAAGATGAGAATACCCATCTAATATCTTTCCATTCAATTCGCAGCAACTTTAAGGACTCTAGTAGGAAGTAACTCTACTCTACCAAGACACTCCAAACATAACCCCTATTTAATCCCACAGCTTGTTGTTTTTACCCTTTAGTTTCAGAAAAGATTAAGCAAACAAGCTATGACATGTTAATTTGTGACCTTTTGAGAGTTTTAAGCTTTGGACACAGCTGGGCTATTTCCCTTGTTTTAATCTTGGTGCAGAGCTATTTCAACCCAATACTGACCGTAGCTTCATATTTACCAATGAAGACATGGTATCCATCCTGTCATCTAACTTTCAACAAGAAAGTGAATGTGTATTTTCCAAAATGTCAAATAAAGGAGCAATATAGATGTTTTCTCTGCTGCCCAGTGCCCAATGGGGTTTCTCGCCAGGAGCGGGTGGTGGTGGTCACTCATAGAGAACCGTTTCTGCATTTATCAGACAAGATGTTAGAGTGCCCGCTCTGAGCAGTGTCACTTCCTCTTCCCCTCATGTTGGACTGGGAGCAAACTGGATACTTTGCTGAATTGTTTTTGTCAGTAGAGGAAAGGAAATTGTAGTGGCACAGCAAGAGTTAAGTGAGTGGCTATCAGAAAGTGATGAGATGGGCTGGGGCTAACAGGTTAACATGCTAATTTCAGTTGAAGAAGAGTCGTGATAGTGATTAGTTAAATGCGGCATTGGAGACTTTTAGTGACAAGAGGAAAGAAGTTTGATGCTGACCTTGAACATATACTATCATTGACTTTATAATAATAGCAAAAACTTAAATCTCCTTAAATGCTCATCATGTAAAAAAAAAAAAAGACATACAATGGCCTGCAGGCTGATTAAAAATAATATTGCTCATATCATGGGTTGATGTCTTACACACAAGGTCATCTGGCTCAAACAAATATCACATACACAATAGACATGAATATACTCACTGATGGGGAGCACCAGGAAAAAAGGCAGCCAGCACAGCACGAAGCAGCCGACCACAATGCCCAAGGTCTTGGCGGCTTTCTTCTCACGTGAGAACTTGAGCAGCCGCAGGGCAAAATGAGTGCGGCTGCGAAGGGCCTCGTCTTCTGATACAGTGGTGTTGCCTCTGTGTATCCTGAGTATCACCTGCTCTGAATCTGACTTCTCTGTCTTTTGGCCCTCCCTCAGGCCCTGGCTTTCTCTGTGAGCTACCACATAAACTCGACAGTACATGGCCAGTATGATGGCCAGGGGGAGGTAGAAGGAGCCCACTGCAGAGAAGATAGCGTAGCCCGGCTCCTCCGTTATTTTGCAGACGGACTCGTCCTGTGGAGCCGGCTCTTTCCAGCCGAACAAAGGTCCAATGGATATGATAATGGACAGCACCCACAGCAGCATCACGGCCAGCAGAGCCCTGTGTTTTGTCATTATGGCTGGGTAACGGAGAGGATAACTGACTCCAATGTATCGGTCCACAGAGATCACGCATAGGCTCATGATGGAGGCAGTGCAGCAGAGCACGTCCACAGCTGCCCAAACATTACAAAAGACTCGTCCAAACACCCAACGGTCCAGGATCTCTAGGATGGCAGAGAAGGGTAGGACAGTGGAGCTCAGCATTAAATCTGCCACTGCCAGATTGACTATAAAATAATGCGTCACGGTGCGCAGGTGTCGATGACAAACTACTGAGAGGATTACCAGGATGTTTCCCACAATTCCAAACACAATAAAGATACCGAGCACCAAACCCAACAACACGGCTTTGACCACGTTGAACTCTTCGGGTAAAGTCTGGCTGCAGTTGGAGCAGTTCTGTGTCAGAGGAGCTGGGGTCATGTTGTCCTGTACAGCAACCATGTGTTCCAGATCTATGCTGATGCTCGGCACCGTCCTGTGCAGCAAAGGTAGACTGAAACACACACCTATTTAAGTACACTACGCCACAAGGGGGACATCAGAGCATTCGCATAAAAGCCATTAGAGTAATGATCACATTAAGTCTGTCAAAACATAATTTGAATGATGATGCCTCTGGTAAATGAGCCATTACATTGGCGATGCATCAAGAAAAATAAAACTACGGGATGCATGCAGAAACACAAGAGAGAGAAGTACTAGATATACTGTATGTAGACAAAACCTACTGTGTTGAGAGGAAATCCATCTTGAAAATGTTACAACTAGCTGTTATTGTGCAGCTGGTACAAAAACAGTTTCGTCTTATAGGTGGGATACACAATGGGTGCGCACATCGAGACAAAAGGCACAAAATTCAAGTCCATTTTCTAAAAAAAAAAAAAACTGGTGCTCCTCTCTGGATTTGGCTGGTAGGTGAGCACGAGGCAGCATCCAAGTTCCTCCTGCTGAATGCAGTGGGCGATTTCAAGATCAACACAGCTAGCAGGAAACAGCAACAGAGCCTTTGAAAAGAAAGAGAAGAATCTGCTTTGAGAGAATTGACACATTCAACACAGACACTAAAACCCAAAAGCATTTATCCTTGCTCAGTCTTTTGTTTCATTTTTGCTGTTTTCTTTTTCTTTTCTTTTTTTTTCCTTTCCGTGTTTCTTCGGCTCAGATCAATCAAGACTGTGGGCGGGAGACGATGTCTGAGCCACTGTTGCTGTCAGATCAATGTGACCACAACCTCATCTCGCACTTATCGACTAAACATGATGTGAGGTTGAGGAATAAAGAAAGTGCTATCACAACTGACCAATTGCCTGTTTCACTGAATCGTCTGGGAAACATCACACTACATTTCGTAACGGCATTGAGCTAAATCAGAATAGCTGAAGAGATAACAATGTAATAACCCCAGTCACTGGATCTAACGAGTGCTTTATAGCTGTTTCGAGGTCCTAATGTGATCTTCAGCTGACTTACACCAAGATAAGCCATATCTTGCTCTCATCCCTCTATCAACAAATCAATATCAAACTATGGCCTCTATACAAATAGAGGTCAAACAATACACAGTTACAATTTCACATGAATTCATGTGTGTGCACTCAAGTGTATTTAGGTCAAACCTTTACCTCAGACTAGATTCAAACAAATATGATGCAAATGTTTTTTTTTGGAAATTCACTTATTTGTCATCAAGACTATAAACAGGAAGCAATGGTTAACCTGGCTTCGTCCAAATCTGCCAACAATACTTCCTGGAAATAATTTGCCTGACCAAGAAATTGCTTCTTTTAAAACCACAAAATGTTGTTTTTCTATTTAGTTTTGTTCATTAGTTTAACATGGGCCGGGCTCCCCAGGCTCTATTCCAGGCTTAATGCTATGCCTACCAGTTATGTAGTTAATACAACAGAGTGGTACTAATCTTCCTATTCGTCTCCCACAGGAAATGGGATTGTTTCCCAACTGTCTGTTGCACTATTCCCTTGACATTTGTCAACCAAGAATATCAGTCTCTTTCCATTGTGGGTATCTATTTATAAACATAAGGCTATATTAGAAATCTAATTGCTCAGTTGGATTTCCAAGTAATGTCACAGTGCACTGTTCCTCCAGCAGTGCTGATTTTGGCCTGAATTGCTCCCTCTGACTTGGATACGTCAAACTAAATTCACTTTGAATGTTTCGTCCTTTGACTTGAAAACAATGTCTTTGTGCCATTGAAATTCCTTCACTTTGACAGATGTGAAATTAATCTTGTCCGTGGAGATTACTGACATTTGTAATGTGGAGGTTCCTTAACTAAACAGATTAGATGGAACTAGTAAAAGTAGTGCGGCCATGTTGACGATTTTGGGATTTTGTTAAGCTGCTTTATTTGAGACGAAATTAAAAGTTCATCTGAGTTGTCCTCTTTTCTCTATCTATCTATCTATCTATCTATCTATCTATCTATCTATCTATCTATCTATCTATCTATCTATCTATCTATCTATCTATCTATCTATCTATCTATCTATCTATCTATCTATCTATCTATCTATCTATCTATCTATCTATCCATCCATCCATCCATCCATCCATCCATCCATCCATCCATCCATCCATCCATCCATCCATCCATCCATCCATCCATCCATCCATCCATCCCTACATTGGTGCTGACGTCCAACCTATAGGCTACTTACAGTTTTTCTCAGTTGCTTTGGTGCATTTCTCACATCACCATTAACATTTGCACAACAATTAGTGCATTTCTCAAAACAATTAGTACAAACCGCAAAACCTAGTGGATAACCTGCAAAGGCGTGTCACAAAATGGATAGTTCATTCCTCAAAGGAAGTATTCATGTCAATGAAACTGTCAGTGTCATCAAAATGAGAAGTCCTGACACCATTGTTTATGAATAAGATAGTCAAATGGATTTGTCATGTTTTCATTATGACAGTTGACTCTCTAAGTGTTTTCTAATGCAAAAGAGTCAGATCTTGGTGACGCTACCTGAAAATGCTCAAGACAGCACGATACACTATACGTGTACAGCCATTTGAAAACAGTAAATCTATAGGCTACATTAGACACTGAATAGGTATGCTTCACATTTTTACTGCATAATGCTCTTTGCAATTCTAATTTGTTCACAGCGTTGTGCAAAAACACTACAGTCACGTATTTACAACAAATATAAGAAACATCCTTTGGGTAGAGCTGTGCACAGCTGTAAACAATGTAATTGCAGTATTATAATCGAACAGCTACAGAGTACTGTAAATCATTCCTGCACATCCAGGCGTTCCTGGCTGTCTGGCGACATATTTCCATACATCACTCTGTCAACTGTGGTGATTGAAACAGATTCAATATTCCCAAAGATATTGTCATCCTTGCTTTTTATTTCTCTAAACCTCATGGGATTGTTTGCAATCACCATTGCACAAATGGCTTCCTCTTATTGTAAAAAGGGGCCCTCTTCTACCCTTTGCGAGGTTGTCGTGGTGCAGAGTAAAATTACAGTAATGTACAATAATAGCCTAAATATTTGAATTTACAACAGTTCTCCCAACATTTAAAATTTGCTTGACAGATTTTGACAACTAGTACAATTTTGTATGTAATGACTCAAGCAATGAAATGAGGACTAGTTAGGACTATTAGGGAACGACTATTCAGCATTCATAAGAATAGTTCATTTTGACTAGCCATAATAAAATAGACATAAACAAAAGAGAGTTGAGAATTGTATGAAAGCAACTGATACATGTCCAAAAGCATTTGCAATTTGTTCAAAGAAATGAGAAATTGCTACTATGATGCACACACAAATGACTAAATGATGGGGAGGTTGAACTAATAGTTAGAATTTTCATTCTGATCTGAGAAATGCACCAAAGTGGCTGAGAAAAACTGTAACACAAAGACAGACTGTGCAGGTACAACGGCGAGAGCAGAGGCATTATGCAGTCCCCTCAAGTCTTTATCCTCCTCCTCTCCTCCATCGCTTCACACTATTAACCACTGGCTGACCTTTTCCTCTGCGCTCCACCAGGCCCTGCTCCATACTGGAGGTACAGCTGTTTAACATGTTTAATGGAGTTTGATATCTCAGGTTTTCTCCTGTGCTGGCAGTATGCAAAAAGACCACCACATGCCGCAGCCATCATTACGCAGCACCTGAGAGCTTCTTCCACCCACTCAAATAGAGGAAGGAGATGTCAGGCTGTTGCCTCCAAAGTAATTACGAATGCAAGAGTTACATGTTTATCCACAGGAGCATTGCTGGTGATCATTACCCCATCATCATTTTGCACAGAGGAAAAGAATATGTTACCTCAACTTAAAAAATAAAATGTCCCTGTGGATAGAAATGGATTGTTACTGGATTCACTTTTTGACAGGTTTGACATGGATTGGTTTGAGATCCAGGTCAGTTTTACATTACATCATTCAGGTGGCAGGCGTTTATCAGTCCAGTAACAAGATACAGACATGAAGCTCCTTAGTCACAGTATTGCATTAACAAAAAAGAGGCTACAGTTGGAATTGAATTGTATATTAATCATCATGTTCATCTTTTAGTTGTTTTTATCAGAGAAAATGTGTTCAGACCAGAGGAAAGTCTTATTTCTTGAGAGTTGATCCAATTACATGTAGACTTCCAATGAGACTAACAAAACCTAATTGAATTAATTAATTCAGCTCACAGACCTAACTGTATACTCACAAGACATAAACTCGTGATTAAAACTTTTAATTTTGAGGTAAATGAAAACAGACAAGCTTATTATAGGATGGAGGACCTGTTGATTTCACTGAGCTGCAGTCAGAATTTCAGGAATGTGAGACATTAACAGTGATAGGTGTGCTAGAGAAATGCACACTGGTTAGTCATTGATCTGTTTAATATTCATACACAGTAACACATCTACAGTGGGGGTTGCCCACTCACATATTGACGGGCGGCCAGTGAGCTGGAGGCTAGATGCCTTGCTCGAGGGCATTTTTAAAGTTATTCACCTTCACTTTGCCTTTAAAACATCGGCAATCTGTCCAGTTACATACATTTTTCTCCATCACACTGAGTCTACAAATTGTGTTCCTGGCTGTTTTCCAGGCAGCCACACAACAGTGTGTCGATGTGTTTGACGTGCAGCTGCTGCTGAGGGTTGAACATTGTAATGTTGAGGGCAGCTCGACAAGCGACAACCTTTCTGTTTCTGCAGTTATTTAAATTGACCAAGAGCAAACATCCACTCTGGCTCAGATGTAATCTCAGCCTCTTCACCGGGGTGCTGGGGTAATTCCCTGCCCTATAAACTGGAGCCACCGTCCATGACAGAGAGTGACATCCATCCGCTTTAATAAAAGTGACAGGGACTTGTATAGGCTCTGGTGGTGGTCCACTGCCACTAGAGACCTCATAGTAGATTTTGTCTATGATCCATATCCAAGGATGGATTCTCATCAATAGCAAGTTTATACAATTTTAAAGAGATCTAAAAACACAAGAAATCAATTCATAAATCAATGCAAACCAGAGTTTCTTTCTCAGATAAGCAGATTAGAAAGACAATTAAAGCCTAGACCTTAAAGCAGAGCCCAATTGCCGAGATAAATTATGCTTAACTACTTCACAAATTAGAGTCTGCAATGAAGCTGGTTAATTAAAGAAGCATTATTTCTATTACTTGTGCTCAATTTGTCCGTGGATGAGGCTGAAATTCCCAGAAATTCCCCCTCTTCTTTTATGAAAAGTCCGCTCGGTCAGATACAAAGAGGTCTCTCCAGCATCTGTATCACCAGCACTGACAGCAAATGAAGAGACGCGCCAATAAATAGGAAATAATTGATTATCTACTTTAGATTCTTGAGGTGAGCCTTGAAATGAGATTTTCCGGGACTCACCTAACTTTGGTTCTTGATTCTCACATCCCGACGGCTGCTCGGCGGAGCCACATTTGGTCGCGGCTGTGATTGCTGACTCGCACCGGGAGACGGTGTGTGGAGAGGGAGAGCCAAGTGCGCTCATCACGGAGAGCGCTCAAATCTGCCGGAATCAACGGGCGACTTCCAGGTGCTCCAAGTCTCTTCATATGGTGATGAGTGAGCGCCAAATGACTCACTGCGCTCGCTTCGAACCAACCACCCCCCATGACATACCCCCTCCCAGCCCTCCTCCTCCTCCTCCTCCACCCCGCATACACCCCACTCCCCCACCCTTTCACCACCACATCAACCATCCTCATCTTCACATCCAACCCCCCCCCCCCCTTTCCCCCCTCCTCTTCCCTCAAACTCCCCTCAGCATCACTCAGCGTGCGTCATCAGAACCAGTCACCGTCTCCCCAAAGTGACTTTTCATTCAGAAATGTTTCATTAACGAGCGTCACTCACCTTGCCACCTGTCAAAGTGCAGCAGGACACAATGATGTAGATGCTGTAAGATGATGAGCTTTAGTTTTGATTATTTGTTTGAAAGCCGACAAAGGCATTATGTGTTTCTCTCTCCTCGGTGGTAAATCTGGTGACTTTATACCTATTGATTTCTATGATAATCTCTCAAGACCTTTAAATGAACTGCAGGTGTCCTGCTTGACTGAGTTCAGATATTCTCTGAAATCACTTCTCAAAACTCATTTTGATGATTTCTTTGTCTCTGGTAGTTGTTTTTAATTAGTTAAAAAATTAATGGGTGAAATGATTTAACTATAAAAGCAAAGCTGATGATCCTTTCTCCACATTGATAGCTCATTAGTTTTTATGTTGCAGTTTTATCATTTTAGTGTCAGCCCATGAATTACACTGTAAGCCTTTTGTGTTTTATTATCATTTGCAAAACATACAGATAACTTATTCTTGTTGTAGTTATAGCTGCTAGTCTTCCCAGACCTTGAGCAATTCTTTGTTCACTATAGCAACAGCAATAATGTATAGCTACTGTACTGGACTAATAATAAAAATGTGATGTACATCTGATAATTAATATTGAATGATTGATGTAGCTACATATCAGTATAACAGATACATGTATAAACGCATTAGTGCTATGACAATATAGACATAATTTGCAATACATGAGCCTAATACTCTGGTCTATCTATGCACAGCCCAGTCGATACACCTTGGTTAATGCCTGAAGTGTAGCAGTTCATTGCAGTTTATCTGGCGCTGCAATTTCATCTGGGACTTTATCATTCAGTGCCTGTTCTTGTATTTATTTATTAATTTATTTTTAAACATCACTTATTTCAATTGGGCTATCATGAAGAGATGAAGCAGAAATGAGCACATCAACACAGCCAGAGGCACACATGAATAAGCAAAGTACATTGGTTTTTTTTTAGGTGGCCGATCTGATCTTTTCTTTCCGCAGTGGACAAATCCTTGCTGTAGCTATTGTGTTTTTTTGTTTTGTTTTGTTTTGTTTTCCCTGATTGTGTGTGGATGTAAAGGCTTTACCTTGGGCTACTGCTGGCTCACAGTGAGAGATGTTAAGCTCATCTGTGAAGTAAACATTTGACCGTTTAAAGTAGCCACAGCCTCTCAGCTCAATCATTCTCACAATGGTCTAGTCTTTCTGTTACATCCTGGGGACACATCTACTTTGTCACGTCAAAAGCAAAAAATTGCACGCACACCTCTGTCCTCTTTGAGAGTACAATCACGTCAGTAAAATGCACTTACATAAACAGACATTTCTATTTTGTGTTCACAATAAATTGATTATTTCATAAAACCAAGTGTCACAGATGAAGAGTCTTTAAAATTTTCGCAGCAATTTAGGTTACAATTACCCGAACATTTGCCGAGATTATGGCTCATTATTCTGCAAGCCTGATTGCCTTGCACTGACACAGGCAGAGCCGTTTCTAAATAAGTGTTTACTGCGGCTACAAACCAATTATTGTGTAATTATGTATGCGTTAAAGACAACTCATTGAGACAATGTTAAATACAAAATTTAAGAAATTACAAAAATAATGTTGCTTCTATGTTCATCCTGGGCTTGTTGGTTTCTTTGTATTTGCATCTTGTTAGAGTCTATCGTTCTATCTGACCTGTTGGAAAAGCAATTACCTGTCTGAGCCGCCCATGCAGTGAGGCAGGCTGCTGAGTTTGAAAGATACTGAAATCAATATCTCTGCACTGGAAGAAACGTTTCCCATCATGGAGGCAACAAGCCCGGACTGAACATTCACACTAATGTTGGCATTTACTGTGACATTATAGTGATTTTACTTTCCTATGGTTCGGGCTTTGGCAAAAATCCCCCCTCAAAAAGAGTGACAAGCACAGATTTCAGTCATCAGAACAGGTGATTACAGGCAGCCACTGTGAAATGATGTAGCTTTAGAAGAAAACGGATATAAGGTGCTTTGAAAATGGATTAGCCTAATGAAGTCACTGAACAGTGTGTGTGTGTGTTTTTTCTTTAAAATTGAGTTGGCATTGTGAAATAAAGGTGATAGACTATCGTCACTGTGTTGTGGAGGCTCCTCCTAGCCAGTGCATTCAGCTGTCCACCTACGCACAAAACACAACTAACCTGAGCCTCGCACCTGAACTCCTGATCAAAAAAACACTTGACTCATCAGTCACAATGCACATTACACGACATATCACTTCAACTCCCTGTGACCACCCTGACTGACATATACGGTACAGTAGCTTATGAGAGAAGTAAAAAAGTATTCAGTGACTCAATCAAACCTGACTAATCCTTCTGCATTTTATTGTCCTCATTCAAATATATTAATGTGATATATAGTTATTCACAACTGTCAGTGTTTCTGTTTAATGAGGCAAGAAGTCAGCCATTAAAAAGTTATTTTATTACATAAGCGTGATGTACTTATTACTAAGGCGATGAAGTATAGCTGTTTGAAAAGATCTATTTCAGGTCACGATTGCTCATCTTGTGCAATACAATCAAACATTTTCAACACAGAGTTTATGCAAACATTTTTGAGAAACTGTGATTTGAGCTTAATATCATTATGCTGCTAACACACTCACAATGACATTGCTCATATGCTGGTTAACAGGTATAAGATTCACAATCAAATTTTTAATGAACCAACTATTGCCAATCAGCATGCAGAGGCTGTTGGGACTGGCAAGAGTTTTGCAGGTTATAAACTTTCATCGCCATCCAACCAATAGATGTCGAGAAATTTCACTTAAAACTACAGGTCAGAAAGTCAGCAGAGTTCATTAGGATTCATCGTCTGGGAACCACTAATGTCTTCTCCAGATTTTGCGGCAATCGATCGAGGAGATATTTCAGCAGCTAAGTGGATACTTTGACCTGCTGGAGGCATTACATGAAAAGTCAGGGGATTACCAAAGTCGGTGGAGTCATTGTTGAGATATTTCAGTCTGGACCAAAGAAGTGACCAAGCAACACTTCCATCCTCTTAGCTGTGATGCTGCAGCCATTAATAAAAACAGAGGAAGCCCCTCTCTGTACCATATGGCCACACTCCATATATACAGCACATTATTGTTCATCAGATGTTCAATATATGAGTGCATGTACAAGCAGAGCACAAATCAACTCGATAATTCATTTCTTGCAGATGTGGCATGAAGCAACCCAAAGATAACAAATTATTAGTTTGTGAAAAATGATTTTAAACTTTGTAAAGCTTTTTTTTTGCTCAGCAGCACCTGTGTACCACATCGCATTTGATCTTTTCTGAAACTGGATGTTCTCAGTGAAAAGGCTGAGCCATGGGGAGATTGTATGGTGTTCAAGTGATATAATGGTTCGGGCTTTTATTGGGCTCCAGTCGTGGTGTTATCTGCAATTGCTGTAATGAAGACAGACCTAATTATCAGACCGAACTCCACTCTGAACAGGACTCTAATTATGGCCTAACCGCTGTTCTCTTACTGTTCACTGTCAGGGTCATAGGAGGGGGAGACTGCTGCTGTTTCCTTCCACGCAAACACACACACACACGCACGCACACACACACACACACACACACACACACACACACACACACACACACACACACACACACACACACACACACACACACACACACACACACACACACACACACACACACACACACACACACACAGAGCCTGAGAACTCATTGTGCTCAGCTGTTCTGATGCTCTTCTGTGCAGGCATTATGGTCTAGTGGCAGGGATGATCAAACATGACAACACACTCTGCCCCCCTCTGATGACAGTCTTATATCATCTGATTAATTAATAACAACTCCTGATGTCACTTGAACAGCATTATCATTTGTATTGTGGCGTAGCCTATATTGCATCAGTATTTTAAAGGGAAATCCCTGTGAAATGACCCACATTTATTTAATCGAGAAATAGACAAGACAACTATACAGGGTATGAAGTCATGTCTGAAAGCGAACAAAAGGGGCAGCGGGGGTTGCCTACAGATAGATTAATCCATCAATGGTCTCATTCTGTGGCCATTTGTCTTGAATACATGAATGTAAAATTATTGCAGATTTATCTGCTCTTGTGGATTGATTCGAGGCCATGGGGCTGATAAATTAAATGCCATGTTTCTAAATTCAGACTGGAGCGGAAGGGTAAGCAGCTTGTGCAGTGACCTTGATTGTGAGTATTGAACATCCAAGTGAGAGGACAGGACAGATGAGAGGAAGCGATTTGGCGCACAAAGAAATATGCACTAGTGTGCCATGTCCCTTAATGAATGCAGCAAAAAGGCAGTCACGCAGGAGAGAGGGTTACGAGATGGGAAACTCCCTCAAATAATTAATCAAAGTTTAACTCTGTTATTGTCAGTAACAGGTACAGTGAATAGCCTGTCCTCATGCACATCCACAGTATCTTCCAGGGGGTGTAGCTGGCTCGACTGGCTTCTATGATGACTTTGCTCCGGAAGAGTGAGGATAAGAGAAGATATATGTGGGAGCTACTGTGCAGGGAAAAAAAAAGAAGAGATGGAGAGTGAGAGAAAATACATGTGTTTAAACCCCCTAAAAGAAATATAAAGTTCAGCTGTATCAAGGATAAATTTGGATTTCCTGAAGTCTGGATATATTTGAAATATGCATCATAAATTGAAGAGAGAACAAGGTGCTGCAAAGCGCATGGTGATTCATACATGCAGTTATAAAACAAGAGGAATATGAAACAGAAAATGAGCCATCCCTCCAGAGATCAACATTATATGGCCTGAAACTACAACAATGCAACTTGGAGTCAAGGTCACTGAGCGTACTGATCACTTGAGACTCATTCTCTGCCAATGAGTACTTTAAAAACAGAAAAAAATCCATTATTGATGCTGCAAGCACACCGAACAAGAATATGCATTGACTTTATGATTACTGCTCACAAAAAGAACAGTGTATTTTCAGGCTATTTACAACCTGTGGACATTTATCCTTGAAAAAAATGTGTGCAGCTCTGCAAAAAAGCTGGAATCAAAACGATCCACTGTTGTGTAGCCACAGGGCTAGGCAGCTTTCTGAATCCTGCCTACAGGAGAGTCTATATTTGTCTATGTGACAGTTCAATTTTCCACAAACCAGCAAGGGAATGTGAGAAACACAATTTGAAGAAGAAAAAAAAGAAGAAGGACAATATGCCTCTCACAGCAGACAGCAGCTTTAATTATTCATTTCAAGGGAATTGCCAGCAAATGTAATTTTTGTGTGCGTGTGTTTTGTCTATTTCACGGCCAGTCTTTCGTGGGCCAAGTTACTGCTACGCATGAACAGAGAGATGACAGCACCTGGCTGACATTCGTGGGATATACAAACAATTGATGCCGCTCAACAGA
Organism: Trachurus trachurus; assembly: GCF_905171665.1. NCBI lineage: Eukaryota > Metazoa > Chordata > Actinopteri > Carangiformes > Carangidae > Trachurus > Trachurus trachurus. The sequence goes on from NC_139895.1 coordinate 27,665,775, forward strand.
TGAAATTCCAGAGAATATAATGTTTTCAGTTGTAGACATTCAACAATTATTGTAGGATCAAATCTTGACTTTATTGTAATTTGATGTAACAGTCACAGAGACTGGACCGTTTTGCTGATCAAATGCATTATTTTAATATAACTAATCTCACAGTAGGCTATTTCATCTAGTGGACAAGCTCAGTTTCTATTTGGTAAAACTTATGGAAAATAAATATTGTGTGTGAAATTCCAGATTGCATCTCTGGGGCTAAAAACAACCTTCACCCTGTGGCTGTATCAGAAATCTGCAGTCTAGACAGAAACTGGATCTTCTGGGAACACAGTGTGATAAAGCTGGCCTGAGAGACAGCACCTCAGGAAATGAGCATCCACACACACGGATGAATCTCAGAGTGACGGCTTGTGTTTCACTGTGACCTGGTCACACCGATGAGACTCGACAGCGCCCTCTGATGGCAGACACCGAGCTGTGCAAATCACCACGAGGAAAAACATTAATCAGAATAAACGATTGCGACAACTGTATTATTATTCATTACAAACTAAAAAAAAACCTAAACCCTAAAAAAAAAAAAAATCAATTCTGATCGAACATATACACACAATATTTAATCCTGGACTAACGCCTGAATTATGGAAATCTATTAGGCTATATCCGCATTGCTGTGCGCATGCGCAGGACAGGGACGCGAATTGAAAACACGGAAGATCAATGTTAGACCATCATAAACAGACAACACCCTGCTGAAATCTCTTTGAAAGACGTATTGCAGCAGTCCTTCATCGGACCGGGTGTAATATCTTCCACTTTGACACTGACAGCTTGTGAATGAACCGGACGATGGCCGTAGTGTCATTATCGCTCCTGTAGCCGAGCTGCTGCTGCCTTATTGAAACACAGACTGGTAGCAGGCTGCTGCTAACATGCCTGCTCGCAACTTAGTGTCCAACGGGATCCCTAACAGCAAAGTTAGGTACTCCAGGGTGGCCTCTGATGATGACGGCTACATTGACCTGCAGGTAAGAAAGGCCACGTGGTCCATCATCGGAGATGAAAAGATGAATTTAAGGGGAAGGGCAGCAAACTGGATTAGTGCTTCAGGATTTAGGCTATATCAATATCTTCAATAGCCTACTTTTTTTTAGAACAGCAACTCTAAATATATAGAAAAAATATTTTAAAGGAGCACTGTATTGATTTTTTATGGGGTACTTGCGAGACACGTATTTAAAAAGAGAGGTCAAAGTCAAAGCAGCATCAGATATTTCCTCAGCCTAAAAGTGCCTTGAATGGGTAGGCCTATATAGCTCCAACAATGCTAATAGATGTAGGCCTAGGTCTTATGGTTTGGTAAGTGCCCACTTCTTTCAAACTTGTTTTTTCTCACAAAACTGTAATCCCCAGGCAAAGTCAAGTCAAGTGAATTTTATTTACAAAGCACCAAGTTGTCTCCAAGCACTTTACAAATAGACAATGCCAACAGATCCCACCAAGAGGAAGTGCAGGGGGGGGGGGGCAGTACATTGTCAGTGCAACCTGGCCTAAGCTATCAGTAATACTACTAAATTATTAATCATTATAAGGAAAGAGTCAAACTGATTTATTGAATCTGAGGCCCATTCACTGGAGGCAGGATGGTGACAGGTAGCCTACCTAAAGGTAACTAAGGCAACTAAAAAAATAAGGTAACTAAAATAACCCTAATAATATCATCATCTTGAAAAAGCTCCTATAGAGTGACCAATAGATAATAAGATGAACTTCTGTGAACCTGTCAAGTACTGTCACTTTAACCAAGAAGTTCTGGTACATAATGAGCCAGACTAATTTTGACGGTGTAGTGTGTGAGTGGGGAAACAGGCAGTGCTCTATAAATCCTGCTGGGCCTGAGAAAAGTGTTTTAATTAAACATTTTTTCCTCCTCTACAGTTCAAAAGGAGCCCACCCAAAGTCCCATACAAAGCCATAGCACTAGCCACAGTCCTCTTCTTAATCGGCTCTCTGTTAATCATCATTGGCGCCCTGCTCCTGGCTGGATACTTCGAGGTCACTGTGAGTATTTCTTTCTTTCTTTTTTTTAATGTCCCAGCAGATCAAGTAACATATCTTGATTAAATACATGTCTGAAATGTTTTCCCTCCCACAGCACACAGACCGAACCGTGCCTGTCCTTATCATTGGGATCCTTGTCTTCCTGCCTGGAATCTACCACCTACGGATAGCTTACTATGCATCAAAGGGCTACCCAGGGTACTCCTATGATGACATCCCAGACTTTGATGACTGACCTGCACTGTAGCTTCAGATGTGCTTACATGCATACACTATAGCTTAAGCTGAACTTGAGGTAGTGGTACCTTTTAAAGAAAATGAGGTGTAATCGTTGCTGTGAACAACAGTTTTATTCTAATAGATTTTTATGCCGAAGTAGCCAATGCCTGCTCTTATGAAGCCACATCAGTATCAGATGCTATTGATTTATATGTTTGTTTTATTAGCTTTGTTAATTAATAAAATTATAATTTGGTGAGTCTTGAGAGTCTCTATTGTTATTATTTAACCATCCTCCTCCCAGTAATTTATCATCATCATTTAATTCAGATGATGAACAGAAACATTGAACTGATGCACAATAGAACACATAATAATGTAGCATGTAGAGAAATTCAACCAGTGTGGCATCGTATGTACTAAAATAGGGCTGTTATAGAGATTAAGTTAAATTTAGATTTTTATGTTGAGACAGTTTTGAAAAATAATTTCTGTCCAATAAAACTAAATTTTTATTGACTAGATTTTGAAATTTTAAGTGATTTGCCCACTTGTCCACCGAGAAACATTTACAGAACAATTCAGCAAATATTCCAGGCTGTACAGACTAGGTTGAGTGATGTCCCTCATACAGAAATCCAATTTTTAAAAGGCTAATATTGGTTTGTGCGTGATATGATCAGCACTGTACGACAGAATTTGCCTTACCCTCCCGTTAATTCCTGCTCACTGTGCAAAGTTGTTCTTTCTCTGAGGATTTCATGTGATTAATTCCAATCCTTTGATCTCCATATGGTGCACCTGGCCCGTGAGAGTAAACACTGTCAAACATGGGCGCACACAAGCAATTAAAGCTTGACATCCTGATAACTTGTCTCAGAACCTCTCCTCTAATTGGTGTTATCAACATCATGAGTTTCAACAAAATTTGAATTTGTGCCTAGTGAAAGCCAATGCTACCACCTTGATTCACTTTGCAGTAAAATGCCATATGAAAAGTACTCATGTAATCCTTTCATATGCTTAGCAACTGGCTTTATCAGTGGTTGTTTTCAAGGACACTACTTTGTGCTCTCTTTTTTTCTTGCTACCCACACTTAATCATCCACCAATTGCAAACTACATGGCGTTACATCAGATCAAACACTTTACATAAGCTTTAAAACTTTTGCTGATGGATGCCTACCTTTTCAGGGAGCACACACAACTACAGAATGCTTTTATACTGTTCAAACTCACTGGGAAAAGACAGAGCAACTGCACTGTTCATGATATCTTTGCTTTTAATGTCTCAACAATTTACCTACAATCACATATTACTGCTACCTTGGAAATATTAGTGTTAATTTTATATTAACCCTGGATTTAATTGTATAAAATACTACCAGGCAGGCAGGCAGACACTGCTGCACAATAAGAGCTACTGTTAAAAACTAATTTTACTTTAAAAAAACACTAAACCCAGCGACATAATAGTTAATTTCAACTGCTGAGCAGACGCATACAAGACATGCACACACAAGTCTAGTGTATTGTAAGATTCTAGGGATATAATAGTCTTTTATTAATAGTGTATAACAACAATTTATCTAAACTACTCTTCAGCATTGCTATGTCACAAGTAATAAATGCACACTGATAAACCACTAGAGCTAAATTTTATTTCCTTTTCTCTTACGGGCCTGTGGTCAACCCTTTGGTTCTGATGGACAAGTCGTGAACCCAATCAGTCTCTGCTGATCCAGGACTAGCACCGCCCCCCTGTGGTCATAGGGTCATACTGACTGGTTGGCCCTGGATTGGTTATTTTAAACAGAAGGGTAAACAAGAAAGAGGAAGAAAAAACAAAACAAAACACAAAAAACCCCAATATTTCTGCTATCACCCAACCGACCTATTCGCCGCCAGCTCCTATATGACAGAGGATTAGCTCATCTTTGAGTCATGCACAGCCCAGGGTAGGAGCACATCACAAGTAGCTCTGAGGTAAGATAATGGAAATCTTTCAGGTAACACCTGGAAAACAATTTTCTGATGAAACAAGGTTTAAAAAAAAAAAGAAAAATTGTTTGAAAAAAATGTGAATGAGTCCTCCTACTGAACTTCTACCCGGTCACAACAACAGATAAATTAATAAAATGACATAGCTAACGGACGGTGTAATATGGTAACACACCTGTAGTTAATGGCCAGTAACGTTAGCTAAAGTTAACGTTACAGGCTAGCTGTGTTAGCTAAGGGACAGCCAACAGTTTGTAATGGCGGGTAAAGTTGTCACAGGTGAGAGTATATTTTCATGTATGTATGTAAGTGTTCATTACTGCTAAGTAGAAATTATAACAGTTTGCATTAGCTGAACAATACAACTACAGCCGTTCTGATTTTGCCGCCAATAAAAACAGTTGGGGGACAAGATGGCCAATTGATAATTTAGATAATTAAGGTTAACAGACATGTTATGATGATAATTCATAATCTCGATCAGTATTTATATGGCAGATGGTGCTGGTGTGTCTGTGTGCACGCGCCCGTGCGTGTGTGGGTTTGGGTGGGTGATGAAACCCAATGAATTATTTAGTGTGTCTTACTGCTGTTTTCTATTTTATATTACAATTGGGGACCTTATGAGGAGAGATGTTGTTTTCTTTGAACATTTGCTGGATGCTTTACCAAACGGTCGGAGTCAAACGTTATCCTTGTGTTGTGCTGCTTCTGCCTTTTGTTACGACCCCTCAGTCTTTCCCACGGAAAGGCGCTTTTGTTTGAGGCGCTAAAACACCAGCAGCATCAAGCGTCAGAGACTGGTGGCACAGTAGAGGAAGCTGATACAGCAGCCTTCAAGATAAAAGCATTTTATTCTCAGCCTCACGTACGACAACTCCGACTACAGTTTAATGATGGCACTAAAGAAAATTCATGCTCTTCTGGTGTAGTGGTTGTCCACGTGTCTCTGTAGCCGCTGTGTCAGTGAGCCAGCAATATGAGGACATTCACATTGAGGCAATTAAATTAAACCCAGGCATCATTAGTCTAATTGTGTACACCTGTGAACTTTATGAAAACGGCTTGCACTGATTTACTAATAACTACGTTAACTGTTGGGTTTTATAGGTTTTAGTATACGGAGAGACACAAAAAGAAGAGCAGTTTAATATTTTTGAACAAGACAGAGAGAAAATAGGGAAATTTAAACAAATATCATAGTCTGGTATCTTTACTAGTTAAATCGACGATATGACTAAATTACACCTTTAACATCCGTCCTGTGTTTCCTCCTGTATCATCCTCGTTTTTTTTTTTTTTCTTGTTGGGGGCCTTTATTTTGAAAGGTACAACAGGAAGTGCTGTGGTTGTGTTTGTCTCAATTGACCGTGGTTCCCGTCGGAGGAGGAGGGATGATAATAATGGGAGGGGAGACACGGAGAGAGTATCAACAGCAGGGCTCTAACTAAACGTGTGGTGTGCTCGCTTTCTGGTCAAACTTGCTCCTCTGTGATGTGAAATGCGCACCGCGTCCCCTGAAAGCCGTTTCTATATATTCATGAAGTAGATTAAAAACTCCTTCGATTAAATTTTACTTCGGGCAAGTTTGGATTAAGAAGACTGCGGACATAAAAGCCAAGGCGTGTAAAGTTTAAATGGACTTAAAGTGGACTGATGTCGATCCCATGAAGGTGGTCTGGGTTAATGGATCTTATTGAAACCTCAAGATATTTTTCAGGACCTTCTGGGAACCATGGATGCCGAGGAATAATTGTGTGTTTTCCCTTTGATCCACACACGGACTTGGAAAAAATGTGACCACCTGCGCTTTATACAACCCCCGTGTTTTTTGTTTAGTTTTTTTTTTTTTTTTTAGTTTTTTTTGCCTATTTGAAGTCGTACGTTTGATCTGACTTCTCCTTCAAGAGAAAGTTGTGAACGATTACTGGTCTGCAAAACGAGTGTGGAAGGGAACACCAATGGATTGAAAGACTGTACTTCCAGCTTCAAGTGAAAAGTGCCTCTAGCAAGGTAAGGAGCTGCGCAGGCAAAGGCAAAGCATCTTCTACAGGCCTGTATAGTAGGCTAAACATAGAAAACATCAGTATTTCGGATCTTGACTGTAGTCGTAATCAATAACACACGATGTGTTCTGGTTAGGATATAAATCCATTGTACACCTGTGGTATTCTTGCTCCACCACTTAAAATGAGCCTGTGCGATTCCTCAGTAACCTTACCTTATTGCCTGTTATTTCCCATTTTATCACATAAAACTGTTTTTATAAACCCATAGTGGTGCTGTGGCAGTAGCCCTGATCCCATGTTCAACGCACTGTATTACTGTGATACCTCCCGCTTTTGTTTATGTTTTGTGTATCACATGTGCCACTTGAAATCTCGGGGTGAGTGTGGGGGATTTTTTTTCCGCGTTAAACCACAGTGAACAGGTTTAATACGCTGTAATGACCTAAAACTGAACTCAGTACCCTGGATTAAGATGGTGAGAACAATAGCCAGTCAAAAATAGTGCATTTTATTTACGTATTTCTTATTCAGAGCTTTCTGTTTGTGCCAGACTCCCTGTCAGACAAAAGACGCACCTGTTTTGTTTTGCAGGAGGTCTTGATGGTGACATGGAGGACTGAGCATCCCTGTTCTCTGTAGGGGTAGACATAAAGAGCTTCTGGCTTGCTTTCTGTTTCTGTTTTACACGGACGACACACTTTATTTGTCTGCTGCTCCACAGCATGGCATAATGTAATGGACACACAACCTAATTTAAGATGTTTTGTACAGGGAAGTGCAGCTGTCCCGTGCTTTTCACATGATATATACCCCCCGCTGTAGCCTCTCATTTTCCTTGTTTTTATTGCGCTTTTTAATCCTGATTTGTGAGACATGAGGTTCTGACAGCACCCGTGATGCCTGCAACCCCTAGTATTGTCACTGTTTACTTTATTAATCATTAGCTGTCTTCATTATTTAACAGCTTGTGGGTTGTTTTAGGCACTTTTAAAATTGGTTATTTCCTTAAAATTGCACACGTATGAGAAATGCCCACTGCCACGACATCTTCTTCCAAGCACAAAATATTTAGTCCATTTTTATGGCGTTGCCTCATTTAGAGAGATTCAGTTTTGGATTTTTCTCCCAGAACCTCAGAAAGCAATGTTTAGCATATCATCCAGGCTTTCCAGGTTTCACTGTCAGACACCAGCTCAGGTGTCACTTTACACAGTAATATCCCACACATTTTAACACTGAACAGGACATTTCACTACCATACTCCACTTTTCAAAATGCTATGTGGCCATCTGTGGCCTGCAGGGACATTGTCGTGCTGGAAGGACATTGATTGCATTGAGAAACTAATTATTCATGAGTTGAAGAGGTTACTCCAAATCTTCTGGTTGTCTATCTACTGTAGAGGTTAAGATAGTCTGCAGTCCTTCAGTGAATGCATGTCAGAAACATAGTTCTGTATGTTGTAGAAGAATATTCACAAAAATGCACTTAAAACAAAGCTAAGGGTGATCACAGAGAAGTTTAAGAGCCGTGCAGTGTATCATAAATGCACAATGCATTTCTCAAGCATCCTTTGTTCTCTGTTGCTAACGGTGTATGGTATGGTTGTTGATTTTGATAGATAAATGCAGACTTACCTGAGCACCACTATACTTTTTTCGTCTCATTAGTGGTGTCTTGTCTGATATAGAGCCCTTTACATAATCATCAATGAAGACATGTGAATCACATCAGCGCATATTTTTAGCTGTAATGCTGCTCCATGCTGTGGTCCTTTGAGAATGTGACTCGCTGATCTTAAAGCTTTAAAATAAATCCAATGCCACACTTCATCAGCAGGCTGCAGCTCCTGAGTTTGTTACCTTTGGCTTTTGACCCTTGCTTCCTCTCAGTGTCGTGTCTTGAAAGTAGCTTTATGAGACTGACCTGCCCCTGAGAGTCGGGGGCAGGGAAGGACAGAGTATGGAGTTAAAAGAGGGATGTTACTGTAGCTTCCTAGTTTTCATCAGTCTCATGTCATGCTCTGCTCCCCTGTGCCCTCTGAGCTGTGTGAAATCATCCCAGGGACCAAAATATAAAATCCCTCCATTCATACTTGAACTAACTGATTTCAGTTGCTGGAAATTTAATTGCACAGTGGAGGTAACACTGTGCAGGTTTTTCTGTGTGCGTTAATAAAAAAAACTTCTCACTACTACTACTACTACTACTAGTGCATTCACTAGCATCAATATTGTTATTCCCTGCAGCACTATGTGTTAGGTTTTCCAATGTGTTAATCCACAGTAGGCTTTTCCCCTCACGAGACTAGGTCTCCGCTCCTGTGCCCAGTGTGTGCCCTGTTCATTTCCTTTAGTGAAAGTAAATTGTCAATACAGTTTCTAAATTGGGTTGCAGTGCCAGGGACAAAATCCATCAATTGATTGCTGTGATGTGTAGGCTGGTTTAACCAGTCAAGGTTGGATTGGTGGTTTCCTGTGTTAATGGCAGTGGGTCATATGCAGCATTTGTGTGGATCCCATATATGTCTTTGTTGTGGTATTCCGTCTGAGATCACTCTGTGCACCTGTGTTCAAAGGTTCTGCTCGAGTAACACTTGTACCTCCTGCTACAGGCCGGTTTGCTCTGAAGCCACGGCCTCTGTCAGGATTAACAAGGATTACCAAGAGAGTAATGCTGCTGCTTATCAGGCTTGTCTCTGTCACTAGCATCACTGGTGGCTCTTCTGAGGTAATGAGGGATAACACACACACTTTCACACACCTTAGGTCAAAAGGTCACTTTTTGCATTGCGCTTTCTGTGTGTCAGAGTAGACATTAGACTGAGAGGAGGAATCGGCAATTTAATTGTGTCTTGTGAAGTGTTCAAGACAGCTGAAACGACCACTGTCATGGCCTTGTTAACCTTAACTTTTGAATTATTCAGTTAATGCCCTGTGAGCAGTTTCTTCTAGTTACAGATGCATATGGAGAAGTCAGGCTTACCAGCTGTTAGAGCTGACAGCTTGGAAACAGCTTCTTATTTTCATTTAATGCATGATTTGTTGTCAGCTTTTGGGTAAGGTCATCCATCCATCCAACCAATTAGACTCTGATTCTGGAAACACTAATTAATGGCATCTGAATTTTAATGAGTCTCTTTTTCTTGAATGAAGTATCATAAGTTGTTGTTATCTTATTTATTTACTTAAGAAGGTGGGGATGAGGAAACCTGGATCTCTAACACCTGGAGACCCAAGCTGAGACTGATGTTGATCTTTATTGGCTGTGGCATGTGTCCTCCAAAAAAAGGGCAACAAAAAACTACTGGCTGTCTTCTCCACCAGCAGAGACTGTAGAGTCTCAGTAGCAGAACATCCTGAAGTGTCAGTGAGTTGACTTGACTTGATTTACCGCTGATTGATCATTGCACAGCCAGATGACAGAATGTCCTTGATTTGACTTACCAATTTGATCTCTAATTCAATTACACTATTAACACTCAAAGCAGCAGGACAGGATTAGTCTGGGTGTTAGAACTGTTCTGTCCAGGAGGCAAAGACTTGACTAGATCCAAAGCAATTTGTGTCAATGAAATCCATGTAACATTGCACCAGTCAGCAGTGTCCACTCACGTTACTGAGCTAAATGCCTTGTGCTGAGGCAGGAGCTTTTTGAAGACTTACTGTAATTCTGTAGTCACTTTGGATTTACCTATGAAATCACGTTCCAGTCGTCTCGTTTTTTTGGTCAAACATCTTTTGACACTTCTGTCGATGTCATCGGTGATGTTGACGCCATTTGCATGACTTCATTTCAAATGAAGCTGGTGTGTGCTCTGACAATATTATTCGGTAACATCAGTGTCTATCAACTTTGCTGTGTGCAACTTTCAAACAGTTTGTCATTATGTCCACTTTCCCTCAGTCACCCTTGTGAGGAGATTAGTGTCTCGGAGTAAAACCCCCTTGCCTCTCACATGCATAATGCATAGTGTACGCTCTCACATGGGAACTGTTGGACAATGAGCTGTTCAGTTATTCTTTCTTTGTAAGTTAATAATGATGTAGTCTAACTCATACTTGCTTACAGTTCTGCAAGTTTGACCGTAAGCTTGTATAACACAAATGGTATAAGGTACTGCTTTTAACTACACCTAAACATCTGGACTCTTTTTTAAGGCACTCTCAGTACGTATCTATTAAAAGGCCCCATGCTTTGCTCTGCTGCCTGAGGAAATAACCTGGCTGTTGCCTGTCTGCTCCTGCACCTGCAGACAAAGCCCCCTCCAGGCGTCCTCTGTAATATATCAGCTCAGTGTAGGCGCAGCCCTGTCTGTCTGTTCCCACAAGCCGGTCATATATTCTGGAGTTGAAGCACGACAGAGGAGGCAGAAGCAAAGGCAAGATGTGTTAATGTTTGTGGTTGTCAAAAGTTCCTTGATGTTTACATATACTGTAGCTTAGAACTTTAGATATATGAAGGTGTTTTCTCATTACCTTCGCTGTCATGTCATTAAACTGACTGTGCAGACGGCAGCCAGGATGATGCAGCAATGTGCAATCACTTCCATCATTTTCTTTGACTGCTGGAGGTGACACACAAATGATTGGACTGAAAGATTTATTTCTTTATTTTTTAATCCATTATAAGAGCCCTGTTTATTCCTATACCCCTACTGAGCGAATAATGTTTTCTCAGTGGGAGTAATCCTTTCCCCATTACAAACATTGCACTGAAGTGATTCTGTTGTGCAAAAACTGCTCAGCCATTAGTTGTGTCTTACCACCTCCCTGCCTCATCAACATTTACTGTAAAGCCAGTGTCTAATGTGTTTTTGTCCCACTATCAGAGCTTTTATAACCATGGCGTTGTCTTAAAAGGTGCAAAACAATTGTTATTACACATCACTGTCCCAATGCTATACAAGGCCAGCCTCGTTACTCCCGTCCCTATTTTTCTCTCTTGAAAGGAATCAAATGCATCTTTTTCCTGCTCTAGTCTCAGCTGTTTGTTACTGAAGTGTAAACATTGCATTTAAAGGACAAAACTCATCCCTCAAATGATTTTGTTATCTGTGCTTCTGCTCATCTGTGGTTAATAACAAACACCTACAAGCTTTCCAAGAATAGCCTCCTCCTTATATTACTTAAATGACCTTAGAGTAATAATCTGGTATTAGGGGTACTGAATGGAGTGACTTAAGGGGAAGGGGCGAGGTCTTCTATTATGTTTGAAGGGCAGCAACTTAAACTTGTGCCTCCAATCCAATTTGAGGTGGAGGGCCTCGAGAGAAGCTGCAGTTGTTCTTAACAGACCGGCTGTGAAGTAGGACCACAATTTGTGTAAGTGGAGTCCTGTCTGTGCGGCTCGTTAGTGGATGAAAATCACTGGCTCTTACTGGTGGGTTTGCATGAACTGTGCATTTCCTGTAAGAGTCAGGTGAACGCCTGCTGCTGCTGGTTGCTTGATTTGTGCTGTAGTTGTCTTGATTGAAGTTTAATTGAAGCACATTGTCTGACGGCAGTCTATTTCTGCCACTCATGTTCCTTTTTTAAGCAGTGGTAATAAGATAACATCTGGAGTTGTGTGAACACACCTGTCAATGCTGTTTGTGTCACCTGTCAATAGCTGTTAGCCTATTTAGCGTGAGATGAGACCTTCTGGATGAGCTGGACCAATCACAAGCATCAGGTTAATCTGTACATACACTTAGAGCCTTGTACAGGTCTTCTGTTTGGACACATACAAACACACTCACACATTGTCACATACACACATACACACACACATACTGTAGGCCTGAGCAGGGAGACCTCCGCAGGATGCTTACACTCAGCTATCTCATGTCCTATACTGTCTATTTGTAGCACTCATTGGAATAGCTTATTTGTGTAGTAATCCAACCACAGCCCAGACATGCAATTTGCCAGAGGATTAAATGTTTTCAAAGAATAGAGTTATTTATTAACCAAGAAGCATCTGGAATGTAGTGTAGTTGTTGGATTATGAGTTGATGTTAACTCGAGGGATTACATTTGTCTGAGTAGGGATGTGAGGGATGTCCTTGTACAGTGGTTAATGTGTGAATCGTACAGTGGTGTTCTGTTGAAGAGTAAACGGGATGTGTGGTCTTCTCTTTCAGGTTGGGAGATGTGTGAAGAAGCGTGACGGTCGGCCATGGGACTGGAGAGACAGTGGCTTCAGGCTGTCACCACTGCTGTAGCCATCTGTCTGCTAAGTAAGTATAAGCTAATGCAAATATGGATCATTGCATACATTCACAATGCATCACCATAGTTCACTTAGTCTCTGGAGCTTTTGGAGCTTTTCACCAACACTTACAGGAATTTCTCACATGTCATCACCAAAGCTCTCAGTACTACTCTTAAATATATTCATATTATCAAAACATGTCATTTACATCAAATACATTTTCAAATCATTGTACAGTGTGTTCTGCTAACTTAAAAGATTCAGTTAAAAAAAAGGCAAAAACAGTGAATGAGACAATGGTGTAATGTTGACAGAGAAATTTGACTCAACTACAAGGACTTTTACTTTATAGATGAACTGTGATGAAAATCTACTTTGTATGATGTGATGATGTTGCTTTATAATATATCACTGTTTGTTTTTAGTCTATGATGGTGTGTTTTAAACTCTTTCACCACTTTATGTGCACCTTCATCTCTATGGAAACCAGATACAGTAGTTGTTTTTTTCAGGAGCAGCATCAAGTGAGATTAAGAAAAGTGGAAAATTTTTAAAAATATATATATATTTTGTCCACTGATGTGATGTGATACATTTGACAAAGTTGAGAACCTTTGATTGACTTTTTAGTTTGTAACACAACCATTTGTTTCTCTCCATTTGTCTGTTTACCATTTGTCTGTATTTTTTCACCAAAAGTTCACTAGCATAAAACCCATGTCCCTTGTCATGGCAAAGCATTGCAGAGAGGTTGGCATATGTCGCTGTTTAGCTGCCTTCATAGAGTTTGAGTGACACCATAATGCATTTGGCACAGCTCCCATTGCCTTAACATTGGAGAAAGTAAAGAGGAGGGGCTGTTACAACACAGACATGAGTGGACGAGAGACATCAAGGCCAAAATCCAACTTAAATAATATCTCTTGGTGTGGATTTAGATCAATCCTGGATTTGTGCTACCCCCAACCCGGGGCACGCTTCTGTGTTTGCGTGCGTGTGTTTGTAAGGGGGGTGGGTGAGTGGGTGGGATTGATTGTGCTGGTCCGCAGACCATGTGTGTACCCCAGGGGGTGGTGGGAGGTCAGCTAGATAGAGAGCACAGAGGATCCTGCCCCCCCCCACCCCCCTCCTCCTCCCCATCAGAGATTTAAGTAATCACCAAGCCAGATGAGTAGCAGAGCAAACACTGGCACCCAGTTGCGTTTATACCCACGTGAGCACATGGCAGAGAGAGAGAGCGAGGAGACAGAGAGTGGAAAGACTACCCCAGGTGTCACTAATGGGATTGCTGTGTGTTTGCAGGCTTTGCAGCTATACGATCTTGTCACCAAATGGCACATGATTGTTTTACATGCCCTCTGATGGTCCAGCTTGTAACAGGACACACTCTGGGGATGTCATGTTCAGTGGCTGATTCGAGGTCCAGGTCAACAAAACACTTATAAATCCATTGTTGCTTCTCACTGTTTCTCACTCACCAACTTTTCAGCATCTTGACCTGTATTTTGAACTTGCTGCCTGTGTGGTCAGGGCCCCTCCTCTCACCACTAAAGATATTACTGCTGATGTTTATGAACTCTTCTCTGCATAGAAAGCCATTTTCACAGAAATGACTGACCACGAAATACTAGAGGGGTCAATCTGGCCTCCTTGTCAGCCATAACTCACGTTAAAAGTCTCATATTTCTCAGGGCCTTAAAGAACATGATTTATGTTGTTTATTCACGTGCATTGTTTATTGCCTTGCATGCTATCAGCAAGTGTCCACAGTGGATCCTGTGCTTTATCCTGGTGATATGCTGTTGTCTTTACAGGTGTGTCTCAAGGTGTGTCAGCGTTGGTTCGTGCCAGAGTGGGGGGTTCTGCAGAGCTGGGCTGCAACCTCACTCCTACATCCAGGGAAGTCACCACACCAAATATCTTTCCTCTACATGTGGTGGAGTGGGTGCGCCTTGGCTACAGCGTTCCCATCCTCATTAAATTTGGAGTGTATGCGCCTCGTGTTCACCCAAACTATAAGGGTAAGAGTTATTCAGATGCATTCACTTACACACTCTCTTGACAAAACCTTGCTTTGACCGAATCCACTATTATCATACTGCTTGTTTCTTCAAGGATTCAAGAGACTGACCACCTCTTGACAGATTTTTTATAATCATGGTTCAGTAGATTTTGGTCAGGGGAGGGGCGGTGTCCATGTGGCAACTTCATTCATTTGTCTTGTGTGAGCAAAGATAAGGAAGTGACACTGGTATTTATCAAGACTTGACAAGAGAGGGCTTAGATGAAACAATACGCCAAATAGGTAATCCATCCAAACCACAACCCCTGTAATTACTGTTGGTGTTCAGTCTGTGTGTTTCCAGACTGCTTGTGCCTTGCAGGGAGAAGAAGAAGAGCGAGAATGCATGTGCTTTAATGGAGGCAGTTAAAGGGGGGTGGGGTAGCTGAGCAAGACGAAGGGAGGTACCAGTAACGCTGTGCATTGGGGGATTAGGGGTGTAGGTGGGGGCTTGGTGGTCTGATGACAGTGTTTTATTAGTATGCTGAGGGGTGACCCAGTAAGGGGAGATTGTTGTGCTGGAAGGAGGATGGATGAAGCATTGGGAATAATGGGAGTTTTCTTGCTGGAGCCCTATAATCCTGTCATTGTCTACCAAAACACAAAAGACAAAGAGGGGTATCACAACCTCCCCTTGCTTTGGCAAAGCTAACAGCTCTAGTAGGACACCCAAAATCCCATACTGTCCCAACTAGGTCACTGAAATGTACAGGGGACGTTGCTTAATAGCAGTCCACATTCGTCATGTTGGAACTTATTTATATGGCAGAGCAGAGAGAAGCCGCTGATCCAGAGACATGATTGCAGTGTCATGATAACCCAGGAACCACATTTAAGGTCTATAAGGGCTGAGCCACAAACAGGCTGCCTCCACAGTTGGGCTACATGTGTTTGGCATGTTAACCCTGTTGTATGTCGTTAACCGTCGTGTCATTGTTTAGGGGCAGTCATCTGATGCACAAGCAGCCATAATGGAGTAAACAACATTACATAGATGTAGTAGAGTAGAAGACTGCTTTGGGATGTCCCAATATTTTTCCATATCCATCCCTTGTGTGTACTTGTCTGCTGTGGGCTTTACCCCTGTCTGCCTTAGATCCTCATATCTCCCCTCCCACTGGAGGCAGATGGTAGCATGTGAAGCGTGTCAGCGCTGTGGGTCTAATGTATTCTACCCTCAAATTAAAATGTTGGGGGATTTCAGATTTAGCCCACAAGACAGTCAAGCAGGCAGCCATTTCCTGATATTTGTCTTTGCCTGTCTTAGAACAGGAACAAGGGAGGAAGGATGATTTACATTTCAAGCGTTTGGATCAAAAAACAGTAAAAAGATCAACAATATGAATTATGGTTATGATTGCAGCAGCCCTAACAGGTGCTCAAGGCTGCTTCCAATAAAGCTAAGTGGGGTGTCAGGCTTGAATATGTTATACTCATTTTAAGTGTCTCCTGCCCTTCCTTCGGTGGACTCATTGCATTGCAAATGCGGCATATTTAAGTAGGTTAAAATAAAGCATAAAAGCATTCTTAAATGCTGTCTGTCCTTGGTCTGCTGCTTTGTCTCAGACTCACTGATGTTATCTGCCATATTTAGAAACTGAGATGAAAGAATCGGAGCAGGCGATATCTTGGATGACTATTTCAGTCCATTAAACCACCAATTTTTTGATATGATATCAGGTGTATTTGAGATTGCATTCTGTATTTGAGGAGTGTCATGACCAGAGAGTGGCGTCCTTCTGTTGAACCTTTTAGACACCAGCCTGTCTGGGTCTCAGAGAGCCTCTCTTGTCTACTTAAAGTGAAGCAGGAAGGTATTAGTACCCTCATCCCTCTCCCTCTCTGTTTCACATCCAGTATGCCCTGCAGGGCTGAACATTAGTCAACTCACAACAAAGAGGAAACAGCCGGATAAACTCTGACTGACACACTATTATAGTCTGTTTGAGTTGTATTTGTTGAGACAATATGTTCAAGTCTTGCGATGTCAGGATGGTTTACTGTTGCAGGGCTAGATCAAATGTCTCCTGTGTGCTGAAGTAAATCAGTAGAGACTGTGAGCTGGGGACTCCGACCTGAGGTTAGAACGACAATGGGCAAACCCCCGGAGCTCAGCAGGCCTCCATCACGCTCTCAGTGTGACCTCTGAGCACTGGAGAAGCTAAAGTCTGCAGTTGTCACACACATTCTCAAGTCACGTACGCACAGTCGCAAACACCTTCATATACCAGTGCACCCACAAAACCTGAACTCTGTAACCTTTTCCTTCATAAAACTAAAGTGGAATAGAAATCTCTGCTTTTACAACATGATTCTTAGTGAATGCAGTGGCAAAAAAAAAGCCTATTTGAAAGGTGAGACTGGTCACCTTTATCATCCACAACCAGTTTTTCTGCTACAGCTAGACAAGGGTGATGTGCAGCAAACAATGACACAATGAATGAAGAATAGACTTAGGCCTCAACTTGAGAATTTCATGTTTGCCAGCTTAGAGCAGCAGGTTACCTCAGGGTTTAGGTGTGTCACTGGTCAGATTCAATGTAGAGCATGAGATCAGAGTCAGTGATTCATATTTAATCCTGCTCTGGCGTGGATATGGAGTCCAAGTGTTTTGTATGGCCTGAGCAAACAGTAGCAGGATAATCCACTGTTGTAAGATTACTCAACATGGGTGTAAAGTTACATTTTATTTTTAGCATCATTGCCTAGTAAGTTTTTTCCTGGTGGGCAGTCCAGCTGAGGAAACATCATATAACCAACAGTTGTCAACATCAGTGTTTTAAACAAAACAACTGGAGTTCTGTGCTAGAAAACACCTCAGACACCATTGGTAACCTCACTGCACCATACTTCAGATTGTGAGATTATTAAAATTAATGCTTTGCCTCATGATCATGTGTGAGGGAGCCGATGTTTGTGTTAAGTTGCCGCTGTAGTGAAATTTGGCACGTGAGCTGTGTGCGCTGCTCGCTGGTTCAGGGGTTAACGTTGCCGGACAGAGCGAGAGGGACAGAGTTAACTGTAATCTATCTCACGACAAAGAGCTATTCATAAGAGGGTTAAACTGATTAGGGAGACAGGAGGATTGAAGAGAGAAATTTGGGGGAGTGGGAGGGGTGAGCTGTCAGAGGCAGGGGGCCGGTCCCAGACTTATGATTGTATTCAAATCAAAACACATCCCACAATGCACCTCTCCCCGGCTCTCTTATGCACATACTGTTGGACAAAGAAAAGCAGCGCTGATGCTTCTCCAAACAGAATAATCTGTCTTCCTCCATAGTTCCCCCTGCGATTGTATCTCATATAATTTACAATACCCCAAGTATTACTATGTCAGGAGATACCAGTGGGAACCCTCAATGCAAAGATCACATGTTGGTTCCGGGTCTAGTCTGCAGCCGTTCTAGCCGATTAAAACTAAGATTACAATATAACACAACCACATGAAAACTACATGAGTTTTATATCACAGATGTAACTCAGAATGAAGAAAAATTATGTGGGTAAAAGGTTTGTGGCATGAACTGTCCTCAGCTCAGTTGCACTGCAGTGGTTTCACTTGCACAGAAGCCACATCAAAAAAGAAAAGGAGATCAGAAACCGTGAGACAAGCCCAACTGGCCGGTGGCTCGGCTCTGAAAGCTGAGTTATTCCTAACCTGCCACCCACTGGGCGAGAACCTGACCCTCGCCGAAACGAAGAGGGTACGTCTCAGAGGTTCACACTGCACCGATAGATTAGCGTTTCCATTTTTTACCCTTGGCTGCACTGCAGCTTGACCTGTTGGAAACAAGGGCTCATTTTAAGGTAGACTGGAGCTGTCATGTGATAGCTGCTGGAGGAAAAACAATGAGGAGTACGAGGCGGTGGAGGAGGGTGGACACGAGAAATAGGCAGCGGCTATTGTTTCAGCCTCTCTGTAGAGTCTTATGATGTTTCTCTCTTGAGGACTCCTTGTGGACATTGTGCTAATGTAGCACCAAGGGGAGTGATGAATGTGTCTGCTGGGGAGTTGCGGAGCACTGAGGTCAGAAAGGTCAACCTCTCATTGGCTGTCAGTGGATTATCGATGCACACAATTTGAGTAACCCCTCTGTAACCTCTTGTTCAAATCCTCTTTGATTGAAGAACAGGGTGAGTTTTTACTGATATGGTCGATCATTTTTCAAATTATTCCAGTGAATTTCCATTGTATCTGTGCATCACGCCATATGAGAGAAAAGCGTCCCTTTTTTTGTGAACAATCTTGGGGAAGAACACCTGCCTAGAACCATTTAAGATCCCATTTCAAGTCCAAGGATGCAACATTCAAATTTAAATAAAGCAACATTTGTCACACAGCGTCGGCCTTTTGTCCGTCCACAGGCTGAAGGGAAAACAATGTCCTCTCTCTTTCTGCCTCTCACCCATTTCTCTCTCCCTTCACTTCCTCATGTGCCGTGGATCTGACATGAGGCTTGTTTTTCAACCTAAACATGTTTTTTCCCCCGACTTTAATTTTTCAAATCTCTGACAGGAGAAACCCACCCTTCCCCCCCTATGAGGGATCCGCCCATACCATGTTTGGCCGCACCGTGTTTCTAAAGCAACTGAATTCAAATCTAAACCTACAGCCCGGGCTTTTCTTGGTCTCATCACTATGGTAACCTGGGAGAATGAGGATTGGTGTGTGTGTGTTGGGGGGGTGGGCTGCCGTCTCTTTGTAGTGATGGACAAGAGGGAGGCTACGGGAAAGGGTTAAGTGTTCGACAGCCAAACCAAAATTCCCCTGTAGAGACTCAGGGGGCAGGGCACCCTCCAAATTTTGAAAATCAACATGTACACACACACCCACGTGCTTCCGAACCCACGAGACCTGTGCTCACGGTCCGTCAGTGGGATTTTCACCGGCTGCATTTCACTCGTGCTACAGAATATGACAAGAGGTGCTATTAGCCACCGTGATCTCCGAGTATCCCATAATATTTAGCCACATGAGGATTAAGTCTGTGCTAAAGAGGGTTTGTGTGATTTTTCACGTGAAAGTGTTTTTCCTTTAGTCTGCGGTGGGCAGTGAACTCCTGTCTGGTTGGAGGAGGCTGCAGCTCAGGGGAATGGGCAGCTCGGGGAGGATCCCTCACAGGGAGATAAGAGGAAAATGCCTAAAGTGATCCCCATACCTGTTATCATCTGTCTGCACATTTCCTCTCTCCGAGCCTCACCCACTTGTTTGAACGATGCTGACCTGGAATAAAAGGCACTCATTTTACGGAGGCTCTAAGTGAGCGCCGCCCATCAAATGCTGGCCTGTCTTTTAGGAGGTCAGTCAATCATTAAACCTAACTATTAAGCACAGCAACAGCCCCACTCAGGAATGCAGGTTTAATTGTTAGCTATTGATGTCTGTCTTTACTCTCAGTATGTGTTTCACCCTGTCTTGAGGCAGAGAGTTCAATGGATTTCATAGCTCTCAGACTCTACTTCAGACACTGCTGTCTGAAGGGAGACAAGTGTGAATAGTGAAGATATTCTTGTGATATTGTTGCTTCAAGGTTGGAGACATTTATAATAAACACGTTATCGATTTTGCAAGAGATAATAGTTGTGCTTCAGCTAAACATGAAATGAAGAAGACATTTTGTCTTTTTGAAGTGCTTTATTTTTCCAAAACTTTTCACTAAGAATTGTATCTTAACAGCCGTGTCCGGTATCATTTAGGCAAGAGGTTGGCAACAAGCAGGACTGACAGGATGCCAGAAACTTCTCTGTTTACTTTCAAACTGCTTCTGCCAGGGCCGGGTATGAGCAACGTGTGTGTTTCCCTCCCGCACGCATCTTCCTGTCGTTTAAAGCGCTGAGATTGAAGTGGGGAAAAAAGAGTTCATTGAGAGGCAGAATAAAAGGAGGGGGGTTGGTGGTGGGTGGGGAAGGGTAACTTCAGTACCCTGAAAACCAGGCTGCAGTCACCAGGCAACCGACAGATCAAGTTTCAAAGCCTGACAAGGAGTTGTAAGAAGTATGGAGAGGGGAGGGAGGAGGAGGGAGGGAGGGGTATAAGGTGTGTGATGGGGAAACGTGTGTGTGTTTGTGCACGGATCCAGGTGTGTGTTCACACGTTGGTTCAGAGGTTGTATCCGCCGTGCATCACAGTGTTTATGTCTGCCCAGCGTCCCACATTGATAAACAAAAACAGGTGACTCATTTCGTTATGTAACTGTAGTAGAGAACACACTTCTTCTGTGTTGTGATCTAATAAAGCTGCACACAGGAATCCCAGGCATGCTCATTTTAGCTGTCCACTCCACCCAAACCCCAAATGACAGGACACATCTTGATCTGTAATCTTGCATATCATTACAATCATAACGTCAGTGATTCATGTGTTTGCACTCCAACTGACTTCTCATCCTCCGAGCTGCAGACTTATTTTGGCTGCCACCTCTCCTCCACTCTCGTCATCATGTGGTTCGTTATTGGTTACAATCATTAGAGCTGCAGCTGATGTGTTGACTTGTGTCTGCTAGCATAAAGTCTATGACTTTGACTGTGGCCTTTGTGACACTGGATGCCTCTGTCCTCTGCAGGGTAAGCCCTCGTCCTGCATGTGCTGACTCTGCCTGTCTGGCTGTGTGTGGCTGTGCACTGACCCCCTCTCTCTCTGTCTCTCGCCCTTTCCTCTTTGCCCTCCCACCCTCACCCCCCCTCTCACAGGCCGAGTGTCTCTGACCCGAGGTGCCTCTCTAGTGGTGGAGCGTCTGACCCTGGAGGATGAGGGCTGGTTCGAATGCCGTATCTTGCTCCTGGACAGCAAGACAGACGACTTTCGCAACGGCACATGGACCTTCCTCTCCATCACAGGTGCAGCCCTGCAGGGTTTTGGGGACACGGGAGCAGCGCCTTTCGTTACTCATCACTAGCGCTGTCCCTGTTTAGAACAGCCACAGCATGGCGCCTGGCTGGGACCCCGACGTGCCCTGGCAAGCAGAATATCCTGAGTGTCGCTGCAGTGTATGAGGAGGATCTGTGTGCTCAGTGCACACGCAGATCAAGTCTTGTCTTTGTCTGTGCCCAGCCTGCTGGGAGCTGATGTCAGTGTAGGAGTCGGTTTTAGGAATAACAGGAAGAGCACAATGTATGTACTGCTTGTGTGGGAGAGAGATTAAGGGTAAAGGCTCAAATTAAAACCTACTCAACTAAACCTACTTTCCACTTACATATACAATGGTCATGCATAGTAGAGTTAGAGGGCGAAAAGTAGGGTTTTGATATAATTTCATATAATTGGACCTAAGTGCAGATGTGCACTGGATGCCTTTCAATATGCTCAGTGATCACAAATCCAGACTTAACAAAAATGTTTATACATACACATATTTTATTCAAAGCCCGCTCCAATTTAGTGGTCACATATAATTTTATCTTGTATGATTTCCCTGGAAACAAAACACCTACACCAGCAGTGTTGGGTGTGTTCTGCTCTCCCTAACTCAGTCAAGATGTACTTCAAAATATTATGTTTACCAATTCCTATAATGTCAATATGATTTTCTGAGGATTGGCGGTACCTCAGCCTTTGTTCTACATTTACATTAATGATACTCAAATCAGTACCATATCTGGAAACATGAACAGTGTCTCTTTCCAAATGAACTCAGTTGCTTTTGAAGATATGTAAGGTTTATTGTAGACAGTTACATGAGAACACTATATTCTCATGTACAACAACATGGCATATTCATTGTCCAATGTGTGGATATGCAAAAGTTAAATGTTAACTTCCACATGAAGAGCTCAAAGTCAAGTTAGTGCTTGGACTGTCTTCTTTGGCCCGTATTAATGTATAAATAAAATAATTACTCCATCTGTGCTCTTTGTTCTAGCTCCACCTATATTCATCAAGAAACCACCAACTTTTGTGGAGGTTCTTCTGGGAGACTCACTGACTCTCAGCTGTGGAGCCCATGGCAACCCTCGACCAACTGTTGTTTGGCACAAAGATGAGAGTCCCATCGAGAAACATGAAAAAATAAAAGTGAGGATGATTAACAGATGGCATGTGCACTATTTTAAATAAATACTTTGCAATTTGCATTTTTGTTTGGAGCAGCTGCTTCAATGTGTCTTTGAAGAAAACTGCCTTGTGGAGGGGCTCACTCTTTAATCTTCTCCGTTTTAGGTGCTGAATGGTACCTTGTCTTTGGCCTCTGTCACAAGAAATATTTCAGGCGTGTACAAATGTCACGTGTCCAACACAGAGGGGAACCTGACCCATTCTATGCAGCTGCAGGTCAAAGGTCAGTGGTGAACTGTCAATCATCCGGGAGAGACAGATCTCTGTTGTCTCATTTTCAAGCATGTGCTGTGATGAGCAGGTAACAAGACACAGCTTCATCACTGACTACATGTTTCTGATGGGCAGTTCACTTCAGATACATGAAACTGTCATCCCATCCCTGTCCTGTTTAAAGGTGTTATGGTCTACAGGAGGCGTGTTGCTAAAATCCTGGTTGACAAGTTAGATGGTCGTAACATAGTCTGTACTGCCACCTACAGTGTAATGCCTGTTCCTGCAAAGATAAAAGACTTCAGGCCTCTGAAACCTGACTCATCACAGATCTTTCTACTAATCCTGATCATAACCGACTATGTCACGGCAGATTAGCGTAACATTTACACCAGGATGCCTTATGATTTCCCCAACTTTGCCTATAGGTCCACCAATCATCATCATCTCCCCAGAGGACACCACCCTCAACATGTCCCAGGATGCAGTTCTGCAGTGCCAGGCCGATGCCTACCCTTCCAATCTCACCTATGAGTGGGTGAAACAAGGACAGAATGTTTACCATATTGAGTGAGTACAAGTCTTTGAAAGATCTATAAACAAAAGATATTTCATACATCTTTTTAATGTCAAATGTGAAACAAAGACAAGCATCTTCCACATTATGCACATTTACTGGAATATTATGAGCAATGTTTGAAAGAACCTTTTCTGAACAAGGTTTTAATGAGGTGAATACAGTAGATCAATCAGGTGTTTTTTTTTCCAAAGCATGTTGCTAATGCAACCAATTCTAATTAGATTATTTATAAGACCATTATAGCGTGTGGTCATGCGCACCCTATAAACCTGAGATAAAGGAGCTTGCAGGTAAGATTAAGGTGACTTCTTCCTCTTCTTCTGAGGTTATGCTCTGATAAATAACCTTTGTAACAATCTTTATCCCAAAGAGGTTTTGTCAATGTCAATGTTAATCTGATGACTTTTTCAAATGCAGCATGTTTTACGTCTTTTGGCTTTAGGTCCCTTAAGTCCAGAGTGAAGGTTTTGGTGGATGGAACACTTCTTATCCCTAATCTCATCCCAGAAGATGCTGGCAACTACACCTGTATCCCAACTAATGGGATACTGACCCCACCCACTGCCTCTGCTCACCTGAAAGTGAAACGTAAGGATGTGGTCTATCACAGTTGTACTGTCAGCAACCCTACTGGTCAGAGTTACTGAGATTTCCCAGGATGCTTTGGGTCTTGTGGTTAATTCTTTCTCCTTTGTCTTAGACCCTGCACGTGTAGGCCGAATGCCTAGGGAAACGTACTTGCCAGCAGGCATGGAGGGCGTCATTGTCTGTCCTGTCCAGGCTGATCCACCTGTGCTGTATGTCAACTGGACAAAAGATGGCAATCATTTAAACCTTGACAACGTATGTAGATAGGAAAAGAACATGACATCTCATGGAGTGTAAATTCTCACCATATTCACCTATTCACTGTAAGTACTTTTTACGTTTTTTTTCCCAGCTCCCAGGTTGGATGGTGAACTCAGAGGGCTCCGTTTTCATAGCAACAGCTAATGACAATGCTGTCGGCATGTACACCTGCACTGCCTATAACAGTTATGGCACAATGGGCCGGTCTGAACCTACAAAAGTCATTCTGCAGGTAAGGTTGGGCTTCTTGGCTTTTTACCATGAGCACACACTCTTTCTGTACATGGATTGTGTACATAATGACGCTCCTTCCCCCCTTCAGGACCCACCAAAATTTCGAGTGCCTCCTCGGCCTGAATATCTCCAGGAGGTTGGCAGAAAGTTGATCATCCCTTGTGAAGCCATTGGAGACCCTCCTCCCAACACAACATGGAGCAAGGTACAGGAGGAGATCTTCAACTGTAGACCTGCTGCTGCGGAAACACTCCTTATTTATTCCCTGTTTAACTTGCTGTGGCTGTATTGTCTCGTAGATTGGCCCAACTCCTCGGTCTCCCTACATTGTGTTGGCAAATGGTTCCCTCCTGCTGCAGCCACTGAGCAAGGACCACCACGGGGGCTGGGAATGCCTGGCCACCAATCGTGTAGCTACTGTCAGTGCAGGCACTGTGATAATGGTGCTGGGTGAGTGAGCCAACCCTACTTCTGCATCACTGATATAATCTGAATGCATTTATGTTTTGTTGACAGATCAAACTTACAGAACAGTTTTTTCTGTTCCTTAGGCACCAGTCCTCATGCTGTGTCCTCAGTGTCTGTCATCACTGAGATGAACCAGGCCAACGTCTCCTGGGTGCCTGGCTTTGATGGTGGATACACCCAGAAGTTCACAGTGTGGTCAGTAAAACACACACTATGGTGCACTTCTCAGCTGCATCAACCCCAGCTATATTATTTTTCCCTAAATATTTGGTCGATTTGTTTTTTTCCAGGGTCAAGCAGGCATCAAGGGGGAAACATGAATGGGCGTCTTTGCCTGTTCCCACATCGAAAACCTACCTGCTGGTGACCGGGCTACTTGCTGGTACAGGCTATCAGTTTAGTGTCCTACCTCAGAATAAACTTGGCTCTGGACCTTTCAGTGAAATTGTTTCTGTGCGAACACAAGGTTTGTGCAAGTGCACTCACGTTTCCTTCACTGTCTGTAATGCTGTTTAGCCTTTAGTATCAATCTGTATGACTTTATATTGGGTCTTCTTCTCAGCTGTCCCAACAGAGACACCTACAGCTGTCACCACTCTACCAGTCCTGGATCCTCCTGTTTTCCTGTCAGCCAACCGGACTGAACGAGGTGTTCTGCTCCAGTGGTCGCCTCCAGAAGATCCATCCTCTCCACTGACCGGCTATGTGCTACAGGCTCGACGAGATCGTGGCCAGTGGGTCATCCTCAGCAGCAACATCACTGCCAATCAAAGTGAACTACTTGTAGATGGACTGCTAAGGGTAATGATCAATTTATTTCTTATTTAGCCTCTGTATTTTGCAAAGCCCATTCAGTGCAGCCTTAATAGACCTTTTCAGAGAGTATAAACAAAGACAGGTGTGGCTCATTAGAAAACGCTCTGGTACACTAAATGGAATGGAGCCTTAATTAGTATCCTTGGTAACACCTGTATTTGTTTATACTCTCTGAAAAGGTCTATAGCATAAATAATGTTATATTAATGACATTGTATTTCATAAAATAAAATAAAATGTTTAAATCACATCCATAGTCATTCAGTTTTTTTTTTTTTTTGAGTTAATCAAACCCTGGGTCTTTCTCTCTCTTAGGACTCAAGTTATGATCTGAGACTGATGTCTCGCAGCAACAAATTACTCAGTGAGCCCAGTGAGTCTGTCAATATATCCACCATAGGTAAGTGGCTTTGTACAAGAAACCGAGCATTACATGCATATTGAGTGGACATGAGTCTCAGCATATATGTATTGTTATTGTGCTGCAGCGCCTTTGACCACTATTTTTGATTCTGATCTGATTACAGGAATGGTAATTTACCCGCTGCGCCCAAGTTTCTTGGAGGTCATTCCTGAGCCCCTGCTGGCTGGTGTGTTAGGAGGAGTGTGCTTCCTGTTTGTGGCCATCATCCTCTCACTTGTGACAGCATGTTATATGAGTCAGAGGAGACAGCGTCGGCGCAGAAAGAGAAGACAAGGTAAAACATCAGAACACAGTGTACAGAAAATAAAATTGTTGTTTAAACCTTGTTCATGTGCTGAGTGTGTAAGTGCTCATTTCCATGTCCATATTTAATGCACTTTATCATGAGTAGACAATTTCAACAATGTACATTGTATGACATTTTATTTCTTCGTCTGTTCTTAGATCTGCCATCTGCCTTCCAGAAGAACTCATCTCCAGAGTAAGTGTCCTTACCAAAATACAGTGGTCGCCAAAATTATTAGAACAGCTGACAGATCTGAAAATGCCGCATACCACATGATTTCAGTTCATAATGTTCATTAAATATGCAGATGGTTGCTCTGAGCACAATCAGATAAAGTGAGTTTGACTGTTTTTATCCACTTTTAACTTTAATATTTGGTATCCCCAACAATTACATTACATTTCTCTGGCATGGTGTCAATATGTTTCCTGAGAACTTCAACACTAATGTTATGCGATGCCTTCTGCTACTCAAGCCAAATGTTTTCCTTTGAATGTATAGTAGATCTGTCTTGTTTATTTTCCAACTTGCCCCATATTTGCTCAAAGGGATTGAGGTCTAGACTTTGTAAATAATTTGGCTTCTTCTGTGAAGGAACATGATTGTGTGACATTGACTGTGAAATAGGCCTAGCTTGTTTTTTGTAAGGAAAATGATCTAAATCTTCTTACGATGGCTCTATTCAATGGTTTATAGAGCATAATGATGATTAATGGCCAATTCAACAAAAACAACTGAAACCTCTTAAATATGCCAAGTGACTGCGTTTACATGCACTTCAGTACCCCGATTTCAATCGGGTTTTTTAACGCAGTGTTCTAATAATTTTGGCCACCACTGTACCTTGGCACATACATTGGCTCTGTTTAAAAGAAAAAGTCTGAATTGTTTTTTATTCAGTGTATCATTGTCATTAGGATCTCTGCTGTCCTTGGTGTAGTATGAATGTGCAGAAACAACTTATCTTGTATTTTTAATTATGTCAGAATCTTAACGACTGATGTGTTTTTAAAGCTTTTTTTTCTCCTATCTTTGTCTTTCTCAGAGCTCGCTCGCCTCCTCGCAGCCCAGACAGTGTCCTAAAGCTGAAGCTTTGTCCACCAATCCCCTTCTTCCCCAACTCCTCATCGCAGTCGGATCGCTCCTCCTTTGAAAAAGGCAGCCGTGGGGAATACCACGACCAGCGGAAACAACTCTTGTCCAATTCTTCTCCACCACCTCATTACACCCTCTTTGAGAGTCACCTGGGCTCTCAGGCCCCCTCACCAACTGCTCTGGAGTCCATTTCCAGAGGGCCAGATGGACGCTTCATTGTCCAACCGCTGCCAGAAGGTTCCAGTCCCACCAGTAACAAAAACTTGAAGAAGGACGTGCTGCAGTGTAACGGTGGGGCGAGCGGATCAGGGAGCAACCGGACATCATTCCGGGACTCTCCAAAGTCAAGCATCTTGAGCTCAGAGAAAGATGAGAGCAAGGATTCTCCTCTCACTGTGGACATCCCAGAGCTGAGCAGGCCTCCTTCCTCTCCTGGCAGAGTACGAGCCATGGCTAGAAACTTCTCCCGTCATGGCTGCTTTTACTCAGACGATGAACAAGGCTCTGAGGCTCTGCTGGAAAGAGCCAGCTTCTATTCAGACAACAGTGAGAAGAAACCAAGCGATTCTCTTCGAAGAAGTTTGAGCAGGAGGACAAAGCTTCTGGACAGAGACAGACCTCATCATTCAGGTTACCAGCCTATGGAAAGTCATCTGACTAATGACAGCACCCTGGTCTCACAGCTAGACAGTGAGCTGGAGAGGGATAGCATTAACAAGTGTGTCCAACTGGCAAAGGAGAGGGAAGAAATGGAGAGGGAGCTGGAGAGCTATACAGCCGGTCAGAGAAGTCATGTTCGTGGAACAGATGAGCGACAGTCCAAGACGACAGAAAACCACCAGAGGGATGCACCTAAGTCAGAGGAAGAGCCAGTATGGAAGCCACAAGATGTTACTATCAGACAGAAACACCGACCCTCAGGGCAGACCAGTCGGGTATCTGATTACCGGAGGGCGTGCTACTTTGGGAACACCAGCAGTCCCATGGACCGGCTCCCTACATCTCGGATTCAGTGGGACATTAGTCCTGTTACCTCTCTCACCAGCCTTATTCCTGTACAGACGCCCGGGGACACCGCGTCGCCCAGGTCACAGCGTCCTCGCACATGCAGGGGAACCTCAGAGGACTCTCTCGGTCTTGATTCATCGCGGTCTCCGGTCACCCAGAACACCTCCCTCCCGATGCTCTCCCCTGACACCAGCTCAAGAAGCCCACCCACTCTGTGTTTAGAAACTCCAAACAGAGCCAGGTCATTGAGTCCCATGAGAGAGCCAGGTCTCTGCAGGAAGTCCGTCACTGAGGAGGGCTTACGGGAGATGACACAAGGCAGAGGTGTTGCCTCAAGGTCCAGACATTCTTATGCGTATGCAGGCACTCAGCCCTGGGATCCAGTTACAAGAAGTCCTTCAGCCGACAGTGACAGGCCCGGAAGCTCAGCTCGATATAATCATCCTGAGAGAACTACAGAGCGTACAGCTACGAGGGATCCCAGTCCCTCTAGTTATTCTACCTTACCCTATGAACATCATGACATGGGGGCAAAGGCCAAAGACAGAGCGACTCAGGGTCGGGATGACCGCTGCAGCTCAGGGTTTTACTCTGAGTTAGAGAGAGAAGGTGTCCGAACACGCTCCAGGAGGAGTGACAAATGTCTTTTCTCCGATAGTCCCAGCCCTATTACAACACTGACTCTTGTAGAAGAGGTTGAGAGTGACCAGTCCCAGTTTTCTGTGCCCAGAATGTCCGAGTCTTTCAAGGCCAAGCCCGCAACCCCATCTCCCAAAATGTCCCCACGGCAGACAAGTGCAATTCTTGAGTACTTGAGCCTTCCAGGTTTCATTGAAATGAGCGTGGATGAGCCTGTTGAGGAATCTGAAGTCACAGATGGTGCTGGACAAAGTTCAGAACTGAAGCCTGAAAAGTCTCCGGTGGCTAAGCCTGATGTGGTTCCTAAAAACTGGGAGGTTCATGTCCAAGAAAACCAGCAGGCAGTCTCAAACCAAAAGGAGGTTTGCTTTGATCAAACTCGTTCTGTGGGTGCTGCAGAGCCCAGCTTTGATGCTAGTAGAAGACAAGGCCATAAACGCTCCCGCCATGTAGAAGCTAGAGATTCTTCACTCAGAGTGAGATTTCCAGATGAACCGAGATCACCATCACCAGAACCAGAGAAAACTTGCAAGCAGCTCTATAATGAAAAAACGCTAATTCGAGGGGGGAGTAGAGGCGCAGACAGACCTGAATCCAGATTTGGATCCAGGTCAGCTCACACCTTGTTCAGTGCAGCTAAAGGCATGGCAGATATAGTGTCAAAACACTCCCAAAGTTTTGTAGGCTCCAGTGAGTCTGTCTCAGAGCAATCTCAAAGACAACCTTCTCAGGGCAGCAGGACAAATAACATTGCGTCCCGGATATGTCAAGCCCCTGTGCCATTTCTAAAGAAATCCTTAAGTATAGGCCCGTGTAGGACGCTCTCTGGCATGGGACAGCCTCGCCCTTTCCTAAAGAAATCCATCAGCTTAGGCTCACAGAGGTGGGAGCACTTTGAGAGCCCAAGGGCATATATTTCAGAGAGGTGTTACTGGGACGAGTTCCCAAACCAAGATGTCAGAGTGAAGTCGTACAGTTTGGGCCGCACTCCATCTTCCTACCCCAGGCCCGGCCCCTCCTGGAGGGAGTATGTCCCATTCAGACGCCCCAGCATGGGGAGTTTAGAGAGGCCTCATCATGTACAAAGACCTTTAGCTAGTCCTTCCTACCTCACTCCTTCTATGTACCCACCCAGACAAACCTCAGTCTCCCCGATCCTAGAACCCTCCGATCCACGACGGCAAGCCACTGTTTTCCCCGAGTCGTCCAGGTGGTCTCCCTCCTATCACGAAACAGTGAGATCTGCCCAACATAAATACATGCCCATGCCCTCCTCCATCCCTGTGCCCCAGTACCAACACTGGCCAGGTTCCCGAGGGGAAAGCGTGAGACCCATGGACCCCAGGAGGGGCCCCCCGAGGTCCTACCTGCCCAGGGGCATCAGCTGGCCCTCCCCTTATTATGCGCCTTTCCCACCTCGGGAGGGAGACGGTTACAGACAACCAGACAGGATGATGGGAAGGGGAGGGGAGACTGAGATCCGCGAGGTCAGAGAGACCAGGGAGGGAGGGAGGGCCAGTTATGCCAGTCAGAGCAGCGGGAGGGGCAGTGCCGGTCTCTTCCGACAATCCCTGTCCGTCACTCCCACTCTCCTCAGTTCCCCTGAAACCACAGAAGAGAACGAGCGGTACAGAGCTGAGACGGAGCTGCCAGAGCGGAGAAAGAAAAGGTGAAGAGCCCCCACACCTGGGCAGTAACAGCCAAGACACTGGAGTGTCTTCATGGCAGAGGGATTCATTTATGTTGCCAAAATAACTTTCATTTAATTGTTTTTGTCTCCCATTTGTCCTAACTGTTACCTGACCACTTGTTTTGTGTATCTCATTAGAAGGAACACATCAGTAGATGAGAGTTATGAGTGGGACTCTGCTGATGCCTGTGTGGACTCGGAGGTCCTGGAAGCCATGAGGTTTGATCAGTCACACATGAGCTTGCGGAGAGGAAGGGTGGAGCTCAGGTGTGATCAAGCTTGTGGCCTCCAGGACCAGCACCAGAAAGG
The DNA here is from genome assembly GCF_905171665.1 of Trachurus trachurus. Lineage (NCBI taxonomy): Eukaryota > Metazoa > Chordata > Actinopteri > Carangiformes > Carangidae > Trachurus > Trachurus trachurus. The sequence continues at coordinate 27,696,977 of NC_139895.1, forward strand.
TAACAACCAGGGTTTTCTGCATGATGTTGCATGTGTTATTGTGAGTGTGATGCTCGATGTGATGGTGCTGTGTCCTCCTCTGCCGTTGTGTTGTGATTATTGTGAGTTTGCCCCATGCCATGCCCATCCATGCATTTCCTCTCCCTCATGCCCTCCCCAGGCCCATCTCCCCCAGTCAGACCTCCAGTTTCCAACCCACCTCGCTGCCAGTACGGCCGCTCCCTAAGTGAAGCGCGCTTCGACGCTCTCCGCCAAGAGTACCAACAGTACCGGCGGGCTCAGGAGTCCATCTGTTCCCATGAGCCCTGTCTCACCCCTGGCCATGATTCAGACTCTGACTCCAACTCGGCGCTGCTCTAGCAGTTTCACTCGGTCCGTTACTCTGCCTGCCCTTTCTTTCCTTTTTTCCACCTGTCACTGCTCACCTGCCTGCATCTTTTTATTTGCCTGATATTGTATCATCCTTGTGCAGTGAATTTGTGCATGCAATAACCTATGCTTCTCACTTTATAATTAATATGGTTAAAACTTGTCCTTATTAGGGCTCTTCTCTAATGCTGCTCTGCTCTCTGTCTTTCACAGGTTTATCAAATACAGACACCAAATAGCAGTTTTAAAGAACAGACGACAGCACTGTGGTCCTGGACACTGTCACACCTCACCAGAGCTTTGTTATGGGGAAGAACTCAGAGAGGTTTTTGTCCTCTGTTATGACAGACTAAAATGAAGCAATTTAAAGAGACTACAAATCTTCAGTTGTTATCAAATGACATGTTCATTCCACTGTGCTCTACATAATGAAGCTGAGAAGGGATTATTTATTTTTCTAAGAAGCTTGTTTGGGGGGTTTTAGTTTGTTCAAACTATGACAATCAGGTTCACAGGGCCCCTTTGAAGAATGAAATGCTCACCTTTTTCTATGACTACGTTTAAGAGACCTGCTTTATAAAAACAGCAGTATGCTTCTTGCACAGGCTGTATTTCAAGTTCATGTCTATTGCAAAGACTTCCCTTTACTGATAGAGGGATGCTGATGACAATGATGTATGTCTCTTACCAACATAACATCTATTTACCTGTGTTACCAGTGCTCAGCATTTTCAGTGCTATCTCCCTCTTTCTGAATAAGACAGAAAGTACTGAAATGACAGTGTGTAAAGATCCCATGATTAGCCAACCTGACAATTGTCCAAAAGCTCTTATCAGTTCATGCTCCCTGACATTAACGCTGTAACTCCAAACCATTATTTTCTGTATTTAAGAGAAGAGTTTGTTGATTGTCACTTGGTTTTTCCTGCTTGTTCCCTGAAATAATTTCATGTTTCCCGTTCTCCTGTTTAGACTTTATTCTTGAATTCACTTACCATGAATCTCCTACAATCTGTTCAATATGTACAAATGTTCATATGTACCTTAATGTGAATGGACCCTGCTGTTGTATTGTATATTCTTCTTTGTCATCTCATCAGGTGAAAAAATGCTACTTTACTCCACCTCTGACTGAAACTGTCTAACTGTCCTCTGATTAAATCAGAGATGCTGTAAAACACAGGGGGAATACTTTTTGCCTTATATATTTTGTTGGGAGTAGATAACTTGATTGACACTGGATGGGATGAGCTGATGAGTTCATCAGTCAAAACTGATCAGAGGATTAAAAAATATTCAGCTTTTTCTTGATGTTAAGTTTTGCTCACATGATGAATATTTCTTTATATTTACTGAAGTGAGTTATATGCAACAATGTTTACAATTCACATCGCGCATGTGAACGCAACACTGTGAATATTTCATTGACTTCTGATTCTGTATTTGAATTACAAGTCTGTTATGAATTTTGTGCCCATTAACCTGTTTTTTTTGTTTGTTTTTTACTGAAAAATGACAAAGCTGTTTTTGTACATCACCTGACAAACAGAGATTTAACAAGTATCTTTGTAGCTGTACTTTGGACTGATTCAATATTTGTTTTAGATTTAATTATAACATGAAATTCTTCATATGGAGTGAGTATGCATTTCTGATGATGGGTTTGGAAGTTTTGTAAAAACTGAAAATTTTTATATCTTGCCACCTGCTTGTTTTTGTCATTTTTATATGTTTGTAATGAATAAATTGTTTTATTCCTAATGTACCAGACAGAAAGTGTTGTTTTTCTTTAGTTCTTCGAGGAACACAGTTTGTGACAGTGAACACATTTGCTCAATAACTTGATCATGTCAACTAGTTAACCTAATTTCCTGTGATCACCTGTACTCTTAATTTATTCCCCCGTTAATCCATCCTCTCCTTTTGGCTCAGTTGTCTCCAACCTCCCTCACGTTCCCTTCTTGTCTCATCCCTGCTTATCCCTCCTTCCCTCATCCTCTACTCTCTTATTGAAACCTGTGCAGACCTCCTGTTGCTTGCCTCTCCAGGCATCAGTTGCTGGCAAACAACAACACCTCTCTTCTTATCATTCAACTTTCAATCACACACAGATGCGATGCTGTCCTTTACAGGTAAACCATTGTGTCCATATTCAATGTACAGGGTTGTGTCATTATAGCAATCACTAAAAAATTTTAAGATAAAGTTAGTAATTACTTATGGCGAACATGAACATCTAAATTTCATGACAATTTATCCCCTGGTCACTGAGACACTTCACTAACTGCAGTGGTGGGTTAGCCCCGGGAAGCATGAATGTCAAATTTCATAGCAATGTCTCCCTCTGTGGTTAAGATATATCAGTCTGGACTGATGTAGTGGACCAGTGGTCTGACAGACCATAGAGTCAAGATTAAGTGTCTGTGTTTTCACATACTGAGCCATTGCACCACAGGATGTTGCAGATGTGACAAGGAAACACTGCACAACGTTACCAGAAGCCGTCCATAACATCACAGTTTATTTCAAAGGTTTGGGTGAAAGATAATTGACATCTGATATTTTTCATAGTTCCATAGAGTTTTAGTCAGTGATGTTAAGAGAGAAAAAACATGGTGAACTGTATGTCAGCAGTATAAACATGGTGTCAACGGTTTAGTCCCAGGAAGACCAGATACACTTAATGTCTTTGTACATATTGTTTGTAGTTTATATAACATACTGTTTTGGTGTTTTTTTCCTGATCCTGAATCTGTGGTAGTATGTGAAACTATGATTACAATACTGACCCTCTAGTTCAGGTCAGTCTTGGCTTTGCTCCTGTTATGGGCTCAAAGTGAGGACAATGGAGTCCTCCTTGTCTGCCATGACTAAGAGACGATGTCTCCAGTTCCAAACATGGGTCAACATAAGAAGCGACCCAAATGTGCTCTCTGCTATCAGGACTCATACATACTCGTACATGTGGCCCACCTACTATACATGTGCCATGGTTACCCATATTAACCAGTACCATCAATTACACAAGACAAGCCAACTGCTCTTTAACTAAAGCATTTATATTGTTTCAGGTAAGAATTCATCACAATACAGACATGTACGTTGTCATAGCAACACCAACTTCCTCTATTTCTTTTTCCATCTCATTGTCTCAGCTCACTTGGTTGACATGCGCATGACGTGTTTGACCATGTTGCCAATACCGTCAAAAATGTAGTGATAGTGGTACTCTGTTTCCCACATGAAGGTGGGGGTGCTGACCACTTTGTTCTTCTCGTCCACACAGGCCTCGTGCAGGAAAAGGTCAAGGTCAAAGCGGGAGAAGTTAGAACAGAAATAACGACACATATTTAAGTGGGTTCTGTTAACTAATACCAGTTTTGAGTAGAGATTTTTGAAAGGATATGTATGGCTCACGGCCAGTGTGGCGTGCACCCATGGTCTTAATAGCCTGCACCATGTTTGTATGGGGCCAGTTCCCCCAGCGAGTGTTGTCGTCCCGCTCATAGCCCATGGTCACCTCGATGCCTGGCAGCACACGGCAGGCCAGCATAGGAGCCATGCTGGCCAGTCTGAAAAGAGGAGCAAACATGTGAGGTGAGATTTCTATTACATCAAGATTAAGACTGATTAGGGTGTGAGAGTAATTGCCTTACGAGTATCAAACAGGAGGGAGTCACAGTCAGAGAAAGAAAAGCTCAAAGCTCAAAGCTCTCCCAGCACAGGGCACTGGGACAACAGTGTGACGCTCAGTGTGCACTTAGAAAACGATTTAATACTGTCCCCAAGACATGAGGCAAGACAGTTGGCACTATTTACCATCAAATAAAATGCCAGCAATTTTTTAAGTGAGTGGTTGTTCTTGCTACTTAACATGACAATGGGCTCTTTGCACAGCTCCACTACTTCCTGAACTGCTCCTAGATTATTGGACAAGTAGTCACAATGGTCAGACACACCTGGATGAATCAGTTTGTCCAATAATGTAAGACAGGAAACAAAGAAGCAGCATTAAGTTCAGGAAGTAGTGGAGCTGTGCATAGAGCCCATTGCCTCAGTGGCAAACCTGGCAACCTGGAGTTGATGCCAACAGGAACTTCACAGGCTTTAATCCCATTTCCACATTTTAATAGTAGCAGCAGACTACATCTGATGTAACAACACACAGTATAGGTCCACCCACTCAGGTGTTGTCTTAGCCTGGACGTGGGCTGAGCTCCTGTTATTTTCATTGTCAACGTCGAACTTGACCAGAAACAAACTGACAGATCGTCTCACATGACCGTCAGCGTAGCTCCTCCCCCAACTTCAACCTGAGCAATGTAATCAGTCAAAGTGGAAACAGCTATGTGGGTGTGCTGTCCCTTTAAATTAATCCATCACTACAGTACGTACAGTGATTTATGCTTAGATTGTATTTACTGAGGTTTTCAGCAGTGCAGTCCAGTCGCAACTTGTTTAAATGAATAGTGTACCCTGGAGCTGAAACAGCTGCTTAAGTTTGCATCTTTCTCACTGAAGGAAAAGCATGTGTTACGGTTCACTATGAAAAAAAATGGGCCTGTTTTGTTCAGCTGTACCAGAAACACAGTTTAATCTTACAGTACAGCTACAGTTTGTTTTATGATCTAGCATCACTGCAGTCTGGAGAGTAGAAACTGTTACAGTAACATTCATGGACGCAATATTAGTCAATAGTCATCTGTCTATTGTACATGTTTCACAAATATGAGGAATAAAGGTTTTTAATGCCTCTGGTCAAATGACATTTCTCCCTTACATTGTACAGTAAAAGGCCACAGTCAAAGCTTCTGTATCAATTTTAACCATTATACACAGAAGCAAGAAGTTATGTTTAACTGCTGCTATTGCTAAATTAAACTTAAAATCAACTTCTGTTGACAGTGTGTGGAAATGTCTGCTGAGATTTAATTTCAGTGCAGTCTGTGATTATGTGGAGCAGTTTGCCTGTGTGAAGTATTTTCTCAGGCATCATCCCCCCACACTGGACTCCATCATCTGCAGGTCTATCAGCCAACACACTGACCCTCAGTGTTGCAAAGTGAACCACAACTCACAGTGAAGTAAGACACATGAAACCTCCACAACAGCAGATCGACGACAAACTGGTTAAAGCTCAAAGTAAACTTGCCTAAGTACGGTATCTTTGGATGAATAGTAAAAAAAAAAAAAAAAAAAAAAAAAACCAAACCAAACCATTTCTTTAAGTAAGAGTGCAGGATTTAGGTCTATTATTTTATTCTCCTAAATCAAGTGAAACTCTACTGAAATCTGAGGCCACACAGGAGGAGAGGAGCTGCAGCTGGGAGGTCTGCTCTGCACTGTGGAGGAGCTGCAGAGGGGCTGTTTGCCACCAAGGGCTAAATTACTGCTTTGAGAAAGACTGTCTGTTTCTAAATATATATGAGGCTTGTTTTGTCCACAGATCAGTTCAACAAGACAGCAATTACACCCCTGACAGAACTGAACAATGGGGGTGGGTGTATCTGAAAGCAGTGAAGCATCTGTCAGCTGCAGCAACATGTGAGACCAGTGATAGTTCTGACTCCTACGCTGCACGACTACATCCACCCAACACATGGCCCATCTTTATCTTTGATATTCAGATTCTTTATAGACATACATATATATAACAATATGAAGGATTAGCCTACACTGCTCTTAAATGATGGCTGGGTTAAAGGTAGATAAACCTGTGTTGTCATGGTGACAGCTACTTTATCAAATCATCTGAACCCCTGTCTCCTGCCTCTTGTCTCCTGTCTCCTGTCTGCTGTCTCCTATCTCAGCCAAAAGGATCAGTCTCTGCCAGGCCCTGTGGATTAGTTTGTCTGGTCTCACTGCCTTCATGTTGCACCACACTGACAGAGTAAAGACTGAGTTCACTGCACCTGCTCTTCCTACTGTGTCTCCTGTGATCACTGGGAGACAAACTGGAGGATTTCACCAGATGGTCTCTGAAATAGTGCCTCATTTCACAGGAGAAATTTTGTTTTTAAATACTAACAGGCACACTTCCACAAACTTTCCAATGTAAATAAAGATAAAAGTGTCTTCTGTTAATAATAATACTGCTTTTATTTTATTTTATTTTTTAAGAAGCATATTTGTGAATGCGTAACATTTTGTGAATGTCTTATCTGATGCATCTTTGCACATTTTAGGTTATTTTACTATCAAGAAAAATCTATACTTTGGTTACAAGATTTAAGATTTATTTTCTAGGAAGCACTATATTGACCATATGAGACCAAACAAACTATAAACTATAGAAATAATATCTACTTTAACCTTTATTTAAGCTAGATTTTTATTGCAGCCACAACATATTTTATGCAAAATGTAAATATTGATGCTTCTTTTTCATCTATAACAGCTCAGTTTTTATTCTATACGCTGACATTTTCCTTTCTACATCTGCTGTAGTGTCCCAATTCAATTACAGGGATTGTTTAAATCTGGCATTTATCAAGTCTAATGTGATCTAATTTAATCTCGTTAAAAGCGTGGTGTCAGTCAGTCACAGTCTGCAGTTTTGTCTCATGTCCATGTTAAAATGTGAATTTTAAGTGGCAGAAATAAATCTAAATGTATGCTCCACTACTATTTGAATTAATTGATCATACATAAGATTTGTACAGTATTGCTCCATGACCTCTGATACATTAATAGTAACGGGTGATACCTACCCAATAGGCTTCTTTGAACGGTGGAAGTCTTTGAGCACCCTTTCCACATCAGCATGCAGTTTGCAGTCTTTGCCATCCTTCACAAAAGAGGATCTGAGGAGTTGAGAGTGACATACAACTGTCAGTCCATCTTCACCATGCCAGCTTGTATCTCATTTCTTTTTTAGCAAATATTTCACTTCTAATTCATCCTCACAGATTCTTGGTGATGCCATGGCCTCCAGGGAAGATGACAGCATCAAAGCTGTTGACGTCCAGCTTGGACAGGTCCTGCATCTGCATCATTCCCTGACCATGACTGAAGCGAGCCGACTCCGTCATCATGTTCCTGTGTAATGGCCAGAAATAATCATAAATACTACCATGTGGAATTAGTCGGTTCAGGTGAGAAACATATAAAATCAAATAATATCACTGGAGCCTTCTATGACCCAGATCTATCCATGTCTCCTAACAGGCCTACCGGTTCTCTCCGGTGGCAGGCTGCTTCCTCATGTGGTCCATCACATGCATCTGCTGCTGATTTGGAGAGAACATCTGGAAGCGAGCACCGTTACGGCTGAGGTGGTACATGGTGCTGAGGACAAGAGTTGTCAGTTACCATCTCTGCAAGGCTGTATGTTAAAGCAGCAATCCTGTCCGGAGTCATACTCACTATACTCCCTCATGGACATCAGTCCCGTCCCACCAGCCACATCCTGAGAAAACCTGGAACACATTGTGATTCATAAACCGCATGTGATCCACATCCTGCACTGATGCCTGCTCGAATATTTTTGCCTACCTTTTCGTTTCCTGGTGTTTTGTTGATTTCTTTCACTTACCACTGCAATATTGGTATTTCCCCAGTTGCCATAGTCACCGTGGTGAACAAAGCAGGCAGGCTGGCGAGAGAGAACGGTCAGTGTTTGCTTGGAAAGCAAAGTCCTGGTTGCCAGCATGATTTAGCTTAGATCTCACTGTGTCAGGAGGAAAATGTGACTGTGAAGTGTTTGCCACCGAGCCTGTAAAGACTTTGATAGTAGTATTGCTTCTGCAGTGGCTGTCTGTATATATACCACTAGAGTGTGGCCAAGTGACGTTTCCTCATAAGCTCTATTTTCTCAGAAGCCCTGTCTAGCCCGACCTATTCCCCTCCTGAACACCCTTCCCTATTAATACCTTGTTTATTCATCTGATTAACTTAAGTAATTTGGACAGTGACACATTAGCTCTGGACAGTAAGATAAACAGTAGCACCTTAACCCGTGAAATATCTTTACCCAGTTCAACCTTTAACTCTTGATCTAGTATCTGAGGAGAAAACTGCAGAAACAATGCAAACATGTCTCTCAAATACAACATTACATCTTAAGGCACTGTTTTGAAAATCACAATAATGATGACTGTTATAAATCATTCTGCATTCATGTGCATTCTTTTGAAAATACGTCTTACTACTGTATATATGGTATGCCTTTACACAGCACAAGGCATAGTGTATGCCCTTTAAAGTCCATTAAGTTGTAAGGCTCTTACTCACTGTAATGCCAAGTTGCGTCTTTGACGTCTAGACAGTAAACCCAGAAATACCTCGGTGAGACGGAAATGTCAAACTCAATATTCTGTTGTATCAAAACCAAAGCTCCGGCCGGCAGGCTGCACTCGGCAGGAGGAGATGATTCAGAGAGAAGTTACAAATCACAAACGTGAAGCAAAATATGGCATTTACTTTATTATGACCACTTTTTATGTATAAACGATCAATATTTACACACTGGTGATGAAAGTATAGCAACAGTTTGAGGAACAAAATGCAGAAAATGGTGCGAACAGAACAATACACAGCCAACTTCGAATCACCACGTCAATCACAATTTTAAGCCTCGGCTGGCGTCCTAATGCGGGACATTCCCTCAAAATTCTGCCAAGAGGTTTAAAATTTGCACACAAAAGACCTCATGCACAGCAAACACATAGGAAACGGTCACATATGGCAATCACAAAGTACAAATAAGGTTTCTTTTTCAAATCAAATCCAGGAAACATGACATTACGTGGTGAGATTTCCATTACAAATTTTAAACCTTATTCTGAAACATACAAAAATGTTTCTCCATTTCTCTCTGGCTGCTACCTCTAAAAAACATCACATGCCATGAGCCTTTTAAAAAATAAAAAATAATTATAACACCACAAAAACCTGTCTCACTTTTTTTTTTTTTGACAATTTACGAGTGTTATTTCAAGTACAGATGTGAATAAATAAGACTAAACCAGTGACAGATGCCTACAAAGCAAAAGAGAGGAAATAAGACACGGCACATACAACTAAATAATAAATAAGGTCCATTTGAAAATTCTTATAAAAGGAAAAGTTTAAAACAATCTTTCTCAGTGTATTTCTGCATTTTTGCTGCATCAGTAAATTAAAATCATACACGTGGCAAGCATATCAAAAATTAAATCAAAACAATGTTTAACAAAGCTCCATCCACGTCCAACGAAGGGCAACACAACCGCTGACAAACTGTTGACAGCTCAGCTTCATTAAATGGCATTGATCAGACTGTGGCTGTTTTCATCAATAAATCGTGATGAGCCATGTTGAGCACTCACTCTCGCGGATGAGTTTGCTTTACATGTAAGGACCGAATCCTAAAAGCCATTTACATGCAAATTACAAACAACTTCAGTGGCGAAAAAGAAAGAATCATCATCTCCTAAATTTCTGCCACCACTTTAAGAAAGCTTTCATGCACCCAAGCACTGTCAGTCAAGGAGTCTGTGTTCATTACACAAAGTATTTGCAAAGATATCCGTTTGATAAAGAGTGGGATTTGCTCATCAAGCCAATAGCCGTGCTGAGAGAGAAGCGTGAGTTAGCAGGGCCAGTCTGGAGGCATTAGGGCGTGTACGCAGGTGGTGGCTGAAACTGGTTGGCAATGTCATAGTCAGCAGGAAAAGTTTCACTGCTGTCCTCCATCTCCGAGAGCAGCTCCAAGGCCTGCTCCTCCTCCTCGGTGGGGTAGTGGCGCAGGAGGTTTGCGGCCGTCGCAAGGATGGAGGCTCCACCTGCACCCGCCACCAGGTAAAAACTGATGGCGAAAGTGACGTATATGAGAGAGCCGTGGTACTTTTTATGTTGCTGCTGTAATGACAAGATGAGCTCCGAGGCCCAGTAGCAGAAGCCTATCACTGTGGCACACTGCAGCACTGTGGAGAGACAGAGAAATGGACATTAAGTGATCACTAATGACATTTCCCCCCCTTTTTTTAACTGCAAAGAACTGAGGTATGACAGATTAATACCTGTGAGAATATGTGCAAATGCATATCTGCGTGTGATCTTCAGTGCAGGGTGTTTGGGTCCAAACACGTCCAAGAGGAAAGCAGTCAGGCTGCACAGGATGCCCAGGAAACAGAAGGCAGCGATCACCCTCAGCAGCAAGATGGTCTGTGGGTTCACACAGTAATCTGGAGGACACACAGACATCACACACTATTATTAACAACTGATTTATACCTGATTGATCCCTGCTGCAGACTTTAGGCTTTAGGTCCTCACCATCGAGAAGCTTGGGGTCAATGTATCCCAGGACATCTGCCACCCCCAGCTCTTGTCTGGGGCAGGTGCCTCCGTGCACCCGCAGCCAGGCCGGCTCCGCCAGCGCGGTGCACAGCGCCGTGATGGACAGCGCTCCGGGCAGCGCCGACACCAGGCTCCGCTCCGGCTGCTTGGGCAGCGAGGTGCCTCCTCTCCTCCTCCGGCCTCCAGGGACAGCAGAACCCGGCGGGGCGTACATGGTCATCCAATGTCCCTATCGTCTGTTGCCGTGCTGTCTGTCGTCCCTCTACTGTCGGTGGTGTGACTGCAGTGAAGCTCCGGCGGTGACGCCGAGGTCAGCCGTCTGACTAGCAGCACAGACAGTTACAGACAGTTACAGACAGTTAGCCACACGGCTACAGCTACCGGGGCGATGGACGGATGACAGCGGCCCTGTCGCTTTGTTCACCGCGGTGTCTAAAGTTTCCAAACGAGTGTAACCTCACGACTGTGTCCCGGTTAGAGACCGGTACAGAGGCTTCCTGACGGGCTCACAGTAGACAGATGGCCTTCAGGCCTGTTAGCTCTGTTGTTGGTGTCCGGGGTAGCTCACGGCTAACGTCAAATGTCACCGATTGTCATACGAAAATAACCTTAATAAAGACAAATCAAATAAACAACTACATACGAACTACTTTAGCTACCCACGGCGATGAAAAACGGCCACCGATTTGGAAGAAAAACAAAGAGAAAACAAAACAAAAGCAGCTTACGCTGGCTTCCTGTAAAATATCGACTTCCTTGTTCACACCATTCTCCTTCGTGGCTTCCACAGACTGTGACCTCGGCTCAAGTGTGGATCAGTGCTGCCGCCCACTGGCCACTCCTCAACACACAGCAACAGCACTAAACAAAAAGTAATAAATAACATAAAACAAAGAGGGTGATGAATGTACTGTCTATGGCTGTAAATTACTAAATTAAGTCGGTGCACTTTATTTATGTGTAGACAAAGAACAAGCTGCAAAGACACAGTATAGCCTACTATTATACCGAGGCACAATGAGTGATTATGGAGGCACAAAAGTTGATGACGCAACCAACATTTGAGACCAAAACTAAATATTTTATGACGACAGCACCAGTGAATATTGATTTACTTTTCCAGTTTTCAATTTTGATTGTGATGCACGTAATGTGGGTTTCCTCTGTGCCAAGAAAACAACCCACAATGCTTCGCGGAAAGCACCTGATAGTCAAAGATGGCGGCATTTCCGATGTGACTGTGTTTGTGAACTTTTGTACTTTGTTCTCTGGTGGAAAATAAAACCCCTCTTCGTCCCCAGCCCCCGTTGGACTGGGCCGGTGGCTACTGCTGCTTTGTTTTGAGGAGCAGGTTGCGACAGCGCGTCGTGGTGTTTGTGACGGTTCATCTGGCGCCACTTCGCTGTGAGCTGCAGCCGACAGGAGACACCCCAGACCCGGACATGAAGGAGGCTCTGGCCCCGGTGCAGAGGCTCATCGCCCACCCGGAGTCCCGGTGCTGGTTCGTCAGCTGGAGCCCGTCCGGCACGCTGCTGGCTTCGTGCGGGGGCGACAAGACCGTCCGGATATGGGGACGGGAGGGTGAGTGACCACCAGCAGGAGCTTGCAACACGTGAGGTGACACTGAATCATGATCAGATAAAAATAAAACTGTAACAAGCGGAATTTGGCATCAGGCACCGTCTCTGATCAGTGCAGGAACATAGAGCTGAACTATCACAGTCGTGTATAGGATATTCAATAAAAATCCACTCTACATTCATAATATCTAATATATGAGTAATTTAGAATAAAACAAAATAGCTCGTAGAAATTTGTATGTTTAAATTGCATTTAAAGCACAGCCTGTCAACAGGGGGTTTGGAGGTTACAGTAGTAAACTAGTTATTACTGTCAGGCACATGTTAGGTACATGAGGTACATAGGTACATGATGTAACAAGATGTTGTTTTAGTTAGTGGCACAATATCTTGTAAATCAATGTAACCATAAAGCAGGTATTCTTACTGAGATGTAAAACCTCTGTGTCTATTAAAGCCTTCTTATGCTGACCACCTTCCTGAGCTTGTCTTTTATTTTTTCAGGTGACTCCTGGGTTTGTAAGAGTATCCTCGAGGATGGACACCAGCGCACGGTGAGGAAGGTGGCATGGTCTCCCTGTGGGAATTATCTGGCGTCCGCCAGCTTTGATGCAACTACGTGTATCTGGAAGAAGAAGAACGATGGCTTTGAGGTAAAGTGGGATGTTTAAATCATCTCTTTGTGAAGTGCTGTAGATGTTGTAGATTTCACTGAGACACTCACCTTGTCCTCTAGAGTCTGACTGCACTGGAAGGACATGAAAATGAGGTCAAATGTGTGGCGTGGGCCCCCTCAGGGAACCTGTTGGCGACATGCAGCCGAGACAAGAGTGTCTGGGTCTGGGAAGGTTTGTGTTGAACTCCCTCACAGACGCACGACATGGCTCCAAGTCACAGCAGGAAATTGACACTTGTATTGATCTCTTTACCTTTGTGTATGACAGTGGATGAAGAAGACGAGTACGAGTGTGTCACCGTTGTGAACTCACACACGCAAGATGTCAAACATGTTGTGTGGCACCCGACCAAGGAGGTAGGTCACACTTCACTCCGTGTGCACCTAAAGGATCTGTTGACCGTTGCCTTACCATGTATCTACCATGTTCTTCCACAGCTCCTGGCTTCAGCCAGCTACGACAACAACATCTGTATTTACAAGGAAGAGGATGATGACTGGGAGTGCCAGGCCACCCTGCAAGGACACACATCCACAGTCTGGAGTCTGTCTTTTGATGGGATGGGTCAGAGACTGGCTTCCTGCAGCGATGACCGCACAGTGAAGATCTGGAAGGAGTATCCAGAGGAAGCTGGACAGGGTGAGTTGTTGCAGAGAATTCAATTTAGGAGAAAATATTAGTTTTCACCAAACCAGATATGGCTTTATATGAGCTATATGAGCTTTATATGTTGGCTCAAGCAGAGAAGTTTCATATAGGGGAGATTTATTATACTTTTTTTTGCTTCACTTTGTTAAAACAGGAAAGTTGGCGTGGAAGTGTGTTTGCACTCTGTCTGGGTACCATGGACGAGCAGTGTACGACGTCGCCTGGTAAGACACATCTCACTGTCATGGACCGTGTGGGTCCAGTCGGTTCACTCACTGTCTGGTTTGATGAAATCTGGGGCTCAGTCTGTTTGTCCAGCTCGTCTCCTCTCTGTGCTTAAACAGCTCCACCTTTTCTCATGCTGTGTATCTGTTATAGCTGGAGTCATATGGGAAATGTGGAACTTTGTGGTGAATGTACACATAGAAATAGAGCAATGTTAAATTATCTATGCAAGAAAGAATCATGGAAAACCTCTGTTCAGGTTAATTGATTACCAGCTCAGCCTGATGTCATTTTTATGTCTTAATTTGAATATTATAACCTTGTGGGATCAAACTGCAAACTTTCTGTTCAGGTGTCGACTGACTGGGGCCCTGGCAACTGCCAGCGGTGACGACGCAGTGCGAGTGTTCAAGGAGGACGAGGCGTCTGATCCAGACCAGCCGGTGTTCTCGTTGGCTGCTCAGGTGCCCAAGGCTCACGGCCAGGATGTGAACTGTGTTGCCTGGAACCCAAAGGAGGCGGGACTGCTGGCGTCCTGCAGCGATGACGGAGATATTGCCATTTGGAGGTTCCAACAAGAAGACTGAACTGACAGTTAACACTGGAAACTCAGAGGTCACCACAATGTATTTCATTAAACTTTCACTGCGTTTCAATAGCTCAGCAAGAAGCTGCCTAATATCATGGTGTTACAACATGTCGCCCGTCTTCTTTCATGTCACGCTTCAGTGCTTTGTGTTGCATAGTTCTGTAAAACTGCTTAATTGAGAATTTATTCATTCATAATGTTTATATAAATAAATATAACAAACATTATAAAAATTATGTGGCTTCAGTTTATTGAAAAAAATATTCCAGACAACACAACATACTAAAAACATTTAGACCAGTCCCAGAACTTGATTTCATTAGAAAACAATCGGTGAAAAATAAAACTGGACAGTTTTTGTTTGTATACAAACTCCAAATCTGGGATCAGAGCGTGTTGTCACTAACTCCATACTGCAGACCAGTTTGATAGATGTCTAATCTCACTTCAATCAGACCTTGAAATTTACAGGTCACTCAGTACAGAACGGAATAGACTTGATACACTCAAACCCAGACGGGGCTCCAGTTCTCCATGTATCTCCAGTACATGTCTGATTATATTAACTGTCAACAGGCCCTGTACACTAAAGCTCTGGACTGGTGCACATCATTCAGATGATTCAAACTGAGAAACAACCACGGGATAAAAAGGACAGTTATTTTCACATAGAGGATGAATAATAATGTGTTTACACACAGTGAGGGGACATGAATCAGGCTGAATATCTACAGTAAAAAAAACAAGAAAAAAACCTGCTGATCTTTTATATCAAACAAACATCTGAGGCTGCAACACTGGAGTCTTTGTTTAGTCCGAGTCGCTGTCTCCATCGCTGTCGGCCTCCTTCACATCCACACTGAACTTGTACTCCTGGTCACAGCCCATGTACGCGTCACTCATGAAGTACAGGGTGTAGTTGTGGACGCCCATCACCGGCGCAACAAAGTCCAGCTTGACCTGCAGAGGGAGGGGGATATATGCATGAATAAAAAAGCCGATTTTCAGAGGGTGTTTAGTAACAGGGTACTACTAGTGGAAGACTCGCTGACCTTTGCTTTCTGCTGAAGAGTCAACCTCTTGATAGAGATGAGGCTGTTGGACTTGGGGTCTCCGATCACCACCCACCAGCCCTCCTCACGTTTCTGTAACAATGAAAAGGATTTTTAGAACAAAATATTCTACAGGCTCTTTGAAATGCAAAAATAAACAGTATTTACCTGAGGGAAGAGAGGCGCGATGACGGGCCCAGTCACCTCCTCCTCTCTCTCCAGCTGAACCTGAACCAGAACTGGACTCCCACTGCGACAAAACAACCAAACACACATTAACATTTTCTGAAAATAACAATGTGTGATTAAAAATAGACCGTTCTTATCTTCGTCATCCGTCAAGGAGATGTTTTTTTCCCCCACGCACAAATGATGCTCCTGACAAGCAGAATCCACACGTACCTTTTGATGTTGTCTTTTTCTGCCAACTCGTACGACAGCTCGATGTTGGGGTAGCGGTTACAGAAGCGAGCCACGTCAGCCATCTGAGCGTCTGAGAGTTGCAGCAGACCGGTTCTGTCTTCATCCTCCATCTCCATGATGTCGAAGATGCTCTCCACGCCCTGATGAGAGTAGCAGGGATCAAGTTTTAATATATACCAGGGATGCAAACGGGTCAGGACCAAAAAAGAGAGGAATTTCCCGGGGGGGGGGGTGCTCACCATTAACAAATAAGTAGCCTACGTTACAATATCACGGAAAGGCAATTTCCAGTAGTTCAACCCCAACCAAGTATTGAGTGCATATAGATGGACATAGTTTTCAGAAGGCCAACATTTCTATATTAAAAATGCTTAAAAAAAAATTCCTTTGCAATATTTCCATTTTGGAGATACTGATTTTTAGGTCTTCACTGAATGTTAGTCATAATTATTACTATTAAAATAAACTGAATAAATAAAGACATGGGATGTTTCATTCAGTGTGTAATGGACATATAGGCCTTTATAATGTGTTAGTTTCACTTTAATTGAACACATTCTACATCGCGGAGGCGACGTCTTTCCACTCAGGGCTTCCTTCACCTCTGAAACGGGGCAGAGCTCCGTGGGAGACACCTGCCTGACACAGCAACGTAGGGAACCGTGCATGTCCGCGGCGCACAGCTCCACATGCACGGGGGGAAAACGGCGGCGCCGTCGCACCGATGTACGCGGATACGCGCCGCTTTAATGAGCGCGCATGTCGCGCGCATGTCGCGCGTCTACATTGGAGGTCGGCTGTTACCAGTATAATCAGAGACTACCATGAATGAGTTCGCCTCAGTTTCACGTGATTGTCACTGTCAGCCTGTTAGAAAAACATTTTACTGACCCCAGCTGAGACGCTGAGCCCGTCTCAAAAACAAAAACTCTTCGGATCTGAACGATTCACACAAGTCACCTAATTGGTCATGAAAAAAGCGAGTTTCGCTTTTCGGCGCGCTGTTTGCATCCATGATATACAAAGATCCCTGATGAGGTAAATGTTATGGTGCGGTTAGTGCAACGTCGTACCTTGTCTGTGCAGCGCTTGATGTGCTCTGAGGTGAAGAAGGGCAGCTGTTTGAGGTACGAGTCCTTGGACCACATGGCCTGGGTGACCATCTGTGCCAGCTCCATGGCTGCCAGTGCAGGACTCAGCCAGCCGCTACTGGACAGCACGTCCACGCAGGCCTGGATCAGACGGATCGCCTGCAGACGCAACAAAACACGTGTGATTGATATACAGAAGTGGAATCAAATGCAGACACATGACGATGTGAGGCTTAGTGTCTGGATCATCATCAACGTGTACCTTGCTCAGGATCTCCTCTGTGTCCGACTGCAGCTCGGCACTCAGCTGCATCCTGGACAGATGGGCCTGCAGTAGCAGATTGGTCTTCACATGGGGATCGTTGAACTTAGGGTTGTTCAGTTTGTGGGGAACCTTCTGCGCCAGCTGAGAAACGAGATGGTGACAATATTTAATTATATCTTACTGGCTATGTATACATGTGTTTTACATATCATTGTGTAGTCTATTGGTTACTATTATGTCCTGTCGGCCTGTTTTATTTACCTGTCGGAGAAGCGCGTCCTCGTGGTGTCTGATGGGAATGTTCTTGTACTCGGCGGCGTTAGAGATGATTTCAATTAAGCCACGGATCTTTGTCTTTGCGTTCAGGGACATGCTGAACAACTCTGTCAAACACAAGAATACAGCGACAAAGTTATGTTTGAATTCCAACATGCGGGATCTGACAGTCTGGCAATAATGACAGAGTCCTCAACATACCGATGGTGGTGTAGTTGATGTAGTAGTAGGCAGCGATCATGCCCAGATTGAGTGGTGCTACGTCCATCTCATCCTCTATGCTGATGCACTTGGACTGCTCCAGGTCGTGTAATGTGTTTTCTACCAGCTCAGACAGGTGGTCTGACAGGTGACGGTGGGACATGCCTGATAAGGGAAACCCAAAACATGACATGTAGAAGTTGTTGGAAACATCTGGTTTAGTAAAACCAAACCATGTTTATTCTGAAACGCTTTTTGCCTTCAGAGCGACACTCACCTTGCAGGTTGTAGTAGTTGGGGTTCTGGGTCATTCTGCGGTACAGGAACGTCCACGTCAGGTAGTCCACGGCGTCCTGCTTGTTCTCCACCGTCTTGGTGACGATCTCAGCGTTGAAGTGGTCATGGAGACAGTGATCCAGGTGAGACTCCACTGGCAGTGGCTCGTACAGGAACTTCTTGAAGAAGTCCTATCAGGAAGAGACAAAGAAACGGTTTGATTTGTTCTTATTGTCGCACAGGTTGCTGTTTTAGCCCAAGTCCAATTTCTAAAAACAAGAAAATTGCGAAAAACAGAGGTCCCTCTTCCTCTACCTTCTTTGAGCCCTGACACATGATGACACAGCGTCCCTCATCATCTAGCATGGGTCTGTTCGCCTTGCCCACCATCTGCAGGACGTCATATATGGGATAGTCCACATATCTAAGAGAAAAAAACAGAGGAACGATGTCACAAACACGCAGTGTGTCAGACATGAACGTGTCTTTTTAAAACTTTAACAGGAGCCTTACGCATGGATTTTGCCGTTGTAGTACTGTGTGTCCATGACAATGACGAGGTGAGCAGAGATGTTGATGCCCCAGCAGAGTGAGCGAGAGGACACCACCACCTGAACAGCACCTGCAAAAAAAGGAGAAGAACCACGTGTTACCAAAAAATAAAAATAAAAAAAGATTCAGGACTAAACCTACACGGGCTAAGCTGAGAGAGCAAAGCAGGAGTGAGTCAGACCTGAGTTGAAGAGCTGCTCCACTATTCTGCGTTCGGTTGCAGACAGGCCCTCGTGCAGGTAGCCCACGCCGTTGGCCAGAGTCTCCCTCAAAGTCGAGTCGTTTATTTTATCCAGGAACGGTGCCAGGTCTTTCTCAGTGCAATGCAAGAACCTACACAGAGAGAGAGAGAGAGACATTTAGACTTTTGACAGCCCATGGTTTGGAAGTGGCGTGTCTGTTGCTGATCTGCAGTGACCGACCTCTGAGGAACCACGTCGGCAGCACAGAAAGTGAGGATGTCGATGGCGGTGAGGCGGGTCTGCCTGCGCGACGGGACGAACACCACGGCCGGTTTGGAGGGAGAGTGCTTCATGATGGCGTGGTACACCGGCTTAGCCATAGACAGCAGGCGTGTCTGGGTGTGACTCACATTGAAGCCCTAAACAGGACAGAGAGAAGAAGAAAAAAAAGAACAGCCAATCAGAAATCTAAGCCCTTGATCTTCAAATCCCTGTTTTTGTCGTCTAGCTGACAAGTTCACCGACCTGGATGTGCAGCTCCAGGGGCACGGGCCTGACGTTGGGGTGGAAGTTGAACGTGGCCGTGGTGCTGCAGCCCAGCCAGTGGGCCACATCTTTAGCGTTGGACAAAGAAGAGCTGAGGGCCACGATGCGGATGGGGCGTTCGATCTGAGAGGAGATGTACCTCATCCTGGAGCAGATGACCTCCAACACAGGCTGGTGGAAAGGAACAAGGGATGTTAACATGATGCATACGCATGACACTGCGGCAGCACATGAAGCGGGATTGTGTTCTTACCCCGTTTTCTCCTCCGATGAGGTGTGCCTCGTCCACAATGAACAGGCTGACGTTCTGCACGTTCTTCCTCTGCTTCCAGCGGCGGGACAGAATGTCCCACTTGTCGGGGGTGCTGACGATTATGTCGCCTTTTCCCAAGAGCTTCAGGTCTGTGCTCGTCTCCCCGGTCAGCAGCACCACCTTCTTGTTCAGGATGTCTTGGAACTTCTGGTGCCAGTCAACAAATACCTGCCAGACAAAGATGAATGTGATTTATTTATTCTGTCAGATGTGGAAAAGTAAGCAGAGCTAGTTTTGATGCATTCACTTCATACCTGTTCAGCCAGTGCTTCCATGGGGGTGATGTACACACAGCGACCTTCTGCGTTGTGCAGCAGCATCCTGAGAATCGCAAACTCAGCACAGATGGTCTTCCCACTGCCGGTGGGAGCTCCCACAAACACGTTGTCGTCACTGTTGTACACGGCATTGAACACTGCGGGGAAAGGAACGATACACATGAGTCAGAAAGGCAGCTTAAAATGTCTTTATTCCTTGTTGATAGATGTGTCATGGATGAATAACTGTTATTGCTCATTTTGTTTTCTGGTTCGGTACCTTGGGTCTGAATGGGGTTGAAGAAGGGGAACTTGTTCTGGTAGAGAGCCTCGAAGGCAGAGTTCCTGAGAGCGGTGACGGGCAGAGGCTGCAGGTCCAGCAGCTCGGTGGGTGGGGGGTACTTCTCTGGAAGGATCAGGTGACGGAAGGAGACCGGCAGCTGAGTCTCACATGCTGAGAAGAAAAGGAAAAATAAATCGGTTGGGTGAGAAGCCTCCATAAACACCGTGAGGATTCGAACACTCTTCAGGCATGTTTACTTACAGAGCCATCGGTCCGACACCACGCGGATGAAATACTGCGGTGGCAGAGGCTCGAACACCGGGACAAAGAAGGTCACGAGGTGTTCGTCCTGGGCGTACTTGGCTTTGAGCAGGAAGTACTCATGGTGGAGGATGACCTCGCTGTCCACGTCCTCAACCAGGATCCAGAAAGCCTCAGATGATCCATGGATCTAAATACAGAGATGAAAGTGTCAGGAGGTGGAGAAACAGAGGAACTAAGCAGGATTTTACCTGTGGCTATGCTACATTTTCACCTTAATTAAAAAGCTAAATGTGATAGTTAACTACATGACTTGCGACTTGTTACGAGTGGAAATGGAGGCTCTCTGTCTCCCACCTGGCGTCTCATGGCTGAAAACCAACCTTGCAACATCAGTGTAGGACCTGGCTGCCGCTCTTGTCTCACAAACGCGCACCGTAACCCGTAATCTTTTGTATATGACAGTTAAGACTACACAGATAGACACGTCGTAACATTGCACGTGTTATATAAGTTATCCACCGCTCCATGTATTGATTTTTCGCAGGCTTCGTTGTAAACAAATGCACATGGCCAGGCGGAGGGTTAGCAAAACAGCGGAAAAGCGACCAGACTTGCATAGTTCCTCTTGAAGCGCAGCACACTGTGGATCTCACTACTGACCTTGTCATCCCACTGGAAGTCAGGAGTGATGGTGAGTTCCACCTTCAGCGTGGAGCGGGTGATGGGCTGCAGATGGACGGCCAGGTCCAGTTTGGGGAACTGGTGGACATATTTGTGGATGGTCTTCCCCATCTTTGGCATTCGGATCAGCTCACCTGGGGAAAAACAAACAAACAAACATGACTTTCAAGTCCCCAGCAGGCAAAGGAGGGAATCCCATGAGCCTGTGAGGAAGATGACTCACCGATCTCATTGTGGTTGAGGTCGTAGAGCCGCTCAAAGGGGAAGTTCTTCTTCTCAATCTTCTTGATCACCTCCTCGGGAAGCTTCTTGAACTGCCGCAGCGGAGACATCGACTGCCACCTGTGAAGACATAGAGCATCAGTGGCCTGCCTCGGGTCACCAGCGTCTACATCAACTCTGGAGAGAAAACGGATGGACCTACATTCTCTTGTCAATCATCTTGCAGAGATTCATGGTCTTGTCTGTGAGTTGAGCCCAGCCTCTGTTCAGCACAATCTCAAATATGGCTCTCATTAACCGTCCAGCACTCTGAAAGAAGAAAACTGAATTAGCACCTAACAGCGTCGGCCTCTGCCACTCAGTCTTCGTCTGCATTCCTGTTTATACAGAAATAATGATTTTGTCGTAATTGCTTCATCAATTCTTGATTAATAGGTGACGATGTTTGTTTTCTGGTATCATCATGAATTTGACCTTTAATCTTGATATATGGAAACAAAAACTCCAAACAAAAAGTGAAAAGTTTAAAGCAAATCATTGAAAGTTTTACATACCTGTGTAACATACACCATGTCCGCCATGAGAGCAAACCCTTCCAGTTTGAGCTGAGAGATGTAAGCCTGGAGCAGCACATTGATCTGAAATGACAACACAAATATGAATCTATCATTAGTTATTCATTCATCATATCCTCTGCACTCGGACGACTTGCTGCTTTCTTAACCCAACACAGTGTAATTTCATTTTTATTATCAGCATCACTGTGTAAGTGTCCTACCTTAGCACTGGGCTCCTCAATGCTTTCCTTCACAGGAATGGGAACTCTTTCCAGCAGCTTCTGCAGCTCCAGCTTCTCCTCCTAAACGACAAAGCTTCGTGTTAGTTTTTAAAAGTCACTGTGTTTCAATGTAAACCATCATATCTACCTGGAGTCTGCTTACCTCTCTCACAGTGATGTTCCTGAACTCTGAGGAGAGTGAAAAGACTCTGAAGAGCTCAATCTCACTGAGAGTGGGTTTCAGCAGCTGGTTGTAGGTTTGAATGGAGTCGTGAGTGATGTAGAAGTGACTGGCAATGCGGCCCAGGTCTGTAACCTTCAGGTAAACACACAAACGTTGTTAAAAATAATAAAATTGAATTTTTAGTTTATTAAATCATCAACAACAAAACAAACACCAGAGCCACAGCATGTTATCAAAAACACAAACCCAGATGTTTATACCTGGAAGCTGCCGGTCCTCTTGTCATATTTGACCAGGCTGTTCTTGTCCAGGACATTGGCTGCTGTGTGCACCAGATCTATCCTGCGTCGCTCCAGCAGGGGGTCTGAACTCCGGTCGTCATGGGAGACTCCATACAGAGTGGGGTTGCGGAGCATGCGCACGTACAGGTAGGTGTAGCCCAGCCAGTTCACAGCGTCCTGACGCACAAAAGTATGAGAAATTACTGAAACTGAAGAGGAACAGGAAATTTGATGAGGTCCTTCATCAAAGTGTGTGTCCACGTCGGTCACGAACCTTCACAGTCTGCACGTTGCCCAGCACGATCTCTGCGTTCAGCATGTCGGGCAGCTTGCTCACCATCTGACTCTCGATGGGAAGCTGCTGGTTGAGCAGGGACAGATAATACTGCAGCTCTCCGTGGGACGTGATCAGGATTCCCTCTCCCTTGGTGTCGTACTGAGGACGACCGGCTCGACCAAGCATCTGGAATCGGAGACGATCGAGTTATTATCGTCGTTACAAGGCCTGAATCAATGCAGTTAAAGCAGAAGTGAGTGATATATTTGTGTTAATATAAGTCTTAAATAGTTCTATCTTCCGACAGCAATCACTTACATAGAGTGTTTGGACTGAAACACGGGTCTGTCAGTCACTCTGCTCTGCTCTGAGCCGAAGAGAAAACATTTATCGTATCCTACAGTTTTTATCCAATGAGGAGAGAGAACGGCATGCAGGGCTGTGTGTGCAGCCAAGGAACGCCGTGAATGTGGTGACGTAGCGACGAGGACTGTTATGGTGCGTTCAAGGAAACTCGTATTTTTCCGACCGTGAACTCGTACCAGTTCGATCTGGTACGAGTTCACCGGTCGGAAGTTACGAGTGGCCGTTATAGTGACTTTCACCGGTAAAACAGGTCGGAAAAACACGAGTGGGTTGCCTGGAACGCTACAAAGTCGTAAGTTGTGACTTGAAGCTGTAATTTACGATTTCAAAAGCCTGCCTGGAACGCAGCATTAGCGAAAACGACCGGATCACTCACTTCTGCTTTAAGTAACCACCCAGTCCACACTGACCTGTAAAATGTCCAGGGCTCCGAGCTCAGTCCACCTGCCTTTCTCTGGGCTGTACACCTGTGTTCCTTTGATGATGACGGTGTGCGCCGGCAGGTTGACACCCCAAGCCAGAGTGGCTGTAGACACCAGAACCTGGATGTGTCTATCAGCGAACAGATCCTCCACCAGCGTACGGTCCACTCTGGTCATACCAGCATGGTGGATCGCAAAACCGTAAGGCAGCAAATCCTTCAGCTCGAGGTTCTGGATATGAAAAGTCCAGTGTTAGTCCGACAGATCTCTGGCCAAGCACGAAAGAAACTTTGAATCAGGTTGCGTAACCAAGTGGTGTTGGCTCACCTTGCACTGCTCTGCCTCAGTTCTCAACACTTCTGTGGATGCCGACCCCTCCCTGAGGAAAAGACCCAGCGTGTCCTTCTCCAGACACATGTCTCTTATAGCCCTGGCGGTCTTTCCTGTCTCCTTCCTGGAGTGGACAAACACCAGCACCTAATGGGGACAAATTAATTCCAGGAGTCTTTCAAAAACCTGTTCACACTTTGTTGGAGGTTCATTCATTGTGCGTCTAGTTTCTTCCTCATAGTAATTTGATTACCTGGGAAGAACAACTCAAACAGGACTCACCTGGTTCTTTCCAGCATGCTCCATTATCTTTTCATACACAATCTCATTCATGATCTGGAAGCGTTTGATGGCCTTCTTCTCTGTGATGCCGACATAGGTCTGCTCCAAGGGCACAGGGCGGAAACTGCAGGAAACAAATGTGGTAAATCGGATGAATAAGCAAAACAAACAAAAAAAAAGTCAAATGCAAATGTCCTCTGAACTCCAAACACGATTCGTTTTTCACACCTGTTGTCAAAGTAGAAGAGTCCCTTGGCAGGATCTACGCGCAGGCAGGTGGCCACGTCCTCGTAGTTGGGCAGTGTGGCGCTGAGGCCCAGCAGACGCACGTCCTCCTGGGTCAGCTCCACGTTGCGGATGGTTCTGGCCACCAGAGACTCCAGTACGGGTCCACGGTCATCGTGCAGCAGGTGGATTTCATCCTGAGCAATGCATTCACACAGTTCTCGTAAATATCACATTGCGTTGGAATATACAGTATTTGCTTTACGAGGTGGGTTTCATGACAAACCCCTTTAACGCGCCGACGTTACTTACAATGATGATGAGGCGCACCAGCTGGGTGTAGGTTCGCTCGCCACCTTTACGGGTGATGATGTCCCACTTCTCAGGGGTGCACACAATGATCTGCGTGGCGTTGATCTCCTCTTTACAGAGCTGGTGGTCTCCTGTCAGCTCAGACACTATGATGCCGTAACTTGCCAAACGCTGGGAAGAGAAGAGAAGCGCAAGTGTTATTTGTAGACCTCGAGTAGACCTTGTAGAAGTGTGTAAACACATCTCTGGAGCAGAGAGCCGGGGCTTACCTTACTGAAACTCCCCACCATTTCCTGTACCAGTGAGCGCATGGGCGCGATGTAGATGATTTTGAAGTCGTCCACATTTATGGTTCCATCGACATTTATGTGCTTTCCGATTTCCCTCAACATTGCCATCAGGGCGACGTTTGTCTTACCAGCTCCCTGTGTGCACAAATTTTTTTTTTTAATAAAATACACTTTTGAGAAAAGTAGATAGATAAGATTTATTTTATTAATCCCGAAGGAAATTCAGGTGTAGTCAACTGCTCACAGAAGAATCAGTCACACACACATACGATCACAAAGCTTTAGTCTTGAACAAAGTTTTCTTACCGTAGGAGCGCACACGAGCAGGTTCTCGTCTGTCTCCATGGCGGTCTTGAACAGCTTACTCTGGATACGGTTCAAGGTTTTGAATCCTTCAAATCCGGCCTGGGCGTACTTGGGCAGTTTCTCAATAGCAACAAGTACCTGATGACATGAAGATATTTAAGACGTGAACAGATCTGTCTGGTCATTATTAGAAACCTTTGAACTGAGGGTGTAAAGAGACAAAACAAACCTCATCGTCGGCAAAAGGCTTGGGTTTGAGGGCAGGGACATGAACCTCTTCATAACCTTTACGCTGTTTGCGGAAAGAGCCGTCGGGCAGCTGGCAACGCTTGTTGGCCATGAAGTGGCTGCCCTGGGTGAAGGCCAAGTCCTCCAGGTCTAGCAACTGTCGAGGTGTCACCGACTGTTGGAAAGAAGATCAGTGATCAGTAATCAGTGTCAACTGAAGTGTATAGAATATGGATTTTTGTACCTGCACATTTTTTTTAACTTATCTTTACAACAATTTAGGAGAGCACTAAAGTCACTGCTAAGTAGTCAATACTTTCCACATGGTCTGCCTATCTAAACTGGGATTACTTTATATTTTTTACCATATTTTCATCAAGCCTTTGTTTTGCATTGTGCAATGTTAAATCATGTTAAACCATGTTTGTATTTATTATGTATAAACGGTTTTTGTACTTCACAAATGTATGCACAGTAGCTTAGAACTGTAGTTGGAAAATGCCACCCTACAAGCCCCCTGGAGGGTTTTTTCAGCATTTCTCCTTCACATTGTCTTGGATTTTATATGTAATATCTTTTATATGTTATATCTTAAAAAAAAAAAAAAAAAATAGATGGCTGTATGGATGGCAGTGTTAATCTCTACTGGTAACAGTGCCACAGGAATCCACCTGCTGGCGGGATGTGCAGTAGATATATGGACCATGATGCTGCATTATTTACCTCTCCATGATCAATGTCCATTGCTTCCATGTCATCAACGCGAGATTTCCTCACCCTCTCCCTGCGAGATCGCTCCTCCTAAAGACACAGGAACACAGCGACGACAACAGATGTGATGGGATGAGCAAGAAAATAAATATATGCAGTGTTCACATAATTCCACAGACAAGCCTTCTTACGCGAATAATGTCCTCCTTCTCTGTCTCTTGGAGCTGGTAAAGAATCTTTGACAGCTCCTGGTCGGACTCCATCTTTCCTATGATCCGTTCTTTCTCTGCTTCGCTCTGAGCACTTGCCAGCATGGTACAGTACTGAACTGTGTAACAGAAGGAGGAACAACAAACAACATCATAACAACATCAAAAAAGGCACAAGATACAGCAAATTGAAACCATGTCATACTGCAACATGGACTTACTCATGCGGCGGTGCTGACGAAGGATTTTGATGAAATCGAAGGTGTTGAAGCCCAGCAGCAACACCAGCTGGTTCTCACACTCTCGGTCATCGCTGGCCGTCTGTGCAGCACGGAGACAACGACGGATGAGCCACGATGAAAAATACACAAGTTTGCTCCAAATGAGCTAAGGTGGAAAACCTACCTTAAGGATTTCTAAGACTTCATCCGCCTTCTTTTGTGAGACAATGGCATCGTCGTAGAAACGACTGAGCTGGCGCTGGAGCCAAAAGGCGTCGATGTCTCGTGGATGAAGGTCTTTTTTCTTCACCGTCATTACGTCATTACCTGTGACTCCAAGCTGAAGGAGGAATCATCCATTAGTCTTTTGTGTAGCACGGTGTGTATTCATTCACAAAAACTCAGAAGCTTAATGCAAAAATGGTATTGATGCAAATGTTACACTCACATTGGCTGTAAGGGTGCTGCTCACAACTGCTTCTTCTCCACTGTCTTCATCCGAGTGTTCATCTCGTACCTCACCAAACTGGTCTTCATCCCCCTCCTACGTAAAAGAAGAGTTAGTGACACAGCCTTTAGTTTACAGCATTTAAAAACTTGAACTTCTGAGCTTCTCCTGTTTCAACTTCAGGATAGAAGTTCTTAAGGACCAAAAAAATCTTTACCTCCTCATCAGATTCAAACTGGACGTTCACACCGTACGTTTCATCAATGTTGTCATCTGCGGATACAGAATATAATGAGAAATTGCAGGAAAAGCTTGACATGAAGGACACTT
Source organism: Trachurus trachurus (assembly GCF_905171665.1). NCBI lineage: Eukaryota > Metazoa > Chordata > Actinopteri > Carangiformes > Carangidae > Trachurus > Trachurus trachurus. The sequence continues at coordinate 27,724,430 of NC_139895.1, forward strand.
TTGTTGGATTGGAGAAAAGAATACTGGGACATCACATCATCACAGCTGCTTCGCGTGTATTTACCCATGTTCTGTAAATCCTTGTCCCCCCCATAGTCAGTGATCTTCTTTCCCAGATTGACCAACACGTGGTAGCGAGTGTCATCAGCAGGTCCAAGAAGCTGCTCCACTTCACGCCGCCTCTCTTTGTCCCTCATTTTGTCATTCTTCAGCACTGCCAGTACTTCATCAGCCGCTCCACACAGGATATCACGTGGCTGCAGATGAGTTATTATAGCAAGGTAAATGACACATAAAAACAACACAAGATGACTTTTTTGAGACAGCATCTCTCGTAGCGCTGACTGACCTGATCTCCCAAAGCAGCATGGATGAAGCTGAGCAACACTTCATAGGTCTCTCTGGTTTCTTTGGTTTTAGGCTTGTACACGATGCCCACCATTTCATCAATGCCTTCAGACAGGAGGGTAAATCCCTTCATTTTGTTGATGTCGTGTCTGTCCTCATCTCTTTTTCGCCTCCTGTAAACACGAAGGAGAAAGTAGTACAGGATTAAAGCTAGTCTAACGAAACAGGGACGAGATCATCAAAGCTTTAGAGCAGTTAAAAAGATGGTCCATGAAATAGTAAAAATTAGAGCATTCATAGATATATCATTATGAACACTAAATCTTTCAAAGTTAGCAGTTAGCAGCAAAGCAAATAAAATACATAATGTATATGAATTTGTAAGAATTTGATATGGATTGAAAAAAGAAATCACCTGTTCAATTAATGTTTAACCTTGACTATTCATGTTGTTTGTTTTAAGGACAAACACTATAAACCCTTAACCTTTATCTTCTGAATTTTAATTTTCAACAAGTAAAGCATTTAGCAGTGAAGTCAAAATTATAAATGTCAACCTGCCCTATAAACTAATAATTAATAAAGCATTTATGTAGACATAGACATCACTTGACAATCAATACAACTCTGTTAATATTATGGCAAAGTGAGTTTTAGTGGGCTTGAACTTGGCTGAGCCGGTGGGTGTGTTGTTGACAGTACTGACTTGTCTCGTCTCTCCTCCAGCTTCTGAGGTTTGGTCCTCTGATGCTTGTCTCCCATCTTGGTCCCCTCCAGCTTCCCCACCAGGGACAGCACCTCTCCGGTGGGCTCATCTCTCCGTGTGCGGTCGATCAGAGACCGATCGGCTTGCAACACCAAGTTGGAGTTCTAACAATTGACAGACAAACACGAGATGATCGGTCAGTGATTGATCGCAGTCAGTGATTGATCGCAGTCAGTGACTCCCGGCTGCGGCTAGCTAAGCTAACTGCTGGTTAGCGGAGCAGCTAGCTACACACGGAGCGGCTCGGGAGAAAAACAAACCACCTCCTCATTTCACTCGGTGATAATAAATAAACACAAAACTAAAGAACTTCCAACTTCTCGTGTGTTGGTGTTTAACATATCACTTTTCCAACCCACTTACCGCCTTGTACTCGTACTGCAGGCTACGGGCAGTAACATCCGCCATGGTGCGGGTTTTGTCTTTTCGCTTCTACCGCACTGTTTTACTCCGAGTGGCCCGGGCCTCCGTCTCTCACATCCACGGAGCTGCAGACTCTTCACCGGGACACTGAGGCGTCGGTGCGCGGCTCAGACCTGGGGCATGGGCTCGTTTTTTTCCACAGTGTCCGACTTTCACACAAAGTGCGTCTCCCGTACGTTACAATGGCAGCGCTAACACGAGCGCACAACAAGCCGCCGTCGTCTTCCTCTTCCGGGGTCACAGCCGGGGGTCGGCGAGCAGCGCGGGCAGCGCCGCCTACCGGCTCCCGGCGTCTCATTCATCATCGTGTCTGCGTCATAGACTGTACAGACTGTTGATTCTTGGCTACAAACTACAAATGATAGATTTACAGTGATTGATCCTGTCAGCACTGTGAATGACCTGTGGTAGCTACCTCATACCCTGGCGGACAGATTATAAAGATGTTTCATTTTGTGGTCATCTCACATATTTGTGTTTGGGTAGCCTATTTGTTGTTTTTTGTTTCACAAATCTGTGTTTTTTGTTTCAATATGTTTTTTTTTCTTTTTGTAGAAATGTTGTGTTTTTAGTCTTTTTCATCTTTGTGGTCATTTTATGTGTCCATGGCTGTTTTATATTTATAGTTGCGACTTTCTTCTTTTATAGCCTATCTCCTTGTGGATCTTCTCACTAAAGTCGTTTTGTACTATCTCAGAGATACAAAACGTTTGCACCTGTTTGTAGTTGTTTCCTTTCATGGGTACACCAGTTTAGCCACCCTGTCTTGGTCATGTCTCAAACATCTGCTATTTTTATGTGAGAAGATTATATTTTGCATTTAGATATGGCGACTTAAATATGTAAGAAATCAGAGTTGTCCAGATTTGATTCACAGTTACTTTTGGTAATAATATTTCCCCAAAATGGATACAAAATAATTTTAGCTATACTTCACATACAGTACATCTGTGAAGTATATTTACTTTTCTAGTATAGTTCTTGCTGAAAAACCACGGACCCTGTCATGCTTCCCAGAAATGATCAGAACTTAAAATATCTGACAATGTCTGACATTATAACTGACAGCCGTAACAATATATTATATAACTATACATAGTATATACAATTATAGTTATAATTATATAATCGATATATATAGTTATATACAACATATATAACTATAACTGACAGTGATTGTGCTAGAAGGGAGACTTCCCTCTCAAATTCTTTGTATTGTATGCATAAAGTATGTGCTCATGCCTCAGTAATTATACGGTGTTTTGTTTCACTCTCACTCAGATGTGTGTGGGTGCTTTGTAAGCATGGTAAGTTGACTGTGCTTATACTGCATTCACACCCAGATGGCAGTATTGAGGGACACTTGGAGTTCAGTGTCTCCCTCAAGGACAGTTTGACTTGAGGACAGGAGGAGCCAGTGATCAAACACCAAGCAATCAATGGATGAGTTCCTGAGTCACTGGTGCCCGCAAACATGTAGGGATGCTTCCTGGCTGTCAGATTCAATATTATACATGATGAAGTAATATAAGTAGTGATATTGCTTCTCTGTAGAGTTTCATGTGCATACTAATATGTTCATAAGGGTTTTATATTTAGTCCATATTACCTCTATATCGATGTCCTCTGAGATGCAGTAAGCACTTAGGATAGAGTATACACACACATAAACACAAGCAGAGGAGGAAGATGCTGTTAGTGTGGGTGTGACTGTTTACTTTAGAGAGGACATGACTTCATGCTCGCATTTACTGTCTGAGGCTTCATGTAACTTTCAACCACTCTGCACATCTGGCAACGACATCTGTTCTTTTCAGCTGGCCAGAATCTCTAAAGTGTCACATCTAGAGAGCCAGCTTCTTTAACCTCGGCCGCACCCAGTGACCGAGTGAGGGTGACACAGATAAATGGACCTCAAACATCAGTGAAACAAATTATAGGCTAGGTTAACATGTGTGTTGGGGGGTGAGAAAGAGAGATTACTGACACTGACACACACACACAAAGTACAATTCAGGATCCCTTCACTTGCTCCAGGTCATATTTGAGAGAGGTTATCCTCCTCTTCTCTGTCACTACATTAGTTATGAAGTGCACTCTTCTATCCTCTCTCTCCATCCCCAGTGGTTGGATTTAGACAGTCTAACAAATAATCTTGAGACTGAATATTAAAGGGACCTGTTGTTTTTCACCCAAAATGCCTTTGTGTTAATCCTCTATTGTACTTTAGCTTTGCCTCCAGACAATGTGATCTCTGTAGCTTTCGTCACAGGGACACCACATGAGCACACCTCAGCTGTCTGAGCAGCTGTTGCCATGACGCCATCTGTGAACACACTCTGCCCCCCGAGCTACTGACGGGGAGTGCGAGAAAACACGTTGTCTCTGAGACACACACACATCATGTGTGTTCTCCTGCACGTACAGTTTTGGCCTAGATAAGAGTGGAACCGGATCGTTTTCTTCCACGGTCTGGGGATTAATACTTCCTGTGTGACCCAGACGTGGTTTGGAAAAGAGTCTCTTGAGCGAAGTTTAGGCCTACACCCTGTGCTGCCAGCTCCGTGTATTAACACAAGGACACTAAAGAGGCCGGGTTAGCCTAGGTGAGGCATTAGAGAGTAATGCTCCTACACTATTCTTGTCCTGACTCAAATTAGTTCCACAGTGTTTGCTCTTCACCGTCTTGCGCTGATTCATCATCTTCCTCATATTAACTCTGCTGTGACACAACAAAACTAACGACTCAATTTAAATGTACTCTGCTGGTCTGACAGGTTCGTCTACACATGGACGATCTGTGTGACACTGTTGAAAACAAATAGCGAAACACATTCCACGGAAACTCCAACGATACCGAGAGCTGGTGAAATGTGTTCAAGTCAACACACAATGAGGCTTGGTAATGTCTCTCTGTACAGTTTTATTTACATGATACTATTCTGTTGTAATGCTGGATAGCAAGATTATATGTAATACATAAATATCAACACAGTTTGTTGTTTTTTCATTTTTTGTACAAATTTGCATATAACTAAGAATCAGAAAGGAAAAACTCAAACGGATACATACAGTTATCTTTTAAATGAAAAACACATCCTTACAGGGAAGAAAAAAAAGGGGGATTAACAAGTCACAAACATACGTGGGTTTCAATGTGTCAGGCAGCCATGAAAACACACTTTTGCACAGGTATGTGCACGTGCACGCGCACAAATACACACACATACACACACACACACACGGTCTCTACGGTGCTCTATAGCAGACACACAGACCAATAGCTGTTAGACAGATGAGAAGTTACATCTAATCTTGGTATCTATTATTTTTCATAAATCTAGCTCTGGCATGCTCCTGTAGTTCTGTAAACATGTGCTGATAAAACCGGGTAGCTCCACAGACAAAAGGGTTGGGGAACAACACACTCACCCACCCACATACACACATGCGCACACACATACACACACACACACACACACATACACACAGCTCACATGAACGTTCTGTTAGCGCATTTAAAAAAATAAAAACAGATAAGAATTATGGTTCACATACTCTAACTCCACAAATGCACTGAATACATGCGCTAACATCAGTACAATATCAATGGAAGAGGAAAAAAAAAAAAAAAAAAAAAAGCTAATACAACATAACAGATAATTGTCTCTCAGCAAATAAAATGTCTGAAACCCCTAAGTCGAGTGATGCCAAATATTTCTGAAACACTAATGCAGATGTAGAGTAACTCATGCATTTATCCCATTCATTCATGCCCCTACAATATTGTAGCCTAAAATCACCAAGTTACCAGGCGTTGCCGGGGAAGGGTGCCATCCTTCCTCTCAGGCCACATGTCGGTACACACAGCCCTGCACCAGGCGTCTGAGATTACACTGTGAGCTCAGACCAGTTGGGGAACTCCTTTACCCATTATTATCCATTGAAAATGTTTAGACTCAGTGAAACGTGGAGTAATTTTGTTTGCCCCTGTCTAGCATGATACCTCCAGCTATAATGGACGCAGCCTCGTCACAATCAAACCGATCACAGTCGACACAGACTTGATCACAAGGTCACTGAGGCCGACTTATCAAGATGATCCATTGTTGCTGCTGGGGTGAAGCTGATGAAAACAAAGTAAAAAGGGAAGACGACAAAGCTTAACACAGCAGCTGTGAGGTAGGTAAAGCTAGGAAAGACAAAGTAACAAAGCCCCTTGTGCATGGTGGGGGACAGTTGTACGCTTCTCCAAACATTGACTGATTCCAGTGGCAATGGGGCAAGGGGGACAAGAAGTTCAAGGGTTGAAGGACAACAACTCTTGTGGACTGTAACTGTGTAGTCTGGATGCTTTGAAAGACCAGTCAGTGTCTGACACGTGACGGGGGTTCGAGTAAAATGGCTGTTTTACGGTTTGGCACAAAATGGCGCCTGGTTAGGGTGAGAGGAGCACAGCATATCCTGGACAGTTAGCCTGGGCTGCTTTTAATAAGACAATACATATTCTTAAAAAAAAAAAAGGACTCAACAGCGGCAAAAAATCACACCACAGAAAATAGGATAAAACAAACTAATGAATTAATCAAAAAAAAGGAGAAAAGTGATCATTCATGCATCTCCCTCTGACAGGATCTTTTCGTTTTTTTCTTCTTTTTTTCCCATTATTTTCTTGAGGTTGTAATTTTGTAAATCAAGTCCGTTCAATCCTCACTTAGCCACTCATGCCGGTGCTCATTCCAAAGGTTCACACTCATACTCCAGTCTTTTTCAAAGATGTTGTCATCGTTGCTGTCATTCCTGATTTTCTTTTTTTTTTCACATCTATATTCTCTGGATCTTGTCAGCCACAACAACAGGGTTCTCTTTGCGAATCTTGGCGGCGGCCTCGGCCTTGTAATCGTAGGGGCAGTTGTGCTTGTCGGAGTACCGGTGGATGCCACAGAACAGGTTGCCACAGCGACAGTCGAACCCTGGAGGGACACAAAAGTAAGGAGTCAGAGCTAGAACAAGAGATGTGAACGGCTACACAAGACAGGTGCCGAGAAAACCCACAGTCATCACTGACAATAATAATGTGTTGTATCAGCTGCCCCTTCAATTCCCCCCTACTCACCTGTAAGGCCCACCCTTTTACGGCACATGAAGCACCTGTTCTTCTTAGGTTTGGGGGTGTCACCCTTTTCTTCACTGCTGGAAGAAGCTACAGGAGTCGGGCTAGAAGCAGCAGGCTGGTTTACAACTACAGACAACAGGGGGGAAAAAATCCATATTAGTCATGCTAGGTTTGAATTCCCATTATCTGATATCTTAAATCTGCAAACAGCAGATTAATGAGTTTTTATCGTTCTGCACAACATCCAAACACGCTGGCAACTGAAATTGTGTACTTTTGTCCTAAACGATAGTAATTAGTGTATTCCTTATCTGTAAATTGCCCTGTCTTGTTCTTGGCAGAAACTAGCGCATTAGTCTGAGAAAGCCGCTGGCAGTCTGCATCAAAATCTGAGAATGCCCTCTGGTGTGGAGGTATTTTTAAACAGATTTATTTTAGGCAGCCTCTCTTTTCTTGGAGGCTGTAAGTAAAACCAACAGTTGGGCTTAAGGTATGCAGTGAAGCATCAAAAATAAACTGAGGCTACAGTGGCTGCAGCAGGGTGATGTTTGCCTTAAGGAGTCTGTACACCGAGATGCCACGTGCGACGTGCGTGCGTGTCGAATGTCTGTTGGTTTACGTCTGCACTCTGCTCGCCTGTCTGTTAAACTTCAAGTGTCTTTTTGTGTGTCTGTGAGCTTTACCAGGCTCTAGGGGTTCTGGCTTGTCCTCTCTCGAAATGCTCATCTCTGTCATTTGTTGAGTCACAGGAAGCGATCCTTGAACAGTTCTGAGGGTGAGAAAACGAGCCGGTCAACCAACGGTTCACACATGTGCCAATTTAAAAAAAAAAAGGAGTTTAAAAGTTCACACACTTCCAGTACTGACCTAGACATGTCTGGCGAAGAGGCGGGGGATGCATCAACCTTGGCTAGACTGGCTTCTAGTCTCTGGATGGCTGAGGCCTCTGAGGTAGGACTAGCAGCTGAGCCTGGGTGAGAAGTGAATGGAGAGAACTGCATTAGACAAAACTCAAACGAACAACGCAAATGTTTACAGCCAATATAAACTACAATCATGGGTGAGTTCAGAGAAAGACACGTGAACGCCCCCCCACTAAACCTTGAACAGTGTCATGAAGAAAAAAACAGCTGTCTTTCATTACACAGAGTGGAAAAACAGAGGGAGGGGAAGAGGGAGGAGGGGGGGGGGGGCTGGGAAAATACACTGACTGGCCTAGAAGTGGTTGGATTTCAAAACATTGTCTCCACTTCCTCAAGTTACTCCTTATCTCCTGCTGTAGCTCGCCTCATTTATTTGTTTACATCGTCTCTGGACTCATCCTGGTTTGCTGTTGTGCATAGTCTTTTGTGTGTTGTTGTGTTGCGTTTTTGTGTGTGTGGTGTCTTACCTATAGGGCTGAGCGGGCTCATGCGGTCGCTGCTCTGCTGCCGGTTCAGGTGATCCTTGTAACATACGGAGCACATGCCATTGGTTCTCGGGTTGCCATAGAAACCGCAGCCTGTGGCACAAAGCATGGGCACCGGGCTCTGGTTCGTCTCTTGGGCCATTGCTAGCAGAATAAAAAGAGAGACAGAGTGAGAATGCTTATTAGACTAACACACACACACACACACACACACAAATACAAAGCATTTTTCTGCACAAACAAACTTAACAACTGGGAGCTGAAATATTTTCTATCACAGGACACATTTCCCAGTGTCAACAGGGCCGAGCAATAACAGGAGAGTCGTATTATGAAAATTAAAAGAACAACATGCCTGCCTGTTTTGACTTGCTCTTCAGCATGAATACAGTAATGAACGCTTCGCCACAGGAAGCCCAGAACAAACAACACTCACTGTGTTCTCTTCTGCACCTTTGGCAGAAGCTGGACTCTGTTCTGTCCCACAGCTTTGTTCACTGTTGTGCCCCCCCCCCCCTTCCCCTTCTCCTTCCATCTCTTCTACCCCTTCACCCTTTTCCAGAGTGCTGAGAGCAGTCAGCATGGCTCTTCCTGGAATTCACCCACCTCATTTTCATATCTGCATACGTTTTGCTTTAGGGTTACCTGTCATGAAAAATGTTTTCCTTCCTCATAGCTGATTTCAGACGCACAGTCATTTCCTCGTAACTAAAGTCAATTGTGTTTAATGTGAAAGAGAATAATCACAATTGAACAATGAGCCCCGAGGTTACCCTGAAACCTTATGACAAGTCATGGGTCATCATTGTGTGTCATGATTATTGTGACTAACAGTTATTGGCGATAACTAATTCTCCCTCATCGGGTTATTCACCTCTTCCTCTTCCATCTAGACTCGACTGACACGCTAGCAGCGGCTCAGCCAAAGAAAGAACACAACACGTTGAGAAAAACAGCATTCAGTCCTCACCAAGATAATGAATGGGAATGAACAAAGTAGGTCGACGGTTTCAGAAAGTACTCTCCTCCCCTCTCTGTGGCTCTTGCCACAGAGCGGGGAGGCATTTCAAAACTTCCCATGTCATTTCTCCCCACACACACGCCCAGAAAACAAGCGTGTATGTGCGTAAGTTTCGTGAAACGTGTAGCCCTATGACGTTATTGCCCCGTCCTGCTGCAATGCAATACGACAGGAAGTTGCATAGTGGAAGACACTGCGTTTGAGGCAATAGATGAAAAACAACAACTTGGTGAATGAACAAACAGACAGACAGGAAGCCCTCCGGATTAGTTAGTGAAGACGTTTCCTGTCTGCCAGTCTTGCCCTGCCTGTTTTACAAATCATCTGATCAACCGATACTAGACTCAAAAAACACAACTCTCATCTGGAAACAGTATCATGCTCCCCTTGTAAACAACCTTTGGCCCTGTTGTGCTGAACATGGCAGCTGCTTGCTCATCTATATTCTGGTCACGGACACAAACAGGACAGGCGAGCTTAATGTTCCAGGAGACGCTGCCAGTTGTTTCAGAACGTCCTGTCAGTGCACTCGAGGTGTGTACTGACCACACCGACACACTAAACAAGTGCTATTAAATCTTCAGCTGCCCCCACCCCCCACCCAACGCCACCCCTCCTCCCTCCTCTCTTTCTGTGCCCCTGCATCCTATCACAGCCGTGTCAACAAAGGGTTTCCTTGGAAAAGCCCACAAAGACCTTCTCTCCCTTTGCGTCACATGTTCAACTGCTGACTGCTGAAAAAAAATACCAGACATGAGGTCCGGGCCAGAGGTTGGGGTTAGGAATCGTGTGGCAGAAAGACATTTTTCTAAGCATGCCATCATCATCAGACTGGTTCTCTTGAAACCCAATAACACCAGTTTATAACGTAAACAGCTACATTTGGACTATGAGGTGTTTGAGCTACACATCTAGAGCCTCAAGGTCTTGGAGCTATAAAAAAACAACAACAACAGTCCCTCAAAATACAGACATCACATCAAACTGAGATGACATCACAGCTGCTCACAACTACAAAAAAACAACGGAAGATACAACAAAGACCAGGATAGAGCCCGTAGCAGCTCACAGATCAACCGTAGCTGTTGACTTTTCTGACACAAAGGAACAATGGACAGTGTGGTTCAGCTGTCATGTTTGGCCCCAGCTGTCAGACAAACAGCAGGCATGTTAACCTAACCTTTACCAAGACCCTCTCACAAATACGGACAAGGTAGAAGGTAAAAAAAAAAACATTCATGTTTACCACATTTAAATCTGCACAGCTTTCAGTCTGACAAGCAGACAATACGGGAAGAGTTTTAAATGTTTAATGATCAAAAGGAGGTCGTGTAGAGAGGAAAGGGCACGCGTGCTGCTCGTGAAATAACATATTTTTGTTAATGTTGTCACTACCACCAACAGGAGATTATCACTCATCAACCTCAATTAATTAACAGTTGTTGTAGTAATGAGTGATTATGTCTTGTTTCCTGCCACTGGCAGTATAATGAAACTAACAAACTCATATATCATGTGTTGTACCATGTTGTAAAATACAGCAGACAGGGCAAGTCAGGGGCTTTCCAACATTGGGGGGTGGGGAGGTGGGGATTACTAGTCACAATCATTCACCACCAACTTCCTTTCAAACAAAAAAAGAGCCAAAGAGTCGCTGAAATGAAATATGAAAACGTGTCTGACTTAAACTATGCCATCAGGTTTCTATGGGATGGACATGTAATTGCTCTTTGAAAAGACAAAGGTGAGATAATCTCTAGCAAACAAAAGAGGAAGACTGTGCTCCTGTATCAGCCGCAAGCTTAGCTCATATTTCAGGCCCTGCTGGGGTGAAAACTACTGAGTCACACTGAAGGACAGAACAGAAAAAGCCCTGTGTTGTTTTGTTACAAGCACACAGATCTCCTTAATGAGGACAAAACTAGGAATAACCTTTAGAAGCCAAGAGAAAATAAACAGCACTGCTGTTTTCTGAAATAACCCACAGTCTAGACACTGTGGTCTCTGCTCCCTTTGTTTCTTCTTTCTCCCTTTGTCTGCAATCTCTCTGCTTCCTGTTTAGACATCGGTTTATATCTCCTCTTTCTCGCAGCTTTTCTATTAATAACCATTTTCTACGTATTTTCAAACGACCAAACCTCGATTATATAATCACACTTAAGTACTTAGAAACGACTTGGTGGTGCCACATAGCTCTTAACGCCGAGCAAAACCTCGTTTTCTCCAAAGCTGAAACTACAGCAAACAAACCAGGCAAAGCTGAACTGGCACTTCATTGAAAATTCAAGAAAAAATGTTCAGTAGATATTTCAGAGCAACTCTCTCGCTCCAGTTGACTATTCGGCTTATGAATTTTCTATTTGAAGACAGGAATTAGCTGGCTTTGGTTCCCCCATCCCCCAGCTACAGGCAAATAGAAAAACAGACAGTAACCAGCACGAGCTAGCTCCCTCCCTTGTTTTTCCTCGCGACCAGACCGAGTCACGTTCGGGTGCTTGTGATATTTCCATTAAAGAGGAGGAGGAGGAGGAGGCGATAGAGGCGATAGAGGCAGTGTTGGTGCTGACAAGTCCAACAAGCCACACAGACCGAAGGAAATGAAAGAAAAGAAAGAAAAAAACAGCTTGTTTACCACACAAAACCATCACGCACACACACCACCTGACCTTTCAATCCACCGTTAAAGGTCGCCATGACCGACCGTCAGCTTTAGTTTAAACACCCCTCTTTTCGTTGTTTACCTCGACGAGCCGAGCTCACTTCAAAATGCATCCTTGCCGTTAAGAAAAAACAAAAACAAAACAATAATCCAAGATCATCACCTGCTGAAAATCGATGAAGTTTCTCAGACGACTGTGGAAAGGGTTAGGAAAGTGGCCGTTTGTCTTGGCAGAAGAAAAAAGGGGGTCGTGTGGTCTGTGAGGGTCCTGCTAGCGTCCAGCTCCTCCGCGCGGCTCCGCTGTGCTCCGGTCAGGCAGGTTTAGATGGGTTTAACTGTCCCTTCCTCGCCCTCCTGCCTCTCTTTCTTTCTTCCTTTCTTTCTTTCTCTGTCCGTCTCCTGTTCCTTCTGGATGGATGTTTGTTTCCTTCTTTAGTAAGAGGGGTGGCGGATGATGTCACGAGTGAAACAACGTGTCGCCATTGGCTGCCCGCGGAGCCCCCGAGCTCTATGTACAGTCCTGCGCGAGGGAGGGGGTTGGGTGTGCGCGTGCGCGTAGCCAGTGTTGCGATATTACACATGTATTCGTCATCCTCCTACAAGGACACGAATCTTTCTTTCTTTTTTTCATTATTATTATTGAGTAATACTCCTAGATGAATGGATAAATTGATCATAGTGCTGACATGACTGTTTTTGACAAAGAGGGTCATGATTAAGACTGTACCCTCACTTTTCTGTGAGAGAGTAGCCTACTTTGTTGGTAGAAAAAAAAAACAGCCTCGCCCCTCCTGCTACATACTATGTTTGTGTCAGAGGAACAACAAAGCAAGCGCAGATTTATGACTAGAAAGATATACAAGCCTGTTTGTCAGGGGAGAGCTGACCGAGTTGACACCACACACACACACACACACACACACACACACACACACACACACACACACACACACACACACACACACACACACACACACACACACACACACACACACACACACACACACACTTGTGTTGACATTGAAAGTGTAAACATGTCCTCATGGGGGTAACAATAAATAACATGTGGGTGATTACAACTGATACCAAGTAATACTACCATTGTAATACCAGAGTCACAGATATTGATACTGATACTAAGACTTGTTTAACTTATAATATAAGTGAATGTACGTTAAAGCACAATTTATTCATCTCATAACATTAGTAGCACAGGTAACAGTTAATATGAAGCATGTTAATTGTCTTAATGTGCCCAAAGTGTGTTATAATCTAAGGCCAGTTGATCTTTTTTGTGTGTGAGACTGGGTTTATGTAATTGGGGCAATTAATCGTTTAATAAAAATACTTCAACTTTTGCTAGATCAAAACAGCCATCCCTTTGTGAGTACCCTCATTTACATAGCCTAAATCATGTAGCCCAAAGCTCATAAACCTAACTTAATTATCACAATAACATGCCCAACCTCTCACTTTTAACTGAACCCAAACCTACTTCTAACCCTAAGACCAAAAGAAAATCTTTACAACACGATAAAGATCTGACCCAAGAGAGACCAAATTGTCTTCACTTTTGGAAAAACGTCCTCAATCTGAACGTCCATGTCTCATATTAGTCCTCTTCAAGATAAAGAGCACATAGACACACTTGTGTTGACACTGAGAGCACAAACATGTTCTGGTTTTGTGGGAGGTTGCAAAAGATAAGAGCTGCGCAGCACCTAGAGATCAGTATATTTTCAGGATGCACTCCTAGAAAACAGTTGTGAAATCCATTTAGGACTCTGATGTGAGCAGTTAGAGCTAACAGTGTCGTAACTACCACCGAGGACAGTGAGGTCATGAGCTCAGTGTTGTTTCAGGGTATTTGGGGGGTTTTGAACGACCTGAGGAGGAGTCATATACAAATTACCCACAGAGAGCCTTAAAGTTGGACTCTGGTAAATCTGAATGAAGAAGGGGGTTTGACTGCATGGCATTTTGACAGCTGTGGACCGCTGACATTAGCAGAATAAACAGTGGACTTGACATATAAAAAGTGAGAAAGGAAAGTTCACAAACTCCTCTGTCAAATGTTTGGCAAAACCACGGGGCTCTGGAGTTTAGTATTTCGAAAATCTTAGCTACAGTCTGTAGCTGTAAACAAGTTTCAAGTGATAGCCTGAAACAAAACATCAGAGCTTTTATTCCCAACCATTTTTTTTTTTTTTTTACTTTAACCTCTTTTTAAACACTACCAGAAACCAGAGCCTGCCTGCTGGTTGTAGTTTTGGGAAATATGAAAACATGTCTCTTGCAGTGTGTCATGTGTGTTGGAAGTTTGCCCTGCAGGTCTAACAAGTCTCAGCGTATTCCCCCACCTTGTCAGCTTCACGTCACACACATCCCTACAGGCCATGCTGAGTAGAAAACAAATACTTGGGGTGGGACAGCATAGTATTTATGTGTGTGTGTGTGTGTGTGTGTGTGTGTGTGTGTGTGTGTGAGAGAGAGAGAGAGAGAGAGAGAGAGAGAGAGAGAGAGGGAGCGAGAGGGAGAGGGAGAGAACGTGCCGAGTGAATTCGCGGAAAGACTAGTATAGTCTCAAAGCCATTGGCTAATACAGTAAGTTCTGCTCCAGTTCAAACCAGAATGGATGTAGAAACTGAAAAAAACAACATGTAGCCAGATGAAAATAAAAGTTTTCTCAGCTGCTGAGCTTCCCTTCACTTTTAAAGGGGACTATAGTCATCATAACACAGTATCATGAAAATGCCTATAGGCCAGTTTCTATAAGAAGAGATCTAGCTGAAACCTATTTTTCTAAGTGTGAGTGTAAAACTGTCTTCTTCAGTACAAATGTCCATCTCATTTATAAATGACAGCTATCTGTGTTGTTTGTGTGGATTTATCTATTCGTTGAGTGGGGTATTTTTTACTGGGGAAAAGTGTGACAAATATTTGAAATGTAATGTTTACCTGATTTCCACACAAATAAAACACATACAAAATCAGTCTCATGCATTTGGGGAGGTTTTGTCTCTCTGGTGAGACAGTTGGGGACAACCAGACCAGTCGTTGATTAACAGCAGCAGGCTACTCTAAATATTTGCCTGACAACAAACCCTGATCAGCTTTGATCAGATTGTTAATCTCTGATAACTGGAGTGGGACAGTTGGTGACTATCTGAGTCACCATAACTGCAGCATGGCCAGTTCTCATCTGAGTCATTTACAAGCTCCAAATTCAGTAGTTCTTTGTTACCATGTAGAATGAGGGGGGAAGAAGAGCAGTCATCAGTCATCACAAGGGAATGAGTAAAACAATCACACAATAATTTGCAGTAATTTTATTCAATATCACATGATGTTAATGAGGTCTCCTGCTATAGGCTTTTCACAAAGACTTAGCTTTGATGACAATGAGCTCATTTGCATACAATTTACAACCAGCGTATCAAGGGAGGGTCTTTAACTGCAAGGAACATTACTGCCTGATTAAGGTGACAGTGTAATCAAACAGTGTAATCAAATGTGAACAACTTAATGACTGGCTTTGAAAGGCCAAGATGCTTTAGATTTTAACATGCAATGACAAATATGTGCTTGTTTGAACTCATCATGTGTGCAGTTTTATGCAAATTGTCCTTTAAGACACAGCGATAGGCTGGTTCACCTAGTGTACAGACATAAGCTCTAAAGCTTTTCATATGTGAGTAAAGATAGCATAGAGGAGGAGGAGGAGGTGGGGGAGGGCGAGGGGAGACCTAGTCTGTATTTTACACTGAGGTCTTTGTGTGTCTGAGTGTTGTGTTAACGCAGCCCCTGTACAGAGCAGAAAAGAGGGAGCATGTGTATGTGAAATGTATGTCTGTTTAGTATGTGAAGGTTCATGGGTTTCAGTGAGGGGAGGGGGCAGCTGAGGAGAGAGTGGGAGGTGTCAAGTATCATTACCCATCCCCCCCCCCCCCTCGCTGTCATAGCTTAGCTTCTATATACCAGTGTGTGTGTGTGTTTGTAGGTTTTGGTACCATTCAGTGAGTGTGTGTGTGTGTGGGTGGATGTTTGGGGGGATAATTGTAATTTTTCTCCACAACCATGACGGATACACGTGAGCAGGTGAAAGTGACAACGTTGCCATGACAACAGATGCATACAATTTGCAGCTATCTTTTTTGTTGTTTTGTCTCAGTCACTATGTGTGTGTGTGAGTGAGTGAGGATTACTTATGTGAAACAGGAACAGCCTGTCTGTAGTTACTAGGCAGATATTTGCCCACCCGACACACACACGCACACACACAGACACACACACGGGCACAGCTTGCCTGTGTCTGGCGTCAGCGTGGTGAGACACTGTTGATAAAGGGGCTAGTGGTGGAAATGGCAGCTTATCCATTTACATAAACTGTGTGCAGGGCTTGATAAGCTCAGCAATGAGGTTGACTAAAACCATCGCTTTAAAAACTTGATCCCCCACCCTGCTCTGTCCACATTCAACTTCACGTGCAACCCCTTATGGAGGGGGTGAAATGCATGTGTGTGTGTGTGTGTGTGTGTGTTAACATAAGTAATTGGAAACATTTCATGAACAGAAGGTGCCTGTCTGTATGATTTAGGAGAAATGAGGGACAGCTTTGTTGTCCTTCCAGTTCCATTTACATTGTTGCTGCTGCAAGAGTTGAGAAAACAAGAAACCAAGGAGACATACAGCAACAGAGAGATTAATAGAAAGCAACAAGAATGGGATTAAATGAATGTAATGTGCTGATTCAGCACCTACTGACCATTCAGTCTCTCACTTGTGCTGCTGCACAACTCCTCTGCCTCTCTCTCATGAATGTGTTTCTTGTTATTTCTGACGAGGGAGGAGTCCCTCCTAACTCCCACAGCTCACACTGTCTGTCTAAGCTCTCTCCTTCTTCCCCTTTCCTCCCTTCTTCACACGCAGACACACACAAACCTCACCTTACATGGATATCTGGACGATTGTTGGACTTACAGTGTGCGCGTGTGTGTGTGTGTGTGTAAATGTGTGTGCTTTTTGCAAGCGTGGCTCCTGTGGAAAGCAGCAGAAAAGCGGTGCTTCTGCATTTAGTGGCACGTTCATATTATGGTTTACATTTCTACCCTGCTCTGTGTGGGTTTGTCCTTTGCAGCTGATATATGAGACTATACTATATGTGTGACTATATGCCCTGTCTGTGGTGAACAAATGTGAACCTCTGCATGTGAGTGCGTGTGTGTGTGCGTGTGAAAGAGGGCCGGTGTGTGTGTGTGTGTGTGTGTGTGTGTGTGTGTGTGTACATGTGTGTGCAGCAGATGTCCTGTGTTCTGTTCTGTTCCCTGGACTGGCTGGTCTTTGTTGCTGCTCCCTCGTGCAGACGGGTCTAGCCACGTGCTTCTCTGTCTGCAAGGACAAGCCACGCCTCCTCCTGTTTAATCTGTCAATTGCAGGAGCCAAGTCCCACCCTAAGCACTACCCCTAGTCTGACAGGGCCCACCTCCGCGCTTAATGACGCTGTTTTACTCACGCATACTTACCATGCTCTCTCTCCCCTTTTTTCTCACCCACACACCTACACACTGTCTATCTGTAGCTGTGCCATGGACACGTTGTAGAAAACTGATGAGCAACATACTTCTTCTTTATCTATGTAATCTCTCTATTTACTTCATGTTCTCTCTTGGTCTTGATATGATGAGTGCTGAAATTTCTCTTGTGAAAAGTTTTTCTGTCTTCCTCTACTTCCATGGTGGCGCAACAATCAGTCTCCCTGTGAAAAAAAAACAAAACACCCAGGAACAGGAAGAAGGAATTTAGTGCAAGGGAAAACAAAACGAGGAGGAAAAAAAATCCAGCTGTGCAACTGCAGTGTCTCAAAGTAAAGACTTGTACTGTTCAGTTTCTCCTCGGATTGCTCCTATGTGTCTAAGCTATACTGACTTGAAACTAGGATGAAGTTCCAGCAGCAAAATTCACAGAAGTCTGCTCTCCTGAAATCTCTCTGAAACTGCAAAAACAAGTCTAACCTCTCTTTAGAAGCAATCAATCATCCCCGACAGTCCTCCAGATAAACACAGCACATGATGCAGTTTGCTTTAGACATCTTTAATGACATGGTTCTGCATGCAGTGACTGTCCCGTTTTGAATCCCTGGAGCAAAAACGTGTTTATAGTCTGAGTTGCACCTGATTACCTGTGCTCCCCCCTTCACACCTTCCCTCACACTCTCTTGCTGGCTTGACGAAAACAAGCCAGGTTTCACCCTCGCGGCCATACCTCCCTGCTGCTTTACATGTAACATCAACAGCTGAGGAGACGTTAATGCTATACAAAGTTCACAGGTTGATTGTGATCAGCTGAGAAGAGGCAGTCTTTCAGAAAGTGTTGTGCATTTGTTTTTGACTCCCATAGTGCACTTTGACTTGGGAAGACAATGTTAGCAGATTGAGATGATAACCTCCAACCTTTCTGATACGATATGCTTTTTTTCCTTTTAACTTCTCTGATTTATTTTTAGCAAGGTGCAGTACAACGCCTTTAGACCTCATTCAACAGACTTCCTCTGTGTCTGTGCTGTTCTTCCTGCCTGTGTGACCTGCATTAGGCTACGCGGTAGGGTGTTTGGTGACAGACTGATCATCTGTTGCAGAGCTGCTGTTTGACTCATACAGTTACATGCAGGCACTCTGCAGGCCCCACTAGCCTGTTATCGTGCCAACAGATGGATGAATCACTGTCTAACGCCTGCAAACTGATAGCTAATGATCTTAGTGTTTTACCAAATAAATAAAATGACAGAGCAGATACAGGTCGGTGCACTTATCAGAACAGACCGGGACAAAACATACAGGCACATATGAACTTTTGATTAGATTTGATTAAGCAGTTTGTCGGTTTGGTTTTACTCCATGATTGCAATAATCCTCTTTTTCCCAAACACATGTCCCAGTTTGATTCTGCTCGACATATAATCTTTAAAAAAATACATTACTTAAAGGCATTACACATTTCAGATATGTGGTCAGATAAGTACCCAAACTTAGAGGCTTATGGGTGGTATGTCGCCACAAGGATAATTTTGGATTAATTTGTCCAGGGAAGATTTTGTGGTTGAAAGTAGTTCAAATAAAAACTGTGGATTATCCTGAGGACCTACTGGAAAAAAAATCCCCCATCCGAAACAAATACATTTGTACCTTTTGTTTGGGGTTGGAGGCAGAAATCTAAGAAAAAATCTACAAAACCTGTTAAATTTGCTTTTTTGTGTCACTTGACCCAGTTTTATCAGTATCAGTTTATTTCAAAAGAAATATCCTGTTGCTTCTTCTAACAGCTCGGTTGCCTGTAATATATATAATTTATCCCCTTGGTAATCATCCCTGCTGCACTGCAGTGATGTGTCCATTTACAGTCAGATACATCTTGCAGTTGTTGCAGTACATGTTGATGCTACTCTCTACTCAAGTGGCCTTGCTGACCTCCACCACCTCTCTGTTCAATGATTCCTCGTAGCTGCAGCTAACTTTAGCTCTGGGAAACCGATCTCTCTCCTACTCGCTCTCCTCCACAACGCACGAGAGCAGATGTGTGTGTACACAAACATGGTTAACACTTCTGTTACGCTCCAGGCTGTCACTGCACGTGCAAGCACAAACATAGACAGACACATGCAGAAAACAAGCAAGTAAAATAAAAACCTATTTCTTCTATGCAGAGGTGTCGCTTCCTACACATTACACTGTAGAGCAACACTGCCCTCTTCAGGCTTATCAGCTTGGAGCTCCAAGCCTCCCTCACTTTTTTTTTGTCATGACAGTATGACACTGCTCTCCAAAATGAAAGTTCCCAGAATTTCCACATTAACTCTGATCTTTCAAAAGGTCACAAAGGTTTTTATGATCACATGAGCTTCTTACAGTAAACATTATATTTCAATCTGTCTGTGGATATTCTCATTCATCCAGGTCATTGTTATCTCTAGGCAACAAATTGAATCGAAGGCAACTGGACTTGTATTTGTCTAGGAAAACGTTTCGCTTCTTATCCAAGGGGCTTTATCAGTTCATAACGTATTGGTCTGACTAGTCCCCACTCGTCTGACCAAGTCGAGGTCAGACCAGTTGCCTTCGATTCAGTTTGTTGCCCAGATATATTTTATGTGTTGTTTCAAACACCCCAAAACCACAGGAGAAAGGGGCCTCAGGTTCTTTAACATCTCCAACAGCACAAAAAATTACATCCTTATAAGTGAAAAGTACAATACTCCACTATACTAAGCCTTAGTGATGATAACCAAGAATAACCAACCCCCCAAATAAAATCTTTTACACTTAACTGAGTCTCCTTAATTAATGTGAAACCTGAACAGTTTAACAAGACTGAGGAAATGTTGGTGCAATGTTCTGTTCATTGCCATATTGATTAAAGCACATCTGCACAACTTACAGATAATGAATGTGCTGAATGACGCTGCAGTTATTTTACAAAAGGTTGTGAGACACTTGTTGAAAAAAAAGTTAAAGGGTAACCTCTGGTCCAGGATCAGTATCATGATCCCTCTCTGTTCACCCCATCACTGGGGCTTTACAGAGGGATGATAAATGATGGGCATGTGAATTAATAAAATCAGCAGCTGAGTCATTTGTTATGATACAATGAAAACAAAAAACCCTGTCCCTCACTTAGGCCTTCTGGTGTCTCTCTCTCTCGCTCTCTCTCACTCACACACACACACACACACACACACACACACACACACACACACACACACACACACACACACACACACACACACACACACACACACACACACACACACACACACACACACACACACACACACACACACACACACACACACACACACACACACACACACTCATAAACATTCCCAAACACACACACAGCTGCATAAAGGCAGTCATAACTGTTTTGAATAATTGATCACTAGTGAAATTGCGTGGCTCTAGGGTTTCCATGCTGTCATTGTCCCTGTTTCGGGTCGATGGGTGGCGAGGAAAAAGTAAACTTCTCATGCGACTTGTTCATCATGTACCAGCCCCTCCACATACCACACACACATGCAGGCACTCATGCACGCACATGAACATGCACGCACATACACAAACACACACACAAACAGACACACACACACACACACACACACACACACACTGCAACCTTTCCTGTAAAGATGCAGCAAGCCAGAGACCACTGAAACCCTGCAGCTTCTTCCACCTCACATCACCTCGCCGCCACTGGATGCTGGGACAGAACAGGACCATGCGAGGAGGATGCCTCGGGACAGTCTGATCACCTCTGAGAATGATAGTAAGACCAAGACCACCCATAATTTCATGACTAAATTGTTTTTGTTTGGATAAAAGTAGATTGTCTTGCCATAATCTGCTACAAATTATCTTTTTTTTTTTTTTTTTAGTTTTTGGAGACATGTTCATTTGGAGAAAACATTTTTGATTATCTAAATAAACAAAAGCCCTTTGGCCTCTGTCTTTAAAGTGTGTTTATGATATAGCTGTGGAAACTGTTTTGAACCTATTTCTGCATCAATCTGTATTGAAATGCCTATTTATTCAGGTTAACGGAGGTGAAGTTACTAATTTAAAGAACATACAGGTGAAAATATTACAGCTATTTACTGTGAATGGTGATGATGAAAAAGTTATGATGAAGGAAAGGCCAACCATCCTCCACCACAAACATATTCATACACTACTTTCTTCCATCTCACTCACTGCTGCATATTTGGGAGCTGGCCTCTGGCCTCTGGCTGTCTCCCCGTGCCTTTTGGGCTTAGCCACCCCGTCTCCCTTCATTAGACCATTGTTTGTCTCCTTTGTGTCCCTCTGCTGCACATGGCCGTAATGACCTGTGTGCTGGCCACTCCAGTTACACTAAGGTCACACATCAAAGGGCCGACTACATAAATATCTGTTCAGTCTGTCAGTGGTTCTTTTTGTTGTCCTCTTTATCCCCCTTTAAGGCAGCACAATGGTGGCAGGTACACAATAAGGTAGGCTAAGCTCTGCCAGTGAAAGGGGGTCAGGGTTGTGTTGACGATATAAAAAATGGACTGGATTTATAACATTCAAGTCATCACAGCCGGAAGGGGAAGAGACTACAAATTGTGTATATTTTTGTCATTTAGAAACAATACTAACTTTAATAATAGACTTTTCTGTGCAGCACAAAGTTCAAAACAAAGTCATACAGAAATAATACGATACAACTGGTTAGCCGAATAAACATCCAACTGATGCTCCACTTAACTCATTAAATCAAATTGTTTACACACGTAGTTAGATCATAGCATATCCACTGAATCAAAATCCTCCCCAAAAATCTTTATTTTTCAATGTGTTATATGTCCTATGCCACATATATTCAGATTCAAGCCTGAGATTACTGTAACTGAAAATACTAGAGGACTAGAGGAGGCTAAACGTACAATAACAAATGCATTCTAATAATAAATTACAATTACAGCTGGAAAATGTTTCCAGAAACATCATGCCATAACTTTTCTATTCTTACAGTGAAACTATGTCTGTTTCACAGTTGACATTGGGCTGGAGTGTACAGGTGAGTTCTCTTGTATCATAACATTAATCACTGATGTGCCCAGTGGTTCAAACCTTCTTTACTTTATAAAACAATTCCCCCTCTGACATGACCTGTGTCCACAATTATCACACACCTGGATAAAATATTTCTGTGGTAATGAAAAGGAGAGGGGTTAAATTACTAAATAGTGAATGATAACTTCATGGTAGGATACAGAGAGAATGATGAGTGCGTGAATAAAATAAAGACAGTGTCTGTTTTTACTGCAGGTGAGGAGGATGAAGTTTCCACCTTTCAAGAAGAACATGAGCGGGAAAGACAGAGAGGAAAACGAAGGGATGGTGATAGAGAGAAAAGGAGGAAGAGAAATGGGAGAAGGAAAGGAGCATCCAAAGAAGCAGAAGAGGGGGAAGATGAATCACAGGCCAAGCTTGAGAAAAAAGAAAGGGGCACGAGGAGAAGAAGAACAAAGAATAATCAAGAAGGAAGAGAGAGGGACAAAGAGGAGCGGGTCAAAATAAAAAGCAGGAAGACAGCGAAAACAGTGGAGAATGTTAAAAATGAAAAAACAAGAAAAATGGAGGAGGGAGAAGCTGAGGGAAGAATTGCCAAGGGAAAAAAGAAACATAAAGGTGCCAAAAAAGAAGAAGATGATGGAGGGAAACAAACAGTGAAAGAGAAAACACAGGAAGTGAAGAAGAAAAAGCACAAGAAAGTAGTTGAAACAAGGTAAATCTCACAAATTGACCTTCTCTGTAGTAGCTCAGGAAATCTTTATTATCACACAAGAAAAATGCAAAGACTTTAAACACAGTGATTTTCTATGCCTCAGTTCAGAGCAGGAGACAAGTGAGGTAGATAATGAAGACAATGCAGAGGAGGACAACGAGGAGAAAGAGGTGAGACCAGAGTCTCTGACACCAGAGGAGCTGGAGAAGCTGAAGGAGGCCGTGGACGAGAGGAAGAAACTCATCCAAGGTCTGAGGGGGAAACCCTGGCCAATGAAAAAGAAACTTATCACTTTGCGGTACCTTCTTTTGTTTTTGATGAATAATCTGATCCTTCTGAATTCACAGCTGCAATTCAAAGTGTCATGTGTAAATTATTTAATCAGTCACCTGTTTCATTACAGGGAGTCTCAGGAATTTGTTGAGAAATATGAGGGAGCGCTGGGAAAAGGAAAAGGCAGGAAGCTCTATGCCTACAAGGTCATGATGGCCAAGGCAAGGAATCACAGTCTTTCACTTGCTTATATATCATTTACATTATTATTAACAGAATATATGATGCATTTTTATTTATGCATCTTACTGATTTCTTTTAATAAGAAATGGATGAAGTTTCAGCGGGACTTTGAAAACTTCAAAACTGCCTGCATTCCTTGGGAGATGAAAATAAAGGAGATTGAAAGTAGGTTTTTTTTTCAATCTTTTTTTAGTGTGAATTATTTTCTTCACTGGGTTTGTCTCTAGTTTTCAAGACCAAACAACTAAAATAAAACTACACAATCCATCAACATTTAGTATGGATTTCTAGATGTTGTGTTATTCAAATGTTTTAAAGCCATACATTTAGTTTCCCTGCTTTTAAAGTTGAGTATGTAATAATCATCCTCATATTTCTTCTCCCTGCCCATCAGGTCATTTTGGCTCCTCAGTTGCCTCTTACTTTATCTTCTTGAGGTGGATGTATGGCATCAACATGATCTTGTTTGGCTTGACCTTTGGCCTGGTTATGGTGCCTGAGGTGTGGTCCCTTTTCATCATAATTTCAGTTTTGAGTTTTGTCAATATTGATTTTTCTTCGTTTGTTCAGTCTGTTTGCGTTCTTTCCATTTTTTTTCTTTTCAAATTAACAACCTCTTCCCTATAAATCCTGGCAGGAATTAGCTTGAGTTTTCTCTCTAACCCTGTATTTTGGTGTACCTCAATATTTACTGTAATTATGGCCCCCCTTTCTCCTCAAAGTGTATCTTTCTCTTTTCTCATATGATACAGCTTTACAGTTTTTACCCTGTTGTTATACAACAATATCTCCCTGTCAGACTCACTGGGTCTTGTTGTTGTTGTTCTTCTATCATTATTACAGGCATTAATGGGGAGACCCTATGGCAGCATCCCAAGAAAGACTGTTCCCAGGGCTGACGAAGCCAGTGCCATGGACTTTGCCGTCCTATGGGACTGTGGGGTCAGTCTACAATGTGTTATTTTCATTTCACTTCATATTGCATTGAATGATACTTTGTTTTACATTTGGCACTGTCACTAATTGTCCATTCTTGAATAAAAAAATATTGATGCCCGAAGTTTTAGAAAAAAATCGTTATATGCCTATATGCGATGAAACCTACGAATATGAGAAGCTGTAACTTTGATTTGTATTCATAGGGTTATGCCCAGTATTCAGTCCTTTTCTATGGTTTCTACAACAACCAGCGTGCCATTGGCTGGCTTAAGTTCCGCATGCCTCTGTCATACTTCCTGGTTGGTGTTGGAACAGTGGCCTACAGCTATATGGTAGTCATAAGAACGTAAGTTTATTAAGATTACAAACAACTAATTCCTCTGAGGCACAATGTTCTACTGAATCTGTGACTGTTTCTGGTTGAAGGATGGCCCGTAATGCAAACGAGTCAGGAGTTGGAGATGACAACAGCTTTAACTTCAGCTGGAAGATGTTCACCAGCTGGGACTACCTGATTGGAAACCCTGAAACTGCAGACAATAAGTTTGCCTCTATCACCACCTGTTTCAAGGTCAGTTTAGCTGACCATTGATGTAGTAAGTGATGCTATTTACAATTATCAAACAATAATCCTGTATAACCTCCTCCTCCTCCTCTCCAGGAGGCAATCTTAGAGGAGCAAGAGAGCCAAAAGGATGACAACATCCATCTGACTCGCTTTCTGCGAGTGTTGGCCAACTTCTTGGTCTTGTGCTGCTTAGCAGGAAGTGGATACCTCATCTACTTTGTAGTTCGCCGCTCTCAGAAGTTTGCCCTAGATGGATTGGAGAATCACAGCTGGTGGGAAAGGAATGAGGTATAGAAATTAGACGTGGAGAGGAGGAAAGACTTGTTGAACGAGTTTATGATATAGTGGTGGTATGATATATGGATCTTAAGCATTTGCATCACATTCTCATTTTAAGATGACCAGGTTCCCCTTACCTTTGTGCATCATTTTTGGAGGAATAGTACACGAAGAAATCCACATTTTGTTTTTCAATATGTTGAACGATTTGCTTTTTAAATATATCTCTAAAGCTGCCTAGATTTAGTAATGAGTAAAATGCAGGTTTTGTAGCTAAACATACCTATATTAGTTAAAACAAAGAAATACCCATTGAAATCAACTGGTGAAAAACATTTCTAATCGTTCACTCTGCTGGAAACTTGAAAAATAGGCTGCACTCTAGTGTCCTCACGTGTGATATCAACTGTCTTGAGTCTAAAGGCCCATGTGTTTCTCAGGTAAACATGGTCATGTCATTACTGGGGATGTTCTGCCCCATGCTGTTTGATGTCATCAGCACCCTGGAGAACTACCACCCTCGTGTCGCCCTGCAGTGGCAGCTAGGTCGCATCTTTGCCCTCTTCTTGGGAAATCTCTACACTTTTATCATTGCACTCATGGATGAGATCAACCTCAAAGTGAGAACCAATATGAGTTAATGTGTGAGATAGTTTTGCAACATTACATTATACTTAATATCAAATGTGTCTGTTGATGTCTCAGAGGGAGGAGGAAAAGATTGTCAAGTTTAATATAACCACGTGGGAGGCCAGTCTCTACAACGGCACAGTATCAGAAAACAGCACCGCTCCACCCATCACCACTCAACCTGCTGATGTACCCAGAGGGCCCTGCTGGGAAACCATGGTGGGCCAGGTCAGTGTGCATGTGTTTGTAAACTATTATATAACAGTATGACGTAATTCTTGATGCACCATAAACTTGTGGATATTCAAAGTGACTGCTTATGAAATAATCCCATGAATGAATGACAAACAAAATGTGTAATATAAAATCTCCTTATGGCAAAGTCAGTTTACACACACCAGCATTTTCATTCATTCTGTTTAATAATGATGTTTTCTGTTCAAAGTCTTTGTCAGTTGACACAAAAATGTCATCATCATCTACTGTATGTGATTGGACTATTTAACAACTAGTGTATTTTGTCACGATATACGTATAGGTTACCATTTGACACCATAATACAAATTTGCTCTCATCACATCCTATTACTTAATAATTGATCAGAAGTATAAGCAAAAAATACAAAAGGTTAAAGATACAACACAATGTATTGGATAGGACATTGTTACATTTTTATGCTTAAAATAAACCTTTCAGCAAGAGATGTTAATGAACCTACATGTAAATATTGAGACATATTCTCATTATAAAGTATTTAATTAAAAGTGTGAAAGAAAAACCTGAATTGGAATGAAAACCTCATGCGATCATCATGATAAAAGCGTGACAGACAAACATTAATTTTCTTAAAATTATCCACAGCATGTTATTGTATTATAATTTATTTCATTACTTCATCCCATGCAGGAGTTTGTCCGGCTGATCATATCTGATACCATGACAACCTACATCACGCTACTGATTGGTGATTTCCTGAGAGCTCTGTTTGTTCGTTTTCTCAACTACTGCTGGTGTTGGGACCTGGAGGCTGGATTCGTGAGTCGTCTTTTCTAACTCATCACAGTGATAGTGACACTAACACTCGACATTGTAAAATGTCGAGTGTTACACAATAATATTACACAATAAAGATGTGCAGCTATTTCTGGATGAACTATGAAAATATGAATCTCAGCAGATTTAATTGTTGAAGAGACCAACAAACCTTATAATTGTGAGTGCCGCTGACTGAGTGAATGATCATAGTTCCACTATTGGTCAGCTGAGTGTAATGTGACCGATGATCTCAGTTTAGCCTCAGACTGATTCACTGAGACCACCTCTCAGTATGTTTCAAGTCTGTTTTGCGGTTTGTTAAAGCTGTGCACTGTGACACAAAGCACTTATGGTTTGGCTCTAACATAGATGGTTACTACTAACAACAGCAAGGCTGGTGGATGAAAGGAAGTTATTCTCTTAGTGGAATGAACACATGACAACATCATTGTTATATATTTTGGCAATAGCTTTAAAGTGAACATGTTTTACTTAAAAAAAAGAAAAAAAAGGTTGATTTTATGACTTAATTATAATAGAACAATGAAGAGATACAGGAAAGTCAAAGAGAGGACAAGGGGATGACATGCAGCCAAGGGCAACAGGTTGGCTTCAAACACTAGCTGTAGAGCACGTACCACACAGGACAAAGCCTGTGTGGTACCAGATGAGCCACTGGGGTGCCCTGTTATCATGTGGTTGTAATGGATCATGTTTCAGTGACTATTTCATGTCTCTTCCATTGTCTGACCACAGAAACAAAATACCTGTGACAAGAGACAAAAAACATGTAAATGAAAACAATTGATAATTGTGACAAATTGTGCATATGACTGTATTAAATCCTGTACATGTGAGCACAGAGAGTGAAAGAGAAACACAGGGATAAAGACTGAGCAGCTGCAGCATGAAGAAAGTGGTTCAATTATCTACTGGGTTTTGACTTTTACTCTTATCTTTTCTGTGTTGTTCTGGAAAGCCATCCTACTCTGAGTTTGATGTCAGTGGGAACGTCTTGGGTCTGATCTTCAATCAAGGAATGATATGGTAAAAAAAAAGAAAGAAAAAAAAGACACTCTATTAATGTCTTACTTACAATTTGCAGCAATTCTGTAACACAAAACAAATTTATACTGAAAGGCGGCACTTTCAGCCAGTCCTCCTCTGCCTCTCTTCTATTTGCTCCAGGATGGGTGCCTTCTATGCCCCCTGCCTACCTGCTCTGAACGTCCTCCGGCTCCATGTGTCCATGTACCTGCAGTGCTGGGCTGTGATGTGCTGTAATGTGCCACAGGAAAGAGTCTTCAAGGCCTCTGGCTCCAACAACTTTTACATGGCCATGCTGCTGGTCATCCTCTTCCTGTCCACTCTGCCTGCCATCTACACAATCGTCACCATTCCTCCTTCTTTTGACTGTGGCCCCTTCAGGTAATGATGCTTGTTCAGGGGATCCAGATTTGAACCATTTCAATAGCTGACCTCATGATGTCACACTCATTCTCTTCTCCTCAGTGGGAAAAAACGTATGTTTGACGTGATCCAAGAGACGCTGGAGTCTGACTTCCCTGCCTGGTTTAGTAAAGTGTTCAGCTATGCCTCTAACCCTGGACTGGTGCTGCCCTTTATACTGCTTATGGTGTGAGTCAGCAGTACACTGCATGAATATATTTTATACACAGTCAGATATTTGACATGCTGTCACTATTTCATGTCAGTAACGTGAGGTTATTTGATAATATCCATTTTTTTTTTTTTTTAGACTAGCCATCTATTACTTGCAGTCCACATCCAAAAGCTACAAAGAGGCAAATGTGGAGCTGAAGAAAAAACTACAAGCGGTAACCTGACATTTGATTGTTTCTCCTGATACTCTATCTGTTAGGTACTTTACAATATACTTGAATAAAGAAAGTTCACACAATTTCACGACACTTGTATACTATGCTATTTCTGGGCAAGTAAAGGTTAGTAACACTGAAGAATGTCCATCATTCATCATCACTATTTTTTTCAATGCCTTTTCTCAGTATTGACACTTCCCAACAGTGTGTAGGAGCACAAACTGACCACCTGAGGCCGCTGTGACCACTGAGATTGTACTTCACATCACACCAGCAGAGAGCAGCAAAGTGACAGCTCATGTGCCCAAACACCAGAGGGTTCAACAATGAACACTTGTTGTCAAATGCAGAAGCTGAAGACAACAGAAATTTGTTAAATCCATGTGTTTTTCATTTGCTTATGCCTCTCTCTTTAAAATAACTGTTATTATTTCCTTCTCAAGCAAAATGAAGAAAACAAGAAGAAGAACAAACGAGCAGCACTGAAGGCACAAATGGATCTAGAGGAAGCCAGACAAGCAGCATCACAGCCTGCGGGGCAACAGAACAACAACACTTCACTACAAGATCAAGAGGGTGGGACTTTATCTATCTACTAGTATTTTCAGTAAAGCTGTCTTCCGATGATACTTAAATGTTATCCAGCAGACATTCTGTTAATAAGGTATCATGTGTGTGCGTGTTGTCTTCTGATGCTGCTACTATACACTCTGATTTCTACCTTCTCTTTCAGCAGACGAGGAAGAAGACCATGGCAGTCGTCAGAGGCTGCATCATGGTAAGAATGGACGCAACCCTCCTCCTCCTGCTGGGGACCAAGAACGCCAACCTCCAGCCACCAGAGCCCCCGTCTCCAGGAATGATCACCACAGCAACCACAGGGCCCCCGGGTACCTGCCTGGTTTCTCTCAGCAAAGTGAACCCAGGATGAACAGGGTGCCGAGCCTCCAGAGACACTGAGGGAGTGAAGACTCAAAACAAAGCACTTTACTGAGAAACTGATGTTAACGTGTTAACTGAGAGCAGTGAGAATGCTGACAAGAAAACTTTTTTAAAAACTGTTTAAGTTTTGTTTTTATTGTGAGCATTGTTGCTTTGTTACTAGATGGATATCACCAAGTGTTTTAGTAAAAGCCCCAATAAGTGAATTAGTAAATGAAAATAGCACAAATTTATAATTGTCCTATCATAAAATGTCTTTGCTACATTGACCACGGACAGGTGTGCAGCAGTTTTATCTCCATCTTAAAGGTTATACCAAGGTCTCCAACTCTCCATGTTACCTGTGCTTCACCTAATCGGTCATATCACAGCTCATAACTGTTATGACATGTTATGAAATGGGTAAACTAAACACAGAGATGTTGTATTTAGGAATTACCCCCATCTAGCGGTGCGGTTGCATATCGGAACGTATTATTGATGTTGCATTCACGTGAAATCGGGCAGACGTCAGACAGAGGCGCTGCATGCAGCCTCTAAACAAGTGGTCCGCCAGCACTAGGCAAAAACAATACAGGCGTGAAAATATGTTGTCATGGTGATGTCGTATTGTTTACCTGACCCACGTTTTACCGTCTTTCTCTCGTCGAGTAAATTACATCCGGTTGGTTTGCCAAAGGCGTCGTTCAGGTGCCTGACTGCACTTGAATGCACCTGAATGCAACATCAGTGCCTCCGTCCTTCCTCACACTATCGTGGTGACAGTTTTAACAGACGCTAACTCGAAAACTTTCTCCCCAAGCCGACAGCTCCGGTGAGTTTCTGACCTACGGTCACGCTGCCACTGAACGTAAAAAATGGCGATGGTGCGTCGCCCACTTCCTATTTGTAACGACTTGTAACAACTCATTCTAAGGTAGACAGCTTTTATGCGGGTGTGATTCGACTAAAGTGAAATAGCCTACCTACGTAGCCTATTTATGAAAGCAATATTTGATTTTTGCTAATAAAAAGCCAAATAAGTTATCTTAAATGATCTATGCGGTCAGTTGTGAAAACCTCACTTTTTTAAAGCAGAAGTAAGCGATCCGGTCGTTTTGGCTAGCCGATGGAGTTAGCAGCCCCGCCCTCGTCATGGATCTATTGGTCCCATGATTGGTCCTCGTCCCTACGTCACCACATTCACGCGCATCCCTTGGCTGCAAACCGATAATATACATCCATGCTGCACACACAGCCCTTCATGCCGTTCTCTCTTCTCATTGGATAAAGGTTGTAGGATACAAGGAAGTATACAAGAAGTTTTCTCCTCGGCTTACAACAGAGCAGAGTGACTGACAGACCCGTGTTTCGGACCAAACACTCTATGTAAGTGATTGCTGTCGGAAGATATAACTAGCCTATTTAAGACTTAGCCTATATTAACACAAACATTCCGCTTACTTCTGCTTTAACAAATTGTATCAGTTCTGAAAACACATTTGAAAGCACAATGACATATTTTCCTCTTGGTCTCACAAACATTAAGAACAGTTGTCCCTGGACCTGTAACTGGACCAAAGTCTTTACAATTAATCAGACATTGGGGCCGTTTAACCTATCAAGGCTTAAATAGATCAGTGCTCACCTCTGGTTGGATGTAACTCAAATCTACTTATGCAGCTGCAAAGTAGATAACATATGACATATACAGTACAGTACATAGGCTATGACACACCAAGTAAGCTGTGAATTTCCTTTTTTACACAAATTACAAAATATAGGCTATATCCTCTTTTAGAAGTGAGTGATCAGAGTAAATCTGTTCATTGTGGTCTGAGGTCCCACCTCAGTTAACATGGATATCTGATTTCTTCTCATCTGATAAGTGCATGGTCATATTCAATTTCCCAGGAGCTGATTCTGCTCTGTATTTGCTGGAGACTGTCCTGTCAATCAACCTGTCATTCAGCTGTCTGTCAAACCAAACATTCGATTAACTTTATTTACCTGAAATTTTATGCCAGGGTAACCAATACCACAGAGGAATATATTTGGACCCTGAATCATTTAAGCCAAGTAACGTATAATGCAACTTGCGACATTAAATCACAGTGTCAATCAACCCACTTCCATTGATGCTCATGATCAATTCAAAGCAAATTAACATTAAGAATTAATTCTGCAGTTATTTGAGATCCCTATGCTTTATTCTTTCATCATGAGCCAAGGAGCGTCAATCACATTATTCAATGAAGACTTTGATAAGGAGTCAAGTAAACCCTCCATCTTCTCTGTATCGCGGAGACTCTGTCCTAATCCGCTTCACTCTTATTATCCAGGTAATACCAACCCCACATGGCCCCCGTTTCACCCTCCTACTGGAGTTGTGTTTTGGCTGCGTCCCAGTCTCGCTTCATGCTCGTACAATGTGGCAGAAAACTGAGCCATGACAGGTTGCACATTACCGGATATCTCAGTGTCCGCTGTACCTCAATGGGCATCTGCACTAACAGTAATGAAGAGTGAGACATTGATCGAAAGTGATTTTACTTCTCAGATGATCCAGTTTTGCTTTGGAGATCAGGGTTTTTAGTAAATTGGATTTTCCCGAGCCTAAATCTTGAATGTAGTATAGGCTACTATAGTATATCATATAGCAGGGAATGAAGGGGACAACCAGGATGAGGGGCAAAAAAAGGAGTTGGATGAGGAGAAAATGAAAGGCTCCAACACTGAGGGCTTGCCTTGTCTTTCAGGTGGAAGTCTTCAGAGCAGCATTCATATAACCCCGGAAGTGAGTTGCTCTTTGTGTTAGGTGCATGGCAGCTGAGAGTCTCCTGTTTCCTCCTGCATTATTCAAAAGGTCAGATCTGACATTTGACCATAACCACACAAGTACCTGCATCTTAGTGTTTGAAACACAGCATGTGGACAGTTCAGGCTGCACTATCCTCACTTTTACCCTCTTTCACTGCTGTGCTACAAAACCTTCTCACACCGTTTATGTTTTATTAATAGAAATAAAAGGTTTAAGAGGCTAATAATGACTGAAATTTTAAATAGTGAGCTAAGATAGTAACAACACAAAGATTTCATACAAAACGATTATGTGTTAGGATACAGTATGTGAGTTGAGCTTAGACTGGTGAAGCCTACCATTTTAGGCTGAATTTTGGATTATTGTTTTCTATAAACAGTGAGTTTGTTCTACATCGCTTATATTGGCTGTAGAAATGAACAAGGACTGCATCGACCCGTAACTCTTTCAATGTACGCAACTACGCATGGGTATGTCAGTAATGTCTTAGGAGACACTTAAAAAAATGTCTACATTATGCTTTAATGAAAAACATTTTAATTGTCTGACTTTTCCCTCTAATAAAACATGTTATCTTTAAGTGGCTCACTGGACTGTCATGGTCAAACAGGACACTGTGTATTGTAGTTAAATGTGGTGACTTGTTTTTCTTTTCACTCAGGATTACTTAAGCTTCCATCCAACTTTAATGAGACTTGACGTTTATGTCTGCATTTGCCCTGGTGTCTCCTTTCTGGGACACAGCTGAATTATGGCAAATGTCCAACCATCTGTTTCCTCATTCACAGTAAATGACAGCAATACAAACTGAATTTAAATACACATTGGGGTTAAAGCACATGGACTATATATATGTACTGTTATTTCTCCAGTCAAATACCAATATCAAGCATTTTGACTGACAAGCCCATTGTCTGACTCTATTTTCTCCAGAGGCTCCTGATTATCATCTAATGGACTGTGTGTGTGTGTGTCTTTGATGGTTGTCAAGGAGCCAGGGCTCCGGACAGCCTAAACACAGGCACACCCATTCCTACGTGTCTGTGTGTGTGTGTGTGTGTGTTCATGTGTATCCTGGCTTTTTGACACACTATCTTCACAGGTACTTCAGTGAGAGAACTCATGGAGATGTGTCTGTAGTAAGCAGCAGACGTGACCATCGGAGCACACACATAACTAAAAGGGATCAAGAAGAATGCCTCCAAAGAGAAAAAATGATGCTGTGGTTAAAGTTGAAGATGGTGAGGAGATTTTTGAAATGTTTTTTTTTTTTTTTTCCAACAGTCAATTTTCAACTTTAAAATTTCACCTGTTTACTGTAATTACACTGATAATATCTGAGAAAAAGTCCTATTTGAGTTTTAACAGCAGATTTTGTGTGCATTTGTATTTTGTTTACTTGCTCCAGTTGGGATGGACGTTGATGCTGTTTCAGACGATGGAAGTGAAGGTGAGTTTTCTGAGACAATCTTCACTTGCCATATGTGGAAGGTTTGTCACAGTTGTGTGATTGATGTAAGTGAAGTTAATGAATATAAATTGTGTTGTCACTGGAGGACAGTTTTAGCTCTTTGTCTAAAAATACATAAATGTGTGTCTCAGAGGAAGCCAGGAAGAGAAGTAAAAACAGAAGAGCCAGGCCACAACGTAGAGCAAAACAGGCCAGTGACGACGAGGAGGAAGAGGAGGATGAGGACGACGCACCGCGAAAAAGAGGACGGAGGAAGAAGGCCAGGGCCAGAAACAGCGATGAGGATGATGAGGAGGAAGACAATCGAAGTGTGAAAAGCAAAGGATCCAAAGCCGCCAGGAGGAGAGCTGCTAGGGAGGACAGCGATGAGGAGAGTGAAGACCAAGGGAAGAGGAAAAGAGGAGGGAGAACTGTGTCCAAGAAGGAAAAAGAGGAACAGAACAAGGAGAAGAAGGGAAATGTTAAGGGGAAGGAAAGAAAGGATAAAGACGATGAGAAGGACAAGAGAAAGAAGAAGTTGAGCAGGTGCAGTATTCTCTGAGAGCTGTCTCTCCCCTACCTGCACGCGCCACACACCCGTACGGGCTTCTCTTCACGCAGACTCTGCTGATATTGTTCAATGTGCCAAGTATCCAGGGAGATGAAACACTGCAAATTAGATGGACTTCATTTAATAGTACATCAAGACTGAATATGCACTAATTTCCCAGAATAAATGGCACTTAGCCGTTCACCTGCTCGATTTTTAATGCAGCATCTCAGCAGCAAAATGCTGCTCATCCAGATGTTAAGTTAACCCAGTGGTTCCCAACCTTTTCTGGCTTGTGACCCCATTATGACATCACAAATTTCTGGTGACCCCGTCAATAAAGATTCGCCAGCTCAGATATTTTTATATGCTGCATTTTATTTGAACTCGATTTAAATGTGAGAAAGTGAAAGTACAGAATACAGTTGTTTAAGATTGTATGTGGTGTTTTAATCATAAGTTCAAAAATAATAATAATTAGTTAAAAAAATATTTTTATCAGTAATTTTTTTGGGACATTTCAGGCGACCCCATTTGAATTCCAGGTGACCCCACATGGGGTCCCGACCCCAAGGTTGAAAAACACTGAGTTAAGCATTTACTGGACTGGGACCTCTGATTCCATCATCCTATCAGAGGTTTTACCAAAGAAATAAAACTCGTTATGGCAAACAAGGGGATAAAGAGTTTTGGCTGCTGGTAATGGTGCGGTTTGATCCTTATTTGTTCATCCATTATTTACTGCTGCCTTAAGCATCCTGAGACAGCTCATCTTCCTACTGTTTCACTGGATGTGTTTTGTAGTTGGCTGCATATTAAAAAGCGGCAAAACACTGGTTTTGTCTAACAAGGCCTGAACTTAGCCTGAGACAGAATTCAAATCCAAATTAGAACCCTTAAATCAGCCAGTGAAAATGATTCAATATAACATTTAAATGAGAGAAGAACAACATACTGCATGGATGTAGATAGAAGGAATTTATTTTAAAGTGCCTGAACTAACTCATCTTATCATTATAGTGCTAATTTGAAACAGCTTCCTCCACAAGCTACCTGTGTGTGTCTGAATTGTTTTAAAGCCATTGTGGATTTGATTTCTTTGTGTTCTCCAGACAGAAGAATTGGATGCTGCCATCTAAGAAAATTAACTCATTATAACTCAAAAATTAATTCAGCAAAATGTTTTAAACCTGTAATATGTATTGTGGCCATTTCAGGTCAGTGTCTTAATATAGCAAACTTACACATCAAACATCACAGAAACAGTGTCAGCCATCAGCTAGTGAATATAATCCTAATATTCATTTTTATTTTAGTTGTGTTTCTACCAACCCTGGAGGGGAATATCTGGCTCTGAATCTGTGTTGTATCAGCAACACTTTTTCTTCCAGAAGTGGTTGGATAACAAACTGGTTCCTTTGTACCATAACCAGGCCTTATAGCTGCTGGTGCCGCTTTGAGGCTGCATGTAAGCACAGAAGTGCTTTGAGAGTAAAATGCTGACAATGTGATAGCTTAGTGTTTTTTTGTGTTTGCAATCCTAGAGTAATGGGTTATTATGTTAACATTTGCCAGTTAGCTCTAAATTAAATTAAATAAAAGAAAAATAACCTGCTCACTTTTTGGTCGTCAAAAGACCAACAAAATAAACAAACTCTTAAATGAGTTGAGCTTCACAGAGTTTCTGTTCTTCCTGGTCACATACAGATGAGTTGAGGTTTTGAATTTCCAGATGTTGCTATACTGTCTGATGTTAAAGTCTGGCCACTGTGGCGCCTTGTCAAAGCCTTAGCACGTGACGCATGTTTCCCTTTATCAGCTCCTCCTCTTCCTCAGACTCTGATGAGGAATCACTGTCGGAGGGAGAGATCGAAGCCCTGAAGGAACAGGTAGAGGAGAAGAAGAAACTCATCGCTACATTACGGAACAAACCCTGGCGCATGAAGAGGAGACTCGTAGTGCTCAAGTAAAAAACAAGAACCAAACCTTTAACTCACATCCTCAAACTGTTTCCTCTGTCATTATTTCATTTTGTGGTGTGCTTCTTTATGCCTGTTTTATTTTGGCACTTTGCCTGTTATTCATTTGTTTTATGGCTTTCTTGTATGCCAACCATCACTCATGTCATGTACATGTGATGCTGATCATGCATTATTAAAAATTGGTTGCTTTAGCTGTTTGATATTTCTCTGTGTCACTGCTGTGATCTACAGACAATCAAAACTACTTTGGACAAAAAGACATAAAAGATATCTTTAACAAAGACGTCAGATTCATATGACCCTGTTTTACCATATTACAAAAAAAAAAAAAAATCTATACTATACTTTAAGGAAACTTCAAAATCATAATTTTAGGGATTCAAGTATGTATTTGTTTATTCACATTTAACATTTCATTCAGCTATGGATTGTTTTTTACCCTCTGAGATGCACAATAGAAACATGTTGACAGCTGTGCATACATTTCAATCAAGGCTGGCTGTTTTGTTTTTCATATGAAAAACCTGTGAACAGCCCAGGCTCAGGCTGCATTACCAGGCCCAATGCTAGGAGTTATGTAATTGAGTGTGAGTGTGTGAGGTGAGTGTGTACATTACAGTTAAGTGTAAGCATAGCTCTGGCAGAGGAATGTGATAGGTGAGCTACATTATTTTTTTAATGAGTTTAACACTGTTTAATGCATGTTGTGGTGGGTGACTGAGCTTCTGCTTGCCAAGTCTAAGTAGTGATGTATTATCCATCACTAAAACATCCGAGACCTGTAGTTGCAACATCCTCTTACCACTTACTAATTAATCCATGTGTGAGGTAGGTTATGTTTGTCTGACTTCTCTCTGATTGGCCACACAGGGAGTCCCAGGAGTTTGTCGAGAAGTTTGAAGGAGCTCTGGGTAAAGGAAGAGGCAGGAAGCTGTATGCTTTCAAAGTCATGCTCACAAAGGTAATCTCTTCATGTTACCGCTTTACTGACATTTAAAGCTGCCACAGTATTTCAGATAAATAAACTTAATTCATTTATGATTTGGATTATATTGTTAAAAACAACCTTTTTACATTCCCTTCCAGAAACTTATTAAGTTTAAACGTGATTTTGAGAACTTCAAAACAGCCTGTATTCCCTGGGAGAGGAAGATAAAGGACATAGAAAGTTGGTACCATAATGACTCAAACTGACAGAAATAACCACTGGACTAAGATACTTATTGTTTCTAATATGTTGCCACCACATTTCCTAAGTCAGGTTCTCTGTTTTCATAGGTCACTTCGGGTCATCTGTGGCATCCTACTTTATTTTCTTGAGGTGGATGTACGGTCTGAATCTGGTCCTTTTTGGGTTCATGTTTGGCCTGGTGGTGCTACCTGAGGTACAGACTCTCTCATCGTACAGCAGGTGATACCTGATGTAGACGCTGCATTTGTTTTTAAGACCCTCTCCCTCCTCACTTCCAACCCTCTCGTCTTTGTTTAGGTCCTCATGGGCTATCCCTATGGCTCCATTCCCAGGAAAACAGTGCCCCGAGACGAGCAGCCCACAGCCATGGACTACTCTGTGCTACTTGACTTTGGTGTAAGGATCTTAGCTTCATTTATTAATCTATCAAACCTGGATCAGCCTATGGAAATGAATATATGAAGCTTTTTACAGACAGCTGCTAAAACAAATCTGTCCTATGGGGAAGTCATGGTTATATATAACTAGGCTTTACCCATGGCATAGTGGCATGGCTATGGGGATGGCTTGGTCCAACACCGAGTAACTGCTCAACAATTGCCATGGATTAGCATAAAGCTTTATAGAGACACTGATGGTGCCCAGTGGATGGATCTAAAACATGCTTTTCTCATGGTGCCAACATGAGGCTCAGATTTTGAGGGGAAATGACAGAACTGTTCGTAGATTCAGTCTTGTGTCTTGATAAACATCGACAAGACTATTTTTTTTTTTTAACTTTTTCTCTCTTCCTTATATCTAAGTGTGAACATTGTTTTGCACCTGCTTGTGCAGTTGTTATATGTGTCCATAAGAGGATATTTCTTTGTGTACCTCGTCAACAGGGATATTGCAAGTACTCCTTTTTGTTCTATGGATACTACAACAGTGACCGAACTATTGGAGTGCTGCAGTTCAAACTCCCTCTGTCGTACCTGCTGGTGGGTGTTGGCCTCTTTGGATACAGCCTGATGGTTGTCATTAGAACGTAAGTGAGGCACCGGTGCAGACATTTGGATGTATAGGAAAGGACATGGATGAAGATGGATATGTCTGAGGGCTGGTTATTCTGTGTTTCTTTTCAGGATGGCTCGAAACTCAAATGAGGGAGGAGACGGAGCAGAGGAGGGTGAGTTCACCTTCAGCTGGAAGATGTTCACCAGCTGGGATTTCCTGATAGGAAACCCTGAGACTGCAGACAATAAGTACGCCTCTATTACCACCAGCTTCAAGGTTAGCAGGTGTGTGTGTGCTTTTCCATGGCATGCTCAAAGAGACACACTAAGAAATTAAAAACAACTGACTGGAGTGGATATTTCCGTTAACCTCACTTTTCTCACTAGGTTTGCTAGTCTGAAATTTGCAGTGTGGAAAAACTAAAGAGGATTAAATGCATCTTCAATCATCTGATGATTTTTGTATTTTTTCCCCCAATTGTAGGAATCAATTGTGGATGAACAGGAGAACCAGAAAGACGAGAACATCCATCTCCGGCGGTTCCTCAGGGTTATTGCGAACGTTATGATTCTGTGCTGCCTTGGTGGCAGCGGATACCTCATCTACTATGTGGTGAAACGATCTCAGGAGTTTGCTGAGAGGAAGAGTGAAGATCTCACATGGTTTGAAAATAATGAGGCAGGTTAACACTAAACATTAAAGCCTGTTCTTTTTTTTGGTAAAGCAGTGAGATATGGCAAAGTGGGAGATTTGAGGCTTGTAAATAAAATACCCCCCTCCCCATCTCTTGTGCAATGTATCAGGTGGAGTTTGTGATGTCTCTGCTGGGGCTGGTGTGTCCTCCTTTGTTTGAAACCATTGCAGAGTTGGAGGATTATCACCCTCGTATTGCCCTCAAGTGGCAGCTGGGTCGAATCTTTGCCCTCTTCCTGGGAAACCTTTACACCTTCCTCTTTGCCCTGTTCGACGAGGTTACTGCCAAGGTAGGACTGTAACACATTTATACACGTTTGAGCTTCCATGTTTATAGAAACTATCTGATGTAACAATAGTCAAGAGACCTTCATTGGGTTTGCTCTAGATTCTTCAGTGTTATTCTCGTAAGAATGAATGAACAAAATAACAATCTTTCTGAATGGCTTTAAAGATAGTACTGTATTACGTAAGCAAAGCTAAACTTGGAAGGTAAAAACAAATGGAAAAAAAGTTTTAAAAAGTTTTAATGGAAGCCTTAGACATTGCCTGAATCTACACAGGTTCGACATATTGGGAAATATGCTGAATAATACTCCATCTTAGTCTATTAGATATAAAGCTACAGTCACCAGCAGGTCAAAATGTAAACTGATGCTTGTCTGACTGTGTCTGAAGGTAACCGTCTATAGGAAGAACCAGTCTGGCGCATATACAGTATCCTGTGTTTGCTGATGCTAGTAGGTGTTAGCTTACCTAGTCAGACTAGCTGTATCCATCCGCCAGCTGGTTTGCTTCATTGAGCACAAATACTGGAAACATGCACTGCATCTTGATTTCAATACTCCTTTCAGTAAACTTATATGTTGTACACTGAGTAAGCTCTTCCTGACCGTGTGTTTGTGAATTTCAACTAAATAGTATTTGTACCATAAGACTTACCAGAAATGATGTGATTGTACAATCAGCTGGTTTTGCTCAACTGACAAAAAAAAAATTAACATTTGACTTTACTTTCTGTAGCCATTGCTTAATGCGGAAATTACATTGATAACATGACCTTCCTTGGACACCATTTTCACAGCTGTGATAGGCCATTATGTTGGCCGTCTCATCCTGTTGCATAACCAAGATGGTGACCAATTATGGTGAGAAGTGTCCAAACTAAAGTTTTTGATTGAGAATGTGAGTTGAGACACCTGAGAGGAAAGAGACCGCGAAGTTCTGCAGTAATCTAAATGTAATCTATACTGTTTCCAATGTTAGGCCAGCTGTTGTCTGTAGCTATCTAACATGAGGAATTTAAGTGCGCACTGCTACTTCCCAATCTGGAACAATCCATTTGAATCAGGACTGGGTGTCTTCAAATTATATAACACAAATTTTGTCTTCCCTTTCCTCAATGTGTTTTCTTTTCTTCAGTTGGACAGGGAGAAGGTTATCAAGAATGCCACTGAATGGTCTTTGAATCAATACTACGCCAACTACAGCTCCCACTTCAACACCACCGATGTGCCTCCTCCAGATGTGAACCCAGCTGATGTTGTCAGAGGACCCTGCTGGGAGACCGGAGTGGGAATAGTCAGTAAAGATATTATATATAGTTGTCCAATGGTGAATGAGAAACAAGGGGTGCAGAGAAGTCCACTTTAGTTTTTACCCGATTTGGAGCATCATTCCTACACTTCACCCTCCTCAGCCCATTGACTCACACAGAACGGACTACATGTCTGCTGGCTGCTCTGTTTTGTTTTATGTCTTTTGCTTCATTTCTCACTGGCTTCTTTTTCTGTGCAGGAATTTGTGAAACTAATCGTGTCTGACATGCAAGTGACCTATTTGACAATTCTGATTGGTGATTTTCTGCGAGCTGTCATTGTGCGCTTCCTCAACTACTGCTGGTGCTGGGACCTAGAAGCTGGATTTGTGAGTACTTGCAATGTGTCTCAGTGCACAGTGCCTCCATTTAGATTATGTTTTAGTTTTTGTTGTTGTTTTTAGCTAAATATATAGTTAAAAGAGTAATCTTCTCTATCTAAAAAAAACATAAAATTAGTTGTGACATTTCTGCCTTCTGTATCTGTAGTTTTGTGGCTGAATGTGAATAAGTTCAACGAGTGTTTATGT
Organism: Trachurus trachurus; assembly: GCF_905171665.1. Lineage (NCBI taxonomy): Eukaryota > Metazoa > Chordata > Actinopteri > Carangiformes > Carangidae > Trachurus > Trachurus trachurus. The sequence goes on from NC_139895.1 coordinate 27,766,009, forward strand.
CATCGTATAGCGAACGTGTCATTCAGGTCTGTGAGTACATCACAGTTCCAACTGGATCTTGTCAACCTGATACCATACAATGACATCTGGCAAGACAGGTGATCCCTAACATTGAGTGAAAGAGGACACGGCAGCAAGAACTTAATTACAGAGAGACAGAGGGACACATAGGCATAGAGAGAGGGACAAATGCAAACTGTATTAACCTGTTCTTTGTTCATATAAGTGAACATGCTAATCATATTGTTTGTTTATACCAGCCTTCATATGGAGAGTTTGACATCAGTGGAAATGTGCTGGGGCTTGTCTTCAATCAAGGAATGATATGGTGAATGTCTCTGTTTTCTGTCTATATATATAAAACCATGTCTTCTCTAATGGGACCAATGGTTTCCTAATGAGCTTTCCTCTGATGAAAAACAGGTCATGTTTCTGCTTGTCCTTGTCTTTCTCCACTGTGCATATAATTAACAAAACAGTGTGTGTAGAGTCTGCCTCTTCAAATAGATGTGTTATTTGTTTGCCTTTGATATTCGAGCCAAACTATTGCAAGTAAATCACTAATTAGACTGTAGAATTAGGCAAATGATTAGCTCAATATTGGCTTGTCTTCCACAGGATGGGGGCATTTTATGCTCCAGGTCTGGTGGGTGTGAATGTTTTGCGTCTCGTGTGCTCGATGTACTACCAGTGCTGGGCAGTGATGTCCTGTAACGTCCCTCATGAGCGAGTTTTCAAGGCCTCACGGTCAAACAACTTCTACATGGGCCTTCTGCTGCTGGTGTTGTTCCTCAGTCTGCTTCCAGTTGTCTACACCATCATGACCTTACCCCCCTCCTTCGACTGTGGGCCTTTCAGGTGAGTAGGCCTGAACTCATAGACTACAATGAAATTCATTCATTCAGTCAGAAAGTCATTCATTAATTTTTCACATGCAGTGATAGCAGACAGTACACTTGGACATAAAGCATTTTATTTACTGTTTATGTTTATTTGTAAAAGGTCATACATATAGCATAAAGTTTTCAGCTAGTTGCTGTCCCTTTCCAGGTCATTCAGTTATCTTTTCTGTACGCAGACACGTACTCAAATGTCTTAAATATGTCACTTGATGGACATCTTTTTATTCAAAGAGCTACAACAAACAGTGCACTGTATCTGATCCACCAGTGGTCAAGAGAAGATGTATGATGTCGTCATTGAGACTATAGACAAGGATCTACCGACCTTTGTTGGGAACATTTTTACATATGCCACCAACCCGGGACTCATCATGCCTGCTGTCCTCCTCATGGTGTATGTATCATGTGTATCATATCATATATCATATATATACATAATGTTATGTGAAACAGCATGTTGTATGTGCAAATTGTTTTTAAAAAAAAGGACAAAGGCAGAAGAATTAATTGGTGGCTGAAATGTTGTTCCATTACTTTCATGTAATGGAAAGTAAGGTATTTGTTAATATCCTTTTTAAGTCTTTTATGAATGTCAGATTTCAAAATTCAAAAATCAAATCTGGACTGTTGCCACACAACGTTTATGTAGAAGGTCACTAAATTGTTGTATCTTTGGGACAATATACTTTGTCTGAAGGGAAATGAGCAGAAACCTTGCTGGCTCCAGCTGTCGTTTTTGATACTACCACAGGGGGGGATCAAAGACAGAAATGTTTTTAATCGACCACTTCAAGGATAATGACTTATTTTGGCAATAATTTCATCCATAAATCATACAGTGACAGGATGTGTCAACATCATTAGTCTCAAACACTTAGTGATAAAAGGTATAAAAGCCGAAAATCCTCAATCCATTGTCTACATTTTGTAAGCTTTGTGGTCCTTTGAGGACTACTGGTCTATGATGTTGTAGCCTACTGTTTACAATGACTTTGAACTAATAGACTTCCAATTCCTTATACAGGTTGGCCATCTACTACCTGAATGCAGTGTCAAAAGGATACCAACAAGCGAATACTGACCTGAAAAAGAAGATGCAAATGGTCAGTACAAATATTTTCTTCCCCTTGTTCAAAGTTCAGGCCAACAAATAACTATCTGGTTAATTGGTGGACACATTAGGCCCGGGACGAGGAGAAGAACCGCAGGAACAACAAGGACAGCACTAATCAAGTGATGAAAGACCTGGAGGACTTGCTGCCAGATAAGTCTCTAATACCACCTCCTGTTGAGGAAGAGCCACCCCCACCTGGTACACAGTCACACTCACAGATCCCTTTACTGCACATATTATCAGCCAGTTTGCACCAGATGATCTTCACCACTCTTTTTGCTCTCCATGTCTTCTCAGAGGTCGTAGTTGAGAAGGGCAGCAAGTCTCCCAAAACGAAGCCACGTGCGGCAGGGAAAGGGGTTAATCTGCAAAAGGACGTGTCCCTAGCTGCCCCAAACCCCAGAGGGCCAGTGACCCGTGGTCCGACGGCAAGAGGGGCGCCTCCTGGCAATGCAAGAGGACCCCAACCTGGTGCAGGCAGAGGACGAGGTCGGGGTGGGCCACCGAGGAAAAGGGACACATGATTCAGACGACACCTGCAACTAACAACAAATAACAGGTGTCTGCAAGCAGGACTGCTGCAGTCATTGTCACATATGAAGGATGGATGCAGCACTGCAGTAACTACGGACTTATAAGAAATTATTCGCATGGATAAGAATAAGTTACTGTACTGCATTAAAAGTGTTGTAACTAGTATTTTAAACATGCATTAATTACATTTAACCACAGACAAAGTCTATAATTATTCCAGTGTAAAGACACAGAAATGACTGTTTTATCTAACTTATTAGCATCCCCATTGTAAAAATGTGAAGAAAAACCATTGCACAGATATATAGTGGACATGTTTATCTGCACTGAAATCAGATAACATTAAGTGGTTATCAGTATGGATTAGTTTTATTGATTTCATTTTGAAATCCCTGTAAATAGTTTGTAAAATGTCCTTTGTCTATTTTTTGTAGGACACCGATTAAAATCATTTGTTTATGGCAAAGTATCAAAGTTGTTGCCTCTATACAAAAACAGGCTCTAAACTAACACACAAGAGACACCACTATAGAGAACAGACTGTCTGGCTAACCTAACATGTTTATAGGTAATACACAGATACACCAGAGCCAGCATTGTCATAATTTGTCAAGCAAAGACAAAAGGCTAAGATTGGAAAAAAGTAGTGACTAGCTGAGCAGAAATTAGAAAAACAAACATAGATGAAGGTCTTTAAAACATGCCGGTGCCATATGATTATTGAACAATGTCGATGGAGGATCTGGAGCCATAGGGTGGCAAAGAATTTATAGGACAGGAAAAAGTCGTTCCTGCGATATGATGGTGTTATGAGTTCTTCTGTGAGATTTTGATAGTGACTGCCTTGACCTCTGTGTACTCCTGAAGAGCATATTCTCCCCTATAATAAAGAAAAACACTGATTATGCAATGAAAACATGCCACATTTGTGATAATGTTTCCTCACATTGAACAAGCAACATTTATCTATGTATAAAGTTGCAGAGATTACAGGCACTGATCTGTACGTTGCTGCTGCTGTTGCCTGAAAGACCATACTCACATTTCCCTCCCATTGCCGGACATCTTGAAGCCTCCAAATGGACACTGAGCACTCATGGCATTGTAGCAGTTCACCCTGGAAAAGAAGCAACACCTCATTATGTCATTGTTAATTTACCAAAGACAATCATGCATGCTGTTTTGTCAATGCATTGACAAAACAGTCTAATATGGACTAAAAGAGCGCTTCAGTTGTAAAAGATAAAGCGTAGAGGATGTGATCCATACCACACCATGCCAGCTTGCAGAGCAGAGGAGACTGTCAGGGCTTTGTCAATGTTGTTGGTAAACACTCCTGCAGCCAGGCCATAGTGTGTGGCATTGGCTCTCTGGATGACTTCGTGGATGCTACGGAAACACATGATCTGCTGCACTGGGCCGAAAATCTGAGAGTGTGAGAGCAGGGGTGATAACATGAGGAGGGGATTCAGAGTGTGGGGCTGAAATGTGGAGACAAAACTCTGTGTTTGTCATGTGCACAGTTGAGTAGCACAGTACCTCTTCTTTGGCGATACGCATATCGTCCGTGACATTTGAGAAGACGGTGGGTTGGATGAAAAGTCCCTGCTGACCCCATGCAGACCCCCCACATTCCAGCGTGGCTCCCTCTCTCTTCCCGCTCTCAATCAGCTCCATTATCTTATCAAACTGCTTCTGGTCGATCTACACAAAACAGCAAGCAGTAAGTAGCTCGGGTTATTTTCTCTTTGTGTGTTTGGGTCACGTCGCTTCCTGACCTCTTAGACAATATCCGCTACCTAATAAAAGGGGGTCTTGTATACCTGTGGGCCCTGGTCCACACCTGGCAGCAGTGGGTTTCCCAGGACTTTGCATCTGGCTCTCTCAACGCTGCGATGGACAAACTCCTCATAGATTGATTCCTCCACAAACACCCTGGATCCAGCCAGACAGCACTGGCCCTGGTTAAAGAACAGGCCACTGTGGGCCTGCTCCACTGCATACTCTACTGCAAGACAGACGTGTGCACATAGAAGTTTAAAACGCTGCTGCTAAACTTCTGAGAGGAAGCAAGAAGTACTGTACACTCATTCTCATTTGAGATTCAATAATTACCAGGGGAAAGTTTTGACTAGGCCAGGAGATAATTTGGATCTTTCCTGCTTTTTGCTCTTGTCAACAGTGCACAGAGTAATACAGTCTGTCACACATGCTGAAGGCACAAAATAAGTGCTCCATTTGAAAAGACACTATTCATCAAATAACTGATGAAAAAAATAAATACTCACAGTCACAATCTGCAAAGACAATACTTGGATTTTTGCCACCAAGTTCTAGTGTAACTCTTTTCAGGTTGCTGTCACCTGCTGCCTTCTGGATAAGTTTTCCAACCTGTGAGTGAGATACACAGTCACAGTAAAAAAGGAAAAAGGGACAAGAGAAGGGGAGAGATGATTTGTTCTTGATGTCAGTAGATACTAACAACAGTTGATCCAGTGAAGGCTATTTTGTCAATGTCCATGTGGTGGGAAATGGCACAGCCTGCTGTCTGACCATAACCTGGCACCACATTCACCACACCTGGAGGAAACCCAGCCTAGACCCAGAGACACAGAGAGAAACATATAATAAACTTAACTACACTTGCTCATCTATCACTGAGACATAATCCCAGAGCAGTCTTTCTTCTTTTACAGCCATGTAGGTCATGATTGGTGTCTGAATACAAGTTTATGGCTTTTGTCCACATATGTTCTTTGTTCCTACAGTATATCATAGTTGGGGGAAAACAGTAATAATCCAAGTACCTCTTTTATGAGTGCGGCCATGTGCAGGGCTGATAATGGGGTCTGTTCGGCAGGTTTGATGACTACAGTGTTCCCACAGCACAGAGCAGGAGCAATCTTCCATGCAAACATCATCAATGGGAAGTTCCACTGCAGGCCAAAATGATTAAAATTTGATTAAAAATAAAAGACTACTAAAAAGGTTCTAACTTCAAAAGTCACAATTGGGCATTAAGTCCCAGTTGGGTTCATTGCATTTAAGTGTCCTTTGGAAACACCTCCATTGTGTTATGCGACTGAAATTGCTGTTGAGCTCTCACAGTAATTATGACTAGCAATCTAAATATTTTTTATCTTATGCTCGCATTAACCACAGTCTTGATCCTTTTGAGTTTCTAAGGTTGAATAGGGTAAACATTTGCTTTGAAGGGGGCTATCTGTAAGTTTTCTCTGCTGCCGATGTTGGTGATGATTGTTGCTCGACAACAGCCTGAGCCACTATTAGGATCTCTGAGCAGAGCTGTATCTTCACTGCAGACTCAAGGCCAAAATGACTCATTATTGGAAAGTGACCAGAACGTGCAACATTTCCTCTAGACTGGTGAGAAAACAGCTGTTAATGCATTAACAACTGCTAATCGTAGCAATAGCAAAACTAAAAAGCACTTTTCACTGTTGTGTTTTTCTACTTACAGGAATGATCTGGCCGCAAACTCCAATGGGCTCGTGTCGTGTGTAAGTAAAGTACTCGCCATCTAAGAAAAAAAAGTTTATTCATGATGGCTTTTAGTTTCTATGTCAAAAGATACTTGCCAAACATGGCAGTATCTCTACTATATTTATTGATTATCATATTATGATTTTAAGTCATCAGGAGTCAGTTTTGAAAAGAGGGTGACTCACCTACTGGGATGGTTTTACCATGAATCTTGTCGGCCCAGCCACCATAATATCTCAAGGTTTTGATTGTGGCCATCAGATCTACAAAATATGCCATGAGAAACACTTTTCCAGAGTCCAGGGCCTCTAGGGTCTGCAAATAAAAGAAATGCCAGTGCTTGATTTTATTGAAGCTGATCTTTAACTTCAAACTCAAATTTTGGTAAACAATATTCAAACTGAGAATTTATTGTGTCTGCATGTGTGTAAGTTTCTCACCGCCAACAACAGCCGGTCTCTCTCCACTAAGTCGGCAAGTCTGTTAAGTAGATGACCTCGGTCTGAGGCGTCTATAGATCGCCATGGTGATCCCATCTGGAAGGCAGCGCGGGCACTCCTCACCGCCTTGTTCACATCTTCCTTTGAGGGGGAGAGAACATTGAGCAAGTGGTTAGAAAAAGTCAGTTTAAGTTTCATGGACCACACTGTATACGAGACCCTCTGTGCTCAGACCATGGACTTCGATAGGGTTGGGGTGGGGATCCCTCTTGCATAACATGTAAAAATGTTTAAGAGGTAAAGAGACCATCTAATGTACTAGCGATGTATAATATACTCACTGCATCAGCCTCCTCCACTTCACACAGCAGCTCTCCCGTGGCAGGATTATATACAGGAATCTTTCTGCCGCTGCATGACTCATGCCACTCGTTATTGATGAACAACTGAGATACCAGAGGAGAAGAAGAGAGAAATCATACACACAGAAACAGATTCCTTCATGTAAATGTTTTTCTTCAAGTGGTATCTCCGCTGTTTGTTGTCTCAAAGCAGATCAAAGACAGTCCTGAAACTAATAACAGGCTCCCTGGATTTAGTGAGCTTCATTTTGCCTGCTCTGATATTTTTATGAGTTGCATCTGTGTGCCGCTTTTTCAGGCAATTGCCTTCATCAGTACCAACTGATAAATGGGCTGTAAATATTTTACCATATTCATCTCATGAAAAACCACATTTCCATTTCCCTTTTGTTTCAAACAGACACAGCTTATTTTTCATGTCCATTTCAGACTCAGACCATAAATATTAAATTACCACATCACTGGTACACAATAAAATATTAAAGGGTAACTGAACCAATTATCAACAAGTTGAATTATCCAAATTCAGACCAGATGACAAGACTCACACAGTTAGAAAACTGACCACTGAGACACATGGGAGAAGTTAGGATACCAATAAAATGAAAATATCAAAACCTGCACTTTTTAACAACACATCAGATTTGTAATTAAAACTTGACTGCCTTATATAAAACACCTACAAAGATTTCTCTGCAAGAGAGTTTTCTGCACGGTGTCATATGAATAACTGAGAACGCCAGACCTTATGTGATTGATTAACATTTTCCAATAAAGTCCATAAATCCCAAGTGTCCTATTGGTAAACTCTATGGACCTCTGATTTTTTTTTTTTGTGAGCTAAACTGTCCTCCAGGAACAAAGAAATATGAACCACACTGAAGCTTGGATCATCTCTCACATTCTGCTCACTCTTTGACCCTTGACGTCTGGGCACAGCTTACCTTAGTGTATTGAATTGTTGGGTCTGGGACTGGCATGGGCAGGGCCCCCGGCTCAGCTTCATCTTCATGCTGTGATTTGTGGTTCTGGTTTGGACCCCGGTGGTTGCATCCAGTACCAGAGTGCTGCTGGTGGTTGTCAGGCTCAGAATTCATATTTGTATGTTTTCCCTCTGAAAGAGACACAAATGTAAGCCAGTGCTTGTGTGTTTACCCATATACTGTAGTGCATGTGTGTGTGACCTCTTGATTGTTAAAGTTAATATTTGGATCACTGAGTGAGAATAGTTCCTTTCGTGTTTTGTCATAACCCCGTGCATGAGATGCCATCCCAACCCAGTGGAGTAACAGAAACTCTGCCAAATGAGCTACTGGCATTGTCAGCAGGGTAACACCATGGGGTCAAGGGTTATGACTGGCACCGTAAAGTTGGGCTGGCTCTGAGCAATGGACTGGGCTGACCTCATTTGGACAGAGAAGATCAGAGGAGCAGGATGCAGGCCGCAGCAAAACACAACCAGAGGTGTGCCTCATCACATTTGTTGAGAAAACCCAGACTTTGATCATAAAATGGCCCCATTTGAGAAACAATGAAGGTTTGCTTTGTGCAAGGGATTATTAATAATGCTCCAGCTTACAGACATAGATAGACTCAGCAATATCCCTGCACACAAAACAACACAACAGAATACTCCATAGTCTCTCCAGTTGACAAAAGAAGGACTTATTTTTAAATCTGATTAATCATTCCAGTCCATTTTAAAGCAATTATGCCAAACCATCTAGTTTTCCAACTGCTTAAAAGTGAATGTATTCTTTGTTACTTTGATTTAAATTGATCTTAAATTAAATCTTTACTGTATATATTATATTTATGTGGTTATCTTTTCATTATGGACTGAAAATCAGACAAATCAAGCATTTAAAAAAAAACTTTAAGCTTAGAATGAGTCTTATTCACAATCTTCTGACATTATAGACAAACAAGCTGATAAGTTCATAATCGTCAGATCACTTTATTGGAATATAAGGAAATCTTAAATTGGACACAAATGATAAAAAATGAACCTGTTGGACTGGATGTGAAAACTGCTTTAGAGTAATTAGCACAGACAGAGTAGACCGTTATAAAACACCAAATATTTTAAGAATGAAAAGCTTTACCTTGCAGGAGTGTGAAAAGTGTTTGTTACCTGTGGGTGATGCTGACGAGCTGCCTCCAGCCTGGTGGACTCCTACTCCGTTCACCGGCATGTCGCCGCTTCTCTCCGCTTCCTCTCCGTCACCGTCAGCCAGCCGGTCAGAGACCTGCCGAGCAGCTTTATATACCTGCAGCTGTCGGCGCTAGAAAGCAGGAAACAGCAGCATCACGCACCGCCGGGAGTTTCTCTCTGCTCCTCCGAGGGTCTCCCCTGCACGCGCGGACCACCGCTCAAACTCAAGCAGTCCCAGTTACCCCACGTGCCCTCGCGAGACAGGCGCGCGCACCCCTCATTTGATGTGACCGTGACACCGGGTGGTAAGACGAAGTTGTTGAATATTAATGTGTAACATGCAGACATAAAACATATCTTAAATTAATTTAACTAGGCCCACGGTACAGTGATGAGGAAGGCTACTTTGACAAGGCAACCTACAGTATGTCGCATTTTTACAACAAAAAACAAAACTTTGACTGCAACAGCTTCATGGTTAACTTTTAGAACAACAACCACAGCTGTGGTAAGCTACAATCAGGTTAAACTTCTACACCAGTAGAAATGCTGCTTCTACATTGTTGAAGTCCAGTAGCCTAACAAAAAAGTAATAACACATTAACAAAAAACAGCAATAACAATTACAGAGGTTGTTACTTTCGAGTCAAAAGCATTTGAGTCCTTTGTGCTTTGATCTATTGTAAAGTAAACTTACACCTTTAAAACTACAAACTTTTTATGTTGCAAACAGAGGCAACCACAAGCTGTGTTCAGTCAAGTGATGGCTACTTGTTGTATTATTTCTGTTGTCTGTGAATCAGTTCAGCCCAACTGCCTGGATAGGCCCATCTACAAGGCAGCCAACATAATTGGGAAGATGTTTGCTTTGATAAGAGGCCTCCTGCTGCTTCACTGTCTCCCAGGAACAATGTGATCACATAACTTTGTCTGATGCGCCTATTTTCATCTAGAAATACACATTTGAGAAATATCTCCCAGGACAACACAACCTCTGTAATTAACCCTTGTTAAACAATGAAAAGATCAGCAGAATTGCTTTTAGGGAGTGTTGCAAAAACACAGTGGAAACCATCCTCCCATAATAATGTATGCAGCTCTGTTTTGTTATGCAGTTTCCTTGAAGTTTGTGTTGTGTAGGCCAACTGAACAGTTTTGCGCAAATACTTTGATATTTAACATTGTTTCATACCAATATCACTGTCTGAGTAGAGGTAACAGTCTGTGTAATACAACCACATGCTGAGCACATACACATGGTAATTTGAGTCATGTTTGAGCAATAGGTCAGTAAACTTGCTCTTATAAGCATCAGAATCTCCTTGTAGACACAGTCTGGCTCCACAGAGTCAGTGTGTCTCGGCTCTGTCTGCCACAGTTAATGACAAGACCGGACCGCCCCGGCCTGGAGAGAACTTGGACCAATGGGTCAAAGGAGCTGTCGCTCGGCCTGACAGCACTGGGTGTCCCACAGTTGAGCCTGAGCTAAATTGACGGTTCGATGGAGAGTGAGAAAGGAAGGAGAATGAAAGGAATGAAAGATGGAGAGTGAGAGACAGTGAGAGAACTGGGGAGGAGGATGTGATGCAGGCATTCAGGGGAAATGAGGGATGAGGACACAGGAGAAAAGGTGGGAAAACAAGAATTAAGAAAAATGAGAAACAGAGGGCTTTGATACTGTAATCAGTTAGAGGCCACAAGGTAAATATTCTGAATGGTTGCTTCAGTGACAGAGAAGCAGACCTGGAAGTGTGATGGCAGACAAATGTTCACAAGCTATTTACATCACTTACAAATATCAATCTTTATAGTTTTTTGCCTTTGTAGTCAACACTCGAACTTCATATTCGATATTTGTGTAGGTGCAACTTAACATAACTACAAGATGAAACGATTGAGCTTTTATTTTTAAGCTATAGCTTAAGAGGTTGTGTTGTGTTGTGAAACACTGTGAGGTGTCTGTGTTGTTTTGTCTACACTTCCTGGCAGGTAAAGGCTGTGATGGTATGTATACATATTGTGTATTTTATGTATACATATTATACATTACTACAGTGACCAAGAAGATTTGCAGCCTGAAAGCATGACCTCAGTCCAACAACAGGGACATGAAGTCAAAGCTAACAGATGGAGAGCATCCCCTTGTGACACAATATGGACATTACACTGTTCTTGAAACAGTGCTGTGGTCTGTGACCCAATGATGGAGGAACCACTCAGATCCTTGATTTAGGTTCAAAACCTTACTTACATAAAAGTACACATATATACAGAACCAGTCCAAAAGTTTGGCCAATGGTTTTTCTTTATTTTTAGTACTTTCTACAGCGTATATTCATACTGAAGACATCAAAATTATGAAGAAACACATATGGAATTATGTAGTAAACACAAAAGTGTTAGTTAATACAAAAGTGTTATCTGTCACCTGACCTAAACCCAATTGAGATGGTTTAGGATGAGTTGGACTGCAGAGTGAAGGCAAAACAGCCAACAAGAGCTCAGCACCTCTGGGAACTCCTTCAAGACTGTTGGAAAACCGTTCCCGGTGACGACCTCTTAAAACTGATGAAAGAAGGTCAAGAGTGTGCAAAAAGCTGCCATGCAAAATGTGGCCACTTCGAAAAATCTAAAATCTAACATATCCTGCTTTGTTTAACACTTTTTTGTTTGCTACATAATTACACGTGTTCTTTCATAGTTTTGATGTCTTCAGTATGAATCTACTGTACAATGTAGAAAGTAATACAAAGAAAGAAAAACCATTGAATGAGAAGGTGTGTCCAAACATTTGACTGGTATACTGTATGCATATAGCCAGCAACATTTTGTGTCAAAACTGTCAGAAATGAGATTTAAACCAAGTATTAATTGCTCTTTCATGGCAATTCAGTCAAACAACAATGACCTCATGTAATTTCCATTGAAAAACACACACACACACACACACACACACACACACAGAAGTAAATTTACAAGCCTTAAATACACAAAGATTTACTTAAAAATGAGCTACGTTATTTTCCTTCAGAACCCAATCAGTCAGTAATTGGCTCTTGTATATTTGCAGGATGCTCACAGGCAGTATTTATTTATTTTTTTTACTTTTTCCATCCTTGTATGTTTTATTCAACATCTAAGCCCTTTAAAATACAGTTTTAAACATATGTACTGCAACAACCGCCTCCTGCTTCGTTAGGGCCTGCAGGAGCAGGAGGGGAGGGGCCCATGTTGTGAACGGTTCCAGTCTGCAGGCAAATGGGCCGATACGGTCACTGGCTGTCCGGACTCTTCCTAAACCCTGAGCCAAGTTTCTCGCCATGTGTGCCTTCCTATTGTAAGCGGGCAGCAGCTCCCTCTGCAGGGGGCCCAGCAGCTGCTGAAAGGGACGTCCCGGACTGTCAGCTACTCTCACTACGGTCCTCAGGTTCAGACCTCAAAGTTGTGCCTGCTGAGGGATTCTGTCTCCGCTCTACTCTCTGCATCATCTGAGTCAGGTTCTCAGACTTTATTTTTTATTTTTTACACCAGAGTTACAGAGGGCACTGTATGGTGAGTTCTCCATATTTCCTTCTTTGATATTTGTTTATTTTATGTTGTTTTGTCAGGTTTTGTTTTCATTTGAGAAAATAAATCTTCTATATTCTATGATCTATATTTTAAAGACTGGTCACAGTTATTTGACAGAGACTCATTTCAAAGTGATCAAATTTTTTTTTTCTCTGTCTCAGTATTTGTGCAGTTTACTGGGCAAGATGAGACTGACGTTTGGGACTCTGCCCACCAAGGAGAGCCCTTGTGCTTCCTTATCTGGTGTCACTGTTGGTCTGTGTCTTCTCACCCTCCTCCTGATGGCCCTCAGGGGCCGAAAAAGCTACCATCACACCTCCCAACTGGACCAGACAAAATATCCCCCTCCTCCTGGCCCTACACCATGGCCCCTTGTTGGCAATCTGCTACAGATGGGGGACCAGATTCATCTTTCACTAACCCACTTGAGGCTCCAGTATGGTGATGTTTTCAAGGTATATATAATAAAGTGTAGATAATATTTGTGACAGGAGTAGTTTAATGAGTAGTTTGTTCATTCCTTCACAACAGATGCACCTGGGTTCTTTGACTGTGGTGGTCCTGAGTGGATACAACACCATCAGACAGGCGCTGGTTCGGCAGGGAGAAGCTTTTGCTGGGCGACCTGACCTTTTCACCTTTTCTGCTGTGGCCAACGGGAATAGCATGACCTTCAGTGAAAAGTATGGACCGGCCTGGATGCTCCACAAGAAACTGTGTAAGAATGCCCTCAGGTCTTTCTCCCAGGCTGAGCCCAGAGGGTCTGGAGCCACCTGCCTGCTGGAGGAGCAAGTCTGTGCTGAGGCCGCTGAGATGGTGCAGGTGATTCAGCAGCAGGCTGCTGCTCAAGGGGAAATGAGCCAAGATGTGACGGGTATAGATCCAGTGGTGCCCTTGGTTACCTCAGTGGCAAATGTTGTGTGTGCCCTCTGTTTTGGGAAAAGGTATGACTATAATGATAAGGAGTTTCTCACCATTGTCCAAATTAACAACGAGGTCCTGAGGATCTTTGCAGCCGGGAACCTGGCAGATTTTTTCCCTATGTTTCGCTACTTTCCAAGTCCATCTCTGAGGAAGATGGTCCAGCACATTCACAGGATGAATGGATTCATGGAGAGGAGCATCGAGGAACACATCAACACCTTTGATAAGGTATGGAGGCCAGTAGATACACATGTAGATGAGAGGATGATGCTATTGTTAAAGTAGTAGAAAAATACAAAAGGAAATGTGCAACTAGGGATGAAAATTGAGTGAATTGTTCTTTTGCATTATGGCACATGACTGTATTTGCAATACAAAATTTGCTTGCCAGGAACTTCTGACCAAGTACATTATGTATACATGCTATTTTGATATATTAAAGTCAAGGTATCACTTTATGTTTTTTATTTTGGTGTTAATATTGCACTATTGTTTGCCACCTGTAAAGGTAATGATATGAGCAAAGCACAATGTAAGGGTTGAACTTGTGACACACAGGAGGTTCTAGATATTTCAAAGAAATGAAAAAAAAAAGTTTTATGTCTACCAAGACCTGTATGCCATAAGCTTGAGTACAGCATAACAACAACTTATTATAATGACTTACCGATAACTGCTTTGATGTTTATTATCCTGAGATCAGCCAAACCATTGCTACAGTGACCACAAAATACAGACACAATATTTTCAGAAATGCCGTGTTGTGGATGGCGTGTCTGTAAGTGTTGTTTTCCTTTTTACAGTATGTCTGCCTCACTAATTTGCTGTCCACTGTTTAATCTGACATTGCACTCATGCAGTAGTAGCTGTGAGTGCAACTGCAGCCAAAAAAATAACAAACAAGTTCCCTGGGAGGGACCTTTGTTCTTGTGCAGAGTGGCTAAAATGTTCGCACGCACTCTAATTAGGAATTAGCAACCCACTCGAAGACACGCGTCGTACCGTAACTGATTACTGTCTCTGCCCTAATTATTGCTTTTAAAATAAATTTTAACCTATTTCTGCACAATCATAAATCACTCTATTGTTTATAAAGATAGTGTGATGCTTTAATCAGTTAAGAAAGACAGGACCACAGTCAAGTGTTCAATTTCCTGTCATGTTGTCTGTATGTGTTTGTGTGTGTGATCGCAGAACTGTATCCGGGACATTACAGATGCTCTGATTGCACTTTGCGAAGACAGGGAAGAAAACAAGGACACGTCTGTGCTCTCCAACTTCCAGATCATTCACACTGTCATAGACATCTTTGGAGCAGGTTAGACTCACTGGAGATCAGTGCTGTCTTACTTACCGGTATCTTATCATTGACAATAGATGATGCTGGTAATGGCCTTTAACTGACCATATTAATGAAGGGGATGAATCTCTTTTCACTGCAGTTCTGATGTTTGTTTTTTTCCTCAAGGATTTGACACCATCACAGCCGGTTTGCAGTGGAGCCTGCTGTACCTCATCAAGTTTCCTCACATCCAGGACAGAGTACACCAGGAGATAGGTCCTGTCTTATGTTTTGATTTGACAAATTTCTGCCCTTCAATATTACACAAAATGTGCCTTTTTTATTTATATACCAAGCTAAACTTTTATCAGAGAGACTGCCGCAAGGAACTGTGGTCAATTCATTGCCCACAGAGCATTACTGCACCACAGGAGAAAGAATTCATGCTATGCTGAACAGCGAGAGCCTGTCCAGGCTCAGATCTCATGAATGACTCATAGTTCAGAAATAGCAGATTGCTCGTTAATGATTTACACATCACTGATGAGAAAAGACTGGGCTGGTGGTTTGTTACTGATACAACAAAACTACTAACTTCAGAGAAGAGGGTGTTTCTTCACATGCAGCAGATCTAAATATCTGAGATATGACTCTATGGCCAGACTTATGCACCAAAAACAATTCAGAGTAAGAAGATGTTTTACAAGGACACAAACATGTCTCACAGATTTATTACCATCACGGGAGTAAGTAGACACATAGGATGTCTGTTAAGATGTATCAGTATTTCACATAATAAAGACCCAACAGCAGCCAACTAGAGTGCGCTTCCCGAACAGACAGAATCTGACAGCCACGAAAGAAACTCACAAAAGATCAGTCCAATTTGCTGATGCCAGAGCTACTTTTGAAGTGGGCTGACAGAACTGGTGCTGCTTGTTCGGAGGCACGTTGCATTTTCACAGAGAAAGAGACAGAGAGGGGGGGAGAGAGGGAGGGAGGGAGACACCAAGAAAAGGCAGGATGAATCAGAAAGAGAGGGAGGCACAAACAGCCAACCAGAAAAAGGTTAGAGAGTTGTTCCAGTCTGACACAAAGGCAGTAACACGCAAGGCATTGAACGCACATTGTCCTTCACATACTGACATACTGAATTAAACATAGATTTTTGTGCTCATAGATAGTTAATTGACTGAGAAACGTATAATCTATTGTTTACAGCAAATTCACAACTTTACCGGAAACTTTATGAGTGTACTTTATGTCATTTTGATTATCTGTGAAGTGCATGTGTGTTCAGGAAATGTTACAAACCCATCTCAGCCCTTCATCCCCCAATGAACTACTGTAGTTGCAGCTGAATTCACTGACAGGAAACATTTGAGTTGTTTCAAAGTCTAAATGAAAGCATGTAGTTTTAGTGGTTATATGAGAACCCCTTTAGTCTGAAGTAATTGGAGACCTCAGCTTTAAACTCTTACTTAACCTGCATCCCAACAGAGGGGCTAAAACACCTTCATTGTGTCTAGGTTTTATTGTGTTATTGACAGCTCCTCAAAGTTTCATGAATTAATTAATTCTCTTTTTGGTCCCTCAACAGACCCTCAAGGTCTGCAAGTTGTGATAACACCTCAGACTTAGTTCTGTATTAATATCTGATGGGTCAAGTGTGTTTTTCCCCTCTTGCAGATGACCACATCGGCTCAGCCAGACTGCCCAGGTTTTCAGATAAGCCCAAAATGCCATTCACAGAGGCATTCATCTATGAAGTGTTTCGTCATGCTTCCTACGTCCCTTTCACTATACCTCACTGGTAAGACAAAATGTTTATATACAATGAACTTCAGATTGTGTGATTGTTGTTGATGCAATTATCTCATTTCCTCTCTTTTAGTACAACAAG
Organism: Trachurus trachurus; assembly: GCF_905171665.1. NCBI lineage: Eukaryota > Metazoa > Chordata > Actinopteri > Carangiformes > Carangidae > Trachurus > Trachurus trachurus. Next base: position 27,782,699 of record NC_139895.1, read on the forward strand.
AAATACCACCCTGAATGGATATTTCATTCCCAAAGACACCTGTGTCTTCATTAACCAGTATCAAGTCAATCATGACATGTGGGTAGCCACCGGCAATCATTGTTATATTATGACTTTGAATTTGACTTATCAGTACTATGAGTGATATATGCTGATCTCTTTCAGCTCACAAGAATAGGTTTTCTTAATCTACGGCTTTAATGATTATTGTATTTCTCACAATGTCTCAGTGACCTTTGGGGTGACCCGGACACATTTCGCCCTGGACGCTTCCTGAGTCCATCAGGACTCCTCAACAAGGAGCTGACGGAGAAGGTTCTCATCTTTGGCATGGGGAAGAGACGCTGCCTCGGTGATGGTTTCGCGCGCTTAGAGATGTTTGTCTTCCTCACCACGCTGCTCCATGGGCTGCGGATTAAAAATGTTCCAGGACAGGAGCTGGATCTCAGCACTGATTTTGGACTGACGATGAAACCACGTCCATACAGGATCACCATCTCCTCGAGGTTTTAGATTCTCAAAAAACTCAAATGATTCTCTGTGGTGTTGATGTTTTGGAATATTACAATATAAATACTAATTATTATGTTCTTTAGCCATCGTCTTTGTCTAACCTTCCTACAGCACCTGTCATTACACTTAACATTGACTGGAGTTTGTGTTTTGGCAAATGGGGCTAAAACCAAACATAGCTACACATATGAACAACAAAAGGGAAATATACTGTATGTATAAATGTGTTTATAAGATATTAAAAAATAGATAGAAAGAGAATTGAATATGGACTAACTATCACTTTATTTTCTGGATAGGTAATTCAATGTACTTCTGTGGCTGTACTTTGAAAGCATCCCTCTGTCTTCTTGTCCCACCACATTAAAAATGAAACTATAGCTTGAAAACGACCCCTCATTAAAAGTCTTTATCATAAGTTATTAGTTACAGTTAAACACTGAGGAAGGGAGCGAGAGGGTGTTTCAGATTGGAGATCAGTGCTTCAGGCCTCAAACTGTGTTCATGCAGGGTTCATGCTCACTCTAGTTGGTCCTCGTCTCCCCTTCTGCGTTTCAACTTTTCTCCTATCCCCTTCTCATCTCTGAGATCCCTTTCATCTACTCATCCCCCTCATGTCCTCATCTTCTTCCTGTCTTTATCCCGCTGCCCTGGCTCCTCCTCCTCTTTTACTTGAGCTTTAGGGCAAACACTGCTGAGCTAACTCATCTGTCCCATCTCCAGTGGCTCTCAGAGGAATGACGCAAAAGTATATATTAAGACATTTTGAACCTCCTCCTCGTCTCCCATCAGTACTGTGACCTCCCACACACTCAGATTAGATACAGTTCCAGACATTTATGAGGGAAGTAAAGAGGACGGTGAAGTGTGAAATCAGGCAACTCTATTTTCACAAGCTGAACGTAAAGTAGCATGGTGATATGTGTTTTAGTTAAAAAATAAAATAGATAAGAATTTCTTAACTTTCACCAGTAAAAAGAGAGAGTGTGAAAGCTGTGTTCATGAAGTTATTCTCATTTTAAAACTTTTATCTATTCAGCATCAGCAAAGGTCTGAGTGCTCAAGTAATTTGTAGTGTGTAGTGTAGTGTTTATTTTACAGCCTTAAGTGTTTTAACTTGTTGTAACCTGCTACTCATATCCTTTCTTAACAGAACAAACTGACCTTACAAACTGAAACGATGAAACATGTATAGTGGCAGGCCATTTACACACATTATGCACAAGGCAACAGACATACAAACAAATTATATAACCACAACGTGTTTGTACAATCCTACTTTAAATTAACAAGGAACATTAACAAAACATCAGTAAGACATAATAACAAAAATCTAACAAGGAAAACACTGCCCTATCCCATGTAGCTGAAGGAACATGGAGGTACCCAACTGATAATTAATACCGTTTAAACAGGTCTGATAGAGCTGGGACTCCTTTTGATATCCAGACACCCAACTCCAGCAGAAATCCCCAGGAACTGGTAACTCAAAGAAAATTGTATTAACCAACTCATAAATACATTAACTGATACAGGAAGAAAACTAATTGTCTACACAACAAATAGATAACTATACTGTAAAAAAAAAAAAAAAAAAAAAAAATATCTATTAGACTCTAATAGATAAATTTTTTTTTTTTTTTTTACAGTTTTTTGTCACTCTAATAATTAGAGTGACAAAAAAGCTGCTATAATCAAGGCAAAGGCTCATGTTATCTATGTAAGTACATATACACTACCATTCTGACCTGTTGGTGACCTGTACAATTTGCTCTTCCAACTCTGAGTCTAAAACCTGTTTCCAGTTCAAACATGAATACCTCAAGTACCCATATATAACACACTTGCTGTTACTGTAATTAGCAAACAGAAAACAAGCAGATTTGCATGTTTGATGAGAAGAGTTGCAGGCCAGCAGCTGACAGGTGTATGGAGATACACAGCTTCACTAAGGGTTTTAATTAATGCAAAAAGAGGAACTTTTTTTTTCTTTTTTGCCAAAAACGTACATAATTTTGCTATGTCCTAAAACATGTCTTAAAGATCTTTGGTTTCTGATTTTTGACAATTCAAGTTGTGATGAACATCAGTTACTTCTGTGTTGGAGTTTATACCCTATGATGTGTTGATTTTATTTCATTAAATCCTATTTGGATAAAAGTAAAATATTATACATATATGATAACTCCTGGATTGGCATCAATAGCTTGCTATGCACTGACAGGTGCCATAGAGGGACAGTGAGCCTGCACTCATTAACTGTATTAAGGCATCATTCCCTGTTTTGCCGGTGGGTGGTCATGTATGCAACCCATTTACGGTGAATTGCTTTGTATGGACTGATTAACAAAACACACCAAGAGGATGAGACCTCAGCCCCCTCATCAACCCTGTTCCCTCTCCGTGTGCTCTCTGTAGCACTCTGTGTCTTTGTCCCTCACTTTGTTCTAGTCCACAGATCTCACAGTATGACTGAAACTATGGTCTTCATTAAAGAATAACAAATCATGGTGAACATGTGCTGAGTGGCCTCTGATCTAAAGCAGCCAACAAAACAAAGCACGCAAAGCTGGGAATCATGGCTCTAATGTGGCATAACAAAGACAAGCTACTTGTGGGGCCCGCAGTATAGATTAAAAATGCTGAACAATTAAGATAAGGTCCAAATGCAGACAAAGGGCAGCCTACTTATAGAAACTATTATCTCCCATCAGCACTGAAATGCCAACCTGGCTCAAACTGTTAAATCTGCTGTTTTAGTCTGAGCCAACAACCCAATCAACAGCTAAATAAATCTCTCTTTGACTCCTCTCAATTAAATACCTGCTCTCCTTACATGGATGTCTACATGAAATGGTTGTGTATTTTAAGGGATATAAAACCTTGGTGTACTTAATAATATAATAGTATAATAACAAAAAAAGAGAGAAATCAGTACATTTTCTTGCAAGCTTTGGCACCCATTTAAAAGTGTTTTAAACAGTTACCTTCTGTCATAAATCCCATAATAAGGTTTGCAATATCCTTTAACAGCACAGACACAGGTCATGGACTTACCATCTCAGGCTGTAATGGGGTACAAACTAAACGATCAACTGACTTCACATTTGCTAATTCAGTTACACATGGGCCCCTGTATTGTGAGGAAGCAGCAGTCATTAACAAACTGCACGCAATCCCCTGAATGCACTGTCAGTGCTCCTGTTGTGATGCCACCCCTCCCTTTCATGAGACCAAATATTCAAATCACTTAAAATACTCTAGATACAGGAATTATGCACAATGTGTTGTAAAGTCCAGTTCAAACATCCTCCTCTTCCACTGTCTGTCCTGACTTCAGCTTCATGATCACCTATCAGAAAAAGATGGGAACGTTAAACTGAAATAAAGTCGGTGTGACTGTTTCAATTTTTTTAGGTTCAATTCTAAATACAGATTCATTCATGTTTGTGACACTGTGACACTTACCTCTTTGAGCTGGGCAATCTCTTTGCTTTCCACATTCCTCTGAGCATTGTTTGTTATGGCTTTCGCTCTCGTTGCGTAACTGAAAGGTTTGGGAAGTTCAGGTGTTACACAGGAGATTGTTGGTATTTAAATAAATGATAATGATGCCTCTGTCACTCTGTGTTTGGTCTTACGTGAGAGACGTGAGAGTCTCATCAAGGTTGCACTCTGAAGGAGATACGTTTACGATCATAAGGGTTTTGGCATTGCCGCCCAGGGAGTCCTGCATCACCTGAGGGGACAAAAAAGATGAGTCAGGTTGGGCTGATCCAAAATGACCATAAGAAATCATAAAGTTCACTCACAACCGAATCAATATAGTTTGCTGTTTTTTTTAAAAATTATTATTACCTGTGTCAGCTTACTATTCCTGTATGGTACATGCGGCAGTTCGGCAGACAAGGCTGAGATCACATCACCCAGGGCACTCAGAGACTTGTTGATGGAGTTGGCCTCCTGTTGAGGAGTGAAGCATTTAAGGCTTTAAGAAACATCAGTCATCCTCACTATCACTTGTTGGGCCAGTCAAAACACGATATGCATGCATACCTTCAGTTGGTGGTCCTTGGCGCCGGTCTTGGCTGCTCGCTCACTGCCTGCCAGGTCCACAAGGCTCAGCTTCCCACTACTCACACTCCCATTGGTCTGGTTTCTGCTCTCCACCATGATGCCAACAATGAGATGGGAACGAGAACTCTCCACATTCATCTCTAGTGAAACATGCACCAATTACAGTAATTATATTAAATTTCAATTATATAAATTGCTGGTTATCGTTTAACTTGCCGATCATTTGCATTATATTTGTCATAAATTACTTATATTTTTAAAAATAATTTTCAAAATCGTTGCAGTTTGTATTTCAAATTACAATATGAATAGATCAATCAAATAATCATGTCTCATCCTATAATTGCAGCTATAGTCAAATTGTTAAGGATTAACGTGAAAGAAATATAAAAATATAAATATTATTGAAAATGTGATTTCTCCCCATCAGTCCTTACAGTGGACTACGTTTGTAATCGTTAATAATAAAGTAGTGGTTCTTGGTGGCTCTGATTGTGTATCAGTAAGCCATCAGGTGCATCCTGTACAGACTCAGATGACCAGCATGCACCTATAAACCAATGTTGCTGATTCAAATTTTGGCTGCTCTGCCACTCGTCGACCCAGTCCAGTAATGATGTACCTAGCCATCATATGACTGCAACTAATGCGATTAATCCAAACCATTTAGCAGGGCACTGTTTGAACTGGACGGCACGGCACATCACGGCACAGAGAACTCACTGGTGGCAGAGATGTGTCGGTTGGCGCAGGCCTGCTGGAACAGAGCATACAGCTCCTGGGCACTGGAAGCCTCCTTTGTCTCTGCTCCTTGGGCGAATACAACCCCCTTTCTGTTCCTCTTGATCTCCACCCGCCTGGCTTGCCCATGGGACTGGGGCTGTGCATGGGCCTCACCGGCCAGGCTCACAAAGAGGTCCTGCAGCCGGTCATTGTACAGTTCCAGCATATAGGCCGAAACCTGAGGTGGAAGCACAGAGGACATGGATGAGAGGGAGAGAGGGAGGGAGACAAGAGGAGAAGGATAATGTGACCTTCTTACCTTGAAGTCAAATTTGGAACTGTTTTCCTGTATGATCTCAAATATGGCATTAAAAGATCTAGGCATGATCCCGGGGTTCTTCTGTTCCTTGTCCCCCACCATGGTAAAGGTCTTCCCTGAGCCCGTCTGGCCGTATGCAAAGATACAGACGTTGTAGCCATCGATTGCTGACTGGATCAGTCTGTGGGGAGAATACTTCTAAGCTGACAACTTTCCAACATCTGTAGATTATCTGGAGGGCTTCATCAGAGTGTCACCCTACGTTACTTCAGTAACTTACTTCTGTCAATATGTTAATATATTGCATTGCTTCCTGATTTGGAAGCACGTCAATCCCTCTCACCTGTTGGTGTCCTGAAACAAGTCTTCCTGAGATGCTTCAGCGCTGAACACCTTGTCAAACTGAAATTCCCTTGGACCACGAGGCGTTTCCACGGTGACAGAGTAATCATCTATTTTATTTACAATGACTGCCCCACCCTGTGCAGCCTCATTTCGGTTCACTGGACGAACCCGACAAAACACTCGGATTTTACCTGTGGGAAAAAAAAAGTTGAAGGGTTATACTAAGAAGGCCTAACTTTTTACTTTCATACATAAACATTGAAAGCTGGCAAATGTGTAGGCCTACCTTTCATATCTTCCACCATATTGTAGTACTTCTTCCTCATTGCCCTTTCTGAATTGTAGTTCTCAATAATTTTCTTTTTCTCATCTTTAATTTGCTTCAGCTATAGAGAAAAGCATGACAACACACATGAGACAATAAAAAGCTTAAATTCCTGAATAATCCAAATCCAACACATAGTCAAGGTTTCGATACACAGGCACTGATGAAACCAATACATGTCCCAAACCATTATGATGCTGCAATGATTGTTACAACAGGAAATAATCAGTTTTACCATCAATGTCATGGTGGCAATGACACTGTTTTTAGTATCCTCAGCAGTTAAGGGGGATCACTAGGCCTGATAGACCAACCTGATCCTGCAGTAAGAGGAGCTGCTGACTGACACTCTTCACTCGCTCCGTGGTTTGGATTGTGCCTTGTCCGAGAACTTCCTCCAGTGCTGAGACTCCATCACAGTCTGAACAAAATAATACATTTAAACCACTGTTCAATTCAAGCATATTAAGGGACTGATTGCATGAGGGTGACAGATTTGAGCAAACTACATATTCAGGGCATTTAAGTAATTTACTAACCATTTGTAACTGGGCTCTCTCCATTTTTGATGCAGTATAAGGCCATTTGAGAGACCTCATACTCTCTCACTGTTTCTTGTAGTAAAGACAAACTTGACTTATATTCATCTGGCCTGACGGGTGGAAAATAAATCATTTTCATGATTGTTATTATTCAGACAAAAGGAATTTAAAAATTCTAATTTGTCTCAATTTAAAATTGATATCAGAAGCCATAGCAAATGTTCCCATAATATAACTTTTCATGGTCAGGGGTCTGATCCTCCTTGGCCTCTTGGGTTGTTTGTAAACGGCCCAATTTATCTCTGGCTTCAGCCAGAGCCAACCGATTCTCCTCAATCATCCGCTCCAAAACAGCTCTGGTCTCAGCCACTGCACTGCAGACTGCATGAGCCTTGAAACAAAACAAAGTCATGAAAGCAGGGTTCAGTGTTTACCACAGCAAAACAGAGACTACCTATCTAAAATAATTCACTATAGTTAACACACAGTTAAATTGCTGAGTAGCACCTTGTGTATGACAGTGGGAAGCAGTAGACTGCAGGGTGGTGGAGGGACAGGAGGGACAGGGCTTCTCTCTGCCTCCAGCAGGTCAGTGATCTCTCTCTCCCTCTGATACAAACTCTCCTTCAACTCCTCTAGACGGGCTTTAGCCCCCTCTAGTGGCGGATCTGACTCAGTGCAATCCTGCAAATTTAAGTGCAGCAAAAGGTTTGTATGCCTAAATCTATTACAAGAAACATACAGTATCTTGTCATGTATGACCATTAGGCCATGCATGCAATGGAGCTGACATCCCACTGATATCTGGGGAATTTGGAGGTCAAGGCAACACCTTGAACTCTTTGTTGTGTTCCTCAAACCACTCGTGCATCATTTTAATGTGTTATCGCAATGTAAAAGGTCACTGCCCTTTGAGAAAACACCATGAAGGAGTGTACAAATTTAAGTGGAGATAAATTTAAGGAGATAATTCATATCAGTGATCACAATGTCATGGCTGACTGATGTAAATTCAAACAATTTAATTTAACAATTAGTGTCTTATAATATAATATTACCATGTCTAAATATTCTCTCTCATAGGGTTTGATAGTTTTGCTTGTTGTATGTTGATATGTTTATAATCTACCATTGTGCAGACTGCCACGGTAACTAAATCCAACCCACCGCAGTTTGTTCTTGTCCTTTGTTCTCTGAGCTTTCACCTTCCTCTGTGTCTTCCTGCTGCCCCTGTGATGATACCATCAATATTTCTTGGACTTTCCCCACTTCCTGTCTGGCCATTTGCAGCTCCTGTAGTGCTGTCCAGAGCCACAGACCATTAACAGGGGTGTAATATAAAACTGTAACTCATGCATCTGAATGCATGCACAATGACTCACTGGAGGCCTGGTGGCTATGCAGGATATCCAGCCTGTTGGAGAACAGTTCCAGCATTTTGCTCTGAGAGAGAGAGAGCGAGAGAGAGAGAGAGAGAGAGAGAGAGAGAGAGAGGGAGAGAGAGAGAGAGAGAGAGAGAGAGAGAGAGAGAGAGAGAGAGAGAGAGAGAGAGAGAGAGAGAGAGATGATGTGGCCATATTTTTTTTCTGAAATATGGCCACAGGAGGGTGCTCAAGTTCAGAGGAACACATAAGAGCTCATGAAGACGTCTACCTTTTCTCTGTGCCACTGCAGCACCTCCTCTTTACTCCTCTTCCTCTCGCCTGTCAGCTCCTCCAGCAGATACTCATTCTGTGCAGTCAAGGCCTGCAGGAAGCAGGGCCAGGGAAGAAATACAAGAATGACTGATGTGTCACAAATACTGGGAGCAATTTGTGCACAAGCATGACAGATGGTTGGAGAGTTTGAGAGTGTTGTTGAACTTTATGAGCAGAGTAGAGAGAACAAAGTGTTCTATGAGAGCTGGAAACCTTGCAGGGGGATGGGCCAGAATTTTAGATAACATTGGTGAAAATAGGGCAGGAGTAGTTTTAAATAAAAGAGACGTTCAAGTAAGAGGCAGGAAGGAGAGATGGACAACACTGACCACCACTCTCCTCTCCCAGTCAGCATTCTTCTTCTCCACCTTCTCCTGGTAGACGTCCAGGATTCTACGCAAAGTGTTCAACTTGTTCTGGTGGTGAGATCTGATCTTCTGCACAGTCCATTCCTGATAAAACATATCCGTCATTTGCATTATTGTTATATTTTAGTGCGGGCACACGCATGCACACACGCGCACACCTGGGTCTCTCGTGCTGTGATCTGGAAGTTCTCCTCCAGCTCTCGCACCATGTCCAGGTGTCGTCTCTTCATTGCCTCCATGTCCCCAGCTATCTGTTTACAAACACATAGACCTCACATAAACAAAACAGAGACAGGATGCTGATGGGATGCCTTCCAGGGCCACGGCTGAAGCATCAGAGCAGACATGTGAGTGTGAGCAAGAACACAACACAGAGTCTGACAGTGTTTTCATTGTGTGGTCGCATGTTGCTGTTTATTTTATCTGATTTGGTGTTGGTATCCCTGGTAACCAGGGTGAGCTCAGATTCATACACGTTTTTCAGCATTCAAGTCGACAATGATATAAAACTGATTCTATTCTTATCATTAAAACATCCACTCATCCAACACTCATCACTTTACCTGTGTGATGCAGAGTTCAGCTGACTCGTAGGGGATGTAGACCTTGACGTCTTGTGATCTCTCAGCCTCTGGCGTCGCCTGATCCGCATCACTGCTGTCTGACAGCTGTGACTCCGATGAGCCTGCAGAAACAACAAGCTGCAAGTCACTATTCACAACCATTAAAGCCACAGTAAGTAGAAATATTCACTTTTCTAATCTCAACCACCACATCCTCTATTTATTTGAGGTATCTATTTCACCTCCACACACCATCATTATCCCCTTCTACAAAGAAGGGATGGAGAGTATAAATGTATTTACTCATGTACTGTGGTTAAATACAACTTTGAACTATTGTAAACTTATATGTGAATATTTCCACTACCTACTTCTACTTCTTCTATTTGACAGTTTACAGTACAGTAAGCTGTCAGCAATAAAGTGATAGAATACAATATATTTCAAGTGTTTGTGATGATGAACAACAATCAACAGTTTCATCCAAATAACATCTGGAGGCAGATTAATGATATGAAATATGATAAATGATTTTATGACCTAACCCTAACCCTGCTCTGCCTAAATGTCAACATAAAACAAACTCAACCAACTACAACAGTAACTGTGGACACACTGATTCAATGAAATATCAACCACAGGTGCCACACATACACGTACACACACTCTCTCTCTCATCCTTTCTCCTCTTCACCGGTTTACAGCACCTTGGTTCACCTCTTGCCTTGGGTGTTTCCTTCGTTCTGCGCCAATCCAGCGCCTGAAGGCATCCCACCTCCTCATCCACTGAGTCTTGTGGAGAACAACATCTTGAACAATGAAGCAAATGTTGGTAGACAGTTGAAATTGGCTCAGTGAAGAGTAAAAGTAAAAAAAAAGGAAAAGGAAGGAAGAAAAAGAAAGAAAAAGAGAAGAGCAAGAGTGACAGAAGGTCTGATGTTGCAACATCCTGTTGCAATGCCATGAATGTGCTATTTTATGATAAATCAGTTTTTGATTCGATTCGATTTTTTTATGGCCAGCAAAGTGTGTTATTTCTCTGTTGTTAATATCATGTACCCCAGAAGGCAAAAGAAAGAAAGGGAGGCCAAAAATGACATGGCGTAGGACTATAGAGAAGGAACTACAACAGCACCACCAGAGCTGGGGAACCATCGAGAAGATGGCCAAAGACAGACAGAAGTGGAGGGACTTTGTTGCTGCCCTATGCGCCATCCGGCGTAATGGGGATAAGTAAGTAAGTAAGTCATATCATGTGTTAAAATTATAGAGGTGCAATATTACACCGGTATTCCAGCAATCCACATTCCACCATGCTGCAGATGAGTAAAATAATTATTTTACATAATCAGAATTATAGTTGTGTTTAGATGAATGTTGGACTAATGAAATACTTTCATTGGGTGCTGGAACTAAAAATGACTCCGTCACATGTGTGTGGGAAATTGTTGCTTTCGATACTTAACTTGTGTTTGTGCACTTTATGATTAAATTGTACAATGTGTGATAATTTTATTGCAGCTTCAATATAACAGGGATGTGGTCATGACAAAAAGTAGAGCACATAAACTTCAGTATAACAGGTTAACAGTTTATTCATTAGATTTTAAACACGTTTTACATCTTCATCATTATGATTAGCAGCCAGTTTAATGTGAAGTTACATGTTCATTTCTGAAATATACATTCAAAATGTGGTTACTGTCAGTGATTCAGTTATTTATGAGGTTATATGAGTTGGGAAAGCAGCAATAGTTAGTCCCTGTTTAGTTTCATTTTCCATTCAATCCATCACTGTGTCCAGGTTTGTCTAAAATAAAGACACATTCCCTGTGAATATTTCACAACTCTCTGTTGCACACACGTGCCCAGCCCCCCATCTCCCCTCTTTGTTTCCTCATACAGGAATGTAGGCGTGCCATCATGCCGTTACCTTCCTCCCAGAAACACCTTTCAGTAGAAAAACAGAAATTATGTCAGGAATTACAGGGAAAAGTCGGGAGTATAAAAACACACAGGTTATCTGCTGCATGAGATTGAAAGCAGACAGAGGGTAAAAGGCTCAAAACAGAGCAGAGTTGAAATTTGCAACAGTGTGTCGTTTGGAGTTCAGCCTTTGTCAGATGAAAGGTTGAAACAGATAGAGCTACAGTTTAAGCTTTAGTGATTGCATTGATGTGTGTGTAGGAAAGAGTACACTGCTCTGACCTGCTGTACTGTTAAACTGAGCGCTGTGAGTCACTGGACAGGGCCTGTCTTCCTTTCGCTCCGGTACGCTGCCTGGTAAATCCTCCAGCGCCTGTGCTGCCACCGGGACCCGACCGGGCTGTGAGGACACCAGAGGGTCCTCGGCACAGACAGGCCTGTCAGTAGCCTCCCACGCACCTGTTAAGGAAATAAACTTTCAGATCAGGTATATGATGTAAAGAGGAAGCTTTGAAAAAAATAAGACCAAGGTATAAACTTTAAGAAAGCAAACAAGTGCTGCATATAGAGATGGATGGGTGTAGAGGCTGAGAGTAACAGATAGCTGCAGGTTAAACATCTGGGTAACATAATGTAGGCATGAATCCAGTCTTTTCCGAACACATGAAGAACCAACAGATCCCTGGATGTGGGCCACACAAAACACATCTGTATCTAGTTTTTCTGCCACAGCTGGAGTCACCACTGCCCAATGCTACTGTCCTCCAGGCCAAGTGTACACATAGTAGTCTATTAGTCTGTATGTTTTTATGTGCAGTGAATCTTGTTCTGGCTGGCCCTCGTATGCAGATCTCACACCAGTCCCTGCCAGGAACGGTGTGGTATGTTTGCTCTGATACACTCTCTGCTCCACTGCCTCACAACAGCAGCGGCCAAGCAGCTGAAATATTTAAGCCTCGTCTAACTTCACCTGTCCACCTGCTTCACATTTATCACCCAGAGCAGCTTCCACCTCAACGTATAATCTGATATCCAGATCCAGAAATGAAACCAGGCACATCATTACCACCCTAAAGATGAGCATATCATTGATATGAATTGTTAGTTGTAGATGTCCGGCACACTCACGTTGCTTGCCTGCAGGAGCCACAGAGTGATGTCGCCCGACTTTCTTTCCCAGGAAGGTCAGTGAATAGGATCCACTCTCAGCTCCAAAAAGGTTCACATACATTGTGTATACAAGTGTGGGTTGGCTGTCACTAATTTTCTTGCATTAGCTCTGTATATCTGTCCAAAATCTGTGGAGAAAAGATAGTTAATATTGTTGTAAAGCCAGAGAGATCAAAGATAAATGAAAATTTGTAATTTATATGCAACTGAAAATCCCAAAATATTTCAATCTGCATCATGAACTCTTCTTCAACCCCCAAACTATTTGCAGATGTCAAAAGGCTCACACAGCAGATTCACTCAGGGAGTGTAATCCTTTTGTCAGCCTCTCCGAGCTACTATAAGCTACAAGCTTCAGCACAGGAAAAACTGAAAATCCCAAAGTTTAATTTGTGGGTTTATTCTCAGTTTCCTTGATGTCATGGTGCTCTATAAGAACAAATCTCACATCTCACTCAGCAAGAGCTGGAACGATGCCAGTTCTTTTGTTAAGTAAAGTGATATCAAGATTTCAATTTACTTCAAAATGAGTGATACTGTCATGAAACTGATGTATAAAATGTAAAATACACACTGAATGAATTAATCAGAAAACACAATTATCTAAAAAATAAAAAATAAAAAAAGAAGAAGAAGAAAAAAAAAAGTAGAAAACATGACAAACCTGAATAGATGAAAATGAAATAAAGATTTTAAAAACGCTTGACGCTAAAAGGACTACCTGGTCTCAGAGCTGATCAGATCCCGTCAGTGCGCTTCAGTGAGGTTTGGGTGCTGGGACAGTGCGAGTGCAAGGACATGGCGATCCTGATCTCTAGGGGAACCAAACTCTCAACAGTGTTTAAATATTAAACCTGCAGAGATGGAGTTTCACCAGGTACTGGCTGAAACCCCACAGAGCCTGCTGGTAAAAAGATGCCCCAAACAGTCCTCAGGTTTCCCATGTGTAAGATTGAGATTGTAACTGGAAGCTGCCTCATACACATCGACACACACGTACAGCTCATACACACACTCATTTCACACAATCTCGTCTTGTTTCCTCAATTGTTTTGGATACAAGGAACGAGCCAGGAATGGGTTCACCTACATTCACTGAGGAGTATTAGGAAAGTGTCATATGCAGTTTGTCGTGACAGTGAAAACCTCTGAAAGAGGTGATAAAAAAAAAAAAAAAAAATCAATTTCATGGTAATAAAGGTATTGTTATTCTTGGCCAGGCTGTTGAGGATTTCCTTTCATTTTTAAACCCACAGACTCATTTGGAACATTTGGACCACAGCTTGAGCATCTGTTTAACACACCTGGCTTAAAGATAAATCTACCCATGATGCCACTTTAATGAAAATTCAGCTTTGCCCCACCTTCCTTTTGCACAATCCAAGCCCTGCCCTGCCCTGACCATATTCCCTCGTGGCTGTGTGGTGTCACTTTGTCAAATATACAACTTCAACAAATAATAATAATAATAATAATAATAATAATAATAATAATAATAATAATAATAATAATAACAATACACTACGCCCAGTAGGAAGATTCACCTTTCTGCTGTACCACAGACAGGCATTTGATAGATTAAAGTGTTTATTGATTCACAAAGAGCCTGTTAGGTCTTGATTGTTCAGACAACTTCTTACATTGTGATGACTTTGTAATGTCGTCATCATTTAAATGTATCATGTTATTTTAAGGGGTGTGAATGTACAATCCCTCTGTTGAGGCATGCAGCCTGCAGGTAGCATCAGGCCTTGGCTGTGGTGTCATGACAACATACCACACCTTAAAGACACTCATTACCTCATCACACCATCGACAGACTCTTCTGGGGGACAGTGAGTTGATCTTTGTTCGCTTGCCCCTGTTGAGCTGAGGTCAGAGGTCCCACACAAAGCTGTGGACCCACTGGATCCCAGCAGTGAAGACATTACCTGTGCCAGAAGCAATGTGGTATGTGCTGATGCACTGTCCGCCCCACCGCTTCACAGCGATGACAGCCAAGCTGTGTAACAATTGTGTGTCCACACAGAGCCCTAAACACCACACAAATGAAGTTTTGGTTAATGGTTTTTATAGAGTTTAAGAGTTAAATTCACTTCCATCCACCAGACACATAAAGCAAACCAGATGGGTCACAGATTCGGAGTGGTGGAGCTATATCAAGAAATATACTCAAGTTTTCATTTAATAAAATAAACAAAAATCACATAGCCTGTATTCATGAAAAGACACATAATTTTACAACAAAAAAACTTTTATGTAAATTATTCAAATGTTAAAAATAAAAACTTGAGGGAATAGCAACAAATTCAAACGTACAAAAACAGAATATAGGCCTAGTTACGACTGAAAATAAATGTGAAGCGGGCACTTCATTAAAACCAGAAGAAGTTCAATAAAGTGTCATCTCTCAGTACTTCCTCAGTCACAGACGCAATCTCAGTGATTTTACACGTGATATCAATTTTTATGAGAGATTGCGACCTGGCACTTGGTCAGCGCGTGTTTTCAGGTCAGCAGCATGACTGGTAGAAATGTGCCGGAGGTGGAGGAAGCAGCTGCGGCTGCTGCTGCTGCTGCTGCTGCTGATGTGGGTTCTTACGCACGGCGTCGCCCTCTGTGGCAGGCAGTGGTTCAATCCAATGGGAGCTGTGCAGGGTAGGATGGGCTGGACCCGTTACTAGGTGGGGTTTATCATGGGTATAAATATACTCCCTCTGTCCCTACAACGCCCCTGGAAACTTAGACAAACTTCTTCTCTCTAAAGCCTCACGGTAAGTCTGTCTGCTTCCATAAAAATCTAACACCACTTCTCCAGCCTGTAGTTTGAGACTAAGATGAAGTCCAGCGTTAGGTTAGGGACTTTAAATCTTCTCTTCCTCAAGGTGTTGGTGCAACAAATGAAGGGTGTGGCTGGGAAATAGCGGTGACATTACTTTTTTGATTTACGCATGTGGCGCAAGTTGAGTGTTGACCGGGTTGAAGTATGCAGCAAAGCTGTCTCTCAGCACCAGTATTGACACCTACAAAAGAATATGTGTGTGCTACTCTACAATGAACTGTGTGCCCGTCACGGAGTTTTATGTGGGTGTGGCCAGGCAGCTTCCACATGTTTGACATTATGGAAAAAACCACCACATAAATCTACAGTAAATATGCAGAGAGTTTACTCTTGAGGAGTGGATATGGGAAAACAAACAGAGTTTCAATTTTTTATCTTGTGCTAACTCATTGTGAGAACTGGTGAGAGACTAGTAGCCTACTCAAAGTAGAAATAAAAGAGTGAGTTTTTTTTTAAATACCATGTACTGTTACCACAGACCACAGACTTGCAGATTACTTTCTAAACAAAACATTTCATGCTACATTAGGTGTTTATATTTGGATCCAGTCAGTGATGACATCTACTTCTCTTCTCTTCTCTTCTCTTCTCTTCTCTTCTCTTCTCTTCTCAGACAGACTCCAGCAGTCCCACCATGTCTTTCATCCAAGCCTTCATGCAGCAGACCGTCTATCTGGGCATGCCCGATGACTCAGTACGTAACGCTGTTGTTCTGTTTCAGTTGCTAAGGCCAACCACCCTGGTTTTTCCTTTTTTTCCCATCCTGTGGTATGCTCGTGGAAAAAATTCATCAGGCGTTTAGAGTTTACAGCGAGGGAAGGAGACGAGTGCAGAGGGTGTTGAGAAAAGAATGAATGAGTGGGAAGTTAAAGGGCTGATAGGGGGAAAGAAAAGGGAGTGGAGCAGAGAGATAAGATATAATAATAAGAGATAAGTATTATTAAAGTGAAAGGTAGTTAGGATGATAAAAACTATGTCCAAAGATGACCATACTTAGTGCTGTGAGTGTGTGACTCATGGCGGCAGGAATTTTCACCCCTCCCTTTATAAACTCTGCAAACAGAACAAAATGCTACTTCTGCTTTCCCTGATTTCTTAAAGTGAACCACGGCAAAAGTTGCACAATGTGAGCCTGCATGATCTCAGTCTGTGCCTCTTTGCTCTTCTGTTCATGTCAGCCCAACAGCGGTGTGTGCACAAGCATTATAAAGGGCACTGTTATGGTATTTGAAAGCATAGAGGTGTGGGGGCAGAGACAGACAGGGCAGTACCAACAGGACAGATAGAATCTGCCACAAGTGTCTTTATATCTCTGGTATGACGAAAGATAGAGGATGTAGAAGTCACGCATTTACAAGACATAATAATCTGTGTTGTGTCACTCAGGTCCTGAAGAACGAGGGAACAGTGACAGCAGCACCCAATTTCAGCCCCAATGGAGATGCAGGGGTCTTGGAAAAGGCCATCAAAACGAAAGGTGAACTGAAAACATGCACAGGGAAGCTTTGGAGCGTGTGTGAACATGCTCTGTATTTGCAATGCGTGTTTCCTTTAAATATGAAGGGCTAGTTTCTGTGAGAGTAACATTAACACCCTCTGCTGGCCATCATGCATCACTGGTACCAACAGTGCTGTTGACTGCCTGTTGTATGGAAAGTTACCTCACATCTCTATGTGAGCTCTCACACTGGATCATCAAAGCTGGATTATATTTTTTACTCTGTCGTACAGATGCAGAATAACCATCTTTCTCTTTGCAGGTGTGGATGAGAACACCATTATTGAAATTCTGGTGAAGCGGAGCAACACGCAGAGACAGCAGATCAAAGAGGCTTACCAGCAAGCCAGTGGCAAGGTAAAGACAATTACACACAGATTTTCGTACCAAAAAATTAAAATTAGTATAAAAATAGCAAAAGTACAGTTATGCACATGATCACATGCCCTCAAACATTTGCAATGGTTGCTGTTTCTTCACAGCCTCTGGAAGCAGCACTGAAGAGCGCTCTGAAGGGAGACCTGGAGGATGTGGTGCTGGCTCTGCTGAAAACACCCTCCCAGTACGATGCCCATCTGCTGAAACAGGCTATGAAGGTGCACAAACACACCCATAGAGACAGTTTTACTTAAAATTAACTTTGATATAAACAGACTGCACAAAGCAGGATGTGAACACATCTATGGAAACTGTTTTGACCTCAACATCACCTGTTATTTTTGGTGCAGGCCGATATCCGGCCACTTCCACATATTCTTGTATCATTTCCTTAACAGTAAGCCAGCGTTGTGTTTTGTTTGAGCTTGACTGGTGAGGCATAAGTGGTCTTTCCCAGCCCCATCTAATTATCCATTCATCCTTGTCTCAGGGACTGGGCACAGATGAGGACACCCTGATAGAGATTTTGGCATCCCGGACCAACAGAGAGATCCTGGATATCAAGAAAGCCTACAAGGAGGGTAAGTGCCAACAAATGTTAACATTTTGGCCAATTGGCCCATTGCCATAATCCCTATAGAGTAAGTTCATCACCTTTAATTGTCGGTGCAAGCTATTTTTAGAATGACTGAGCAGAGCCGTGAGCTGCTCAGAGCTACGCTACGGAGGCTAATGGGGTTTCCCTCATCAAACTCATCAAATCCACAATCCAACAACTCCAAAACGCTCTTGTGGACAAGTTGTGACCTGCACATTCACCACACTATGAGATAATAACAGAACGTTACGAGACATAGTCGTTTTCAAAGCAAATGCAGAGACTGTTGCCGAAATACTGCCCCTGACGTAAATGCGTATCAGCGGTTTTGCATGAATTTACCTAGGAAACAACTCTGTCTCGTAACGTTCTGGCCTTATTATAATAAATAGAAGTGAGAGAACATATGAAAGTGGGAAGTTACAGCCTCTGGATAGTTTACACATCAGAGATGGACACACTGAAACACAGTTTTCTCATTTTAAACATGAATGGTCCTGTTGTGATTTCTTTACCTAGACTACAAGAAGGACCTGGAGGATGAAATTAAGTCTGACACCAGTGGGGACTTCAAGGCTGCCCTCATTGCCCTCTGCAAGGTACGTGTGAGCTTCCACATCCGCTGTCTCTCTCATACTGTGTGTCTCGTTCTGTTTTTAATACAGCATTTTTTAAAGATGCATCCAGCAATGATGACACAACAACAAAAGTGACTAGACAGTTATTTTGTCATGCTACTTGGATGCCCCCAAGCTCTGAGGCAACATACCACTCCCTCCTGCAGCTGCTAGAGTGACACTGGTTTATTAAAAATAAACAGTCCCACTCCCTCAACGCACATGCACACATTCTTTCTTTGTGGGAACTCTTTGTCAACTTTCTACACAATCTGTGGGAAAGATCATTATTTGTTAGGCAATATACCTATACCTCTCGTTCAGTTTTCGTGCACAAAAAATGTAGAAAAATGTGTTCTTGAAGCATTCCAGCGCCCAGGATACAGGTATTTTATTTTATTATTTAGTGTCTCTGAAATAGGGAGATGATATCACAGGCCTTAACTGACTTGCACAACATGGATCTTTTGTATTTATCATTATCTCACTCCATTCACGTTAAGATGCTGCCTATGAGATTTTGCTTCATAATCATGTCACACAGTCAAATAAAACACGTAAAATGCTTTGGTCATCCTTGCCTTGGTCAGTACAGTGATGTTTGTGTGTCTGTGTGTGTCACAGGCCGGCAGGACTGAAGGAGTCTCTGAGCAGCTGATTGATAGTGATGCCAGGGCTCTGTATGAGGCTGGAGAGGGGAGGAAGGGCAAGGACTGCTCTGCCTTCATTGAAATCCTCACCACCAGGAGTGCCTGTCATCTTCGTAAAGGTCAGCTGTCTTACTGCCTCATTAAGTAACATCTGATGTTTTTCCTGTTTGTTTGTTCCTGTCACATCTAACACTCCTCCACAACATCCTCTCCTTCAGTATTTGACAGGTACTCAAAGTACAGCAAAGTGGATGTGGCCAAAGCCATCGACCTGGAGATGAAGGGAGACATTGAGAGTTGTCTCACTGCAGTAGGTAAAGGCACAAATAGCTACTCTAACATTATTACCTGAGAATTCATTCATCCAATAATTTATACATGGACTTGATTTAAACTTTTTTTTTTTAACCGACAATAGTGAAGTGTGCTGGAAGCAGGTCTGCATTCTTTGCAGAGAAGCTCTACTTGGCCATGAAGGTACAGTATATGGCCCACTACTCAGAAAATAAATAGATAAGATAGAATAGATACACCTTTCCTGACTGACTCTTTTCTGGCCTTTAGGGTAAAGGTACCCGTAAAAATATCCTGACCCGCATCATGGTGAGCCGCTCTGAAATCGACATGAAACGGATCAAGGACGAGTACAAGAAGAACTACGGCAAAACACTCTACCAGGAAATCCTGGTGAGCAAATATTTTACCACAGATTATGACAATAAACCCTTTCTCAATGTTAGCATTGGTCAGAACTGTTTTTGGTATAGCCTACATACATAGAGTCACAAAACAAGAGAAAGGTGCAGCTGCTTACTGACTGTCTTTCTTTCCCTCAGGATGACACTAAGGGAGACTACGAGAAGATTCTGCTCGCTCTGTGTGGCAGTGAAAACTAAAAGCCATCAATGATATCAAAGCTCATGTGACCAAAGATCCACTACCATGTAGGGCTGTGGAAAATGACCTGTAATCTCATGACACATATTGTGCCCTGTGTTCTTGTGGAGACCTGACAAGACTGTCTTTTCTCTTCGAGTCTGTCTCAACATTATAGAAGACATTAACAGCAAAGAGCTTAACATTGCACTGCTTCAACAGATATTTTTTGTCCAAGTTATTTCTTTCCTTCCAGCACTCTTATCCCAGCAGTTTTCCATTAGACATACAGTCCTCAGCCTTACACTGCTAATTAGAGTCTATATGGTGCTTGAAAGGAGGCTAAAGTCAGTGAACATCTTGTAGCTGCAAAAGGATACGGTATACAGTTCATGATGTACACATACTTCCATGTGCCAATAATGTTAAGTAGAAGACATACCCTTGAAGGAGCTTGGATATTCTCCAAATAAAAGCTTTTTATATGAAGGCCTATTTGTGCTGTCTCATTTTTTCTAAGGGTTAGGGCAGTGTTTTTCAACGTTGGGGTCGGGACCCCACGTGGGGTCGCCTGGAATTCAAATGGGGTCACCTGAAATGTCTAGTAATTGATAAAAATTACTGATAAAAATATTTTTTAAATCAATTACTATTATTTAAAAAAAAATTATGATTAAAAACACCACACACAATCTTAAACAACTGTATTATACTTTCACTTTCTCTAATATAAAGTTCAAATAAAATGCAGCATATAAAAATATTTGAGCTGTGCTTTTTTTAGTATTTTTATTTTATGTATTTTTGTTTGTTTGTTGTTTCTCATACACACCAGCACTACCGTTCTCATCATAATTAACATTACCATCTATTGCCATGTTGTCATTATTGCAGTTGCTATTTTTATTATTATAAATTATTTATTTTTCTCTTCCTTTCTCTTTTTTTTTTTTTTTTTTTTTTTTTGGAGGAGGAGGAGGAGGAGGAGGAGGAGGAGGAGGGGGAAGGATAACAGACCACTACCACTATTACTATAATAACTCCCTTTAAACTTCATCTATTAATATTAACATTACTCGGGCCCCTGCTGGGCCAAGCATGGGGGATCTTGGCCTGTCGTCTCCTTGCCCCTCCCGGCCTCCCCCCGCCTCTCCCGGGTGGCTCATCAGCTTTTTTAATGCACATCACACCAGCTTAGGTAAAGGAAAGGGGACACTTCATAACACCCCCTTTCCCTGGTTTTAATGCACAACATACACATTTCTTAAAATAATTAATTAATTAAAAGGGAAAAAAATAAATAAAAATAAAATAATAATAATAATAGAATATGAAATTGCAGACACAGTTAGATATAGGGTAAGGTGTTGGGCCGCACGCAGTCCGGGGCACACGGGGGGAGGGGGTTCTGGAGGGTTAGGATCTATCTATCTATCTATCTATCTATCTATCTATCTATCTATCTATCTATCTATCTATCTATCTATCTATCTATCTATCTATCTATCTATCTATCTAGTCAGTTTGTAAGGAGTTAATATAAATTAGTCATGGATTAAATAGATTTAAATATATGATTATAATATATGATTTAAATGTAGATTTCCCCAGATAAAAACACATGGGATTCCACCAGAAAATCTGTAAGCCTAGGCTAGCAAGCTTTATGGTAGCATTTAGCTTGTTAGATATGTGTTAGATTTAGCCACTATCATATAATATATCTGTCTGTTGGTCCGTCCATCAGTCAGTCTTGACTCCGCTGAGGAATAACCACCACAATGTCAGTGACTTTCTGACTCTGCTTTTCAGTCTTTGATGCAATAATTTTGTCATAATTGATGCTGATTATGATTTGTAAATCATTATTGCGTAGTCTGCCTGAAACAGTGGTGTCCCCACTCTGCCACGCTGAAATATTGATAGATGAATGGGATTTGATGTGTATCAATAATGTTACAAGACATACCCTTGGAGGAGCTTGGATATTCTATAAAAGCTTTTCATATGAAGGCCAAGGGTTAGGGTTATGTATGTAGCCTATGTATGTATGTATGTATGTATGTATGTATGTATGTATGTATGTATGTATGTATGTATGTATATATGTATGTATGTATGTATGTATGTATGTATGTATGTATGTATGTATGTATGTATGTATGTATGTATGTATGTATGTATGTGTATGTATGTAGGCTATGTATGTATCTATCTATCTATCTATCTATCTATCTATCTATCTATCTATCTATCTATCTATCTATCTATCTATCTATCTATCTATCTATCTATCTATCTATCTATCTATCTATCTATCTATCTATCTATCTATCTATCTATCTCTGATACAATACACTCTATGCATATATCTGATATGTCAACATAGCACACCAGCCTGGATGATTATGAAATTACTTCACTTACAAATATGTGGGTCCAAGTTTGCCAGGCTGGGTAGGCAAGTGGCTATAGGTTCAGGAGTGACTTGAGTCTTACAGTCTATCTATGGTCTTGAACAGTGGAAGGGAACCTGGCGCCCCGTCTACGTACTTGGGTTGCCATCCGCAGAAGAGGGATTTCTGTCACACGACCTGGCAACCTCCTAGCTCAGACCTCAACTATAAACAAGCGGAGCACCCTGTCAGGTTAGCCTTCGCTGGGCTATCTAACTTTCTTTCCCAGTATGTGATACTATTTTGTCTTATAACAGATATGACCTGTTTTCCCTCAGTGCCGCCGTCTGCAGATGTTTCTGACGGGCGTCACAGTTGTGTTTTAAAACTGTTAGTTCACTAGATTTAGCTCAGCAGCTAGCGAGCTAACGGCGGCTAGTCTGTCAGTTTTTCAAAGAAACTAACCTATAACTATTACAACATGTCAGCACAGTGACACGGAGGAAAAGACACGTTTGTGTGTTGGTACAAGTTAAATGATTCAGTCAAACGAGGTCACCATGACATTTTAATTTTCATGACCATAAATCATGCTGTGTGACTTTGAGGGGGCTAAATGCTAGCCAGGCTACCGTCACTGGTAACTGAGCTGGGCAGACGAGAGCAGCACTATAACAGATGTAAAAAGGACCGGTCCTTTTAAGGCTGTCTGCAGGAGCTTTGAAAGCCTGTCGCCACCCCGTGTCTTCTTCAACAGCATTATAGCTTCAGCATCAGTAACTCTTCATAACCTACACTCCTGTCTGTTCATTGCAGGTCTGTCACTTCATCTGGGTCAGCCAGTCCAGGAGCAGCTCTCCCCTTCAGTCTGAGTGATGACAGTGACCTGACCAATGGACCACTGCACTGTCTGCTCAGTGAGAGGGTCACGCTCGGAGTTAGATCATGAATGACAAACTAGTGTTTTTGGGCCTGCTGTACTTCGTCCAGGGCATCCCCTATGGCCTCCAGTCTTCCCTGCTTCCTGTCTACCTGCGTGGAGCCGGTCACTCTCTCACACGTATCGGTTTCACCAAGATCCTCTACTTCCCCTGGGTGCTTAAGGTGCTCTGGGCTCCCCTGATCGACCGGCTTGGCACCAAGCGCCACTGGCTGGTGGCGACAGTGTCGGGGCTGGCTCTGACATGCCTCTCCAGTGCTGCCTTGGCTCCAGAGGCACATATCTGGGGAGTAGCAGGAACACTGCTGGCCATGAACACCTTGGCCTCTGTCCAGGATATTGCTGTAGATGGGGCTGCAGTGGGGTTGCTGAAAGGTCGTGGGGAGCTGGGGCTGGGCAACACAGCCCAAGTGGTGGGCTACAAAGCTGGGTCGGTGTTCGCTGGAGGCGGGCTGCTGGCGGTGATTGACGTGGCTGGATGGAGCTGGATGTTCATGTTGCTGACGTTTGTGTATGCAGGCGTGGCGCTGTTCGTGTGGGGGGGCCCGCTGCTGGATGATGAGCCCATGAGGGGCCAGCAGACAGATGGCAGCAGGAGGGGAGGGCAGGGAGCGGATGTGATGAGGCCATGGAGAGTGTGGAGGAAGATGCTGGCAGTACCGGGCACACCATGGACAGTCCTGTACGTCCTGACATACAAACTGGGTGAGTATGATCAAAAATACAAGAATTTATTGACAATGAAGGTGGCAAATTCTTGCACCAGAAGACCAAAGAAAGACTGAGGTCTTTGCATGATAAATAACCAAGAAAAATGATCAATTATCAAAGTAGTGGCAGATTAATTCTCTGTAGATTAAGTAGTTGATTGACCATTTCACTGCATCAAGTTGAGTTTGAATGATCATCACAGACAGGAGCCTGGTAAAGAAAGAAGAAGTGAAAGACAATCAGATTAACCAGTTTTTATTTATTTCTGTTCACAAACAGAAAGACAGAAAAAAAAATCTTTGAAGTAATGAAAAGTTTTGCTCACTTTCCCCCACCCTTGTGGTTCTGCAGCGAGCACCACTTGCACCCTTTCCCTGCGTTTATGTAGTGCCTGGAAATCACCACTAGATGTCTCTGTTGACATGTCAATGAGGACTAACCTCAGGACTGAGTGTATAGACGAGGATTTGGAGAGTAGTTGTCGCAAGGCAGTTTTATCTTGTTTTAACAGGTCCATATGCACATTGGAAAATACAGTCCTGCTTATATAAAACAGTTGTTTTTATTGTCACCAGTACACAAGTATAAACCTAGGGCACTTTAACAAGAAAACAACGTTAGTGTGACTGCAGACTACGGAACAAGATGAAATAATTAAAAACACATTTCCCCTTGCAATGAAAATTTGAATTAATATGCAATAAAAACATTCAACTTTTAATTGCACTGCACAAAGGGTTTTTGCTGCTCCAATCTTACCAGGACTTTTGTGCCCAGTTGTTTATAGTAGCTGGTGTTAAGTTAATATTTGCAAATTTCAGATTAATTTTGATGGGGTACTGAGTCAATTTGCTGACTTTCTGATTCTTAACTATTTGAGCTACTGTTTTCACATGAACTACTACTTGCAGTTGCCACTTGGGGCCACAGTGGCCGCTGCTCAGCAAAAGTTACATAGCCTACCTTTAAGTTCATGCAGGCAGTTTGTTTTTTATGTGAATGAGTTAGTCCCAGTTAGAAAGTAAAATATGAAAGTAGTTTTGAAACAGTCAGGCCTGTGTGTGTGTGTGTGTGGGAGAAAGAGTTGATATGACCAGAGTTTGGTGTTTGGTAGCAGAAGGGGATTATGTAAGGATTAGAGTGTCTTTGTGTCTGTGGCGTTCAGAAACTGAAATGGAAGACGGCACATCACGCTGATGTGTGTTTATGTGTACGTGGGCGGTGGGAATATAATTGTCTCTGCACATTTGCATAGTCTTTACTTGTGGATGTTCATGTATGTATATGCCTTTGTTTTTAAATTGTGCGTGCGTGTGTGTCTGTGTGTGTGTGTGTGTTTTTTGAGAGTGTTAAGGGTGGCTCAGTAATCGGATGAGCCCCAGCAGACGACACTACTAGACAAAATATGAAGGCTGGCTGGACCCCCTAATCTGTCTAGGGAGCAGCCCCCCAGCACTCTCCCTGTCACACACACACACACGCACTGTCGGCTGATGCTCATGATTGCAACAATAATTACTCTGAGATTGTGATTGAGCTGTGTAGATACATTAACAGTCATGTCACTTGTTAGCACTTCTTTGCAATAGTCTAAATGTTTTCCACCTTTGCATCAAATAAGGATTGTGTAATATTTTAGATTAGGCCTGGATGTGCCAGTGTAATTGCCTATGTGAGACAGTATTGTTTTTGTTCAAGGGGTGTGTGGGTATGTTTGTGTGAGACCGGTGATCTGCCTGTCTGAACCCCCCCCCCACGCTACACACACACACACACACACACACACACACACACACACACACACACACACACACACACACACACACACACACACACACACACACACACACACTCACTCACACAGACCCCTCCTCTCTCTCATCTTTCCCTAATGAACTCTGAGTTTGTGCTCTGCGTCCAAAACTGTGGCCAATCAGTGAGAGCCTCATGTCTAAACTGTGACCCCTGTGCCATCTGAGGCCACATGCGAGATGGGAGAACTGTCTGGGTGGACTAGTAGAGGTGGATGGGGGGTGCGAAGGGGAGGGAGGGAGGTGCTGGTGAGAGAGAAAATGCAAAGGAATAAGGATAGAAAGGAGGTATATAAAGGGAGGACTTGTGAACATGTCATGAGCTCAAATATTTGATAGAAACATTTTTTTATCATGTTGTCATAAGCCTTGATCTATGTTCACATGAGAAATAGCTGAAACACTGAGCAATTATTGCTAAACTGGCAGTCCTTATTAGCTGTACATATTGCACACTCAAATGGTAATTACTATAATTGGGAGATTTAAGGAAAATCATTATTTTACTGCTCTTTTGTCGTCTATATCAACACCTTGACATCTTCAAATTAACAAATTTTTTTTACTGGCAATTCCCAATTACTTTTGTATTGTTTTTTTTTTTCAATTAAGCACAGATGCCTGGTGTGACTCATGCTGCCTTGCTGCGCACATCACTGCTAGTACTTTTTAAAGACAGTAGCCTTGTATATTTGACAAGAGATGTAAATGGTGGTGAGAGGGGATGGTGGCTTTCTGTGGGAAATGACCAGGTGGACGACAGGATGGATGGATGCACAGAACAAGAGACGCTTGGTTCAAAAACTCCCCTTTAATCTTTCCCACCGAAATGACAGCTGTAAGAGTTAATGACAAAAATACACAGCGCATTAGGTAAAAATAATTTGATATTTGTTAAATCTTCTTGATATAAATATAAGAAACAAACTATTGATGCATAATTTCTAGTTTAGAAATTATTAACTGTATATTGAGAGTATTTGGTGCCTTGTTTTACTCTATACACTATAAATATGTACAGACTCTCACACAACATCGCTGTGGATTTGAGACCTGTGGTCCAGAAACACTGTGTGGACATTAACAGGAGTGGACGGTGGCGGATTTGGGAGGTGATGGAGTTTTGAGAGATGAAGGGAGGTGGAAGAGTGGGAATGAGACAAGAGAGAAACTTGGGAAGGGAGTGGGGGGTATTTTCCAGAGGGGAAAAAAAAGGGACTGCGGGGAGGGAGGCTGAAGGAGGGGATGAATTAATGAACAACCACCACATGGTGCCCTGAGAGAGAGACAGAGAGCAAAATGGCAACAGAAAAAAACACTTTTATCCATGCTTTGACGCATGTGTACAAGATCTCCATGATTAAAAAATATATTATTATATTAAATATATTCTTTCCATATTTTCTTTGCCACATAAATCTTCTTTAGTAAATCTAAATCCAAAGTTTACGTAAGATTTGGATTATTTACTGATCAGAAAATCAGCAGGATGAGCCGTCTCAAATGTATAATCATTGATAAGAAAGGCCTGTTGGTGCATGTAAGTTAAATAACAAATTGAACAACACTTTTGATCACATTACAAAACAATAATATGTTGAGATTAATGAGTTTAATGTGTTTCAGCAACACCTCTGTCAATTTAACATTCCTTTCAGTATGAAAACTGTTATGCTTATTTTTGTACACTTCACCGTGTCATACATTTAATTGTAAATTGATATTTCTGCCCACCAATCTACGCCCAAAGACCCAGACTGAGCTGAAAACAATATTTGTAGAACATTTTTGTTAAAGATCAAATAGTGTGGCCAGGTGCATCTTCTGCTTCAATTATCTTTGAGCTGTGTCTAGGGTTATTGAGTGTGGTAGGTGGGCTATAATGGCAATTTTATCAGAAGTCACTGTAAAGTGTTTGTGTTACATTAAAAGCCTCTGTAGTTCTGAAGTTGCTGCAAATCGTTGAAAATGATGAGGACAGTGCATCTGCTCTAAAGTCCTAATTGGATACTGATATTGCCTTATTTTCTCAGGAAATAAACACAGGCAGCCCAGCAACCCAGAGACAGTGGTTGTTGTTTGCTTCTACTTTGTGTAGTAGTGTATGTTCCCATGTTCATGAGCCCCCAGGGCCACAAAGAACTTCTTGACATCTGCATTGATCTGCATGGACCTAATGTGTGTGTGAGTTAGCAGTAGACTAATATTTAAAGGTATAGACCAGGCTCTGTTTACTGTTTTGTCCTCAGGCAGACTTTAGACCTGAAAGGTGTGCGCACATAGGCCATTATATTTACGTGTTGTGCCGAAGCATGTAGTATGTATGAACCTGACTCTGTTTACCAGGCTCTCTGCAGGGAGCGATGATGTCGTTCTGCTGGATGTCCTCAGTGATCCCTCCTGCTTTGTTGGCTCTTTTGTCTAAGCTGTGGCGTTGAGGTCAGGATTTGACCCCAGTGTCCTTGTTGACCCCTCAACCCTCACCTCACTTCTCCTTTACTCTGATCCCTGACTATACTACCACCCAACCCCCTTCTACCACACACACACACCTAAGGTTTGCTATTGCTAACAGTTGTTTCCCTCCGAGTTGAAGAAAATGGCTTGTTCACGGTCACTGTTAGGAAAAGGCAGGTGATGTAAATTTCAAAGCTTTATGAATACTCAGCGTCAGATTCCTCAACCCTTGTGCCAACAGTCAGTAGTTATGGGCTCCTCTAAGCAGTAGCATAGCACTCTCTGAAACTGGAAATAATTGTTTCCCACAAAAAAGGAGACGACTATAAGGAGACAGTAAAACATATTCAGGCAGCAATTTCCCCTGGTTATAATATATTTAAGAAAAGGCACTTAAGAGGGATGGTTGAGGTTGTCGAGGTCTGGAAGACCAATGAAACTCCTTGCAGGATTACTAGGCAAACCAAAATCTCTGTTTGACTGCAAAAGATCTTCAGAAACATCACTGACTCTGGAGAACTGGTTTTCTACTCCACTGTTTCCTTTGTCCACGCTGCAAAATCTAGCAATAAACGTTTGCAAAGGTACATTTTGGAAACAAGTCTTGTGGACCGATAAAGTTATTGGCCTCTCTATAAGGAAATTTGAGGAAAAGGGTGTAGAATTTCGTAAAAAGACAACACCTCTCCAAGTGTTAAGTACAGTGGCGTATCGATCAGGTTTGGAGCTTATGTTACAGCCAGGAGGAACATTTCACTGGTTGAGCTAATAATGGATTTAAAGCCGAAAATAGCTTTATTTTATTCTATTTATTCAATTATCATAGATACATTTGTCATGTGACAAACCTTTTCGTATTGCATAGTGGCAAAGTTGCAAAAATAACTTGTAATTGACGGCAATAAAACAAGCTTGACTGGCCAGCCTGGGGGGAACTCTGTGTCAAACTGTTTGTGGTAGTGTTTTGTTTATCACCATTGAAGATGTTGCTACATTTATCAAGTGTCCTATGCTTTGCTTAAAATTACATCTATTTTAATGCTCAGTATTTTTTTTTTGTCACCTAAAAAACAGTAATTTTGGCTATTTTTTTCACTGCTGCCTCAGTGACCTCTTTCTGTTTTGTTCCATCAAAGTTACCTAACATGCAGCAGGGGAACAAGCAGATTTCTGATGAAATCCATGTTACCAAACCTATTAGTAGTTAATCTGCTAGTGGTTTATTAATGTGAAGTGCTTTGATAATAACTGTTCAAACTGCAGTAGAGAAGCTGTTTAATAAAGAGGTTTGCAGGGCCTGTACGTCCTAGTGTCAGTGGACTTGTACCCTGCTAGAGCTTTTAGTCTAGTCAATCATAGTCTGATTGATCGTGTCATGAAGCACCTTTAAATAACTGGGATAAATAGAACAACTTCCCTCCTTTCTGTCTGTCACTTTCTCTCCTCATGTTAAATTGTTTTGTCTTTCTGAGGCGAATGTAAACATAAACACAGAGTTTTCTTTGAGCCTGCCATCTCTCCTCTGTTTCCTCTTCACTAACCTCCTAACAATGTCTCTGTTCATCTGCCCCCTCCTCTTCTTCTGTCTACATCCCTGGCTGCTCTTCTGTCTCTCCAGTCGTGTTTAACTCGCATCTTCTTCTTTTTCTTTTTTTAAATGAATGTATTATGATTGTCATTTCCTGCACTACATCTTAGTACCCCCCCCAGAAAAAACTCCTTTGATTTACCTACTGGCCTCTCTCTCTCCTTCATTTGATTTTCACTATCACTTACTTTCCCATAGTCCTCCACTTCTCCCTCTTTCTCCCCGATCTATCCCGCTCACCCCCCCCCCCCCCCCCCCCCCCCCTTCACGCTTGTTCCACCCTTTCCTCCTTCCCCTCCACTCTGCTTGTTTAATCTTTGCGGATGTCTAATGAAATCCCTGCTGAAATGGACAATTGTTGCTTTGAGAATATTTATAGAAAGGAATAATCAGCGTGGTTGTGTTTGTCTGCACGCCCTCCCCCCAACCCCCCTCTTTAAAGAAATAATTAGTTGAAGGCAGGACTGTGAAAGCTCGGAGCTTTGAGCTAAACAACAGGCAGACAGGCACGGGAGCACAGAACCATGGGTAAACAACCCAGGCATCATGGGTACTGCTGCTGCCAATGTTTACTTTATTATGACTAATATGGTTACTGCACAGTTGATGCAACTCAGAACAGTTCAGTACAGAGGGTGACAGACTATCATGTGAATAATGCACAGAGAGTGTGTAAGTGTATCAGTGCAGCTCCCACTGGGTGTGTGGGGTGGTGGTAATGTTGTCTTATATTATGAAGATCTGCTAATAAAAGTTTAGTTAAGGAAATTTACTGTCAAAAAAAAAATTCCCATAATTGCATTGTGTGTCATATTCGCCAGCAGAATCCTGTTTTTGTTTTTTTTATTTTTGGGTTTTGTTTTGCATTACCTTTAATCAGATCAATACAAACAGCTTCCTGTTTCCTCTGAGGACTCGGTTCCAAGGATTACCCGTCATTTCATCTGCACATGATATTGTTCTCTTTTCCTCAGAGGTGAAGTAAGGTTAATCAATGCCAAATCAAACTATTGGTCTGTCATCAGAATCTTCCTGTGTTCAGTATTGTAGGGCTCAACAATAGGAGCTAATCTTTTTTATTGTGTCTTTTTTTTCAGTTTATTGGGGTTAGGGGTAAATCACTTTGACAATAACATGTAAATACCAATTAGACTTGTCCTTTATAAATAGCTTGTTTTATCTGATTACAGTATCTGTCCACAACCCAAAGATAGAAATCTTTGATATATGATTAAAACTGATTCTCTTCTCTTTTAATTTGTGAAGAGGCAAATGGGTTATTAATCAGTTTTAAAAATAGTTTGTCAGTTCAATATCTGTCAGTTGACGATTCACATCATTGACTAATGATTTAAGCTTTAATATTAATCACAATTAGTTAGGTAACAGTGTTAGTGGGAGTATTTTATTGGTACTTCAGTGCATGATCATTTTCCTTAATGAACTATTACAACTCTGTACACATCAGCATGGACTGTGAGCTCTATGACTGGTTGAACTTTGGGTTTTATCTGGTTTCTGGTGCTTTTAGTTCCTCCAGATTGATTATGTGAGATTCAGTCTGTTCAGAATTGTGATGAATAAACTTAGATGAGTTAGTGTCATAATATTAGTGAAGTGATAAATGTGCTTTATTGCTCTGCGGTAGTGCAGGCAATATATTGTTAAGTGTATGTACTGTGATGTTAGGGACCTTTGTAGACTGGCAGTGGTGGTAGTTCTTTGTCTCCTCATTTATTTTTCACTCTCTCCTCTCTTTTGTTTATTATGTTACTTTATAAGAAAAAGAAAATCGAAACATGTCATATGGATGTATATGGATACGCTACAAGCCTATGTTATCAGCTAATTTGACTTTCACAGCCGGCTTGTCTGTAGTCGTCCCTGTGTGTTTTACCAGTGTAAATTGGCAGCAGTGAAACATGTATGACAGAAGCGAGAGGCAAGTGATTCCTACACAGAGAATCCACATCTTCTACCCCACGTTTCTGCTGGGTTTTCACACCACTGTTACAGCGGTGACACTCGCTCTCTGTCGCTGCACTCCCTATCACTGGGAGCTTCTCGACTTTCTCTTATTATTATTATTTTTTATTCCAGTCTGTTTCATCTGTCTTTTTTTCACCTCTTTCTCTATTTTTGTTTGTCTCCTGGCTGACTGAGTGAGTGAGTCGTCAGTTGTGTTGCGTCGTCTTTGACAGCAGTCTGGGAGCCAAGCTGTCACTCACGCAGCTCCTTGGTCCCACTGTCTTTCTGAAGTCAGTCTCCATTAATATAATAATGGCGTATAGTCGGTGCCACTGAATATTTTACTGTAATGTTCAGCAGAACATTACCCCCACACTCAACGCCACACAGAGAAAGTCTTACTGTCTGACAGAAACTTTTTATTTTGACTGAAAGGTCTTTGTGAGGTCTGTTTCATCTGTGGAAGTTTTTCTGTTTTTGTTGTGTTTTCCTTTTTGTGTTTTATGAAAAGTGCTAGGCCCCCGTTTGATAAAGCGTCTGAGGGTATTCTTTTTCTTGTCAGGCATCTATTATTGACACTTTCCAGGAATAGGCCTAGGTGTGCCGCGTGTCAGTGTGCTGTATTTGATTCTGCAGTCGTCATCTCAGGAAAACCATGTTGTTCAGCCTTGCAGGCTAAACACTTTGGTTCATCATCCTCATTGTATTTCAATGTGATTGGAGCAGGCGTGTGTACTCAGGAGATGTCTCACATATTTACTGTATGTGAAAAGTAGCTGTGCTTAGTCAGAAACATGCAGTACATACAGTATCACATGATGTATGTTTTGCACCAATTCTTTATATTTGACCAGGCAACTAATTCCAACCTCCTCTTGTCTTTCTCATACATCTTCCTTCTGTCTGTGCAGGTGAGCAGGGTGCAGTGACCATGTTTCCTCTTTTCCTGTTGGATCACCACATGACGGCCAGGGAGCTCGGCTTCTGGAACGGCATCATCGCCATGGGCTTCTCTATCTGCGGGTCGTCCCTGGGAGGCCTCCTGCTCGCTCAGTTCAGGTTGACTTCATCGACACAGTCATTCTCACCATTGTTTTGGTTGTTTTTGGTTGTTTTACATTAGTATTTTGTGACTGAAAGCTTTTCAGTTATACCATTTTGCAGAGTTTAGTTTGGTTTGGAGATCAGACACAATTCCCTGATTGCTAAAGTCAAAGACTACACAGAAATCCACTTTTTTTTTTTTAAACAAGTAGTCCAGTATTCACTTGGGCTGCAGCTGACAGTTAACTTCATGATCTGCCAGTTATTCCTTTAATAAATCCACAAATCTTTCGTTAGGAGAACATGTAAAAAAAAGAAGAAAAAAAAAAGAAAGTACATCACAGGTTGACAGAGCCTGAGGTGATGTCCTGTGTCCTCAGATATCCTGTTTTCTCCAATCAACTGTCAACATCGTTAGGGTATTTGTTGTACGCTCATAAACATGCAAATAATATATGTGAATATTCACACATGAATGTGTCTGTCACACATGAATGTGTCTGTTCATTGACAGTAAGAGGAATTTCTGAACAAAGAAAAGCCAGTTTTAAACATTGCAACAATGTTGGCAAAAGAAATGGGAGCTTTAGATGCACATGTCAGTCTCACCTGCTCTACCAGTCCATTACCATCATCATCCTCCAGCTCTTCACTCTGCTGCTCCCACTGTCATGCCGTGTTCCTCCTCCTGCTTTACCTCTCCCATATCACCCTGTGCCTCTGTGTGTGTGTGTGTGTGTGTGTGTGTGTGTGTGTGTGTGTGTGTGTGTGTGTGTGTGTGTGTGTGTGTCTACCTGTCTGTCTCTCTGCCTGCGTGTGTGCAGTAATTTAAGTAAACATAGCGTTGTTTGAGAGCTCAGGGACCCCCTGTGTCTGGAGTGTGGTGTGAGAACAGCATGAGCAGCAAATCCATCACACACACTCGTGCACCGCGACAACGTGCAACTCTGGTTGAATTTAATTCTCAAATTTACAGACAGATGTTAAGATGTTGACAGACTTTTGGATTAATATATCAAAGCAGCTTTAAATACCAGTATTCTCCTTCAATAGGTATTTTAGCACAGGTATACAGTGTTAAAATGTCATCAAGAGAAATTTCCATAGGATGTTGTTGAAACATATTTGTAGTGTTGTATTTAACCTTTACATATTTCCCCCCTCAGCACATTGACATTGTGCCATTTGTGCCTGACCTTCGTTGCATAAGGATTTACGTCTGCTTATACTAGGATCACATTATAGCACAGCCCTGCTGCCTATGGCCAGTGTGATGTAATGGGAACTATAAATAACAATGCCTTTATGAAATATAACGTGTTAGTTTCCACACAATGTATTACTGGACACCGAACCAGAATTCCCTCCTTCCATTCACACCAAGAAAGTAATTAGCTGTTTAGCTAAAACACTAAACCCTACTACAGGGTTATTAGGGGCGCAGTGTGTCAATTAATGGAGAGGTGAAGTTGTGTCTTCTGCTTCTGTGTTTGTACTGCTTGCGTTTGTGTGCTCGCTTGATTTGTTGACATGTATCATTTCCTCTGTGCTCTGTCTGATGTCAGTCTTTCTGTCTTTGTGTCGTGTTTTCAGCTGGCTCCCAGCTTTTTTTTTCTCTCTTCTTGTAAAGTGACACTAGCAAACACAGAGCATGTCTCCAAAGGCAACATTTTTGTTGAAGGGAGAGTACTTTCAAAAGATGTCATTGTCATATTTTGGCTTTTGATCTTTCACTCTTTCTCTCCATCTCACTTGTAAAGGACTCTGTAACTTTTAAAGGCAGTAAAATGCTCACACACTGACAAAGACAGAAACACATTATCTACTACACATCTCGCTCTGTTGAAGATTGACAGAAGTCTGTGGGAATCGCACGTTTAACTTTGCGCACCCAAACAAACCATTTGATTGTTTTATCACACAAATAATCCAATGAGGTTTCAAGATTGTACACACAAAAAATGAAGCGCTGGGGCGCTCTGGTGGCTCACCCCGTAGAGCGCTCACCCTGTAGCCGTAGTCCTAATCTCAGTGTCCCGGGTTTGAATCCGGCTGGTGGCCTTTTGCTGCATGTTTTTCCTCCTCTCTCTCCCCTTATTTCTTATCTGTCTCATACTGCCTTGTTGTATCGCCAGATTCGCCAATCGCCACTATAACAGCTGATATAATTAGAATGTGGAGATACTAATTTAATAATTCCCTGAAATCCAGTTTGATAAATGAAAATTTGGTTGTATTCATAGGGAAAAAAGGAAACTACACACATTTGTTTTCTACTACAATAGAGAAAATTTCTTTCACCCCGTTTAAAACTGTGAAATTACCGTACTATCCCTTTTTTAAAATTTCACTTAAGCAGAGCCACAAATTTTAGTAAGTCAAATATTTTTACATTTAAAAGGAGATTTAAAATTTATGAGTTGAGTAAAATGATATTAGAATTGATATTTTGGTGGTATTTACTTTCCTGTGTAAAATGAAAACTTCATCTCTCACTATATATCACACATACATCACATCATATGAGGCTGTCTGTCCCTCTCACACAAACACACACATATGCACACACTCATATGTACACAGTAAGAGCTGTGCAGTAGGCTGAGGTCCCACCTCTAAAAGCTCAGTTGGAAGGTTTATCCTCCCCACCATCAGAAACGGCTGAGTGGTCAGTGAGTGACCCCCTTTACAACTGCCACTGGCAACCTGAGAACATGGCTATTCTTAACCGGGCCCGGCCCGTGTGAGGTGGCAGCCAGACAGGTTCTCTTTCTCACACACACACACATGCACGCACGCACGCACACACACACACACACACACACACACACACACACACACACACACACACACATGCACGCATGGACACACACACACAGCCCTCAGCATCTCTTGAGAGTACATAATATGAAAGGCTGTCATTGAGACGGGAGGTAAAGGAGAAGCAGTGAGAAGAATGTCTTTAGCATGTGAATGATGCAGGATTGTTTTCCAGTAGAGTGGTAAGGAAAGTCTGGGTGGAGAGGGAGAGATGGTGGGGGAGAGGGGGATACAGAGAGAGAGAGAGAGAGAGAGGAGTCTTGTACAGAAATAAAAAAGTGAAATGAATAGATATAAGTTGATTTAAGACTGTAAAGACTAAATATTAGTGGAGTTTACCAAATAATTACAGGTAATCTCTTATGTATGAATGAGTCAAAGAGGGTGTAAAATAGTTTCCCGTAATATGAACTCACAAACCTGAATTGATTGTATATTTGGACGGGACTAGACATTTCTGTTGGAGTTAATGAAAAAGCCTCACACCCCTGTAGTCCCAGAGCAAATTTTAAAGAAACTCTTTCTATTAGAGCTGAAATAATTAGTTGATTAATTAGTCAATTGCACATTGTCACTTTTTCAAACCAAATGGTTGCACCTCCAAATTTGCAATTGGAAGGGATTGCGTCATTTCCTAATTTTAATACTATTGTAAACTGAATAATCCAGTTTTTGGACTGTTGGTTTTACAGGTTCAACCTGGGCAGAATGGTTTCATCACTTCTTAATCCAAATTAGAAAATTGGATTAGTATCTGGTCGATGAAGCAGCAGTGAATCAATGACACCATTATACAGTAGTTTTACTTTCCTTGTGTATTGATCTAACTAAGTAAGATATTCTGCTTTATGTGACAGGCTCCTTCTTCCTCACAGTCTTTTTTACACATAAATAATTACAAGCAAAAGAAAAATAAAATAAACATGCGGCATGCGCTCAGTCCTTTGAGTGGCAGGCATCCTCTGGGTGATTGGCAGTATTAATCCCTGATGTCACACAACTGTGCAAGCTCCTTTGTGTATGTGTTGTGTTGTAGGTGAGTGTTTCTGTGTGTGTTTATGTTAACACTGATTAATTATCTTCCCCATGCTGGGGATCTCCTTAGGTTATTGATTACGTCATGAAGCAGACCCACAGGGGGATGATTTTCTTGCACTAACAGGGAATCAATTAGTGTCTGGGGACTTGTTTACTTATGCACGTGCACACATGTATCTCTCTGTGTGTGTGTGTGTATGTGTGTGTATGAGAGAGAAAGACTATTGTGTGTGACATGAAAAGAAACACAGTATCTCTCAAAATTTAATGATACTAGCCTGGAGTCACTGTCACTACATGTCATGCTGCTCAGTGATAACACACACCTAAAAAAAAAAGTTGGTGAACATCTCTCTGATTCTGGGTTGTTTGTTGCTCTTTCCTCAGCATCGGGGCTATGATGCGACGTGTGTTTGTATTACGAACCGTCAGCATGGTCTTCCAGAGCTCTCTACTCACCATACTGGAACCATCGCCGCTGATGAAAGGTGAGAAAAGGACTGAAACGAATACGGTCACTGACAGAGTGGCAGGGACCAATCAAACTGGAAGACAATTTTCCACATATTACTAATTACTGTAATGTTAAATATACAGACCACTACAGTAAATGGTGGTGCAAGCAGGTGATGAGATGTCAGTCTTTCATTCTTGCCTGTGAATAGAGTAAATGTGTACCACATTGTTGTTTATTGAGGACTGTAGATTTACATGTTTAAACTTCACAGATCCTGATCTTGTCCACAAAATGTAAATCTAATTCCTTGAATAAACACTCACCTGTTAACATGCAGACACAGGTAAATACACTGACAACTGTCAAGGTATATAAGGTGAGTTTATGGAGATAAACACATTAAAACAGCAGAACAGTCACACTGACTGCACTTAAAGTAATGAACTATTTGGTTAAATTAGCTTGAGGATAAGAACTAATTCATTTGCAGTTTCAGGTAACATGGTTCCAATATGCTTTCATAGACATATGACATAAATTTGTATTATAATATAATAACAGTCTAAAAATCATGGTGCAGCACGTTAACTACAGCTGCATGCTCTCACCAATAATGGCAGAAAGGTGTTATATAAATAATTACAAGAAACGGTTCAGAACTGTGACTCAACATCATCGGAGCAGTAACAAGCACCAAATTTACTGCAGCACTATTGTATTTTTCTTCTCTCTGTGTGTTCAGCCCCTGGATATTTGTAACATAAGGTGTGTGTTGTGCATTCTTTCTGATGGTAAAGGAGAAAATGTTAGAGGCCTCTGTAAGTGTGGATGGCAGCTCAGTAATTTGATATAAAAGTTAAGTAACATCCACACAGTGGTACTTGACAATAGACACCTGCTGTCACCATGATTGGCCTGCAACCAACACCTGAACCTGGACTGTCGACTGTAAATAGAGATGGCCTCCATGATATCAGCCACAGGTTTCTGAAGAGCAGTTTGCTGGTTAATAGTTAAAACGCTACATTTCCAAGCCATGTATAGGGAGTGCAGACAGTATTACAGTACCTGTTACCTAACATATGAATAAATTACCAGTAAAATTTAAATCACCTCAAAATACAGGATCACATAACTCCCACATTCAATCAATTACGTTATATTGTGTAATATTTACATGAAAGTTCCTAACCCAAGTCACTGAAAGCTGCCACGGCTTCAAGTCTAGAATGTATTAACAGCATTTTGTGATACAGTATATACATTTACTGACAGTAAATTTGTCATCAAGGGATATATTAAAAATAGTTTATTGTACCAGACTTTAAACATGTTTTATTTCTGTGGTTAAGTTTGGGTATTTTAACATAAGAGTCTTAGGAGCCAGACTGAAACAGCTATTGGAGGAGCTGCAGTATCTGGCACTGCCATGTTGGCTTCACTCTTCAGCCAAGGTTGCAGCTTGTCTGCAACTGAGAGGCACTCAAACCAAGGCACATCGTTTTGAGTCGAAACATAAGAAGCGGCATAGGGGCATTAAGAAAAAGAAGCTTCTTTCACATCAAATTTTGTCACAAAAATGTTTTTAGTTACTTTTCAAAAGAAAAGTTCTCTTGTAAAACATACTTTGTTTGAGCAGCTCACAGGACAGCAGCCTGTCGTCATGAAGACAGGAACCAATAACTGTTTAGATGTAGGGATGACAAAAAAACAGTGAAGGAATTTACTGATGTCTTGTGCCTTAAGCATTGCTGTCTTTAAAAAGTTGAGAACCACTGGCCTGCGGTACTGAACCACATGTTCAGTGTTAATACAGCACAAGAGTACATCATGCAGCGGACGTTGATAGACAGGTGCTGTCTCTCTCTCTCTCTCTCTCCCAAGAGCCATTTAGTTGTTCATGTCTGAATGACACATCTGATTCTCTTGCACAGCCAGTCGCAAAGCATTTGGGATTCAAATCCGTGCCATTCATCTCTGCTGGAGTTGTCTGTTCCCCTATCAAACCTCTCAGACTGAAAGTTGGGGCCTCTCCCTCCTCCACTTTAAACCCAGAACAAAGATCTCAGGAAAACTCAACCAGAAGAAAAAAAAAAAAAGAAACAGAAAAACATTCAGTTTCAGATTTTTCAATATTACATGATAACCCTCCGCTTCTCACTCTTCCAGTCTGATCAGTCGGTGTGTGAGCCTTGTGTCGCTGACTGTAGAGTCTTATTCTGCAAAAACTCTGGCGGCTTGAGTGAATAATTCAGTGTTAGCGGGAGCAGAGACAGATAGGCTCTGTGGTTCCTCTGTGTTTCCCCACTAACACTGCTATGCCACTTCCCCTCAGAGGATACTCTACATGTGTTTTGGGGACAAGGAGGGAGTGGAGGTGGTGGTGGGAGAAAGGAGAGGAGGCACTTCAGCTGCTTAACGTTTACAACTGCGTTGCCTCTCTACTTTGACTTCTTCATAGAATAATATAGGAGCACTGCAGCAGAGCAGACAACAGTGTGAGATTGATAGTTCTCTGCTTTTTTTTATCACTTCTCACTGTAGATTTTCTCAGGCGTGTTTTGCCTGGTTTTGATTGATTTTGACCCGTGTGTGTTTTGTTCCCTCAGGTATGGCCGTCCTCAGCATGAGCGTTCAACACTTCCTGGGCGGTCTCATCACCACGCTCACCTTCACTACCATGATGCATTGCACTCAGAGGGCCGAGGAAAGCATTCAGGTAAAGGTGGACTTTACCTGTCCTTATGTAACAGTTGTGTGCGCTCTCGTCACCATCTCGTCAGTGTTAATTGTCTTGTTATGTGATGTTAGGTCATCTCCTGTTAACAAACACACCACAGTCTTTCTTTTCTTCTCTCCATATCCTTCCTTCCCTTTTTTTTCTTTCTCGTCTGCCTCCGTTTAATTGTTTTACTTTTGTAATGTTAGGTCATTTCCTTTGGTTGTCTGTGGGGGCTGGAGATGAAAATCATCAGTATACAGTACCACACCTGTTGTCACCTATACCTGTCAGTTCTCACCAGCTGTTTACACCTGGAAAATCTCCAAAGTCTAAGCAGACCCAGATTCTATTCATCGCCTCTTTTCTTTTTGCCCCCCCGCCACCCGCCCCTCCGCTAGCATTGTCTCTCCTACCACCTCACTCTATTTCTTTGTCATTCTGTAGTCCTTTAAATGCTCTCTTTTCCACTCTGACTTTTTCCTCTCCTCTCTCGTTTTCTCCTCTTTGACATAACTCCTTTTGTCCCCGTCGTAACTGGGCCATCGTTGCCTGGAGGTGATCGTTGTTCACACAGCCGTTCAGACATCACTCAGTCAATCTCTGAAGGTGACAAATTATCATTTAAATTGCTGTCACTCTTAAAGTGGAGAGGGAAAATTGAAAAAGGAAAATCCCATCTGTAGCACAGATATCAGAATCTGGTCACACATTAAATCAACAACAGAAGAGAACCAATCACAACATGCGCTGATGAGAGCCAGGGATCATTTGAGAGGTTCTCATGACACATATACTGTTTGCCTTTTAGTGCGTCGGTGTGTGAATCTGTGTGTGTGTACGCGCATGCGGACGCGGAGAGCATTAGCTCACCTGTGCTTCTTGTGTGTGTGCGTGTGTGTGTTATTGAAGGTGGTGCTATCCAGTGACAGAAAGCTGATAGTGTGAGTGCTTGTTAACGATCCCCAGGAGATAGAAACCGAATCTGTTAAACAAGTTGCTCAGAATAAAGGCACTCCACTTAGCTGTGGTCACACAGGCTCTCAAAGCTCTCTATCCCGGCCCGCAGACCACAGCTACGGCTCCGATACGGTCCGAGCTCTCCACCACATCACTTCATTTTCAGCCCTTGTTCCTCAGTGAGAGGGTTGTCCTTTGAGGATGTAGAAGCATGTGGTATCTTTGATGGATAAAAACATTTCAGAATTACATGCCATGCTCATATTTATGATCAATATGTGATGGAAAGAATTAGGGCTGCATCTTTTAACCTGTCTCCCTTTTTTTTAAATTTGATTAATTGATTCGATGACAGAATGTCAGAAAATGGTGAAAAGTCCAGGGTGACAAATGCAGACAGATGCTTTATTTGATCAAACCATCTGATCAAAAACCAAAACATTTTCAATAATGACAGAAAAAAAAGCAGGAAGTCCTCACAATTGGAAGATCTGGAGCTGCTATAGAGAAGGTTTAGTGTTTGTACTTAAAAAAAAAAAATCTTCTGTTAAATCACTAATTTTTGTTGTTATCTAATCCATTCATTAACAAATTGCTCAGAATTAGTTTTTTCCTGTAAGAGAAGCCTTAGGTATTTGCTGTCTGTGGATATAGTGAAGGATTACCTTGTTTACCTGGTGTGTTGAAAACACATTTTAATCCACATTTATATGATGGAAAGATTAAAAGTATTTGTTAAACCCAGGAGACAAACGAGCCTAATGAATTAATTTGTTCAGTTAATGGTCTAGGTGTCACTAGAGTCCTTCTGTTTTTGTTGGACTCACCTGCTGAATGTGCTGCTCTCTCAGACAGAGGGAGGAGGCTCAGAGAGATTAGGTAATCTCTGCCTCTCTCTCTTTCTCTCTCTCTCTCTCTCTCTCTCTCTCTCTCTCTCTCTCTCTCTCTCTCTCTCTCTCTCTCTCTCTCCCTCTCTCTCTCTCTCTCTCTCTCTCTGTGTTGAAAGCCTTGAGGCTGGGATCAGATACTCTTCTTCGTTTGGCCTCCTTCCATCGTCTCAGGCCATGATCTCACGCTTTTTCTTTCAGGCTGTCGGGCTTTTCTTTAAATGTATCTTTCTACTGTCGTTTCCATTCGTACTTTGAGGCTTTCACCTTTCAAATCGCACATTTTCCTCATCGCTCTGTTGATTTGTGGCTAATTGTTCTGCATTGAAGGTTTGAGAGCAATCAGCTGATGAGTTGTGTTACAGGTATGAATGAAGTGTCACCTTCTCCACCCATGTTGCCCTCTCTACTTTCCCATTCACTACACTCTCCTGTTTACGCACAATGTCTGTCTTTCTTTCCCAAACCCTCTCCTTCCCTCTTGTCCTTTTTCTCCTCTCACTCTCCTCTCCTTTCCCTCCTCCTTTTAATCTCTTTTCTCATCATTCCTCCTCCTCCTCCTCCTTTTTTCCTGTCATCCTACCTCTCGGCTGCCATTCCCCCTTTAGGCGACTCACTACAGTTTCCTGGCGACTCTGGAGGTGCTGGGGAAGCTGACATTCAGCGCTCTGGCCGGAGGTGTGGTCGATTGGTTTGGTTTCCAAGTTGCCTTCCTCTTCTTCCTCACCCTCTCCGCTGGGACGGCCCTGCATGTATGGACGGCTACCTTTACTGGCGCTCTCAGAGAGCACCAGCTCAAAGAACAGCCCAAATAAGATCTGGATCAGGGTGAAAGGTAGAGGGCTGATACGGATGCTGAAATAGTGTCTGAATATTTTGAGGTTGACTACCAGTATGCAGATGCCTCAAAAGTCCCTGATCCCATGAAATATAACACTCACCTTTCAGCAAATCATCTCATTATAAAAGATGTTGAATAAGTTGACTTTCTTGTTCTGCCATTTTAAAGGAGAAATCAGCCATGTGGTTAAGTGCTCTATTTCAGAGTGTATTTTTTTTATTTAATCAATTATTATATAACAGTTATTTTTTTCCAATATCATTAGCAAAACTGGCCTTATGTTTTATTAATGTTGCATTTAAACTGTCTGAAGAAGTCTTAATATTTACAGAAGTGTGATGAAACTTGCAGACACGGACGGAGGGGAGGATTAGTAGAGTTTTCTGGATGAGATGAGACTGGTTCATCCAGTCAGTGTGATGAACTTATGGGTTTCAGTGTGTCGGGCAGTGTCATACAGTCTTACTGTATTGACAGCTGAAAAATACTTTGGGGGGAATACAATCAAAGCTTTTTTTAATCATCTGAGCCATTTTAATCTTATAAAAAGCCAGCAATAATAGCTGTAGCCAAAAGCAATATCGCTACTTTGTAATGCTTGTTCTATCATATTGTACTGTATATTAACATGTTTGTCATTCTCCCGAGTTATATGGTTTACAGCTCTGAATGAATGCATCTCTACTGCCTCGTATCAGCACTGTATGGTACGATGCTGCACCAGTAATGCTCCAAGTAGAGTATCCACTCATTCACATTCTGTTGTTTCAGCACACAATATGTTACCAAACTTACTAACAGTTCGCCAATGTACGTTTTCAGTTTTCACTTTAAAACAGGAAGCTTAGCTGTTGACAGAGGAGCATTTATTCTGTTGGATTAGCCACTGATTAAATGTAAAATCCCAGTAACGCTTTATTTTGTGGGCCCCATTTTTTCCAGCTAATTTCCTAAAAATGTGTTTTTAGCTGTAAATCTAAAATATTTTTCTGTGAAATTCCAGCACAATGTGGTACCAACTGTAAGGGAAACGGAGAAAGTGCTGGTTGCTATAGTATTCACCCTGGGGAAAACACAGGACCTGTAAAATAAAGTGTTATGATCATATTTTCCCTTTGCAATTGAATAGGTCTATCCTGTCAGCCTTACAAACTGCATGGTGCCATCTCGTCTCAGTCTTACGTTGTTCTTTAATGAACTCAAAAAATAACTTTCTTTACAATAAAACTTGAAAGACCAATACCACAGATAAATTGCAGTTGCTGATAAAATTGTACGACTTTTGTGTTTCATGTCAAAGAAACGCCTGAAATATGTATTATAAGATATACTATAACTCTCCATGGTACTGTACACTGTAGAAGAAAACTTTATCAATGCTTAAATGCATTGATAAATAGAAATTAAGTCTTAAAATGGATCGTCTTGCTGACAGGAGACGTGTTGGCAGGTAAGACGAGGATTTGGTTGGATTAAATCAAGACAGCACTCTCAGCAAACAAAATAAAAGAGCACCTGCTTTAACCCACATGATAAAGGGATGCCATGCCACATCATTACTGGTTTATCCACTTGTTGCAAAGCACATCTCTTGTCTCAGTTACTGCGCTGCATGAGATTTGCACAAAAATAAAACTGCTGAGTGAATCCTGGAGTCTGTGTTTTTGTCTTTGTCACCACATTTCACCACATTCTCTACCCCAGGGCCAGAGGTCCTGTGTGGTCTGTGAGGACGCTCCCACCTTTGAAAATCCACCATGGTTTGACACTGCTGCGAACACCGTCTCTCTGCAGTGTACTGGCTGAAGGCTACATGAGTGTGAATAGGGCCCGTGTCACAGGATCCACAAACCCATACAGCTCTAATGACACAACAAATGCTGTGAAGGAGGATTAGGCCAGCTTACATGGCCCTGAATACACCTCCACTTTACACTTTCT
This sequence comes from Trachurus trachurus, assembly GCF_905171665.1. Lineage (NCBI taxonomy): Eukaryota > Metazoa > Chordata > Actinopteri > Carangiformes > Carangidae > Trachurus > Trachurus trachurus. The sequence goes on from NC_139895.1 coordinate 27,827,304, forward strand.
CACCCAGCCTCATTATGTGGGCGTGCTGTTTGTGTAGCGGGATCGTCAACGCAGGGATAGAGAGGGAGGGTCTGAGGAGAGAGGCTTATGTTTTATCCACTCGCCATTCTCAGAGAAGAGCGAGCGTCGAAAGCGATAGGTCTGTTTAGTTTGGTGCCTTTTGAAAAGTCACATGAAACCACAGGCCCATTTAAACCTTTGAGTCATGAGTGTATATAAGAGAGGAGGGTTTATTTTTTCCTCACAGCTTTCTCAGCAGTATACATCCTGAAGCTAAATCATCAAAAAAGAGACACCACAAACCGTCTAGAATTATATTAGACTGATCATCCACCTCTTCCAGTCAGGAAGGAGCTTTTATTTATCTGATAGTTGAAGAAACCTGTTCCTGCTCATGTTTGGGATGTTAATGAATATGTGGCAGGAGTGAAAATGTCCATTTGTAGTTCTGTAACATAGGATCTTCCTCAGTACAGTGGTCATTGAGTCTCATGGTCAAACAGCCTTTTTCTTTCAGCACTTAAATGACTTCTTGTCCACAAAAGAAATTGAAAGTTCAAATTGAGCTTTCACCTGAGATACACAAAGATGGCCATGTAAAAACAATCAAAAGCTCTTAAATGGTGAGCTTGTTTTGTCCACTACTATTTCACATCTCTCCATAAACAATCTCCCAATTACTTAGGATCATCCACATGGCCACTGCCAACTGTTTCCACTGGGCAATTTTCTTCTGTGGAAAGTAGTTCCAGTGAATGCACAACATTAAATGAAAAGACGTGTTAACTGCGGGCACATGATTTGGGAACCTGCCGTTTTAAAGCCCGTGCAGACAAAGGAGTGGGGAAAGGTAGGTGGTAGGTGGTCTGGATCCTACCGTGCTGATGAGAGTGAGACCTCCTACTGCGGCTGCCAGATTGGCAGAAACCCCCTGTGGAGACATTGCGTGTTTCAGGGCCACCATCTATAGCACGGTCACAATAGGTTGGTGGTTTTGATGTACACACTGCCTCACATGTTAGCTGTCAACTTTGTTAGAACAATTTCTGTCATGGAAATTGCATATGACTTGGTGCCAAGTGTTTAAAAAGCTCTCTCACCTATCAGACGTGCACATAAAGTGTACCTTAGGCTTCCGAGTGCTATCAGAGTTGGTGGATTAGGCAATTATTCTGTGAATTCTTTCCTTTGATATAGCCCGGCACATGACACTCATGTTTGTCCATGTGTGAATTCCTGAGCTGTTTATCATCAGAGTCAGATTCCTCATATTGAAGGATAAGGCTGGGTATTCTTTTATGTCAACAGCTATTGAGTTTCAGTCAATAACAATCAGACCGGGGCACAAGTCTGGTCACATCACCAACTTTATACCTGTATCACACAGGGGGCACAGCAAAAGAATAGGTCTGCTCATTCAGCCAGTGCCAAGACTGTTCTGCTAATCACAGCGTCACAAGACACACCAACAATGACACCCAAACAATAGGAAACACAGCAATAATAAGGAAGATTTTATGAGCTACCAAGAATAGAGGAGGAGAGAGAGTTCACTGACAGTTACATCTCTCGCCTGGTAGAGTTACCCCTGGGGAGAGAGGGATAGAGATGTTTTAATCTCAGCAAACAAAGGTGTTGTATCGCTTTTTTTTTTCTCTTTTGTCTCCAAGCACCTCGGGGGAAGAGAGGTGTTGGCTTTTTGCGCTGCTTTTGTCCTGTGGCCGGCAGAATGGCCTTCTGAGAAACATGAGCGGGCAGGTGGAGGAGCGATCGGCAGCGTCAAGTGTCACAGTGTTTCCTCCACTTGTGTTTGTTTTTTGTTTATTTGCAGAATGAGAGAAATGGACACCTCCCTCTATCTTGCTCCTCTCTCCCAAGAATCACCTCCTCTTCTTCTTCCCACCACTTTTGTCCTTTTTGTCTTTGTTTTCCTCCTCTGTTTTCTCAGCTAATTTCATCATCTGCTCAGCAAGTTTGTTTTTTTTGCTGTTATGGGTACAAGGACACTTGTTATGTTGCAAGAAGAAGTACAAATATGTGAGACTTTATCCACATTTCTCTACGGAACAGGATCTAGATAAAATTCAGATATGATTAAAAAAGAACAGGTTAGATATTAGCCTCTAATCTTACATCAAAATGTATTCAGTTCTGCAGAATGATGTTAGGCCACCCGTGTGCCATACAGCAATGATATGCCACAGGCCATAAAATAAATGTCCATTTAAATGTTTGTATGTGTCAATTTTTTTTTTTTTTTTTTAATGCTTGGAGTTGAGAGTGAAGTTATATTAGATATCACTAAATTATTTCCTTTTATTACTGTGCAGTTGATGTTTATCTGTAATACATGTTCTTTATGCTTTTTGTGGAAAATACAGTGTCATGAGACTGAACCAGGATTGAGGGAAATGGCTGTTAGTTATTAAACCTGCTAATAAGTGGTGGGAAACTGTAAACATTCATATCAAACTATAAATAAAACTGAATTTACAGACATCACTTAAAACAAAATTGGGCATATAACTATATGAGGCCATTGTGGTCTAGCCAGAGTAATAATATTCACACTTAAACACACAGGTGAGAGGCAAAGGACCAAAAATAGAAAGTAGGGCAGAGAGAGAGAGAGTAATTGAAATCAGATACCCAGTGAGAGAATATGCGACAAATCATTTCTGATAATGCTGGAAAGATGCCTGTATTATCTTACCTGAGGACACATATAGACTTTTATTGAATGACAAATCAATCTATTTGTCTAAAAAACTACTGAGCTATTTTATTGCATTGTTGACACATTGCAGTTCAGGCCAAAAAGGTGAGTTCACCAGTATAAATCAAAGTGTGTATTTGTGCACCTGCTGCACAGGCTGGATATATAAAGACTGATAAAAGTCATATGTCTGAATATCATACTCTGAGCATCATGTGTGTTAATTTACCTCATATAAAAGAGGAAGGGGAAATGAAACTAGAGATGTGGAGGAAGCGTAGGGGAGAGGTGCTTTCATGCAGGGCGGACAGAGGAGCACTGAGGGTTCAGTTTGCTCTTAGCTAAGACACAACAACCCAGCAGTAACTCTAGCCCATGGAGAGAGCAATGCAGGTGTATTTTCTTTCACTGCAGGAAGGCAGATATCTTTACCTGATGCCAGCACACACCTGAAAGTAGATCACATGACCTGATCACCACAGTGGGAACAGTCGGGACAGAGGAGGAAATCAGGGAGGAAATTTTGTCAGACAGCTACAGTATGGGAGATGAATGATTACTAGTTTATACTGCCAGAGAAAATCACACATTAAGACTATTTCCGTGTCTGTATTTTGCTTTATTGTTAGATGTCTGTGTTAGATATGCTCCTAAAAATCTACCGTAAAATATTAATTTAAGCAGTATTTGCCTGTTTTGTATCTTAAAATTTGAAACATTTCTGGTGCATGCACACATCTGCAAAATAAATCCTGCACATGACCATTTATCCTGTTCTGTTATTTCAGGGTGTCTCATAATCGTGTTTTTGAGAATTTTCTTTTTGGGAATTACAAGTACTTGAATACAGTTAATTTAAAAAATCACACACATAATCCCCTGCACTTAATTTAGAAACAGCCATTTTCCATTTTGATGAGAGCTCGGGTGATATTTTCAATTAGTTTCTGCTGAATACCATGAGCTCACCTTATAACAGCCTCTGAGCAATAGCTACGAGCCTGACCCCACTGAATAACTTAACATAAGAATAAATTGTATGTTCTGTACTCATTTCATTAATAATACACAACTAGGATCTCTGCTCCCTGCCAACATAATCATAGTTGTCTATTTTTAGGTACAGGGTTTTAATTGGCATGAATATTCCAATGAGAGACAAAGAAGTGCATGCTGAAGATGGCAGCGTAAACAGTGTGTGTGTCTGTGTGTGTGTGAAAAGAGAGAGTCAAAGAGAGACGGTATTTTACAGTAAAGTAAATGAACACGTGCACAGAGATGAGTTCATCTTCATCACAGTGTTCGTTTGTTTGGCTTACCATAGTTTCGGCCATTCTATCATATTGATTGATTGGTTTTCTTATTTTTGTGTTTTGCTGTCCACTGAGATCAGAGAAATCCCTGCTGTGTTTACAGCCTGTTTACAGCCTTATATTTCTAATTACCACTCAGTGGTTGATGTGTGTAGCTGCTCCCAGTTAGATTTGCATATTAATAGAGAATCCAATGTAACATCAAGCTTGTTAGAATAACTGCAATAATGCAACCTATGCCACCTTAAGGTCATGGATAACTGACAAATAAGTTGCAGGCGTGTTCTTGTTTTACTTTTACTTTCCTTGTTTTTATTTTTATTTTTTTTTAATAAATGTCCTCTAAAAGAAATGGTGTAACCTACACACAACACAAACTAAAACAAAAAATAACTGATTAAGTTAGAAAATTACAGATCTACCCACAAAGCTAGTTCAAATCTAATGTGCCAACACGCTACCATTTGCCAGTCATTGCTTTCAGAACTTCTTTCTGTTTTCTCTGTACTCTACTCTGGCATATTGCACTCAGGACAGTATTATTTTCTAATTAATAAGAATTAAGTAAGAGTAATTGCAGAGAGAAACAAAGCTCCCTAAGCGAACTAGCATGCTAATTAGAGACACAGTTAAAAACCATGTTAGCTTGGTTCAGCAATGATTCCAAATTTTGTTTAAAGGACGAGTCAACTCCTGTCTCATAACCTCCTGAAAAACATAATTCAATGGAGCAGCAGCTCTTGTTGGAGTGCAGGGTTGATACAACTGGGTGGTGATTCAGCTAGTGAACCTTATGGCTCCCTCCATTTCCCTAAAAACACAACATTGTCAAGATGACTGGTAAATGGTGTGAGTATGACAGACGTCACCATTGCTCTTGACATAAAAATTTAATCCAAATTGATCACCAGGAAAAATATTAAATTTAATTTATAGCTGTAAGATGCCAGTGTGACCGTGCCTTTGTGGACATTTCTAAACGTGAAAATGAAATTAAACCACATGTGTGTGTGTTTGGGCTGCTGTGGTAAAACACACTCTGCTATCTAGTCCCTCAGTGATGGGCTGGGATGTGACAAGCTGCCAGCTCATATGGTGTTGAGCCTGAGTCACTTAGCTCTGGTCTGCCTCAGTCTCCAGGCTCAGACCCCTTCAGCCCAGCCCTCCCACAACCCCACTCTCTCCCTCTCCCTCTGTCACCACATACACCCCCATCCGCTCCTACAGCCTCATTTGGACCATTAGGGCCAAGACAGGAGAAGCCTCGTTCTGCTGCACACACCCCACTTCTTCTCTTCATTTTCTGTCATGTATTTGCAGACGCCTTCCCTCCATTTCTCCATCTCACTGCCTTCACATGCGGACGACCCGTCGGGACTAGTTGTTGACAGGGGAGTTAACAGCGCATTGTGATGGTGTTTAAAGGGTCCCAGCTCTATATGGCTGTCCATTTAACTGAGTGACTCCATGCCTCCTGGTGATGGAGCCTTTATAGGTCATGATCTATCTATCTATCTATCTATCTATCTATCTATCTATCTATCTATCTATCTATCTATCTATCTATCTATCTATCTATCTATCTATCTATCTATCTATCTATCTATCTATCTATCTATCTATCTATATTGCTCATTCATAACTGCTTAGAGAAGCTCTTCAAAGTGTTCATTGAGGAGTTGCTGTTGGCAGACTCAATCGTATCGTATTCCAGCCCTATATTATTTTCAGTATCTCTCAGGGAAATCATTCTTTGGCAGAGTTTGGCTGAGAACAAACTCCTTTGTTTCTTAGAGTGCAGTCACACAAGAAAGAAAGACTCAAATTTCTCTTAATCCCATATCAGAATGTCTGTGGTATGAAACTGAGGCTATGAATAAATGGGAAATGTCAAATTTGCTATGCTGATATCACTTACAAAAGTTTGTGGCATTGTGCTGTATAACAGTAAACTGAAAAACAAAGGTGTTGGTCTCCAAACTGTTTCCATTCACGCACAGTTCAGCAAAGTGACTCACAGACTCACCAAGTTACATTACTGTAATGAAAATGCCTTGATTGGAGGTGTCCTTATGTTCCTTATAATTAGTAGCCTACTAAACTATAGTTATTTTTACTAAGTTATTACAAACATTTGGGAAATAAGAGAATTATAAACCTTTACAAACCTTTACCTCTGTTAGCTCCTTCAAACAGGTTGTAACAAAATTTATAAAGTACACCGGCAGCTGTCTCAGCCAAAGCTCACCGTGATCTAGTCACTTTCACCAGCTCTCTCCTTAGCCTATAAATTGCATATCCATAATAAAATGAGTATATCTCTGCAACCACAAGGTCTATTCATAGTAAAGGGAAAGAATTGGGAAATTGCTGAGATGTGTAAATTTCAGTATATGTGTTACTGGTGAAGAGTAAATGAAGATGACATACAGCAAAAATTAAATCAATTTAGTGTTTACCTAAAAAAAAAAAAAATCATATTTTGGATGAGTGGCCTTCAGAATGATTCTCCCAAAGCTCAAAACCTCTATCAAATGATTGCACAATGTATGAACATTATTTCTGCAGTGAAGCAGTACAAGATTATTGAGATTTTACTACAAAATATTCAGGTGAGCTTTCCAAAATGTCCATTTTTGGCTCTATCTCTGCAGCGGATTGGTTGACAGCTCAGAATGAGGCTACCCACGTTGATGTGATTGACCCATAGGGATTGAACGTTTATATATCTATGTGATTGACAGTACTGGCAGCCAATCAGAATCAGCAGAATCCACGCGCAGGCTGTTGTGTGCGGCGCTTGTAATGGTTCCGCTGCTCCTAAAGCCCGTCCGGACCGATTTAGGTGTAACACCGGTCAAAGGTCAAACTGGAAATATTGTGGATTTATCTCTATGGGATTTACCCATAAAACAAACATTTCACAGCAAACAGCAAAGGTAAGAGGAAATTTACGACCATGTTTTGGCCAAGCAGTGTCTGTGTTTGCTCGACTTTGCTCGTTGTTGGCTTCTCCCTCTGCCGTGCTGCTGCTAGCTTCTGTGTTAGCCGCGGTTGCTACGTAACGTCCCAATCTTTGTAGCCGGCTCTTTCAGATGAGCGGTAGCGGATGTGTTTTGCATAATGTACAGTAGTATAAGAGCCAGAAATGTGGCGAGTGGGTCCACACAGAGGTGCTTCATGAAGTTTGATGTTTAGTTGTTTATTTGAGTAGTGTTTGGGTTGTGTTTGGGTCATATAAACATGTTTTTTACAGGCTGTGGGCCAGCTTCTTCTGTTCAATTTGACATAATATGACTAGCCTATTCTTTCATAATTAGTGCAGTGGTGGCTCTGTGATTGTTCTGCATGTCTTCAAATCTTCCATATTGTTTGGTTTGGTTTTTATCAGGTTTTACCTTATTGTCTCATCAAGACAAACCTACAGAGTAGGCTAAAGACTGAACATTATGTGAACACTTTACATTCAAGAACATAACTAGGCTATTAGCCCAAGACCCCTGCAGGTTGGATGTCAGTCCACAGGACAGCAGACTGTGTTGTGGGATCTTGGTGAAGTTGAGAATGAGGTTTATGTTTTGGTTTGCTGTCCCTATGGGACATAGAGGAAGTTCTTTTACGTAAAATGTCCCATGTAAATTTCCTTTGGCAGGATTATTGTTATGAGTTGGGCCTCAGGAAAAGAACTTTGTATTTTATTTATAAAGTTAGTGACACAAAAGTATTTTGTTTATGACTGCAGCTATAAAATGTGCTTGGTTTCTTCCAAACAGATGTGGATTGGTAAGTTTGTGTGCTTGACATGAATATTAAAATATAATAGGCCTATATACATAAACATATAGCACATTGTGTGTGTCCCTACAATGTCTAATGAGAGAAGTTTAGAAAATGCAACTTAACTGTTCTGCTAAGCCGTGTTACTTCCTGATGTGTTCGGTATGGCATGTGTATAGCATACACGTACACAATCATTTTCACCACAGTAGCTCAACATTCAGACAATTCCTGAATGCTGAGACAGTTTCTGAATGTCTTCAGAAATTGCTGGTCAATTAACAGGGGTGTTTGTTCATCTTTACTGATCAAATAAAATAAAAGTGGGTGATTTGGTTTGTACGTAAATATCAGAAAATATCACAACTTCCAAATACCTGCCATTTTCCAGAATTGGTGTATGTATGATGGGTGTGTTGATGTGGAGCAAATATAAAGCGACAAGGTGATGGAGCGGGGAGGAAAGGGAAGGGTCGGAATCTGTGGAGGATGGGGAGTAAAGGATGGAGGGACCAAAGGACAGAGGGGGGAGATACAGGACCATTACTACACTGTTAGACATCATCAGCGATTCAGCCTCAGGCCAGAGCCACTAATGGGGGTCTCTCTGCCTCTCTCTTCCTGTATTGCGCGCACACACACACACACGCACGCACACACACACACAGAACAATCACATTCAAAATGGACACTACATGTACAGATATGAATTCATGCATGCTTCAGTGCTTAGAGCTATACAAGAAGACACGTAAATACACATGTACACAACTGTGCACACAGATACACACAGCTGAGCCGCCATGTCCAATCCAATAAGGTTTTTTCATGCAGAGTTTAAAATAACAAATAGCTGAATCTACACCTCTTTTTTGGTAACCCCAACTGCTTCTGTCTTAATTTTACTGCAAATCTGCACTGTACATATTGTTTTGATGTATTGAAATTGCTTCAGTGATACATACAGCATGATCCTATACATCTATTTTCCTGTTGCTTCATGGGAAAACTAATCTTGTATTATGATTCACGTAAGTGTTGATGTGTCATCCGTGAGACAAAAGAGGAACAGTTTAGCCCCTCTATCTCACCCTGTACCTTGAAAGCCACGCCACTTGTGCATCTCCGCAGTCTTTGAGGGAAAAAGGCTTACAATGCCACGCTGCCGAGAAAAGCCAACTCATCCCCACCAGCATTTGTTGTGCTCTGCTTAATCTAATTCAACTGCTAAAACCCCTGTGACAGCAGCTCCTATGCTTCAAGCACTAAATTATAGTCTTACAGGGAAACGGCAGCAAAAATAAAGATGAGAGGAAGAATGAGCAGAGTGGAGACAGGGAAGGTAATGCATCCTGATGAAAAAGCGATAGATGAGGGATAGAGGGAAAGTGAGAGGCAGAGATACAGCAGAGAGCAGTGCCGTATCTGGTGGGACCATCACAGAGGCAGTGTGTTGACTGATGTAGACAGCTGGACATGGATTTTTTAATCTGTCTAAATAGGATCTGCCCAATGCAAGCTTTTTCTCCCAACCAGCAGGCCCAACACTGGGGTTGTGACAGCCAGACGACAGCATGGGACCACAGCAGTGCAGAGATGACACCGCTGCGCTCTCTCTCTCTCTCTCCCTCTCTGCCTCCCTCTCTCTCTCTCTCTTTCCCTCTCTCCCTCCCTCTGTGTGTGTAAAGGAGAAAAGGGTGAAAGTCAAACAATAAGACAGGCAGTCAAAATGTCTGCAAGTCTCGCCGACGCGAGTGTCAGATAAAATTTGTGGGTTTTGTTTCAAATCTCCCTCTGGTGCCAAACATTTAGCTGTGGACAGGCTATGTTCAGGTGGCAGCTGTGACGTAACTCAGACACAATAGTCTGGTTTCTGTCCAAACGTAGTGCAAAGTCTAACCAACTCTGCAGAGAACCACAGAGAGAAAATGAGAATAATGGTTACTTCTCTTTCTTGCTTCTGTCTGTGCTGTTAGGATGCATTGAATTTGAGGCATAAATTCTCCAGTTGGTTGTTTTCACAGTTTTCCTCAGTTGCTTGATGCAGTTCTCACATCAGAAACATTATTCTCACAACTCCTAATGCAGTTCTCAGAACAGTTCATCTTGCCCCCACACATTTGTCATTGTACAGACTTCCATCATATCGACACGTTTAACTACTCAAGATGTTTTCTCATTCCGTTGATACATTTCTCAAACATTTGGTGTCTCAGTCTTCAGGCTCTGGTGAAAAGGTTTAATTCATTGGTGACAATGTTGAAGTGACTCACTTAAAGACAGGCAAAAAGGTTTTGATTGATTAAGCGGCTTTCAGTGATACGAGAAATGCATGAACTGTTCTGAGAACTGCATCATGAGTGGTAAGAATTGCATTAAAGTGACTGAGAAAAACAGTAAGAAAACAAAAACAGTTGAAAAACAAGAGGTCACAATTTGTAATTGAAAGGACACCACTAGATCATATATGATGGAAAACAGTGAAGAAGACATGTTGAGGACAGCTCCTGCTATTTTTTGTATCTTCAGTCAAACCAAAGTTTTAGTGATCACATACTTCACATTCACATTTTGTCATTTGCAAATTTTCTGAATTTCCACACAGAGTTTTTTTTTTTTCAATGCTCAAATGGAAAATGCACATAAAGGAGGATGGATGTGCATTTAAAGGCCCGACAAGGAGTTTTGGAAAGTGTTTTCACATTACATTTCCCATGAGCCTCCACACGCACGGTGAAATTCTTGGACCGGCGCAAGATGGACGAAAGCGAAAACATTTGCGAAGAATGTTTTCATTCATCAAGAATGAAAGTCGGAGGTTCGAAGACAATCAGATACCGTTGTAGTTACGACCATTAATGGCGATTCAGCGGCATTATTCCCATGACCCGCCGGGCAGCGTCCGGGAAACCGAAAGTAGAAATGCTTGGCAAAGCCGACCACTAATAATAATGACAAAATAACGATAAAGACAAAACGATATAGCCTACTTATCGAAAATTGACCCATTAACAAGTGTAGGTAACGTAGATTCATCCACATTACGTAATATGAGACGTATTTATAACCAAATACAAACTCCTCGTTGTCCCTGACTCATTTGGTTAATAGTGAGCTTGTGTGAAATGGTTTTTGTGTGTGTTATTCCTCTTTTAGCAGTATTATGGGGAATTATTTACTTATCTGCAACTTGTTTTCTGCATCATGCATAAACGCAGAAAAAACATCCTTAAATGTATTGATTTATGAAATTATTTACTGGTTCTTACGTCCAAACAGACTGATGTTGAACTGACATACAGATGTTGGCTGCATTAGTCAGTGTAGTGTGGAGAAGCTGCACGCATCACCAGTTAAAGGTTGAGTTATTTTAATGTGACATTTTGTAGATATACATTGTTTTATGAAAGGTTTTTGAACACTGACAAATGGCCAACTCTTTACTTTCCACTGTCCATCTTTCAGATGCTTTTTGAGCTCAAACGGTGTTATCAGAAAAAAGAGACAATGGCTGAGCAGTAGGCAGTTGCATGCTGAAAATCTAGTTCCTACTTTATACATTTGTAACTCCAAATAATTTTAGTCCTGTAATATTTGATAAAACATTCAAATTTCTCTACTTTTCCCAGTATTCTCTGCATTTTCTAGTGTTGTCATAAGAATTTAGTATGAAACAGAAGTTTGTAAAGAATTTATTAGCCTGGAGATTCCCCCCAGGGTTATATATATATATACTTGTGCTTTGTGTGTGTGTGTGTGCAGTATAATGCATGTAGTTGACTGGGTGTGTCAGCCTGGCCTACTGTCAACTCTCTCAGACAGGCTAACAGGCTCTCGGGGCCCCGGGACCCAGAGATGGTGATGGGAACGTTGTTTAATTGGGGTAATCGGTGTGCTTTTAGGGACCTGCTTATTAAGGAAAACCCCTCACACACGCACACATAGACACACACTCACTCGCGCCTCAGCACAGACAGACAGACAAGGCAAAGTGACAGCTCTGCCTCTCGCCACCCAGTGTCTTCGCCCACATCCCTGCGTCAAAGATCCCGAATCAGGAGGTGGAGATGCAGTGTGTGATTATGGATGTGTGTGCCCATGAGTGTGTGTGTGTGTGTGTGTATAACAATGACATCTCTGTAACACTAACAATGTTTAACAACACTCAAATGTGTCAGTGATGCAGTTCCTCTGCTGGAGATGGAGATGTGGTGATGAGAAACACAGAGCTCAGGACGTTTTACATAAATGGTACATTTCACATTCAAAAAAAGAAAAAGAAGAAAAAAAAGAAGATTGTCTGAAAATAATATCATTGATCAATAGTAAACAGACATTTATGTTATTTCAGACTAACTATAATAATATGATTGACTGACTGATCTTTTATAACCTGCTAATCTCTGTAAATGCCCTAAAACATAGTATGTGGCTGCATGTGTGATTCACCGTTAATGATGAACCTCAGAGTAGAATTACGACGAAAAAAAAAAAAAACTCTGAGCATGCTCAGTGTGATCTAGCATCGCTTGAAAAAACAAACAGCAGTTTAATTCATTGTCTGAGGCAACAATGACTGAGATTGTTTTATCTTGTCTCATCCTGCTTTATTGTTGTTGTAAGAGAGAGGGAATTGAGGATTAGACACTGTCTGACTCTGCCTAACCCCCAACTGCATGCGCGCACACACACACGCACAGACGCACACGCATACACAAACACATGCACAGGCACACACACACACACACACACACAAACACACTCACACACATCCCCACAGGACACAAGCAAACTTTTCCCAACCCCCCACACATCCCATTTTCCCCTCACATGTGATTTGCTCTGTGCTGTGATCAAATCATTTTGCTGTTGTCTGACTGGCCAACAGGTAACAGAGAAGGAAATAAAATGCACCATATATATCATACTGTTTATGATTTATAGTCTTATGAAATTTGTGAAGACCTTACAAACATTTACTTACAACATTTGGTTTGCTTCAACAATATTTCCTCACCCAAACTTTTCACCTCAGTTTTTCATTTATGTCCACACATTCACCTCTGTCATTTCCTCCCTCTCTCCTTTCCTCCCATTATCCATGCATTCTTAACTTCATGAAACTGCACATTGCAGCCGTTTGTGAAGCGAGGAGATGTGAATCCGGTTTTCCTGATTCCTGCTTCCCCTCCTCACTCACTCATCCTAAGACAAAAGGTCTTTTATGTTTTGTTGTGTTTTCTGCTGGTCTTACATGTGGAGATGTTGCCCCGGCCTGACTGAAGGTCATTACATATTGTTTATGAAAAACAAAAGGATGATGACGTGATGTCATGTCTAGACTCCATGCAAATGAACAAGGTTCATAAAAACCTACTGCGGGCGTGCGTACAGTATTTTCGAAGCCACGTGACGACGCGCACACACATTCAATAAACCACAAACACACACACACACACACACACACACACACACACACACACTCACAGTGGCAGACAAAGTGGGAATGATTATGGTAATGATAATAATCATGGCTGTCATCACCGTCTCCTCCACCATGTTAAAAATTAATCTGAGTTAACGGTAATCCACGTCTCTTCATTAGATTACTGGTGTGGGGAGGGGAGACTCACAGGCCATCTGTACATCATTAACAGAGTCTCAGTGACAGCCCTCTCCTCCACCTTCAACTTCCTTCATCCCTCCATCCCTCTGCCATTTCATACATCCCTCCATCTTTGTCTTCATCTCTGTTTATGTACCACGGTCGCTCAGTCTCCTCTTTCTCTCTGGCTCCTCTCTCATTTATTCAGTGTGTCAGTCTAGATGTGCATCACATCCACAGACCAAACCCGGTGACAGAGAGGATTTGAAAATCACGTTGATATGAGATTCTTCCCTTCTCCCAAGGGTGTCATTATCAGCCGTCCTTCGTCAGTCCATTATCGTTATTATTACATCTCATTTCTGTTATATCATTGGACATTGTTGCCTCTGATGCTCCCTCAGTTCCTCCTACAAAAGAGCACTGTTGAAATAAACCTGACCAAAAGGCTTCATTTCTGCAGGATAATTTGCTTTTTACAGCAGAGGTCAAAGGTCAGGGTCAGAGCTAGAGTGCAGCAGCACAGCCTGGAGCTGGACATGGATTCATTGTTTTGCTCAAGGACAGTGGAGCATGAATCTACTGCAACGGAGTAATCTTTTTACATAACTGAGAGGCTCCTCAGCTGCCAAGCGAAAATGAAAAAAACAAAAACAAACAGACAGAATAAACCTTGACACATTCATCATCGCATCATGTTGCTCATGTCACAGGAACAAGCACAGACAGGCAAAAAAACAAGAGAAATAGAGTAAGATGCTAAGGGGCATATACAAAAACTGACAATGAAAGGCATGGAGGTACAGGCAGGCAAATAAATCAACAGTTTACTGGCACAACATTTGTGGAAATACACATATTTGCTTTCTTGCCGAGTGTTAGATGAGAAGATGGATGCCACTCTTATGTACTGTATGTAGACAAATATAAAAAGTCTGGATAGAGAGACAAACACAAACAGAAAATGTCTGACTTTCTTTACCATCTCCTGGAAATTACTGCATCCAGGCAAGAAATATTCCCCACATATAACCATTCTATAACCCCCACATAACCTTTCCTCTTTTACATGTTTTGTAAGGATAAGATAAGATAAGAAATGTTAATTAGTGAACTTTGAGGTGATAATTTGTGGATTATGTTGCCTTCAGATGGATGTTTTCCCTGTTTCAGGCTTACTAACTGTTTTTACACTGTAATTTTTCCCTTTGTAAACTATGTGTTTTGTATAGTGTAATTTTTATATCAGAGTGATGAATTAACTGGTAAGTGTTAGGGATGGGCGATATGGACAAAATTCATTGTTATTGTTATTACCGCGATACGACAAATTCTTATCGTGGGGAAATTTTTTTTTTGACGGTATATCGCAAACGGTAAAATATCGCCCATTCCTAGTAAGTGTAAGCTTTCTTTGAAACTAGCTAGCACCCAGCTAGTAGTCGGGTTTAAATTCACAGATTTAAACATAACTTTTGCAGAAACAGCCGCACGTTGCTCAGCCTGTTCACTGCCACACGTAGCAGGTTAGGACAATGAAACAACTTGATGTTCACGCGCTGGTCTGCACTGCATCCAGTCAGGAATCTCAGTGTATCAGTATTTCTTAAAAATGATGGACTATTCCTTTGACAGAATGACTGCAGACTAGACAGAGTTGTAATTAAATTAGGCAAAAGGAAGTTGTGATGAGACAGAGCAGTAAATGACTCCAAGGCCAGTGATAATTGATAGCATCTGTGCCTTTAATTCAGTTCGGGGCACAGCCTGCTGTGGGCAAACACCTTCCACGATCTGCAGCACCGAGTTACAATCAGACACACTCACGGCAGTACAATGAAGTACAACACAGGTGAACTGTGTTTTCTGTGAGGACTCGGTGGAAGTCACTACCCAGTCATTTTTCCGCCTCAGCTTTTCAACTGTCAAGACTCCCAAATCAAAGCGTTATCTCACACAGCACCACAACATGAAGTCGACAGTGGAGTCCTCAAGTCTCAGGTGTGGCTTCACATCGCTTTAACCTCAGCCAGCGCTCCTGCTATCTCATCTCAACAGACGTGCGGGACGAGAGAAGCTCGTCAACTTTTACTGTGACATCTGCCGGAGAGGAAAGTGTGGAAACAAACAGAAAAGTTCAGCTGCTCCTCCTCCCAGGCCTTTTGTCTGTGTCAGAACTCCATTGATTTTCCTGCTGACTTTATAGACAGCTTTGAATATTGTTAGGAGGTGGGGCTCACAGCGTTTCGGGTTGTGCATGCCGCGTGAGTGTGTGTGAGTGTGTGTGTGTGTGTGTATTGACAGATGGTTGTCATTGTATGAGAACTGGTTTGCACATTCATGTAATAGAGGCAAAGAAACATAGGAAACATATGTAGTGGACAGCAGGACTCGCTGACTGGAACTAAATGATGCATGTTCACAACACACGCCAAACACACTTTGACTGCATCAATTAGCTGACGTACGTATACGCTGTTTGGTAATATACGAACTGCACGTCAGTGTGTTGTGACGCAGGTTGTGTTGTGTGACTCATGTGTTGTGTAATAGAATCTGAATTTCCTCTTTGATGTAAAGATTTTGTTTGGCAGGAATTATACGAGTTGTTTCTGGAAATGCATTCTCCAAATAAAGGATCAAATCAGCACAGGAGCGAACAGACTGAGCGGGATTTAGTGTCAGACACAGCGTCAGGAGAAGACTGACACATGATAGTAAATAACCGAAGGCTACAGGAAGAGGCAGAGCTGAGAAAAACTTTAAAAACCACAAGAGAGACTGAACAGACAGTCCAGCTCTCATGATGAGGGTTGGAGACTCATGCTCACTTAATACTTTGTGTGTGTGTGTGTGTGTGTGTGTATGTGTGTGAAGGCCCCCGCCCCTCTGCTGGCCCCGCCTCTCTATGCGCAGCAGCCTAACCGTTCCTGACAGCAAGTGGCTCATTAGAGCTGCTGTTCTATGTTCCTACTTCCATCCGCCCGCTCCTAGTTTCCTGGACCCAGACCCCCCCCCCCCAAACAATGTGTGTGTGTGTGTGTGTGTGGTTGTGTGTGTGTGTGTGTGTGTGTCTGTCAGCTGGCTGTGCTCAGGCCTGAGCCGGGACAGGCGCGGGGGCAGTGGGGAAGAGGGAGAGGAGGGAGTCAAGGCCTATTCACCGGCACAAAGACATAATTAACCAAATTGGCAAATGGTTTGAGAAACCGCCTCTTGAACATTGTGTGCTAGCCTTTGGTTGCTATAGCAACTCTAAATTTGTGTCTACATTTTTATGTGTGTGTGTGTGTGTGTGTGTGTGTATGATGTGTCCAATGTCCATTATAAAAGTCACTACATCTAAGCCCCCCCACCCCCAACACAAACACATACAGTATGTTATGTCTTCTACAGATTCCCTGGAGTTTTTCTATCACTGTGTGATCCTACACACACATCCATCATCCAAGCAGGCAAAGACGTGATAATATTTGACAAATGTCAATTTCATTGCCTCTTTCTTATAAGTATTTCAATATAATAATAACATTCAAAAAGCACATTAAACCTGGCGCTGGAAGAAAGAAGCGTCCGTCTGTTTTGAAGTAAGATTAATCACAGAGAAGGTGATGACAGTAACATTCACAACAACACCACACATTTTAATCATCAGAGTTGTGTGTGTGTGTGAGTGGTGCAGGCTTTACTCATGTTGTGGGGAACTACGTATCTTTTTACAGAGTCACATATGAGGACTTGTCGAAGTATCATAAATCCATACGTTTTAAGGTGCAGACATGTTAGGTCAGAGTTTGAAAATGCATTAACTCATTGATAGAACCCTGTGAAAATAGTAAAACAAGTGAGTGTGTGTGTGTGTGTGTGTGTGTGTGTGTGTGTGTGTGTGTGTGTGTGTGTGTGTGTGTGTGTGTGTTCTTGTATTTGCTACATACTGAGGACCGGCATGAGTTTTTAACCAACATAGTGAGGTCTTTTTTGGGAAGTGAGGACATTTTGGCCGGTCCTCACTTTGCTACCCCATAAATCACCTCCTGAGGCTATATAAAGGCTATTCTCTTGTTTTCTCAGAGGTCTCCACTTTGATGCCAAAATAAGCTTGACACATGTTCACACACTTTTGGTCCCGCCGGATTTTCACACACTTTTTGCTCGCTACCGCCCCCTAGGCTGGTCCCCACTTTGATGCCAAAATGAGTTTTGGACACAAAAAATGATTGTAGCTTCTGATCTGCTGACTACATGCATCCATGAGGTCTTGCCAGAAAGAAAACACCTTGCAGATTCCTGTGGAAGGGTCAGAAACACTCCATGTGATACAGAAATAGAGTACTGGGGCTCTGAGGTCAGTAGAAAAATTAAAAATGTTAGTCCCTGAGGTTCGCGTCACAACGCGTCGCCGCGACATGTAGTCAGGACTTTTTGGAGGTGCACGTCAGGCTACGGCGTAGGGTCCGCATCGGGGTCCACGGCGATGATGTAGCAGCGGTGTCGACGCGGACCCCGATGCGGAAGCATAAATCAGGCTTTATACAGAGGGCTACACCAGCCCAGCTCTCTGTGCTTACCCACTTTCAGCAGCGCCACTCAGCGAGCGGCAGCTTAGTTCTACCCTGGTCCAGCCCTGGATCTCTATTCCATGGTTGCCGTAGCAGCAGTGTGATACTAGTACATTTAACCACATTTTTAACTCTTATTACTCTCATGGTAGGAAGTTCACGTCTCGCCAGCCTCCCTCCTCTCCACACAAGAGTCCCTCGTTCAAACTGACAGACAGATCGAGTAGTGAAGCCACTAAGAGTGATTCACGGGAACTCCTGAATTTTGATCAAGTGTGTGATTTTTTTAAAAAAATGTTAGGGGAGCGCCGGGTTGATTGAGACACGGGACAAATTATACACAGCGATTTCCTCGAAAACTACACAAGCTTGAGCCGTCAGATTTTGTCACTACCTTCAGCACTCAACACCGACCAATCCTGGGAAAGCTTGTGAAATTACGTCATGCCATTCAAAAGTTATTAGCGCGAACCGGTTTTTGACTACAGAAAGTAAAATATACATGTGGTAGTTTTTTTGTGATCAAAGGTTGTACTGTGTGTGTCAAGTTATGTGATGTTAAAGTGTGACCACAGCTCTGCCGAAACTTGAAAATGGCTGAACAACTCTTGAATGACACGATGGACAACTCAGTTCTGTTCAATCTCCAGCTTTTTTATTTTTGCAATGAAGGAGATGAATGGGATCTTTGACAGAATAGGTTAATAACCTAGGGCAAACAGAGAAACAAAAGCATTAATAACAAATCATCTCAGTTCATTTCTTAATGTAAAGAATTAAAGAATAAGTAATATTAATGTTACTTGATAAACACAACTTATTCAAATAATTAATTTAACTCAAATCATTTCAAAAAGGTTAAGAATTCAAGTAGTAATCATCAAAGGTTACAAAACAAAAGCATGAGTTACCCAAACTACTTCTGTAAATCATATACCATATGAGAATATAACAAAATACAACCACAACCAACAGTAAGCATTTGGGAAAGCCTCAAACTAGAGTTTTTACTTTACCAGTGGTGTCTTCAATAACTGCTCAGGAGCTGTGGCCATGTGATGTTTCTGGGTGCAGGCAAAAGGCTGACTGACCCAGATCCAAACATTTTAAGCCCATGCTTCCTGAATGCATGCCCCTCCTCTTACCTGGGGTTCCACCTCAGGTGTGGTTGCCCCCTGCAGGTCTGGAGTGGAGTCTGGGAATGTGGCTTTTCAGTGTAATCCAGAGTTTGACACAACAGTGTGTTTCATGCAATAATAATATGACCTAACAACAGATGAATTCATACAAGTCCTAATGTATGCAGTGTCATGGTTTTGAAGTTTAGTGACAAAACCGGTTTTAGTGTCAGTAGTCGCTGGAGGGACTATTGATACAGCTGTTTATGTCCCTCACGCCGCTGTGCGTAGTACTATAATTGTGGTCAGAGTGCGCGACCAATATCTCCTATAAATCACCAAATTAATAGCTTAATTGTTTTGAATGAACATGTATTGTTAATAAACACCATATTTTTAATGATCAAAAGGTGTCTATGACATGAATTAACAGATATTCAGGAAAGTGAGGGGAAAATGCCAAGGGTAAAAGGACAATATGATCACTGTGTATCCATAAACATGACTTAGGACGGGAAATAAGTCAATGAAATGAAAATGCAATCATCCAATAACTAGTACTAAAGAAGAAAGGCGATGATGAAGAAATGATGTGATATTTTGGCAGTAATGAGTACACTAGTGTGTTGTCTGATATGCTTCATAAAAACGGGGGTAATGTCAGTTTCTGTTTAAAACCTGGTGTTTCAACCGCCCCTCCCTCTGTGTCTCAAACAACCCGCATAAGTGGGGCGTTTGAGACAAATGTCAACTTACGTTCAAAGTTATAAAACAGCGCAATCATCCAACATGTTTGTTAAATTACACTTCTGGGTTGTGAAAACATGTGAGTTGTTGATCACATGATAAAAATGTTTGTGGACATAACGTCACCTTTGAAAAAGACGTCAAAGGGCCATATTATGCAAAATACACTTTAGAGCGGTTTTCTATCAATAATATGCATCCCCGGCCTGTCTACAACCCTCCCTGGTATGAAAAAAGTTCATTCGCTCCTTTTTTTGCTTTCTCCGTCTTTAGAAAACATGTTCAAAAAGTAGGTCAGTTCAAAAACAGTCTGTCGGTGAAGTCACCGACAGACTGGACGCCACCCCCGAGGTTCCTTATACTTCCTTATCCTCCCCATGGGGCAGTCTGGAAAACGTAAGCTCCGCCCAGTGAGCCATTTCCTGATCACGGACAGTCGCACCCCTCCACCCTCTCGTCCGTCCGTCATTTCACATGAAGCGTAGATACGGGAGCAGCGGTCGGTAACGCTACCGCAGCCGCAGATGATCATTTTGAATCACTGACTGAAAAACAGCTGCCTGTCATTAAAAATGAAAGCGTGGATATTGGCGTGATACGGCTTCTCATCAGCGCTGCGGTGCAGCGTCCTTATCACGGAGTGAGAGACATTATCCTGATCTGAACGAGGAAGTCTCCTGTCCCGGCGCAAAACCACTACAATATCCTCCGGTAACTTCTCATCAGTCCATACGCTACAACAGTGTACAGGTTTTGCTGCTCCTCAGTTTCACTTGTTTGTTTGTTTTTTTTATTTGACAGTTTGATGCTGTTGGAGTCTCTCCATGTAGGCGATCTCCTTCTGTCACAGTAAAAAAGGAACATTTATATTTTTTCAGACAAGATGCAAGTCTCAGAAACTTTTTTTTTTTTCGGATATCAATGCCCGACCCCAGCTGTCTCAATGTCAACATAAGCACATGTACCTGTAGTGAAAACCACACCCTCTCCCCGTGACAGCTGTGGAGTGGACGTGGTTTACACATCTTATTTGCATTTCAAGGTGCAGACAAAGAAACAGCTCGTTCTCAGGAGAGCTCTGGAGAGACACTTTTATATTACTGAGATCTAGAGCTGCAGATTGATTTGGGGACCAGTGTTGGGTATAGTTACTTTTGAAAGTAGTTAGTTAAGTTACAACGTTACCATCAATTAAAAGTAATCAGTTACGTTACTGCGTTACCTATGAATAAAAGTAACGCGTTAGAGTACTCCTGCGTTACCTAACATGAAAAGCCTTTTACAGCGCCTCTTATGCCACGTAGCATTTCTTTTTCTTTCTTTTTTTTTATCACAGACTTGATCAAAATTCAAGAGTTGCCGTGAATCCCACTCAGCGGCTTCACTGCTCAATCTGTCTGTCAGTTTGAATGGACTCACTTGTGGAGAGGAGGGAGGCTGGCGAATCTTCCTACCGTGTGTGTAATAAAAGTAAAAAATGCGGTTAAATGTACTGGTATCACACTGCTGCTACGGCAGCCATGGAGATCGGGGCCGGGGGAGAACGCGCTGCTGCTCGCCGAGGGGGAGCTGC
This sequence comes from Trachurus trachurus, assembly GCF_905171665.1. Taxonomy (NCBI): domain Eukaryota; kingdom Metazoa; phylum Chordata; class Actinopteri; order Carangiformes; family Carangidae; genus Trachurus; species Trachurus trachurus. The sequence continues at coordinate 27,848,709 of NC_139895.1, forward strand.
TGCCTGACAGCGGGTAGACAGAGACCACTGGGCTGCTTGTTGCTGCTGGAGAAGCAGCTCCGTAGCTGCTCCATGTGAACGGGCCCGCAAGTTGGAAGTGGATTTTTTGCGATCAACAGAAGGCTATTACCAACACGAGTGTGCATGTTATGTTCTTGTCCTTTTCGCTGGCGAATTGAAACACACACACAGGCAACGTAACGTAGGTCAGCAGCAGGTCAGCAGCAGCAGCAGGGCACAGACGCATCACAGCGCTGCGCCTCGGCTGACACATCCGCTGGTTGCACAGTAATCATCTGACAAAAAGCTGGCTGCAGTCGGGATATTCCTTTCCTTATCCGGTGTAAAGTAACGGATTACTTTAAAAAAAAAAAAAAACTACTGATTACGCAACTCACGAAACTAACGCGTTACGTTACACGTTATTCGAAAAAAGTAATTAAAGTACTCTTAGTAACTCGTTACCCCCCCCCCCCCCCCCCAACACTGTTGGGGACAATATGAACACAATATGGTTGGACAACTTAAAGGATCCATCACCTGAAAATCACTTTTTTTCAGGCGTGTTCATGTATAACTCAATCTTCTCTGTCACTGACGATAGCTGAAAAGTTTTCCGGGCAAAGACCTTCACTCTCGCCTCCTCCCCCTTTAATTCACCAGTAGAGGAAGAACACGCAATTTCTGATTGGGCGTCTCGGTGACGTCACCAGGAAGCCGAGCATGGAACTTGGAAGCCGAGAAGGAGGGAGAGAACTATTCCGTACGCGGCAGCTGGCAGCGGCTCTCTGAAACATGCAAAACGCTGTTTTATTTCCTGCTTTAGCGCTGTTATTACGTCTCGTTTTAATATGTTTTGATGCGAGAAAGTAACTGTTTAGATCCAAACGGCGGCTGTTTCGACGTTTGCTCCGACGTTTTTCAGAGAGAGTGAAGCTCCACCTGTGGAGCAGCGACCGGGACATGACAGAGGCAGCAGCCGGTCTGCTGACGTGCTCGGCCGGCCACCCTACGCCGTCACCGCGGCGGACAAAACAATCGTTAATTAACTTAACCGCAGGCTTTTCGAAGTTAACCATCGGCTGGTTAGCTCATGTTTAGGACATAATGCCGGTCTCGCTGATGAAATCTAACCATAGTGGCAGTTTGTTTGAGTGAAAAGTGAAGCTGTGTGTGTGTGTGTAGACTGCTGGACAGAGAAGCAGAGCTGCCTGGGGCTCTGTAGCCTGTACGTACAGACATCACCACATTTACATCAATAAATACTTGTTTTACAATGAATCGATCAGTCTGCATTGCATTTCATTTATTTATGCACCCTTTACTGAACGACAAAAACGTAGTTTTGCTCTTCCGGTGGAATTTTATATTTACGTTTCCATAGTTGCAGTAAATGCATGGAATCTTTTTTTTCAATGAACCTCTGTGGAACCAAATCGCGTATTTTTCTCGCGAGAGCAAAATTGGGTACACAAATGGGGGTAAATAAAGGTAAATGTTGCATATTATTTCTCAAAATTTTAAATTTAAGACCCCTTCAACACCTGAAACAAATATAAATACCAGGTGACGGATCCTTTAAAACCATATAAAATAGATGAAAAATAGCATAATATGGTCCCTTTAAAATGAGTAATACGGTCCCTTTAAAAAGAAAAGTGTATCAATCGACCAGGCGCTCCCCTACGTGGCATACGGGCGCTGCAAAAGGCTTTTTATTTTTGGTGACGCATGAGTACTCTAACGCGTTACTTTTATTCATGGGTAACGCAGTAACGTAACTGAATACTTTTAATTGACGGTAATGTTGTAAGATAGCAGCAATCTGGTCATTTTGGCTAATGCTGCGTTCCAGGCTTTTGAAACCGTAGGTTACAGCTTCAAGTCACGACTACAACTCTGTAGCATTCCAGGTAACCCGTAACTCGTGTTTTTACCGTCCTGTTGCCTGTGAAAGTCACTATAACGGCCACTATAACAGAGTGAAGGAGAGACTTGTGTTTCGGCTGAAACACTCCATGTAAGTGATTGCTGACGGAAAATAGGACTATTTAGGACTTCTATTAACGAAAACATTCTGCTGATATATGCTTTAACTAACTACTTTCAAAAGTAACTATAGCTACCCAACATTGGTAATAAAAACCACCAATTCAAAATACTTTTTACTCCATGGGCTCTAGCGAGGTGAACCCTGGTGCAGCTGGCGTAGTGCTATTTTCCTCCAGTGCAACAAGGTGCGCAGTGGATTTGATAAATTGGCAGACTGCTGTGTGCCAATATGGGAGTGGTCGCGCAGCGGGGGAGGTGTCGACAGATTCAGCTTGGCGTAGTGACAATTTCGCGCTAAAAGGCCACGTCGAGAGTGCGCCGAAAGCCCGCAAGCTCCAACCAGGGCTGTGTTCAAAACCGCATACTTCTACTACTCGTACTACTCAACAATTTGAGTATGCAGTATGTTTACACTGCGCAGTATGCGATTTGCAGTATGCGAGAAGTTCCCGGATGCATACTAGATTCGCCAGAAATGTTGAGTATACATCATGAGCTTGCTACTCACACTCAAACTACCCAAGATGCAACGTAACGTGACGTCACGGACCTTACCGTGAACAGGAAAAAAATAAACGAAACAGGACAACAGAAGTTTTCCTGCTGCTTTATCCAAACGACAACTGTTTAGAAGTTAATCTCGAAATAAACCAGGCTTTACACACAGCTGTTTCTGATTTAATTCCAGTTACGCATGGTAAATGTTGTGATCTGTGCACACGGGTTTAAATATGGGTTACTAAATATGAGTGTATTTATTCATGGAAAATAGGTGTATGTGATTTTTTCTTCCTCTGTTTACAATGTTTCCGTTGCGCGACTCTGCTTTGTTAGGTCGTGTAGGTGTAGTCTTGGATTAGGGTTTGTTTGGTATCTTCCTCTGTTTACAACGTTTCCGTTGCGCGACTCTATGTCTCTATGCTTTGTTATGTCATGTAGGTAATAGGTAATATGGGGAAGAGTGCCACTGGTGAGATTGTTGCTCATTTGTCTGTGAACATGTGACATGTGTGAAAGTCTGGCCAGACCCAATCCCCTGGGCCCAGTATTTCAAACGTGATCTGACAGGATTATCCTGGTCGGATTGGATTAAATCTAGATCTGATCTGAAAACTGGGTATTTCAACACAGATCAGGAGAATCCTGATCCTGAAGATCAGGGTTTCAGCTCTGGTAATCCAATCCTCCCCTGAATCCAGATAAAAGGCTGATTTGGGTATTTCAAAAGTCAAGTCAGATATCAGGATCAACTTGATACCAAAATTTCAGGATCATTCTGATCCCACCTCAGAGGTGGATTTGACTTGGATTGACAATGTCTCAGCTCCACTTTCCTTGATTTTCTTACTCAATATGTTCATTACACTTAATCTAAATTGTTAGTGTTTAAGTTTTAACAAATAATTGAATTAATTGAAGAAATTTCAAACGTGGCAAAAAAAATATTGTTTGGCCATACATCCTGAAACTGCTGTATTTATTAATTTAAATCACATTCAAGCACTTTCCAAGCATTTACAAGGCATATTTTCATGCTTCTGATTTAATGAAGACAATTTTGACTTCAAAATAAACTTGAAAATGCATTTTTACAATGCTTGTAAAATGAATGATATTTTAAAACATGCAGTAATGTATTTCAAAACGTGTTTGTATACAAACTGATTATTTTACTTCATCAAATCAAATGTTATTGTGTGATAAATGAACATACGGTAATCATGTTTAGTGAGAGGCTTCTAGGCTACATAAGGAAGACAAATTAAGAGGAAAGTGTTTCTAGTCGGGTCACTGACCAAGCTATAGGCTTATGCTATGAAAAATAATGCAATCACAATTTCAAGCAGTTTCAATGGCTTTATTTCAAGTACAGTTTCAAGCACTTTAGTCAAACTCCAAACACCAAGGTTTCCAAGGATTTCCAAGACTCTTGTTGCACTGTTGTCCTTATTAGCAGTGGTATTGCTGAGTGGTCTATGGCTGTGAGTGGGCTCTGAAAGTAAAAAGAGACGGTGTATGAGTATATTTTTGTCACAGTCAGAAATAAACAATAGTCACAGAAATGGTCAAAAACATGATATCACCAGCATTACTGACACTTCTGAATGAACTGTATTGTTCACGTGCTGTGTAAATTAATCTGTTACGTTTCCTAATTACTGCAGCAATCTGGTCTGCACACAGCACAGGTAGCCTGCTTTAAAAAGTAAAAAAGTCCCCTGCATAACGTCAATAAACTCTGAACAGGTTGGTGTAAGTGTAAAACAGTTAAGGTATGATGTACCTCAGATTAATTCCCTTGTAAATTAAACCAAAGTCCGCAAAATTGATCAACATAGCAGCTACGTCGCTAGCCCGCTAGCTGCTTAACACACAAGTCAATGGAGCCGAGTTAGCTCCCGTTAGCACGGCCGTGGATCAATTAGGGATCGTTACGGTCTCGTTTCAAGTAGGTGACAAATCAAATAGTTGGCTTGCATGATGTGTTGGTTGGCGTTCGTATGGTCTAAAAACCGCTACACATTAGACGGCAGTAAACTTACACTTTGACGTGAAAGTCGCGCTCCCAGCTGCTCCTTTGGTGAAGTAGTCCGCCATGTTTCAGATCCGGAGGCGGAGACTTGAGATTTGGAAATCCTTATCCGGCCAGGTAGGGATCACGGTGATCCACCCTGCCAGTGTTTTGAAATACTCAGATAAAGTCAGCAGGATCACCGTGATCCAAGACTGAGAAAAGGAGGATTTCATTATCTGGATTATTCTGATCCAGATTACAAGTTTTGAAATACTGGGCCCAGACCACCAAGACACAACCAAATATCCCTTCACCCCCCTCAATCCCCCACCACACTACCACATCCCAAATCTCAAATTTCAATTTAAGCTAATTGAAAAGCAGTGGTGCGGAGAGAAACTCAAATGTATGCGATCACAGGAGTGAGGAAATGAAAGTATTTGGACTCTCTGGTTGTCCTTTCACAGCCTTTTGGACCACCCCCAGGACCACCAAGTCACAAAACCAGCAACAGGGTTACTCATGGCATCTTGTTGTGACTCGTTTGTAACCCCAACTTTGATGGGTGTCTTCCCTACTTTGCAGCAGGTGTCACCTTTAAAATAAAATTGGCATTTGACATGATGATATTCATCATTGGGTTATGTAAAACGTCCTCGATGTGGTCACGACTTCAAACAGATTATCTCTCATAATGATGTCACTGCTTGCAGTCCTTCACTTTGTGAGTCCAAAGGGGCGTAGATTTTGGAAATCTACCAGGAGAGGTTCATTAGCCCACTTAATGATCCTGTGAGGCAAACTGGCCACAGTGGGGTTGGAGTTATACCCCTTTCCCACTGGCCAAAAAACCCGTTTAAACCCGCTAACAATCGGCTTTTGGTGGCAGTGGGAAAGGCGCACCGAGCCGCGTTGACCCGCGTCGACGCGGGTCAAACGACTCGGCAAGCGACGCGGGTTAAAATCGCCTTTAATCGGCTCGGCTCCGAACGGCTTGCAGTGGGAAAGCCAGACCCGCGTCAACCCGCTAATTTACGTGATGACACTGAACGTTACGTGACGCTACGTCATCGCGCCGGTCGCGTCTCATATCACCAGGGCTCTCAAGTCTCACGCATTTGGCGTGTGACACACGCACTCCCACCCGTTCACACGCTCACACGCCACACATTGTATTTCTCACGCATTTAAATTACCACGGTGACGTCCACCCGTCGCTTTAACAGTGGAACAGATTTGAGGGCGCACTGATCACACGAGAGAGGTGAAGAGACAACAACACTATTACCTGTTGTAGCCTACTGGCCTCAGCCTGGACCATCGCTAACACCCACGACCAGTGAGTAACGAGTCAAAAAGCCGCCGACACTGATCACTGCCTGAGGAGTTTGAAAGCAGCCTCTTAACTTCATGAACGCAGCTCAAACCGAGCTGGTGCCTGAGCACGGCGACCAAGCTTTGATAAACACACCGGATCCGCGCCAGTTTACAGTAGGAGCTTAATTAAAAAAAAAAAAAAAAAGCGCTCATCGCGGTGGAGCGGAGAACAGCGGAGTTTCCTCTGCTGCAGCTGACATGTGGTCAAGACGAAGCTACAGAGTAGACCTGTCACAGTCACAGGTGTCTCTCATCTCATCTCATTATTAGGACTTCAACCTCAGAGCTCTGTCTTCAGACTGTCCTGACCTGTCCCTGAACATCACACAGGGACAACATGGAGCTGCCTGTGTGATTGGTTACTGAGTTTTAATGTTTACATCAGGCTCAACTAATCAGTCAATGCTACTGTGATTTAGTGGCAGGAAAGACCATTGCATCTGTATCAAATATTGTGTTGAACAAGTTCAACTTGAGGAAAAATGGTTTAGACCCTCAACATTATTTAAAGGTTAAATTATGTGTTACTTAAACATTTTTCATTGTGCTGTGCTCTAAAAATAAACTAACAAATACTAGTGTAGAGTCCTGTATAAGTGCCCAAAATAAGTGATTTAAGGGCATCCTCCATCCCAATTTTGTGCGCGCTGTGCGCGCAATAGCACATTCGCATTCACTGTGCCCCCTCCAATTTTTGGGTTGCATGACGCCCGTGGTTAACTTATTCCAGTCATAAATAATAAATATTTTTGTTTGAATTAATTTATGGTCATTTGTCAGACATCCATCCCCACTTCAACCAAATCCCCGCTGCCGCTGGTAAAATCTCACTCTGAACTCACTTCAAAACTTGAGAGCCCTGTATCACGTACCAAAACAAAGCTCTGCTCCGCTCTGCTCTCATCCGAGACTGGGATCAAAACATCAGAGAACACTGACCAAAAACGATAGAAAAAAAGAAAAGAAAAGAAGCGACCGTCTGTTTAACTGACGTGTTGCCGCGGACGTCCGTCATCCGGCCGCAGCAGACTCTCTGTCCTCCGCGGTCCTGGTGCTCCAGGTCAGCCAGCCAGAGAGTCTGCCTCGGCGGACGGACACTCCGCGGCGGGCGGCTGTGGCATGACTGTGTGTGTCTCTTGCACCGCGGATGAGAGCGGGGCGACTGGTTTATGCTCTGTCTGATCCCCCAGCGGGGGGTCAGACTCGGCTCATTTTGGTCAATGGGAAAGGGGCCAAATGCCGATTGTTAGCGGGTCGACCCGCGTTTAAAAAACCCGCGTCGACCCGCTAATTTTAGTGGGAAAACGGCTTTAGTCCTATTATTGACACCAAGAAGAAAGTGATGGTGTTACCACGCTCTCCCAGAGTCCTGGCTCAGCAGGAGTCTGTTTGGAGTTTTTGGTTGTGTCCTGTTGGTCCTGTCGACCCAATCCCCAATCCCCAGGACCACCAGGACACAACCAAAGAGTCCAAACAGTAGGGGTTGGGGTTAGTCCTATTAGCAACACCAAGAAAGTTAGCTGGGCAACCAAAGAGTCCAAAGGGTTTTGTGACTTGGTGGTCCTGGGGACTCTAAAGATTGGATCTATCCAGCTGGACAATTACTGTCCCCTTTGCTGTGGAGATACTGGACGGCTCGCAGCATCTGGTAGAAATAAAGTTTGGCCACAGACTCCTGCAGTCTACCAACCAAAGAGCCTAAAGGGGTCCAGTTCTGGCTATCTGGCAGTACAGCTTCTTCAGCATTGGTGGTGGACCATCAAAATATTATTGAGGGTCTCACGTTCGACTGGTTTAACCCCAGGGGTGCAGTTTTGGCTATCTGGCAGTACAGTCTGTTGGCAGGCTGTCGAAGCTCTGCTCTTCCATCTTTCTTCTGGGCTAGTTAGAGTCAAAAGAGTCGGGGTTGGTGTTAGTTCTATAAGCGACGACAACAAGATATAGACGGCGTCACAACGCTCTCCCAGAGCTCCCTGAATGAGTACTGTCTCAGCTGGAGGTTGCAGTTTTTGCTATTTGGCAGTACAGCTTCTTCAGCATTGGCAGACTGTCAAAACTCTGCTCTTCCATAGCTTTTCAAATGAACAATAATAATAAAAAGAATAAAAATGTGTTAATAAATGTGTGTAAATAAATGCATGCAGTGTGTGTCTTTGTGTATGTGTGTATGTAACAATTAATGTGTAAATGTCGTGGAAGCAGTGTGTGCGTTTATGTATGTAAGTGGGTCTCAGTGCGGGTGTGTGTGTGTGTGCGAAAACCAAACAAAAATCAAAACAAAAAACGGCAATAAAATCTAATTTCTTGCTGCTAACCCTAACCTTAATCCTAACCCCCTACCTTGGTGGTGTTTCTGGTGAGCTCGGCGAGCTCCTCGGCCAACCTGCCCGGCGCCAGGAACCTGAGCTTTGGGCTGTTGGTGATTAGCAGGGTGGGCACTGGGTGCGTCCTGCGTGTACTCCTCCTCCTGCATACGTCTCCATGAGGTCCACATCCCAGTCAATGCTGGCGGGAAAGAGGGGGAATCGGAGGTCCTCGTCCTTGAGGAATGCCTCGATATCCCCCCCTTTCTCAGCCAGACCATCATGAAAATGACGATTGTTGTCTGAGCCTACCTCAGAGAAATCAGACATCTTTTTTTTTTTTGCTCGCGTGAGTGTTTTTCTTTTTTGGAGCAAAAGAAAAAAGGAGCCTCTCCCTAGCTCGTACTGGGGCAGAATGAGCTCGAGAAAAAAAGATGATACATTAAATAACCTTGGTTTGTTCGCTATTGTAATTTACTTGTCTTTCTACGTCAAAAGTGTGCGGAGCTCTAGGCCAAAAACCTATTCTAATACACTTTTTTTTCATATATATTTTAGTATATTTAGTATATTTTTTTGGCTTTTTATGACTTTATGGATAGTAGAGGGCCTGAAAGCAAATTATCGCTGCTGTTTTCACCGTGCAGCCGGGACACCGGCACTACAGCGGGCGATGTGAGCAGCCGCCCCCGCCTGAGAGCACTGAGAGGCGGCCAGTCACCCAGTAGTGTCACGGCGCTGTCTCCGCTGCGGCCACAGACCCGCTTCGCTGCACTCCACGCTGCCCTCCCACCCCCCCCCCAGATTTACCTCCAAAAATATTTATTTAGCTGTAGAAATGATTTGGGAGACATGCCACACGGCAGAGTCACGGTAAAATGAGCAGATTGACACCTGACACAAAAGTGCGTTTTTCTCTGAAACTAGAGCGGGAGCTCTGTTTTTGGAGAAACCCAGCTCTCTTCTTCTCCTTTCTCCTCATGAACGAAACAGTGGAAAAACACGCAGTTTTTTCTAGGAACACGTTGGAAAGTCACTCTTCAACCATGTGAAAACCGTTTGTTTCTAGGTGATGTACAGAGTTTGATTCGACGTAAGAAAAAAGCTCAAAAAATAGCCAAAAACATGCGGCCCTGAGCGGTTGGGATGAGAAATTTGTGCGGTCGTGAAAGAGTTAAAGCGCCACACACTGTGACCCTTGACACTTCTGAAGGTTGCACGGGTCTGAAACGCTGCACGGTCAATGTCCCTGACTTGCTGATACACGAACTTGAATTTCAGCCTCTGACCTCAAAGCTCAAAGCTCAAAAAAAGACACGACAAAGGCCTCACAGGCCTTAAAGTGCCACACACTGTGACCTTTGACACTTCTGAAGGTTGCATGGGTCTGAAACTCATCACAGTTAAGTAAGGGATAATGTATAGTTCGAAGGTAGAAGGGGTTTATTGCTCCATAATCAATCAGTGGTTCAATTGATTACCATACATGTGTTAGATTATAACTTTACCTACAGGTGCGTTTGTGTGGCGGAGTGGCGGTGCCACCGAGACGAGAGGAGAGCTGAGACCGGGTCAAAGGCTCTGATCAGCAGCCACGATGTGGAAGGAGCCTCCACTCTCCTTGTAACAAGTTAAAGCCATTTATCTAACATCACTATTAGTCCGTAGTTTTTCCAATAAAAAGCCAATAAAGTCCCATACTGTCCCTTTAAGTGTGTTCTGTTTCCTCATGATAACAAGATAAATCTTATTTTAAGAAGATAAGTTTTCTTATCCTGAGAGAGAAGTTTTCACACATCCTGTCACCTTTGATTTTTAGGGAATTTCTATCTCTCATTTAAAGTTAAAATTAAATTAAATTAAGTTAAAGTATTAAAATCCTTAATATGATGATGGAGATGATGTTTTATGATCAAGACTTAATGTGGAAGAAAAGAAAAAAAAAGAAAGATACACTCATATTTTTATTCATATTTATGAATATGTACACAAACATGTAGATGAGGGTTTTTTGTGGATGCACTTTATTTAGTTGTTGGAACTGTGTGAAAATACGTTCAGGATTTAGGCTCAGCATTCTTCAGACAGGCAGAGCACTGAAAGGGTTAACAGAGTTATTGAGAGGTGTTGCAGAAGCAGGTGCAGGCAGTGGAGCCTCTGCTAATTAATGGCCCATCAGCAGCAGTCAATCGGAGCGCGCCGTGTGCAAAGTGAAAAGTTCGCTGGCAGAAAGAGTGCAGACCAGGTCCTCAACGCGGCTGCAACTTTACTCGATTGTGACAGAGACGTGGATGGCGAGATAAGAAAAGTGAGGAGAGCCACGGACACTCGGCAAACACCATTGCCCAGGTAAGAAATGTGATTTTATTTTTACCTGCTTTCATTAATGATAAATGCTGCTGTAGATTTAACATTTGCAGACGAGCCGCGAGCCTAAATGCATATTTTGAGTGAACGTAAACTGAACACAAAGTATCGAATTAGTGTAACTTAGATGAGTAACGAAGTAAAGTAACGCACTACATTGAAAATATTGGTAAATACACTACTTTACGCGCTTTCCTGCATTACCCAAGCCGTGTGTGCGTGTGCAGAGATGCAGGTGCTGCAGGCATGTGTGCGTGCTGTGCTGTGAACGAGTCCATTTCTGTGTTGACGGCGGCATTTAAAAATCTGAGCTAGTGAAAAGAGAACAGCTGTAAAAACATTTTAGACATTTTTAGGTAAGTCATTAATTGTGCTCGACACCCGCTATTGTATTTGTGAAATGTTTATTTTATTTGTGAAAATGCTAAGGGGAGATTTCACCGTTTTTGTTTGATACCTGAGACCTCATTAGACCTGGTCCAGATCAAAAACCGCTTTGCCTAGACTTCTCAAATCTGGCCTAGATTAATCTACAGGTCATGAATATTCGTTCAGACACACTTTCTGATCTGTGAAACCTTTATTCTATTTGTGAGAATGCAGTAAAGGCACATTTCACTGTTTTCTCATCATATAGACCACATTAGACCTGGTCCTAGTCAAAAACCGCTTTGCCTAGACTTCTCAAATCTGGCCTATATTAATCTACAGGTCATGAATATTCGTTCAGACACACTTTCTGATCTGTGAAACCTTTATTCTATTTGTGAGAATGCATTAAAGGCACATTTCACTGTTTTCTCATCATATAGACCACATTAGACCTAGAGTAAAGTTTTCACAGTTCAGAAACTGTGTCTGAATGAATGTTTAGCCTCTGTAGAAAAGTCTAGGCATAGTGGTTTTTGACCTGGACCAGGTCTAATGCGGTCTATATGATGAAAAAACTGTGAAATGTGCCTTTATTGCATTTTCACAAATAAAATAAATGTTTCACAGATCAGAAACTGTGTCTGAATGAATGTTTAGCCTCTGTAGATTAATCTAGGCCAGATTTGAGAAGTCTAGGCAAAGCGGTTTTTGATCTGGACCAGGTCTAATGAGGTCTCGGGTATCAAACAAAAACGGTGAAATCTCCCCTTAGCATTTTCACAAATAAAATAAACATTTCACAAATACAATAGCGGGTGTCGAGCACAATTAATGACTTACCTAAAATGTTTTTACAGCAGGAAGTGTCACAAAAACCAGACAATCATTGTACAAACAGTCGCTCTGCTCATTACGTCAATTTCCTCTTAACTTTCCCCTTAAGTGCCGAATCGGAGGCTGGCGAATCGGAGGCTAACTTCAGTGTTTTATGTATCATACGATGTTACGGTGTGTATTTGTGTAATTGAATCTGTCATAAACAAGAGATCACTAGTTATGGGGTGCGTTTGTGACGAGAGCTGGGACAGCGCAGCGGGGCAGAGTCTCTGAGGTGTTGTCATTCCGGAGACATTAAGCGACACACACGGAAGCAGAGAGCCTCTATTCTCCCTCTTAAGAAGTTAAACCCTGACAATTACTCCAGATCTGTTTATTCAAGCTAAAAATGTAGAAAAGTTAAGCTACTAACATCCTCCTATATACAGTATTTTCTGATGCTGGATTGTAAAACTTGCATTGGCACAATGCATAACAAATTTAATAAATGGATAACATTTCATAATGATTTTTGCCATAATCATCCAGCCCTAACATATATATTTTTTTTATGACGGGGATATTGTTCTTTTGTGTGGTTTTATGGGACATGTTGTAGGCTATAAATTTATAGGATAGGCTACTAAGTGACGATAGGAGTGATGTTTGTCCATGTATCTACTCAGTAAATTAAGAAATGGGAAAGTAAAGTAATAAGTATTTAAGTTACTTTTCAAATGCAGTAGCTAGTAAAGTATTTTCATTACTTTTTTTTTCCCAACACTGGGTGGGGATGTGCCTAAAGTGTCGCCATCTTAGGACAGCGCCACTGGCTCCTACAGTGCATTAAAGGACAATTCCAGGCAAATTCAACTTGGGGTGTATGTTCCTATCATTTTAGGTCTAAAAGAAGGAATGTGAAGATTTTCAGTTTAATGTCTCCTGTTTTGCGGTAGTTGTGTCTGTCCCCGCATCGCTACGGCAACAATGAATGGAGTGGATGTAAGTTCTGCTGGTTAGCCTGTTTACATCCCTCAAAGACACAGACAGCGTCAGATGGCGACTCAAACATGCACCGAGAAGTTTATTTACTTCAACAAGCCGACATGCTTGTAAAACTAGATCTAATTCAGAGTCTGGTGTGAGACCCTGTTGCCGTGCTCGGTGCATTCAGGTGCAGTAGGAGATACCGGTTGTGTCATAAACACAGGAATATAACTCTTGACTTGCTTCACGTAAAAAAAACTTGTTGGCGCATGTTTGAGTCGCCACCTGACGTTGTCTGTTGAAAAAAATGTACATTTGAAGCAAGTAAAGAGTGGATATTCCTGTGTTTATGACACAATCGGTATCTCCTACTGCACCTGAATGCACCGAGCACGGCAGCAGGGTCTCGCACGAGACTTTGAATTAGATCTAGTTTTACAAGCATGTCGGCTTGTTGAAGTAAATTAACTTCTCGGTACATGTTTGAGTCGCCATCTGACGCTGTCTGTGGAAAAAAATTGCGTCTTTGAGGGATGTAAACAGTCTAACCAGCGGAACTTGCATCCACTCCCATTCATTGCTGCCATAGCGATCTGCGGACAGACGCAACTACTGCAAAACTGGAGTGATTAAACTGAAAATCTTCACATTCCTTCTTTTAGACCTGAAACATACATCCCAAGTTGAATTTGCCTGGAATTGTCCTTTAATGTTACATCAATGGAGACAGACATATGCACTGAATTCTACTGGACTTGTCCATTATAGCGCATTTAGATTTGCACTGTTTAGCACAGCATTTATCCTGCTACATGGTTCTATTGAATGCTGCTCTCGGACACAAACGCGCCCCATAAACAGTAAATTTAATCTCTTGTTTTTAACAGATATAGCTACACACAATACACACACCGTAACACATGTATGGTAATCCATCGGGAGGAGGCTCAGCGAAGCAGCGGCCTTAAGCGGACATGCAGATTTGCTAAATGATGCTGTTCAACATTATGTTTCAAATTTAATTATTTCACTTGCAATTAACAGGATAATGTATAATTCAGAGGTTGTTATGGAGAAATAAACCCCCATACCATCATCCATACAACCTGTCAGGGTTTATTTCTCCATAACAACCTCCGAACTATACATTACACACACATTACTACACCTCTCGTTCTAGTGTATTCATTGCTCCACCACACTTAAATATACTGATCTATTTGTACTACCTACTGCTATTTGCTGCTTGTCCTCACTCATGTGTATCATTTGCTCTACCCACCTTCTATTGCTCCTAGTCTTCTTTTAATACTGTGCATACTCCACATCTTCCACTTGTGTACATATTGTATTTATTTATATATTCCTATACATGTTCACATACCCAGCACTTACCTTTTTTTTTTTTTTTACAGTTCTGGTTAGATGCTAAACTGCATTTCCTTGTTGAATCTAATAGAGCAGAAAAGATAGAACAATAATAATATTTATGATTTGATAATAACAATAATAAGAAGTAACTATTAGTTCATTTTGGAACTGTGAACGTGGTTCAAAATTTTGAATTATGAAGTTAACTAGTTCATTGAAAAATTCTAGTTCATTTAGAACTATAATGTAGAACTTAGTAATGAAGAAAATGCAGTCTGATGAACAAAAGTATTTTACTTAAAGGGATAGTTAAACATTTTGGCAAATTAGCCCATAGCCCCTAGAGTCACAGCAGTAGGTTTGTTACCTTTAATTGGCGGTGCAAGCTGTTTTTAGAACGGCGGAGCAGAGCCGTGAGCTGCTCAGAACTACGCTGTGGAGGCTAAAGGAATTTCTTGGTTTCCCTCATCAAACTCAAAATCTCAAAACACCAAAACACTTTTGTGGACAAGTGGTGACCTGCACAACCACCACACTATGAGATAATAACACAACGTTATGAAACGGAGACATTTTCGAGGTAAATACAGGGTAAATGCGGAGACTGCTTGCTGAAAAACTGTCCCTGAATGCAACGCACATCAGCTGTTTTGCATGAATTTACCTCTAAAACAGCTCCGTCTCATAATGTTCCGTTATTAACTCATAACGTGGTAGTTGTGCAGGTCACAACTTGTCCACAACAGTGTTTTTGATTTGTTGGGTTGTGTATTTGATGAGTTTGATGAGGGAAACCAAGAAACTCCCTTAGCCTCCATAGCATAGCTCTGAGCAGCTCACAGTTCTCCGCTGTTCTAAAAATAGCTTGCACCGACAATTAAAGGTAACGTGACTGTGACTATAGGGATTAGGGCAATTGGCCAATTTGCCAAAATTTTGAACTATCCCTTTAAAATGTTATTGTATTTCACTGCCTAGACTTGCCATCTACTCCATACCATGTGTAAATAATATAAATATGTAATATTTTTTTCCCTTCTCTTTCTGTCCATCTTTTTCCAAGATGGACTTGCCTTTAGTACCAAACCAGTCACCCTCATCAGATGATGAAGACTTATTCAGCTGCAGTGGATCTGGTGAAGAATACCAGCCATCATCATCAGCATCATTAAGCAGTGACGACCAGGAAATTTCAGAGAAGACGTCATCCAGGCACAGAATCCCAGAGGAAGACCACTGTTGCCAACCATTCAGTGAAGATGAGGAACTTCTAAAGAGGAGGAACGGAGGAAAGAAAGCAGACAAGAGACAAAAAAAAGAATACCAGCCATCATCATCAGCATCATCAAGCAGTGATGACCAGGAAATTTCAGAGAAGACGTCATCCAGGCACAGAATCCCAGAGGAAGACCACTGTTGCCAATCATTCAGTGAAGATGAGGAACTTCTAAAGAGGAGGAACGGAGGAAAGAAAGCAGACAAGAGACAAAAAATCACTGTTAACAAAAGTCAAAAGAATGGTCAAAGGACTCGGGGCAAAGTACAATACTGTGTATATTGTAAAAAGCCGAATCAGAAGATGGCAAGACATTTACAAAGAAAACATGGGGATGAAGTTGATGTGGCCCACGCCTTTAGTTTTCCACTTGGATCCAAAGAAAGAAAGGCGCTGCTGGAAAATCTTCGAAATAAGGGCAACTGGCAACATAATAGTAAGGTCTTGGAAGAAGGAAAAGGTGAAATTGTGACTTGGAAAAGGCTCTCGAAGAAGACATCTGTGAATGACTATCTACCCTGCAAAAACTGTTATGCCATGTTCAAGAGGACTGAACTCTGGCGACACGAGAAAGCATGTAGAGTGAGTAAAGTGGACAAAAAGAAAGGCAAAAAAGTAAGGGTCCAAAAAGCTTCGTCACAACTCCTTCCAGTCAGCAGCTCCTCAGATGGAATTCAAAATATCATTCATACCATGTTTCAAGACAAGGTAACCGCTCACATTAGAAGTGACCCGATGATATCCAATTATGGAGATGCATTATTTGCAAGAAAGGGCCGTGAAAAATCTCAACACAGATACATAGCCCAAAAGATGAGAGAACTGGGGCGGTTTGTTTTGGCTGCAAAGGAAATTGACATTAGTGTCAAAGGGCTGAAAGATCTATGTGATCCAACAAAATTTGATGTAACAATAAAAGCAGCCAGAAGAGTGTCAAACTACAACACGAGCACCACTGAGTATGCAAAGCCATCCACTGCAGTTAAAATAGGGTTTTCTTTAAAAGGTGCAACAGAAGCCTGGATTGGACATTGTTTGATGACGTCAGATGTTTTAGGTGAAAAAAAGGCGAAGAAGTTTAAGGAGTTGTTGGAAAGCTCTTGGTCCAGTTATGTGTCAACAAATGCTCACAGTACAATGGAACAACGGCGATGGAACAAAGAAGACTGTGTGCCTTTGACCGAGGATGTTATAACTCTGCAGAACTATCTGCGAAAGATTGAGGATGAGTGTAAGGCAGAGTTGAATAAGTCTGTGAGCACCACTGCATACAAAAGGCTATGTGAGAGTCTTCTTGCACAAATAATTGTCTTCAATAAGAAGCGGGAAGGAGAAGCTTCGCGTCTAACCTTGGAGACTTATCTAAAAGCAGACAGTGGCCCAATGAATAAGGATATTTACGACACTTTATCAGCAACAGAAAAACAAATGAGCCACAGGCTTACTCGGATTGTGACACGTGGGAAGAGGGGACGGAAAGTGCCGATTCTTTTACTTGAGCGCACCAGAGCCTCACTTGATTTCATGATCAAAAGGAGAAATGATGTTGGGGTTCTTGCTGAGAACCCATTTCTCTTTGCTAGGATCGGGACAAACACCAACATCCGTGGATGTGATTGTCTAAGAAAATATGCATCTGAAAGCAAGGCAAGTAACCCGGAACTACTAAGGTCAACAAAACTGAGGAAGCATGTTGCAACATTATGCCAGCTTCTGAACCTGGATAATCAAGAGCTTGAACAAGTGGCACGATTTATGGGACACGACATACGTGTCCACTGCGAATATTATCGCCAGACTGACAAAACTTTTCAGGTGGCCAAGATTGGAAAGCTTCTGTTCGCCATGGAACAAGGAGCAAAGTCTCTAAAAGGGAAGAGCCTGAAGACACTGGATTCTGTAGTCTTTGGTATGTTGATATAGGTTTTACTTATTATTTTCAAAGTCAATCTGGGCATTTTGAATCAGAGTGAAAGTGTTAAGTCCATAACCACCACAACAAATGTTCTCGGTCTGAGTCCAGTACTGTTTCATTGTGTAAGTGTTCTTAGATGCTATACATGGAGATATTAGTGCTTTAACTTTACTAAAACATGACTTTTCATAGATGGAGAAGAGCCGCAACAACAGACCCCCGAAAGGCCCCCTCTTGGTGGTGATGATGATGATGATGATGATGATGATGAAGGAGGTGAGTCTAGGCACTGTCAACACAGAAAAGGGCCTCAGAGTTGAGTACTCTTTCACTGTGCTAGTGTAAACCCTCTCATATTTTAACACTTACTTTATCAAAACATAATTTTTCATAGATGGAGAGGAGCCACATTTGATCACAAGAAAATCCCCTGCTGATGGGCACAAGAAGGGTGCAACTGCCAAACATGATGACTGTGATGCTGATGAGGACAGTGAACATGGTGTTGGTAAGTTAAAGCCTGGGTCTACTATCCTGAAAACGTAGGGAGAGAGTTAGCGAGATTTGAAAAATGCAGCTCCTCCTGCCTCCTCTATGTCCAATCCCCCTGCTCCCCCCCCCCGTCACTGTCTCGGTCTAAGCCACGCCCCCGCAAACCGGCACATGCACACAACAAGAAGCTCGGGGGCGGACGGCAGGGACAGAGGGGGTGTTGGTGTAGAAGGATTTGGATTGGTTTCTCCCTCTCGGGTCAGGGCAACGTGATTGGAAGTTTTCTCAGCACCGTATTTGCCAGACAGCACAGATTTTTTTTTCATTCTTTTTCATAACGTGTTAATTCCAGTGTAACAGAAAGTGCTTTTGAACGGGATCGTTGACCCCACCTTTAAGGTGTTAACACAAACGTTCAGTCTGCATTCTGTACACATTTGCAGATACCAGTCCCTTCACACCACTAAAACGTTTTCTTTTTATAGAAGTGCAACAACAGACCACAAGAGGACATCCATCTAAAAGGCGAAAAACTACAGCAAAGCATGATGATGATTGGAGTGATGATGAGAGGGGTAAGTCTAGACCTTGAGAAAACCACACTGTTAACAGGTGTTTAGTTATTCACATTGAAATTGTGTTGAAAGGACGTGTCACTTCAGATAACTGACATTCTGGTCTGGGTAACGGCTACGTTGCACTGACTCTTAAGAAATGGGACAAACATGTCCAGCAGTTGTATGTGCTATTAGGTTTAAAATTGAGAATATTTTCAAGTGCAGATGTTAGGAGAGATTAAAGCAGAAGTCAATGATCCAGTCGTTTTTGGCTAACTTCCTGTCAGCGGATGGAGTTACCATTCCTGCCCTCATCCAATATCTACATCATCTCCTGCCGTTCTCTCCTCATTGGATAATGGTTGTAGAATACAAGAAAATGTTGTCCTGTGTTTACAGCAGAGCAGAGTGACTGACAGACCTATGTTACGGTCTATTTAAGAGATTGCTGTGGGAAGATAGCAGAATATTTGTGTTAATCGAAGTTTTAAATAGTTCTGATATCTGCTTTATGGCAGCAACCATTTAAAAACATGCAATGAGGTCATAAATAACAGTGTATTCAAGAATTTTTTTTTTTTTTTTTTAACAAAAGATTTAAATGGAAAAATAACATGATCTGTGTGAGAAACTACTGTTTCACTGCATTGCTGTTTTCTTGTCAGATGGAACGGTGGAGAAGGCCTTGATCAACCCTCAACCTCCTGTCAAGAGGAGAAAAAAGACCTCAATTAAACAAAATCATGATGAGGATTCAGGTGAGTCAAGGTGATATAAACAAGTGAAGTGTTTTAAACCTCTGTCTTCAGTATTGTAACTGTATAAATGTAATTTTTCAGGTGAACGGGGACAAAGAATTGCATGCACAAAATCCTCCAAGAAAGGAAAGAAAAGTGCACCCGAAGGAGTGAAGACAGGTTCAAGGGTTCAAGAAGAAGGTAAATTTTCTGAAGACTGTACTTTGCTAGCCACTTGTTGATAACACAGAAATCTCTAGGACTGGATGGCTGCATTAGAGGCAGAAGCAGCTCTACGTTTTCCATATGAAACAGTCACTGTCTTGGTGGCAGGTCAAAGTCATGACATCCAACAGTCCATAGAAAATCACTGCAATCCATCTTCTGTCCCGATAGCAACACAAATGCACAAGAGTGCTCTCAACAATATCTTTCATGTCACTTTGTTTTAATTATGAGATCACTAATTGTAACTGTATTATTACACCTTTTGCTCAGTCAACAGATCTTACCTGTTCCACATGGTGTTTGAGTGAGAGGGAGAGAGCATTGGTGTTATGTTTGATTTCTTAGTGGTTTATCTGATTTGATGGATGTCGTCAGCACTAGTGCAAAGGAATCATTAGGAAGATTGGAAGTCTCCACAGCTTATGCAGTGGTGTTAGGACACATCCAGAGTGTGTCAGCCTTGCTTGTGACAGGATGCTCTGAATTTGATATTGTTTGAATAAAAATCTGTTTGTCTGTTAGCATTTGTTATTATCCATTGATATGAAACCTTTATTTTCTGATTTTCTAGATGCAAATATCAAAGGTAAGAGACCCTGGTCCGACCGAGAGAAGAGTGCAGTCCAGCGAGGGATGGCCAAATTCATTGCGTTGAGGAAGGTGCCAGGAAAGAATGACTGTCTACATTGTATTGGTCAGGAATCTCCAGCACTTCACACTCGAACATGGAAGGATGTTAAATACTTTGTCTATAATGAAATAATCAAAATCAAGAGAAAGCTTGCTTTTTAAAGAAGAATAATTAATAGGTAATCTTGCCTCATGTAGTGTTTATGTATTTTGAGAGGGAGACATTTTAGTAGAGATATAGAAAGTAAGGTCTGTTCTTGCTTGTTTTATTATGTAGTTGTGCATAGCTCTATTCCTGTTTAAAGAACACTGGCTGGTCCTGTTCTGAGTCGAACTGGCAACTGCAGTTTGTTTGAAGCTGTATGTTTGAGCACATGTATTAAGTCTTAAAAATTGTGTGGCGTATTGCTACTATTTGGTTTTATACTGTGTTTGCGGCAACAGTTATGAGATGTTTATGTTTGATCATATAAGTATTCCCAAATGTTTGCATTAAAACATTTCAGAAATTTAAATAGTTTATTTATTGAGATGGAAGTAGTCGTGTGAGGCTCTATTGCCTGGTGTCTAAAGCAATTCCTTTTTCCCAGTGGTGGCTCCTGACAAATTTCTCAGGGGGGGGGCAAAAGTTGTGATGATGGCTAAGATGACCCCATTCGGAGGCGATTTTGCTGCGGCCCATCAACCATTGTTTATCACCATAATTTTATAAATAATCGAACACCAACAAAAAATGTATGAAATTTAAACTTTTTATTCCAAATGTCCAGTTATGGAAGCTGGTGACATGTCGTCTTCATGATGGGCAGTTGCTGTCTCACTGGAGGTGTATGTAACAACTGATATGACAAAAAAAACAAAAGACAGTATTACTTTAGTTGACAACATATGCCATGCCCTCTAACGATTCTTTATGACAATATACACTTACAGTTTTCACTGACAGCACTGGGAGAGGGCACTTTATCCTTCTGTTCTGCTGCTATCAGAAACCTAAATAATAATCCTGAGGAGAGATGGAGTGATTTTTAAATGTTTTCCTTAATAGCTTGTTTTTACACTTTAATATAATAATAATAGGCTACTCACTTCAATACTGTGATAGTTATTTACTGTGATAGTTATTTACTGTTCACGTTACGCTCTCCTCCACTTACCACCACTGTACGACGATACGAGGGGGGGGTCTAGTTGCCTTCCTTGCATGTTCACAAGCTGCGCATCTGGCCGATGGAGTTGCAGTTGCCAGCCGCCATGCCATGGTAAGTCAGCGGTCTCCGGACGCGCGCTGTACGTAATCGTCCGAGCACGCATTAGTGCGTATGACGAAATCACACTAGGGCAAGCCCCACCGGAGCCCATAGAAATGCATTGTATCATCCCAATTTAGAAAAAAAGTCTGATTGTCACAGATATTTAGGCTGCTGTTTGTTGTTCTAGTAAGACTTACACCGGCAAAATAAACTTTTTTCTCTCTTTTTTTTTTTCATTTAGCTTAAGGAGGGCGGCGTACTATCACCCACTATGTATGGGGCCAGCCGCCCCTGCTTTTCTCCATTTTCCCAATTACTTTATTTATTTATTTAGTTTAGTTCATTTCGGGCATGTCAATCGTTCATCATCATCACACATCATCTTGTTCAACAATACAATACACATGACCGAAAGGGAAAGCGGGAGAAGCCGAAGCTTATCGAGTCCCGCCCCCATTGCTCACATAATGAATCTTCATCTTCACCTTTTTGTTTGTTTTTTTTGCATATTACATTTTGGCATGACATTTTCCTCTTACTTAAGACATTTGCCATAATATGTTACAACAGTAGGCAGTATGTTGAGCTGAAGTCTAGCTCAAGCCGGTTACCTGGTAGATGTTTGATAATATCAGAGATATAATAATGATATATTTATAATTTGGCATGGTAATGGAAAGTTTGGCAAGATAAAATTAGTTATAACGACCATTTTAAAAGTAAACAGTTTATTATAGGTCATGATTATTCATATTTTATCATAAATATGACATGTTTGTTGACCATTAAATAGAGAAATTACACTTAGGGGTATTCTAGGTGATGTAATATAAGATTAAACATCCTTAAACCTTAAACATCCACTGTATTACTGATATACTTACAAACACAAATCGGTCCTCACTCTGATGGTTAAAAACTTTTTTCTGAAACTTTGTTTTCTGAACGAATGTATAGTTTGATGGTTCCCTCTAGTGTTCAGAAATATGTTTACTGTGTTGTTAGGAGGTCTAGAAATGCCGGTCCTCGCTTTGTTGGTTAATTTACCCGGTCCTTACTATGTAGCAAATACAAGAATGTGTGTGTGTGTGTGTGTGTGTGTGTGTGTGTGTGTCTGTCTGTGTGTGTGTGTGTCAGCTGACTCTCCCCCCTGTGAGTCAATGAGACATTGATTACAGTGACAATGGGACAGACATCAAGGACAAAGTGCTTGTAGATCAATAGCTGAACAACTGAACTCTGTGTATGTGTGTGTGTGTGTCTGTGTGCTCACAGCTTGTATTGCTCTCCTGCCATAGAAAAAACATTTCATACTGAACCCTCAGCTGCATAAGACATCAACTTATTTATCAAATTCACAAACTCACAAGTTGAAGTTGTTTGTACTTCTGAGCAGCACTAAGTTTAGTCCATAGAAAGTTGCTCTTTTTCAGAGTTACAGTAAGGTTGCGAGGTTTGTTTGTTTGTTTCTGTAAAGTTGTCTTCCTCCCGCCAACTCCAGCCCTGTTTTGAGGTTACTTTCTGTAAAGTTGTGCCTTTTGGCACCAAGCAGCATTGTGGTTTGGGAGCTCGAAGCTTGGTTAAAGATAAACTTCAGGTCTGACTGAAGAGTTCACTCTTTACCGCTCTCTTCCCCTCCCTCTGTCTCTCTCTGTTTCTTCCCCTCCCATCCCTCGCTTGGCCCCCAGAGTCACAACAAGAAGCAGCAAACAGCTTGTGCATCCCTCGTACCAGGAGAAAATGCCCCATTTTCATCTGTTTGAATCTGACATTTTTGGCACATTAAATATTGGACATTAATAAATTAAACGTAATGAACTGACATGAAAGAAGAAAAAAGTCCAATGGTACAATGCAAGAAAGTATAAAAGGCAAGAGTGCTAAAGAAAGAAGCACAACAACAACAAAAAAGAAGGCTCAAACTTTTTTCTTTAATTCCAATTAACTATTGCCTTCTGTAGCCATTGGAGATTATTTTTCATGTTCATTTATTCAAACAAATATTGAATAATTTATTGTAGAGGGAATAACAACACGGGAAATCACAAGCACTCGGTTCCAGTGGAGGGAAAGAGGTCTGTCTATGAGGACTGTGGTTGAGGAGCACTCTTAATAAGTGTGACTTATTGGTCATTTAAACTAATTAGACCTCCGCTGGGTGTTTTGTAACATTGAAATAATCATAACTGCTTGAAGGGAGCTGATGCAGCTGATCTGTGTCCATTAACAGTGCTAATTTACTTGATGATCAGATATATTCCAAATTATCCACTGCTCATTTTGTGTTGGTCACTACAGAAAATGAGCTTTCCTTTATAGTATATTAGCTCGCTGATACACAAGCTGCAGTGTTGTGTAGCTACTACAAGTCATGGTGTGCAGCATCAGCCATGAATTTTTAACACCTGTACCCTCTTTTGTGTACATGCTTCAGCCTTATCTGTGTCAGTGTGTGTATGTGTGTCAGTGGTCTGTAAGCAGTATGTAGGTCGGTGTAAATGACACCAGAGGTCATACCCTATGATTATGTTGCATAACACATTGACTTCCGCAGATCCCATAGCAGACCGCCATCCACCCTGTACATCAGTCCACCTACTGGGTTTGGGGTTCCTTCAAAATGTAAATTTGATGATGATGACTGTGCAAAACCTTTAAGTACAGAAAGTGTGAACAATGTTTCTTTTTCTTTATGCATTTTAAAATTCTCACTTTTTATCATGTTTCCAACAAATCATCCATCTTAACCACAAAATAAATTATTGGTCCATAAACAAGACATGGCAGTGTTTTCTGATTTGATGCTACAGTAATATTAGCGAGACGATAATGTGACAATGCTTTAGTTAAAGGTGTTCAGAAATGGCCGTTTGTCCTGTTTGTCGCGCCGAGTTTCCACGAGTTGCCGCACACGTTCACCCGAGTAAGGAAAACGAATTTGATTGGTCGTTATCGAGCGGACGGGATATTCAATGTTTGGGGCGAGACCGAGCTCAGTGTGTGTCTCAGACGTTTTGATTGACGGATGACAGATCCAATATCAGTGGCTGATGAATCGTGAGCAGGGTGACGCATAATTCGTGCGCCTTCATTATCCAAACCCCACTTTCATCCTGGATTTACTCGAAAATAGAATTTTGCACAAATGTAGGAGGGCTATAGCCTGACAAGCCAGACTATATCACTAAAAAACGACCGGTAGACCTCGGCTCAATCAAGGGGGCGGGATGAAGGCTGTCTTTCAAACTGCCTCTGCACGCAATATGGTAGCGCTACGACCAATCAGAGCAAAGAGCAGGATTACGTTAGCCTGACA
Source organism: Trachurus trachurus (assembly GCF_905171665.1). Taxonomy (NCBI): domain Eukaryota; kingdom Metazoa; phylum Chordata; class Actinopteri; order Carangiformes; family Carangidae; genus Trachurus; species Trachurus trachurus. Next base: position 27,873,273 of record NC_139895.1, read on the forward strand.
AGCCAATTAAAATGTATGTCGTCATCGCGTTAAGCCCGCCCAACGACTCTCTAAACAGATAGAGCGCTGTGATTGGTGAACACAATCGGTGTTCGAGACTCAAAAAGTTCCTATGGCTCGTTTCTAGACCCACCTACGGAGCAAATATATTTGCTGCCGCTAGGGTGCAGCTAGATTTCTAGGCTAGGAGGGTTAGCAAAACAGTGGAAAAAGGAACCAGGCTTGCATAGTTCCTATTTAAAATGATGGCATGGATAAAATAAGCGTACAATTGGGTGTAGCACTGTTGATAGCAGATAAGATATTGTTAAGGTGTGGTTTAAGTTTGGAGGTGGCAAAGATTAAGCAACTCCAACTCTTGGCCATATCATTAAATGAGTCTTTCACATTGACTCTTCTGGCTGAGCCGACTATTGAATTTCTGATCTCTGTTGCCACCTGATAAATCAGTATCTTTTTTACCTGTGGAGCAGGTAAAAAATATACCTTTTTACCTGCATCTGTTTTGAAAGCATCTGTTGCCAACTGTGATGTACACTACATTACTATCAACAGGAACAGTTGATAACATTTTAACAAATAGGTGATGGCTGAGCTAATAAAACAGATCTTCAATATTCTGCCTAACCAGTCTGAAGTTACAACAATAGGCAGCAGTCAATCTCTGATCTGAGGGAAATGATTTAAATCACTAAATCATTTCACAATCTCTACTTCTACCCGTCTCTGCTTTGGCACTGAACATTGGCATCGGCAGCAAAACCATGTGGTATGAAATCGTCCAGCTGAAAGTACTTCCTGGGGACACTGGGCTGCTTATTTTCGCACTCAGGTGCTGTTGTTCACTAGTTCATTCTCAGGTGTAAAGGCACCGGCTCAACTTGAGGAAGCTTGGCAGCCACACACTACAGTCTAATATGTTTCCAATTCCAGAAGAGATGAAGAGTGTATCATTTGTAAGCACAACACATTGTCATTTAACAATGACTGTAAACAACAAGTCTATGGTATTTTGCATGTGTTTCTATGGCTGCTCTCCCCGTTGAGCACAGACCACTGTGATTTATAACACCTTGTTAAAGTGAAGGGGTGTGAGATCTCCTGGTAAATTGCAAATTGAGCATAGCAGTGACTGTGTGCCTGTGTAGCACCTCAGGACCAATTATCTGTTCCTCTCATCCTCCTCTCTAAGCAAAGAGCCCCATTAGTGGTCCATAAAGATATCACAGATAGACCAGAGACCAATTAGGTGTCCCTAAACTAATAACAGCAGGTAGACCAAGTGACAACACAGGCGTCCAATCTACATCTCCTTCTCACAGCAGCATGTGTCACAGTAGTAAGTTGTGCCTAACAAAGCCCCAAGGCCCAGTCTGCACTGTGCACTTAACAAAACTGGAGATAGCCGTTTCTCTGCAGACGGCCTGACTGGTTCCAGTTGATGCACTTTTGTTATAATAAAATGACATTTTACAAACTTTTAGATACAGAGGTGCTGATAATGTTTTCTCTGAATTTTTGTCTAAAAATATCATGATATCGTTTTCTCTTGATGTTCTTTTGATGTTATACTTTCAAAGTATCACTGCGATGAAATCCATCACATTCCCAAAGCTCGCTGTGAGTCTTTTTTTTTTTTTTTCTACAACACTCCTGACTTCACTTCACTGAGAAAGCTTGGCTCCAGCTCATATCCAACTAAGATGCCAAAAAGTGGCACCAGAACCCCAAATCTCCCACCTCCCGTACCCATAAGCTCCTCCCAAAGCTCCCAGTCACCCTCCTCTGGATCGGGCATCTGGAGAGGGTTAGGCCGGGTCGACTGCGTTTGCGATGAAAGAACCAAGAGCCATGCGTCCAACGACCAAACCAGAGGGGAGGAGAGAGAGGAGAGAGATGAATGGCAGCGATGGAGAGGAGGAGATAGAGGGGGGAAACGGACTTCAAAAACAACAACAGCAGGAAAACAAACAACAGGGAGGAAAAAAAAACAAGCGAGTAAAAAGAAAGAGGAGCAGAAGAAGCACAGAGGCACCCAAGGTCCTCGAACTAATTAAGATGATTTGCATTTATTTATGAGGTTTAATGAGCAGCTTTTCAATAGTTTGTTTTCCCCTAATATGAATATTTCCTTTTCATTATGTTACATAGATGGAAAGTCTCATTCTTTCCAATAATCACATCCTTCCTTTTCTGTTTCTCCAGATACAGTAGCTATTCATGTGCGTGTGTATGTGTGTGTGTTTTCCAGTTTGTTTGTTTGCCACTGATGAACTTCTAAGAGTTTACACATGTCCATACAGAGCCACAGTCTCTCTGTTTGCTTTCTGACATTTCTCCTCAGTTGCGCAAAGCAAACAGAAGTTTTAACAGTGTCTGAGCAAAGAGCTTCAGCGTGATAGCCTAACATACGTTTTTCATTTAACTTGGATGTGAAGTTGTTCTCAAGAGAGTGATGCTTGGATGTGTCAGTAAAAATGAGCCGTTTAGATCCCCACCAAGAGAGGCCGACTGAGAGCAAGAAAACCAAAAGGTAGCATCTCTAAACAGAGTTCTTTAATAGATCAAATTATCTGAGTGAACAGAAATGATTCAGTGAAGGAGGTGGGTGTGAGGGAGTTCAAGGAATTACTCATGAATGATCACTGATGATAAATCAACTAACAAATTTATTTAAATGTTAATGCCAGTATTTCTGCCTGTAAACCACATTTCCTTCACAGTAGATGTTTTGCAACAACAGTCTTAAGATTCTTTAGCGTCTAAACGCTGGTTCAGAAGGAGCTACGTGTCAGTCTGTTGGTCAGTTTTCCAGGATTTCCCAGTGACTGGTAATACCATGACTGTTGATCCAGAGCCACAAGCAGTCAAAGATTTCACTTGTCCTGAAATGCGCCTGGCTTTTAATCTAGTGGTTGGTATTGATGGTTTTGAATTAAATGTTGCGATGACTACTGGATAGACTGCACAGAAATATGACACATATTCATGTCCCCTCTGACAAACTGTAATCACTCTGGTGATCTTAATTTATCATCTCATGCAATAACCAGGTCAAAATTTAATTTGTTCACTTCCCATCAGCCTCAACTGCACTCTGTTTAGGGATAATTAGCAAAGGTTAGCACACTCTTAGAGAACTCTAAGATGGTGAACACAGTAAACATTAAACTTAGTAAACATCAGGGTGTTAGACACGTCATTGTGAACATGTTAGCATGGCTCATAACTGTATGGTTTTTTGTCAAAATTATGAAATTGTTTTAATCAGATTAAATAACGAAAAAGTAGCAAATATACCACATCACAGTATCAAGACCTCAGTAGATAACCTGAAAAGCGAGAAAATGTGGTAGAAAATGGTCAGTATACATAGTACAAATAGTCAAGCAACTAAAGTTAAAAAAAAGAAAGAAGAAAAAACTCCCCCAAATCCGATGCTTTACAATATTCTGTCCCCACATCTGGGACATCAGGTCCACAAATGTGTCTGACTCTTTACGTCAGTGCAGGACGGATTGATTGTTTCCAGCAACATTATAATCACCACCAAAACAGGAGACAAAATCAATGAGTAATTCCCAGCAGATGTTAATCAGAATCCTGTTTACCTCCTGCTGTTGTATAGAGGCACAATTTTCTGATCATCATTAACAAAGGCCATATTATCCAGACATACTGGCCTGTACGCCGGATTTCACTGGGAGGCCCTGTGGCTGCACACTGGAATATGAATCAATGAATGAGAGAATGAATCACTATTGAACGTTTATTTTGCAGAGTGTGTGTGTGTGTGTGTGTTCTCCAAGCTGAACCCTGCCGGCCTGGCCAACAGTCCCCATGGCCATATGGCGGAGTGTAATTATACATAATGTACTTCTCTGTCAGGTTGGGCTTCATTTGGAGACTATAGTTGGTGAGTGTATGTCTGAAATTGTCAGTGTGTGTAGTGTGTTTATGTCTTTCCCCCAGTGTACTGTATATACTGTGAGCATGTGTGTGTGTGTGTGTGTGTGCGGGCATGCATGTACTTAATATATAGCCAGATGGAGATTACAGTGTTAACACAATTACTGAACAGTGTATCAGATCAGTTGGCGACTTATTTGCTTTGATTGCCATGTTTCAAATCAAATGTACAACTTTCTCGACTCTATAGCTATAGAGTCTATAGCTATAGAGTCTATAGCTAGACCTTAATAGCTCTTAATGACAGGGACAGCCATATCTTTATTCAGCTGTTGTCAGTAACAGTCAGTAAAACTAACACAGAGAGAAGCAGGATGATGGTGTCAAAGTAAGTTTCACATCTTAGAGTTCACACACCCAGTCTAACAAGAGAGTGTCTTTTAATTCAGTAAGTGAAAAGTTTCATGACACACTTAAGTACAGTTTAGCTTTTAGACTTACTTGACCCCCACCACAAGATTTTTTTTTAATTTTAATTGTACTGTGAATAATTCTAACAAATATTTCAGCTTGACCTAAGTTTTACTTACAATATTTTTTTATTAATTTACCACCACCTGAAGGTGTGGCTGTGTTTGTTCTAATATGGTGAGTAAAATCATGCGGGGCGGCCCACACGGAAAGAACCTATAGGTTTGAATATACTGTATGTGACATACATAAAATTGTTTGTTCGTTTTCATATATACGCATATATGCACAGATAAAATGCATATAGGTTTCATATATGCGCATATCCTATATATCCTCATGAGGATATATGCACATATATGAATCATATGCAGTTTATCTGTGCATATATGCTGCATATGCGCATATGAAAACGGCCAATTTTGTCACATATATTCAACCCGCCCCATGTGTTGAGGCTATAGTCCTCACTGCAGGCGGCCCCGGTTCGAATCCCGCGTTGGGCGGCCCTGTCCTGTGTGTCATTCCCTCTCTCTGCCTCCCCATTTCCTGTCTCTCTCAACTGTCCTATCACAGAAAGGCATGAAAAGCCCCCAAAAAATATACAAAAAAAACAAAACACACACATGCACTTGTGATCTCTTTTGAGTGTATTTGTGTGTGTGTGTGTGCACTGTAAAAAAAACAAAAACAAAAAAAACAATAGGCCAATCTCTCTGTGTACCATTTGAAGCCTTCATTCATTTTCAAATCAATTGTTCATATTAGAGTTTATTGCATAATTCACAAAAGGCTGAGATGTGGAAATGCAACAAAGTTTGACCAGCCAAAAACAGAAAACAAAAAAACACCAGTGGCCCGTGAATCAGACAGGTTGTACAAATGATCTGGATTATCTAAACCAGGGACAACTAGTGTAGTGAAACCAGTGAAACAGGCTCCGAGGTGTCATGAATCAGAATTAGATTATCCATCTTGTTGACTGTCAGGGCACAACATGTGGACTGTCATTGCCATTATTTGAAAGCTTTTCTTTGACAGCAGTAATCAGGACTGTCTCAGACTGTTTTTGTAATCACTGCTGACACTTCAGAGTCTGTCAGCAGTTCACGTCATCCAGGATTTACCTGGGCCGGACAGCAGCTACCTGACAGAGGGACAGGAGCGTGATGGGGACGGACAAAGAGGACGAACTGGGTGGTGGAAATTAATTTGACAACCATTCTGCCTCCCAAAACACACCCTATACCCCACCCCAGACCCCTGCTGTTACCCTCATCCCACAGCCCTGTGTGTTTTATCAACATGTTTGTGCGCATCAATTGCAAGTGTTTCTATATGAGTGCCTATATTTTAAGACTCTGTGTGTGTCCATAATGTTTATATGGCATTGATGTGATTTATTCTGTAGCCTATTCTCTTTCCCAGTGTGTGTGTGTGTGTGTGTGTGTGTGTGAGGGTGATGAGTTGTGACAGGTGTTGTGGCCGCTAGTGCTGTAGGAGAAGGCGGAGGAGGAAGAGGGGGAGGAAGAGGGGAGGGAGTAAACGAGAGCAACACAGATGATTATTTAATTACTGTTTAATTCTGTGCCCCCCACCCACCCATCCTCCCTCCCTCTCTCTCTTTCCCTTCTCTTTCTCTCCCACTCTCCTTGCCCCCCTCCGTACACACACACACACACACACACACACTCCTCCACCTCACTCCCCCTTTTTTTCATCCTTTCTTTATTAATGAACAATCCGGGCCTTTCTACAAATCCACCAGGGCTTACTGTACCCCCAGACGCTGCATGTGTGTGTGCGTGTGTACAATATACACACACATGCACACAGATTTCCAGACTAATCATGTGCTCATTCTTCCTTACTCAGTCTTGTATTTATACATGTGTGCGTGCGTGTGTGTGTGTGTCTTTGCTTGTTTAGGGCATTATTATATTTCATTTTACTGTATACATGTGTAAATGAAGGAATGTGCACGTGTGTGTGTGTGTGTGTGTGTGTGTGTGTGTGTGTGTGTGTGTGTGTGTGTGTGTGTGTGTGTGTGTGTGTGTGTGTGTGTGTGTGTGTGTGTGTGTGCAGTATCTACAGTCTGTGTTATCCACAAGTTACACAGCAGGATGTGTGTGTGTCTTCTGTACATACTCAGGTAACTGTCACTATGTAATGATGTCGCCAACACTGACTGAGTGTGTTGCGTCACCCTAACCCAATTATGTCCTTATCACACAGCACACGGGCAGAGTATTGTCTGGTGAGTGTGTGACGTGGCACCAGGTCCTGCCAGTCTCCCACAGTGACAATAGAGATGTGATCAGTCTGAGACTGTACACTGAAGGACAGTGGGTCATTGAAGACAAGAGTATATCACCTTTCAGGGCCATCTATACACTCTGGTGCAACAGCATGTACGCAGACAAGCATGTAGACACACTGAGTGTAACACGTCATGCAAAAAATGATTTGAATATTCTGAAAAATGTATACATCACACACAAATCTGGCTGTGGGCATGTGAACAGTGCTGGAGCTAAAAGAGTATTTCAATCTCTGCAACTATTTCTTTAATACTTTTGAATGACATATATCCATTTTAAATATCCTCATAATTAAAAGAAAAAGAAAAAAGGAGTACATCACATGGAGCCGCCAAAGCTCTCACACAATGCACCTTTGAGTGTGGGAGATGTGTTATATTACCATTACCTCATCTGAGCTCAAATGCTGTTGTTTGGCTCCTTATCGACAACGTCATGAACATTATTCTAAAACTAAAATATAATACAAAGTGCTGGTATAGCAACTGTTTACAGTTCTATTAAGACTTATTAATGTGTTATAACACAATGTGTTGTAGTGTAGTGATAGAAATAGAAGTAATTTAAAGTTCATTGATGTCACTGGTATGCTACTGTATACGACTCTCCCCAATTCCAAACCTTTATAAGAAACTCATAATATTATCAATATTTTATTAATTAAAGGGACAACGAGGAGTTTCTGTTTGGTTATAAAAAAGTCTCACGTTAATGTGGATGAATCTACGCTACCCGCAGGCCCATTTTCGATAAATATATCGTTTTGTCTCTATCGTTATTTTGTTATTATTAGTGGTGGCGGAAATGCTGGTCGAGCCGACCAGCTTTCTTTACTTTCGGTTTCGTGGCGAGTCATGAGAATAACGACAGTATGTGATCGTCTTCGAACCTCTGACTTTAATTATTGATGAATGAAAACATGAGTCCGTCTTGCGCACGGAGGATCATAAATGTAGTGTGAGAACGCTTCGCTTTTCCAAAACTCCTCGTTGTCCCTTTAATAGATCACAAGTTACAGATGCTTCATAGAGAAGACAGGGAGGTTATGGTTGATATACGCATCAATAAAAACTTAAAAATTCTCTTTTATCTGCTTAAACCTGCATTGTATCAAGCATCAGTCTATTGATTGACAGAATGGTCGATTAATAATTTATAGAATTAGGAAAAGTGTTTATTTTTCTGTTCTTTCTTATACCAGCCATGATAATATTTAAAACCACCAAAAAAAAGAAGTCGGAGTGATGTTTTCTACTTTTTGATGTGTGGCAGAAAAAGCAACAGTAGATTCACCTCAGCAGTGTTGATAATCACCAACTGCAGCTCTATATGTTTGTACTGTGACACGAAATATTGTGAAACCTTTTCACTGTCCAGTCCTCATCCTCTGCCTCCTCTCACCCTTCATCCATCTCTCTCCCACCTCTCCTCGCTCTTCTCACCTCACCTCTCACCTCTCCACTACATCTCCACACCTCCTCTCCTCACAGTCGCACTCTGAGCTCCCCTCTCACTTCTCCTCTCCCCCCGCACCTCTTCCTCCTCCTCCTCCTACTCTTCCTCTCACCTCCCTCTCTCCCTCCTTTCTATCCTCTCTATCTTTCCATCTTCTCCTTCTTCCCTTATCTCTCTTGTAAATAATTCAACAGCAGTGCACACATGAGTGGTCATCGCAGAGCTTCACATGGGGGATCTGGAGGACAAATGAACCATAAGGATGGAGGAATTAAAAACTTCCCCACGGCTCCACTACAGGGCCGGAGGAATCTGCCGCCCGCCCGCCTGCCTGCCTGGCTAAAGCCCGTCTGTGCGTCCTTTCCCTCTCTTCCCCCCACCGCTAAATGTTAGCACGCCTTTTCCAGGGTGGGGTGGGGGGTATTTTTAAATGCTAAGTATGCCCTGAGTGGGGAGGTGGCTGAGTGGGGACCACCTGGTGACATTTTGTCTCTTCACACAGCTTGTTCTCCCATTAGAGAGCTGCAGAGACGCTCTTTGTGTCAGTGAGGAGAGGACACACTCGTTTGGATCTCAAAAGACAATGGGATGCAAAGACAAAAATGTAAATTATAGATACTACTGTAACGCATTCCACAACATTTAGCCATGTAAACATAACAGCTAATGAATAGAGCCCCTGTTAAAATGAACTGGGTAGACATGATTGACAGAAAAGTGAGAAATATTAATTTAAAAAAAATTGTTTTATTATGAATGAGGTTGAAAAACAGATTTTGTTGAGATTGTTTGTGGCTGAGTCCTTGTCCTTTGTTTTTGGCTGGACAACAACAATGGAGACTGGAATGTCCCTAAATGACTGGCTGACTGGTCATATTTTTACCATTGATCGGTCAAATAGCCTACTACATCCCTGAGTTTCTGGCACTAACAGGTGCTATGAGGCAGGTGTCCACAGCATGCACTGTTTCCAACTGAGCTCATTGTCGTGACTTTTTGAGACTTTTTTTTCCTCAAACAAGTCCGGGTATAAATCGAGTACATGACTGGACTTTGAATAGGTGACAACCAGTGGCGTAGATAGATCCCTTGTTAGGACTGGAGTGGTCTACTGAGCCACAGCTGTGGAGCTGCCATGTCCAGACTCTTTCAGGCATTAATAAAACTCCAGAGGATCCTTCCTATCTCCTATCTGTCTTCCTTTGAGCTGACACTGACTGACAATGCTTCACAGTGTCAGAGTCTAATCACCAGTAACCTCAATGGGAAGTTATACACCTATTAAATACAATTATTAAATTACCCTTAACCAAATTCAGAACTCTGCTGCCTTTGACACCTTAAGTGAAGCTTCCTCACACTAATTCAACAGTTTCCTTCCTTGTTTACTGGTGGGGGTAATAGCCTGACAAGTCTGAAAAGTTGTTAAAGATACCAAGCAGAGACATGTTCATCTCACATCGGTTGGATGAAAACATGTCTCATGTCCAACATGACTGCTCACATCTGCATTTTGCTGTGGTGCACATTATCAACAAAACACATGTCAGCTCAGTCTCAACAGTCCCCTCTCTGTTTGTCTCGTGAGCAGAAACAAGTTTGTTGTTTTCCTTCTACAGGAGACATGTTTTGAAATGAAGAAATTGACTCAGTGTGAAATCGATTGAGAACAAGTCTTGGAATGTATGGCGACTGCTCCAGTGTTGTCTGAGTGCAGAGATCTAACCACTGTTTGGCACATAACAACATCACCTCAGGATCACAGAGGGGAGAGAATCTGCAGCTGCCAGTGAGGATGTACTCACAAACCAACAGACACTTCCTGCTGTTTGAAGAAAACAAAGCTGAAACAGTGATCGCATTCCTTAATTTGTCCCTGTTTCACTCTTTTCTATGACAGTTTCTGATCCAAAGGGTCGCTACAAATTATTTATGCAAGAATCTGGCCTGTTTTTCTTTCACTGAATCTTGTATCTTGTCATACATAAGCAAAGCCAGAGAGGAAGAGATAAGCGACAGACTGACTGTCACTCAGAGGAAGGAAGAGGAAGAGGTGTGATTTGTTCCAACATCCTTTGGATTTCTCCACGGCAACAGTCCTGTCAGTCAGGGAGCCAAGAAGCGGGCATATGTCAAAGCATAGTCGCTATGGCAATGACAAGTGCACTGATGACTCAGTGTGACACAGGGAAACACAACGAACAGACTGCCAGCCCACACACTCATACACACACACACACACACACACACACACACACACACACACACACACACACACACACACACACACACACACACACACACAAACTGAGTCAGTGAGGCACTGCAAGATACGATCACATCGGACAACACAAACAAAAACATTCACTGTGGCATATGCACAGTAACAAAAACACACAGACACACAGCATTTCATAGTATGTGCAAGTGTGCGACACGCTCTTGGACTGGCAACACTGGGAGGCATCACGTGACTTCACAGGGTGGAGCAGACGCAGCCAATGAAACATTACCAAAGTAATCACATCTTAAATTCAATCAAATAACTATAGCTTCATTTAACACCCTAAGGATACACACAGCTGCACACATGTGCACCTTCGCACACCTACACACACCAACAGTAAACACTATTGATTCAACAACAATTCCTTAAAATAATAAAATTAACACAGTAATTGACAGTGTATTATAAAGGCTGTGATAAGGCAATGATGATCATCTAAATAGGAATGCTATATTGTAGTTTATACTTAAAATTATTTTAGGTATCGCCCCAAAATACATGTTTGGGGTGTTTTTGGGGCAGTTTTCATGTTATTTTTAAAATGCTAACATGGTTTTCCAAATGCGATTTAAGGCAAATGTAACTGCTTTCTGGATTTTGTTCAGCGGCCATGTTTATGCTAATCCGGGCAGTGTGACATCATGCTTTGAGCTGCCTAAACACAACCATAAAATTGTTAGAGAACAGTTCAGCATTTTGGAAAATATGCTTATTCGCTTTCTTGCCAAGATTTAGAAGAGAAGCTCAGAACCACTCTCAGATTTGTCTGCTAAATATGAAGGAGACGGTCAGCTAGACCGGGAAGCAAATAATATCAAATATAACACATTTTTGGCCACGTTATCTTTACTGGCCATGAGTAGAAAACAAGGTAGGCAAACAAGGTATGAATATTTGGCAGATATTATATGTTCAATTTAAGCATTTCATCAATAGCTACATCAAGCAGCATCAAGTTTCCTACAAACCATGTTTGTTGTTGCAGAGAAGTTATATACAAATATCATTTTTAGACAACAGGCTTGAACAGTGGGATCATGGGATGTACTGTATCTGAATGGGAAACATGAGCACAGGTCTGCAATTGCTTCCTTAACATGAACAAAGGCAGCATTAGATGAGAGATACTGTAGTGCATGAAAAAAACACTCCTTTTTCCTTGTTTTTGTCCCGGTAAACAGTGTGTGTAACAGTTATGCCAGTGTGTTTGTGTGTGTGTCGATACACTTTTTTCTCAATACTTGGCAGCGGCAGCAGCAGGTCTGACGATAATCTCGGGGGTAATCTAACACAAGACACCTGCCCTATTGTGGCTGAGGTGTAAAGGAGCAAAATCTCCTCTGATTTCCACCACTTCCTGAGTGGAAGTGTACAAGAAAAGGCACTTTATCGTCCAAGCAAGTCCTGGGTAATCTTTTCCCAGAATGGTGGTTTTATTGGAGATGAGTGAATCAACCACAAGAGCAGGTCGGCCAAGAGTGGAAGAGTTTTTAATGTTGCAGCTGCTAAGACACGGTTTTTAGGGTTTGGTTCAAGTATATGCTTGGTGCTTGCATCAGGTTTACATCCAGTAGTTTCTGCGTGTGTGTGCGTGCGTGTGTGGTCTGTCTGGCAGAGAGGCCCAGCTGTAGTGAGGCTAGACACTCTTTAAGCGTTGCCTTCAGCCCTGAGGCTACAGAGCGCAGTCTAAATTGAGCAACCAGATTAAAGCAGGAGGGAAGGAAAGAAAGAAAGAAGAGGAGAGAGGAAGGAAAAATACAATACTTATTAATACTACCGTAATAATATATCGTTGATTTTGTTTTCCTTCCTGAAATGAGCGCAGTTGGTTTGCAGGGATAAGGTCACTTCAGTGTTATTATCGAAGATATTTCACCTTAAGGTTCAACATGGAGCAGATGCGGTTAGAAGAGGAGCTTCATTTAAATTTCATGATGGCTAAGTACAGTAGGGCCTCTACTGTACAGATCAGAGGGAGAGAGACGCAGGGCGAGCGAGTGAACAAGAGCGGTTCACATCAGCACATACTGTAGGAATGAGCTTTGCATGTAAGTTAGTCTAGACACTCAGGGCACCACTGTGCACAAATGGAGCACTTTACAAGAGAGGCCCATCCAAGAGGCTCATCCTCTAAAACTCACCTCCATCACTAACCACACACAGACAGACACACACACATGCACATACATTTCTCTTACCAAAACACACACACACACACACACACACACACACACACACACACACACACACACACACACACACACACACACACACACACACACACACACACACACACACACACACACACACACACACACACACACACACACACACACACACACACATCACCACCATGATCTGTCTGTTTGAGATTGTCTCCTCCGGCGCTGAGGGGGGGGAAGGGGAAAGGGAGGTTAGAGGAAGAGGAGCAGCGGCAGTGAACATTCCTTCGCTAACATGCTTTTTAGTGGCTCCTCAGCCTCGGCGCTATGTGTTTGTCGTGTCTGACATCTTTTTGGCGTGGAGTCTTCTCTGCTCTAAATCTTTTCAAAACTTGCTGGTGTAGAGGAGAGACTGACTTTTAGTCTTAATCTGCAGCTACTGTTTTTCAAGTGTAGTTTAAATATTTATGTTTCTGTGCAATCAAATCAGATCCCTGGGATATGAAAATTAGATTACAGCAAGCAGATTAAACCAAGTATATCCTCAAATAGCGGCCGCCTTAATTTACCTTAACAGTAGAAACAGAGAGAAACAGACCCCTGAAAATGACAGAGACCATTATTCTGAAGTTTACTTTGTTATAAACAATAATACAACATCTCAGATGTGAGCTGCTACTGCTGTGATTCCCTGTTTATGATGTTTGATGTGAACACCAACCCAACCCTTTCTCCATGTTAACCTTGATAATTCAGTAGCCTATAATGTGCTTTCCATGGTGATGTCCTCACTACTACAATAGAGACATGCTACACTCAGCACCTTCCATGTTTCTCTCTTTGACAGAAAACATTATAGTAAGTATTACAAGTGGAACATATGGAACATAACCCATAGCTTTATAAACTAAGCTGTTAACCGTCTAGCGTCTATATGTGTTCTACAATAAGCACTAGAAAAAATGATGGTGGCGTCCTGACAGCAAAAAAAAGGCTTTGTTGCCCAAGTCAAAAGAAAAAGAGAAGAGAAAGACCAAATGAAACAGCTTGCAGCCATATACAGTATAAAAGAGTCACATACAAGGACAGGAAATACATACAGTACACAAAAAAGTAACCACTATGGTGGGATTACTGTAAAGAGTGGACAGTCTGCAGTGGATGTGATTCTTTGCAGACTTCAGCAGATGAAGAAATCTACATCAAGTATATTTGGTACTGTATAATACTTTGAGCTCCTGGTAGACTTTACTAATGTGAACAGTGAACCAAAGAACTGCAAAGCAGGGGTCTTCACCGGGGCCCACATGGTTCCCATCCAAGACCAGAAGTGGGACTCAAAGGGCCGTGTCTAAATTACATTACATTTCAAAAGTAACATTGCAACATTTATGTTGCTGTCTCTATTTGGAGTTTGTCAGTTGAGCTGAATTTTCAAACTTTCCTTGGGAGATGAGACTTTTAGGTCAGACACACTTTCTTTACATTCACATTGGGTTCAGGAAGGTTTTCCATCAGATATCAGGTATTTGTGACATATGTGAACCAATAGATGAGCTGTCAGCCTTAAAGGGATAGTTCACCCAAAATTCAAATTTCAGTTTGAAGTTTCAGAGTCCTCCGTGGCTTCTCTGAGTTACAGGGGGGCTCAGCGTAGCACTGCATGTCCATATGACGGTTGCGAACGGAGCTCACTTTTCTTCGTCCAAAAAGATACACACCAAAAACCATCCAAATACCTCCACACAGCTCGTCTGTAATGTCCACCTTGTATTGAACCCCCAACATGAATTAATTAAATAAGTCTATATTTCAAGCTTGTTTTTAGCGGAAGCTCCTCTTCATGTTCCATCCAAATCTCACCCGATTTGGATGGTTTTTGGTGTGTCTTTTTGGACGAAGAAAAGTGGTGTCCGTTCGCAACCATCATATGGACATGCAGTGCTGCACAGAGCCCCGCTGTAACTCAGAGAAGGCACGGAGGACTCTGAAACTTCTCCCAGCCCTTAGTCGACATGAGGGTGAGTAGATAATGAGTGAAATTTGAATTTTGGGTGAACTATCCCTTTAAATAAAGGCCTGTGGAGTTAATCTTAAACCTTTGTCTTATAAAAAACAAATCCTAATTCATTCTAGCCTAATAACTCAAAATCTGAGAGTCATTTGCGCGCTGAACCTTATTTGGAGATTTACAGCACTTCTGTGTGCAGAGCTCATTAGTATGTATATTTAAAAAGAATGATCAGTTTTTACAAATATTTTCTCACTTAGCAACCAACGAAGGTGAATCATGGTGTAATGATGTGTCTGCGAGTCTGATTTAACGGTGGGTTGAAATTACACATAGTGGCATAATTGTTTGTGTGTGTCGGGGTGTGCTCATGTGCGCCTGCCTGTGTGCAAGTGTGTGCTCCCAGTGCTATGATTGGAGTTATCCATTATTGATGATGTCCTGATGAGATCAATCAAGCCAGAGTTTTCTCCTCTTTTGGCTGCTGAAGCTGATAATGCCGTTATGACATATTAATCGTCATGTCATGAATATTTAAATCACAGGGAACACACATTCCATATTCATCATATTCATGACCTCTGTGTTTTTGTTTTGCTTTTTTTTTTCCTCTTGTCTGGAGTCACCCCCCCCCCCATCATGAATTTCTCACTTCCCTTCTGCATTTTAGACTGTATTTATAGAATAGTTAGTGTTTCTGTCTCATTTTCTGTGAATCTGATTTTGAAATGTGCAACTCATTCATACTGAACATAACAGATCTGTATTTTCGCGCCTGCGCTCTTCTCCACAGCCATGACCAGAAGTCCACAGAGAACCAAACCGCATCTCTGTTGCATCTTCATCTCTTCTCTTTTCCTGCTGCATTGCTGCTGTTTTATTTACCTCAGAGACAAACACCATATTTATTCATGATTCTCCCTCAAAGTGCTGGTAAAATAAACATTTGTTTCCTCCTAATGAAAATCATGTTTCTGAAATGAGTTGTTTTGTTTCGCGCTCGACCCCAAACAACTTGCTCTCGATAAAACAAATATGTGTGAAAATAAAAAGGCAATAATGCGATTGGTTACAGTGTAAATACATTTGTTCCACCGACTATCGTTTGGAGGCAGGCACATCAGTAATAATTTATAAACAAAAGAGCTAACTGTGTTCATAATTCATAAGAGGAGAAACATATACACTCTTTGCTGCTGCTCGGTGGGCCGCTGTGCAGGAGACAAGAAGATGCTGAGACTGAAGGGTCCAACACAATCAGTCACATCAATCACATTTTAATTCACAAGTCTCCAGAACCTGAAATCACAAGAAATCCTCTGACAGCAGTCTGCAAAAATTAAGATTTTTATAATGCAGACGCAAAATGAGAGCAATCTTTCTACTGGCTGTAGCTCACAGGTGTATGTGTGTGTGTGTGTTTGTGTGTCGTGCCCCTCTGTGCTGGTTGGCATGAATGTTTCAGAGCTTAAATGGAGGTAGACATATTGAATCTTCTCTACTCCTTGGGAGAGGCCTCTGGCACACACACACACACACACACACAAGCACGCACGCACGCATGCACACACACACACACACACACACAGCGACAGCTAGGAAGTGCTGTGTGGGAATATTCACACAACATTAAAAAATAATGGATTGAGAAATACCAAATATGGTGTGTGTGTGCGTGTGTGTGTGTGTGTATTTCAAAACAAAGAGCAAAAATTATGTATTGCTTCATTAGGATTAGGGACCTCTCAATGTACTGAACTATTTCGACCTCTTTTTACATATTTTTTCTCAATTTCGTGGCTCTTTTAAAAATTGCTGTTGCATAGCTTAAGATGACTGTACACACTTTTTTTTTTTTACCAACACCCTTTTGTATAGTTATGAAGTGGAAGGAGCTTTTTCTGTATCTGTGTATCCTTAGTTGTGGAAATAAGATTAATTTTCTCCACACGATTCACAGTTGAAGCATGAAACTCTCCCAGTTGAATTAGCAGTGCTGTAGCAAAGATGAACAGCTGCTTTAGAAAATATCTGATTCTTTGGTTAAAAGGTGAAAAATACAACTGAGTGTACACGCAAGGTGAGGCATTAACTCTGTCTCCCATGGTGCATTTTGACAAGAAACATCCAATCAAGGAGCAATTCAGTTCTGTGCACCCTCGAGCTAAAAATGAAAAAAAAAAAAATCTGGTGCTTAAATGAATTCACTTTTTACATTCTGGGGGAATTTTTGGATATATTCGGTGCTGCCTCCCGTTCACAGTTTCATTGACTAAGCGTTTTAAATTCACTAGTCTTGGTATTTCTTCCAATGGGCTGTTCCACTGTAGCAACGGTTGCCAAGGCCCATGCATAGGGTGATATTTTGGACCCATCCACCATCCAAAAAATGACAGACGAAACCCATAGGTGTAATAAATTTAACTTTTGGCCAAAATATGAACCTGCAATGTTGTTACATTACCTGCCTCTCTGTTCAGTCCCTTTGAAGAAGTCGTTTGAAGGTCAGGCTCTGTCATCTGTAATCTGAATTCTTGTGTTAAAGCTGTGCTGTTGGTGTTTTGGACACACTCTGGTCATCTTTGTGTCTCTTGCTGTCATTTCTCACTGGGAATATCCTGTTTGTTGCCAGATTCATATATCGAAGGTGGCATTGAGGAATCATGTTTTCTCTCACAATGTTGTGCACGTCCTTCACTGTAAATGGGAAACCTGTCGATACTTGTTTGCCGGCTAGAGTGGCTGCTTTCTGCTGTGGTTCAGCCTCTGACTCTGCGGCACCTGATACCAAATTTGAAAAATACAATCAAGTTCAAAAGTGAGCAGGAGACATGAGTCGTGTTACTGTGTTTTTGTCAGAGTGCTTCAGTGTGCAAGTATACTGTAGGTGGATCTCAGGGGCAGTGCATGGGGGTGGGTGGGTGGGTTGGTGGTGGGGGTCTGAAAGTGGTGTTCTCTTAGTTGAGCTGTCTAGACCTCTAGGGATCTCAGCAAACATTACAAGTGGCTTTTATTCAGACATACATAGACACATGTAAACACACGCGCACACACAAACACTCAGCCCGTGACTTTAATACCCATGCTGTGTTTGTATATACGTGTATAGGTTGCCCCGGGGCTTTATGCTGAAACCCACAGACAGAGAGCTCTCTGATGGATGGATGGATGGATGGATGGATGGATGGATGGATGGATGGATGGATGGATGGATGGATGGATGGATGGATGGATGGATGGATGGATGGATGGATGGATGGATGGATGGATGGATGGATGGATGGATGGATGGATGGATGGATGGATGGAAAGGAGACATTACATTACATCCTGACTGACCATAGAGGTGGAGATGGAGGCCTCAGGCCCAATAGCTGTCTGTTTCTTTGTCAGTCTCATTTTCTCTGTGTCTGTCTTACACAATCTCTTTCCCCTAAATCCTTTTTTTTTATTCTGATGAACCACTGTCACTCCTTTACTCCACCTATTTGAATATTTTCAGTATTTGATCTGTTCTAACAAAAAACACTCAGTTTTCTTGTCTGTATTTCGCTAAAGACTACATACTACATACATACTCTTCTTCTCTGGTTCTGTAGCTGCTCTGTCTACAAAGATACACCAGTGCCATCACCACACACTCACACACACACATGCGTGCACACACACACACACATTTTCTCTCTCTCACACACACACTCCCTTGTACCATCACCCCCTACTCTTCATAGGCCAGAGGGGGATCCATTAGCCCCTACCACCTGCTGTGATACACCCACTCATCCCCTCTCCTTACACACACACACACACACACACACACACACACACACACACACACACACACACACACACACACACACACAAGCATGCACTTGTGCAGAAACATAACTGTCCTTACTGACTCACTAACTAGTTCTCTCTTTCTTACACATGAAACAAAATTGACAACTCTATCCTGCACTCATTTGTTTATTTCTGTCTTTGTTATATTCCAAAGTTACTGTACATCTAACAGCGTGTAATAAATGTTTATAAAATTTGTATTAAATATGTATACACTACAAGAAAAGACAGCATCAACAAGGGAAATATGTACATAAAAAAAGTAAAAGTTGTAATAATCTTGTAAAAGTTATAAAAGTATAAAATCTTACTTTGTGAAAGTTAAATGTGAAATTATGAGCAGTAAAATGTATCAGACGGTCTCCCTCTGAAGAATGGTTCCTTTCACTCCTAAATTATTGATGCATTCACCTGCAAGTTATGTTTTAATATTGTAGCCGGTCTGACTGTAGCATATAGTGTTGGCTAGTGTAAACTCTGACAATGTATTATATTTTATGGTCTTAATGAAGGCTTTACATGTAAAAAGGAAAAAGGAAATGATGTTGATTAAAAAAAAAAATCTAACCACACCTCCCTGTCATTCATCATTCTTTCTCTCCCTCTCCCTTTCCTTCCTCTCACTCCATTTCTTCCTCACTGTTCTAATTTTCATCTTTCCACATTTGGTTTCCCTGCACCCCCTCCTTCCCTCTCTCTCCCTCCATCTCTCTCTCCCATGCCCCTCCTCAGCTCAGTAGCTGTAGCGAAGACGGGGCGATGCGCTGCAATTACTCTAATTGGTTGTGACTTCTTCATTTACATGACAAGTGCGCGGCGGTCCTGGGAACCAACGGCCTGCTTTCTGCACCCTGCTGCAGCTCTGGTCAGCCAGGGCCCGTGGTCCTGGGTGTGTGTGTTTTCCTTTTTTTAGTTGGGGTGGGGATGGGGGGGAAACTGTGAGGAACTATGTAGGAAGACAAAGAGGGTCTGGCATTGGATGGTACATGTGTGCCCCATGGGTCTGGGGGTCTGGGGGTCTGGAGGTCCCAGATCCATGGGAGTGGGTGGCACTGGAGGGGAGATTGTGAGGTGATGGGGAGGAGGAGTCTCAAGGTGTTCTCAGATGGATCATCATGAGGGTATCAGTAAAATGATGAGGAGGCCAGCACAGAGTAGTGACGGAGGAGACAAGGTGTAGATGAAAGTTAGGAGTTTGCTCCCAGCGGTAAAAGAATCTGTCTTGGGAGAGTTTTCCACTGGGAGAGACAACTTTCAGGGGTTAAGGGTGATGGGAGTGTTGCATGGACGCTGCAGAACAATATTGTCTGCTTCTCGACATTCCTCCTGCTCATCGTCACGGTGACGCTGCCACCGCAGCCGCCACCCCTGACAGGGCTGCAATCTCAAACAGTGAAACTACTCATTAGCGTGGCTGGTGTATGTGTGTGTCCTGCCCTGTTGGTTTAAGCATTATGAGCGTGCTCAGCTGAGCTATTCTTATGGTAATTCAGGAGTTAGGGATTCGTTTGGGTGGGCAGCTCTAATGTTTGCTTAGCAGATAAAAAGGGGTTTTTATTACCAGCTGAAGTTCACTTGTCAAGACTAATCTCATTTAAACAGCTATTCTGCAGGCCAGAGGTAGCGGACATGTACTCCACATTACTGAACAAGCTAGTGCCATGGAGCAGGCAGGGTGCATGCCTACATATAGCTGTTGATACACTGGAGGAGGTTTTGGTTGTTCTAGTCATTAGGGAAGTAAGTGGTGGTCTGATACAAAAATAAACTAGTGTTTGAACAAGCATACCACTAAATATAACAAGGTTCTGTCTGTAAATCCAATCAGTAGGCTATTATGTGAAATTTTCAAAGTAGCTGGAAATCTGACACAAACTTATGTGAACTCTGTTAAGGAGTTTGAGATGGAGCTTGGATTCATCTCCATCTGCTTCAAACTTTAGATGTGGTTAAAATATGTGGAATGAAGTGTTTTTCTCCAATACTCAACCCATTATAGCATCTGTGTTTGTAGGAAAAACAAGAGGGAAGTGCCACTACCAAAGCCCTAGAGAATAACAGGCTCTATCACTCCACCACAAATCACCACTGCACTCATGTCTTAGTACATGTGGCCCACGTCATGTGTGTAGATCCTCAACTTGTCCCCTCTCCACTGGTGATCTACACAGGGGACTGACCTGACGTGAGGTCAATGATGTCGGTCTTGACCCTAGTGACCCCTGTGGGGGACCCTTGACCGGTGATAGTTTAAACAAAGGAGCGTGTCTCTCAGGGGACAGAAAGAGGAGAATAAATGACAGTGATGAGACATAAAACTGGATTCTGGTTTTCTACTGCGGTGGTTGTATATTTAATCCCCGATCACTGCTCAACATGACAATATGGTAAATGTTTCCAGCATGTTTCAAACATCACAAGAGGTGGAGACGTGAAACCCTGTCTGCAGAGGAGCTGGGGTGAGGAAGGTGAAGGAATGTTACCTGCATTAAAAGAAGGTGCTCTTTAGCATATGATCACATTATACCTCCCCATCTGATGAATATCTAATTAGACTTTTTTCAATATACATTTTGAAATCCAATTAGTCCACACAAAAGCGGAACATTGCTCTCCCAAGGTGACAATAGATTAAAATAGATTGGCAATTTCAACTGATCCTTTAAAAGATGCTTCATCTTACTTTTTCTCATTAGTCTATCACTGTCAAATCAAGCTTTTTAATTCCAGGCATAAAAAATCACTATAACCACCATCGGTGCAAGTCCCATTGATCTACTTCCTGCTGTGGTTGGAGAGATTCTATTTTTTTATTGTAAAATTAGAGCGAAATTTTGAAATATTTTTGCAATATCAAAGAAAAGAATTGGCATTTGCAATATTTCCTTGGACATATTTGAAATTATGTGAAAGTCAGTTGTTGCCAACTTTGGGATTTGTAACAATTTTTGCATTTACATTGGAAAATTTGCACTAAATTTAAGATTTGACAATTTAGTGGCGTTTGGTGCTGATGTAGTTTAGAAGCCCTGAAACTGTCAGTATGTGCCAATGCTAGACTATCACTAGAGCAAAGTACATCTGTTTGTCGCTTAAACATGGAGACATGTGCTGAATGTTTTGTATAAGAGTCTGCAACATTATGGAAACAGTTGATTTTATTGTAAAAAGCTAGGTAAGTCAAGACTTTTTGCTTACATAACCTGGAAGAATAGAAATCTCTGTCTTTGTCATATTTGTCAAATGAAATAGGGCATTTTTCTGAAAAATAAGTACCCAATGATTTTTTTTATTTAAGAAAGTCATCTTCAAACTTTCTTCTAACTATCTGGATGAAGTAAAAATATTCATTTGCAATGAAAAGAATTATTAAATCCAAATCAATTTCCTTTTCGGACAGTCAAAGATGTATCTAAAAAATATCGACCCAATAAACTTAATAAATATTGGAAAGTAGCATATGACAATGTAGGTAAAATCTTTTTTTCATGTTGTACTAATTGGGCAAGGAGCTATTTCATTTGCTCTCATTATCACATTACATTACTCTCCATATGTAGCACATGACTTCTGAGGAGGGGTTTTATCAGAGGCTCCAGATGGTCAGACTCGTCCTGCACACACACACGCTCACCTTCAAACGCTCTAATCAGGAGAGGTTTCACGCCACAGATCACCTTTGTTAGTTGCTATCTGTGTGTGACTGTGACCTGCTTAGAAGGAGTTTGGAGCAGAGTTGCTTTGAGCTTGCGTCACTTCAGACCTGCAACAGTGTTTGCGCGGCTTCCTCACTTTGAGCTAATGCAGCTATCAAAGACACCGCCTGAGAAACACGCCCGCTCTGCAGCTCGCTCACGTGCAAACGCAATCAAACAATTGAGCCCGCCTTCAATCTTATCTGTGTCTCAGTGTACAGACACCAACACACAATGGGAGTTTTTCAGAAGAAAATCTATTCCCTTACTTCCTCCTCTACACTCTGCCTCAAGGAATCTGCTCAGCGCTGTGGCTGCCATAAATGCCAGTATCACTGCAATATAAAAGACTGATTGTTTTTTTTTCATCCTCTGAAGGCTTTGTGTCCTGCAAAGATAGTGAGCTAGGTGTGTTCGCAGAGAGCTGAGTGCCAGTGTGTGTGTGTGTGTGTGTGTGTGTGTGTGTGTTTTCTCAGCGATGCTTTTGTTGACTGTGTGAAGCAGACACTTTTTTAAAGTTGCCTTTTGAAGTTGTGGATCCTCAGAGAGAGAAAAGCAGTGTGAGAGAGAGAGCATGATGGAGTTTAGTGACAAAGCAAAAGGTATGAGGTGTGTAAAAGGACAGGACACACACACACACACACACAAATGGACATGTGATCACTGATACACAGATACACACACACACTCTCTCTCTCGGCCTCTCAGCAGGCTGCCAGATTCCCTGCTGAACAAGCCAAGGATGAAACCCAAAGCTAACGTGTGTGTTCTCTCTGACCACAGCTGCTCCGCTCTCACGCTCCCTGAGGTGTGTCCCTCTCTCTCTCTCTCTCTCTCACACACACACATACACACACACACACACACACACACACATACAAACAGAAACACATACACACACTAAAAAGCACACACTGCAGGGACAAGATAGTGACTGAAGATACAGAAACACACAGAATTTAATAAACAGAGGGAGAGTTTTTTTTTCTCCCTCTGCCAGTCTTGTCGCGGCTCTCATCATCGTATCATTCGGAGCCAGGTCACGACCAAAGAGGCTTCTGAGATGAACTCCCAGTGAAGCGCGAGAAAGAGAGGGAGAGGTCGTGACCACAGTGGCACAGAAATGAACCCTTGACTGCCATCAGGAGACCGAGCGAGAGCGGGATGAGAGAGAGAGAGAGAGAGGTGTAGGGTGGTATATTGCTAACAAATTAGTTTTGGCTCGTCTTTAGAGATTGGCCATTTTGATTGGCTCCCGAGGTCTCTTTGGCACACAGCAATTAGGAACCACACAACCCCTGCTCTCCACAGAGACAAAAAGCTGGAGACGCCGCTCCTGCTCTGCCATGCTGACTGAACCCTGGCTGGATGCTGGTGACGGGGAAATGCAGAGGAATGAGGATGGAGCGAAAGACAAATAAATACACATTTCCATTGTTCATAAAGAGAAACTAATGACAAAAAAAATGAAAGGATATTCCTCAACAACAGAGAATGTGAAGAAATCCACACTTTGGCATTTTAACCAAAGCTGTTACAGTCACAGGTTTGTCTCTGTTGCAAAGTGGTGTTAGAAAAAAAAAGCATACATGTTATAGATTGGACAGGCAGACCAGTGACAGCTGTTACTCAAAGACACAGAGTGTCCTAAAGGATGTTCAGAAGAACACAATGTGTTTCTGCTGCTTCTTACACACACCAACCTCGTCTCACACCTTTACAAACACCGTTCTCGCCCCACAGGGCACAATCCCACCAAATGAACGGGGTAAACTCATTTCAAGGAAGGGAACTATTCTTCACATTTTCAGGTGACAAAGAAAAAGACAGGAGCTGCAACATCGCAGCCTCCGAGGATGAGGAAGAATAACTGAGTCACAGTGTATGCAGATTTTTCATAATGCTCAAGTGTTAATCAAGGGTAAAAGATGCTGTGACTGTGGATATAGAGAAGAGAGACGATGAAACTGAGGGGAAAATACTTGGAGTAACGACGACACACTCCATCTGAATGGCCGACAAGTCTCTGTGTGAGCTTTTCTGACTGATATTCTCCATGTGAAACATATGCTCCACTTTGTTGAAGGTGTGTGTGTGTGTGTGTGTGTGTGTGTGTGTGTGTGTGTGTGTGTGGCAGCTCCTGCTCATTTCCAGTCAGAGCACCGTAGGGCATCGCTGTGTGGTCACTGGGTGTCCTCCTGTCCTCCCCTCTCTTCAGCCACACCACCCTAACCCAGTCTGACATATTCACTGTCCCACTCTCATGGATATGGGACTGTGTGTGTCCATGTGTGTCTGTACTGTATGTGTGTTTTCAGACTGTTTCCTATGTGTTCATACTCATTTCAGTCTAAATGCACTGTGGAATAATCCAATATAAATCCATATCGATGTGATTACTCAGTGTGTTGTTTGTGTCTAACAGAAGTTTGTGTTTGTGTTTTGAGAGTGACTAAGTCTCTGAGAGCAGAAAGTAAAACTTTTAATTAATCAACAGACAACTTATCTGCAACTCTTCTGATAATCATTAATTGTTAAAATCATTTTCAAAACGGAAAAGTCAGACACTCTCTGTTTGCAGCTTCTTTCACGTGACAGCTTTATAGGTAACAGTGAAGTGAATATATGCAGATCGGCTAGAACACTGAAACTGGTTTAAATATTGTGCTGCGGAAAATAACTGAAAATGCAAATTAAGTTTCAAATCAAATTTAAAGTGCTTCAGAAACTGAACTTTAAAAACAGGCCGCAGATATGCACCAGTCAGCCACAGCCACATTACATATTTTGCTATGATAGCTGATCAGTGTATTTGTTTGTTTGTTTTTGGTCTGTGTGTGTGTGTCAAGTGAGTGTTTTTTTTTCTTTTTCTCCATTCATAATCCAAATGATCGGTTGATTAATTGAGAAAATAATCTGCAGATGAACGTATAATGAAAATATTTATGTATGAGCACAATGTGCCGTTCGTCTACAGGTACGTCAGCTGATCCATGATGGAAAATTAAAAAAAAATCTTGAATTTTGTACGTTTGTATTTTTTATTCAGTATTTACAGTTTTATTTAAACAAATACACTTAACACACTTCACAATAATAACATCAGCTCCTGAAGCTGAAAAAATTGACCATGTCCATTGTGCTGTTGCTGTCGCCCTGACAGGTTTTTGTCGTTGCACACCCGTTACACTTATTGTATAAACACATGAACACGTGTGTCTTCAACAACTTCAACTTTTTTAGAAAATAATGATTAAAATATACAGCAAAAAAGTCTGATTTAACTTGGCAATCAGCCTGAGAAAATTAGATGTTTTCATTATTTCAATCCCTACTTTCTCTCCGCTCTCTTCCTCTCCACACACAAGGAAAGTTACAGAGGAAGTTCGCCCAACTCCTGTGGCTTGGGTGGCTTTTTAAGTGTTCTTTATTCATGTGTTATTTGTTTATGTGGATTAATTATTAAAAATTTGGTGCATTTTACAAAGGTTCGAGTCTGCAGATAATGATTCCTCTCCATTCTCTCCCAATGGGTTGTGTTTGTAATTTTCTTGAATATAAAAGTTGCATAATTCATGTGTATCGGCGGGCCACATCTATTAATTATATCAGTCTTTTAGGTGCTCGCGTCTTTACGACGTCTTCTTCTTCTTTTATTCTTCCTCTCTTCCTCTTTCTTCCTCTCTCTGCACCTTCTTCTCTGAATCACAACGGCAGTAAAGACTGGGCCGTGTTTTCCCCTCTGTTCCTCTCTCTTATTACTCGGTTCATGAGGGTCAAATGGACCGTGTCCAAGTTTCAACTAGAAAAAGATGAAAGGAAACAGTGGAAGAAAAAGCAAAAGTTTGCAGCGTTGCTGTGATGTAAATGCCCTTATTTAGTAATTTATAGAAGAGGGAATTGAGCACAACACTGTGGAGATTCATAAACTATTGATGTGTCTAATCTTTCAGATCCTGCCAACATGATGATCATGATCTGTGTTAGCGTGAAATGCTTCACCCCCACACACCCCACCCCCAACCCCCACCCACCCACCAACACCCACCACCACCCTTCTCCTTCCTCCTCTCTCTCTCCCCCCACAACTCTTGTTTCTGTCACTTCCCCCCCTTTCTCTCAATCTCTCTTCGCCTTCATTTTCACTCAAAATAACTTGTCTTGATCAGGTTCATAAAGTTTTACGAACATTTGCCTTAAGTCAGTCTGTGCTTTTTTTCTTGTTTTAGATACATGATTAAACTTCTGTCTGTCACTTTTTTACGCTTTACATTTTGTCTATTCTACATCCTCAGAGTGTCAGAAACCATTTAATCATGTTGTGCTGTAATTTCTCTTTCCTCTTCTGACCTCCCATCTCACAGGTCTGGGAAAATGTGACCAGTAAACAGTGGACGTTCCTTTCTCTTCAGACAAAAGAGAAAAAGAAAAGGAGAAAACACAGAGAGGCCTCTCCTCTCAGTGAACATGTGAAAGATAGTGATACTGTATAACGGCTCTCTCCCTGAATGAGCTCTGGGACCTCTGACATTCAATTCACTACTTGCAGCCTTCCCTCACCCTATATTCAGCTTCAACCTATTCCTCTAATTCACACAGTGATTGTTACAAGGAACAGATGAATATGTTTAAACACACATTTAGTATGCACTTTTTTTTTCCATGAAGTGCATGTCAACAAAAAACAATTACCAATATCTAATATAAATAATCATATGAGCCTAAATGTAAATTCTAAAAGTAGTTTTAAAGCAGAGCAAAAATTTAAATCACATTTCATGTTGTAGAGGCAAACACACTGATCGGATAACAAACAAAAAAAATCTTGTTTTTTACATGTGTGCATCTCAATAAGCTTACTTGCATAATAAACTCTGTCTTCCTTCCATCAGTGAAATAATGTGTGGTATAATCAGACACAGTTAACATTAGCAACAGCAGGAATAAGGATAGAAATCTATGCACATCTAAATAATACAACCATCAGTATACGCCAAATCTCCCAGGCTACAATCTCCCCCCTAAGGGTGCAGGCCTGGAGCTGATTTGTATACAAAACAAATCTAATGTATGCTTTCAACACATATTTAACATATGCCACTCACTGATAAATAATTCAAGAAAGGGGGCTTTAATTTTTAATCGCCAATGTTTCGTCTTCCCAGTAAGTAATGAGGAAATGGGAGCACAATGGGTCCGAAGAGAGAAGTAAAAATATTTTGTTGACGTTAATTGAATGTAATAGTGATGTTAACCTAATGTAATGTGTGTAGATAAAGAAAACGCTCTGTGTAGATAAAGATTCACTTTACTTTCCCCCTGTCTCCAAACAAATGAATCTAGACAGCTTCATTTATTTCACCACATTTTGGGTGAATCAACACATTCCTGTACGCACACACACACACATACACACATACACACACAGTATATACATAGACATACTTTTATGTACAATTACACATTCTATGTAAATACCTACATTTATGTGTATGCATGTATGTAGGCTACATGTACATGTACATGCAAATGTTGCAGCAACTAATTTTCCCTTACAAATCTACATATGTGGCAAATACATACACACACATGGGGGTCAGTTTGAGTCAGTAACCCAGATCTGTGCGTTGACTAACACACAAACTCACCCGGGGGTTGAACCATGAAGGTTAGATGTGTTCAGGAGGTGATTTGTAACACACAGATGATTCATAATGCAGCCATGCAAAATGCTGTTCAATGTACGTAACAAGCATTCGGGTGAATAGCAAAAAATCAACACATGCAGACAGACTTGGCACCAATAGGACACACAGACGCAAACACATATGTAAATTTCTACGCTTACATACACACAACACACAACACACAAAAAAGGTGAAGGCAACAAACGAAACAAACACACATGTACACACACACACACACACACACAGACATACACCTGCCCCCTCACAGGGAGACACAGTTAAAATGTTTTGTCAGGCCATCCCTCTTCTAGATGTGTGTTTTTTAATGCCTTGTCCCGCCATGGGCATGTTTACTCACACATACACACTCAATAAAATACCAAGACACAAATGTGTGCAGATAATTCATGGAAACACACATGTCGGACCAATGTGTATCTTTGCCCTCAGCATGTTTGGCATGTTTCATGCTACTGACAGGACGGCCGTCACAAGAAGAAGGAGGATCACTGGTGACATTAATTTATTTTAAGTAAAGTGTCCTGAATAACAAGTAAACATTTTGTACTGTGTATCTGTTGCAGGAGAGTCAGGTGAAAAGATTAACACCAGTGTGAATGCTGAAAATTATTGTCACATATTGACATCAATAAGATCATTATGCTGTGAATTGTGCTTCATTCGACAGCTCACATGTGTTACTGTGATCAAAAACATCATGATTCTGTTTTTTAAGTTACAACTTTATTAAATTAGCAAAAGCATTTTGTAGGAGGTGTGTGCACACATTTTCTAACTTGGACACAGATGGTTGTTTGTGTCCTGGTCTCTGTCAAAGTCTGACTTGGATATTGAAGACTACAGTTTGGGTTTGATATGAATCCAAATCCAGATATGACTCTGCTAATTGAATCAGAGGCCTTTCAATTTCTTTACTGGAGCTTAATTGGGTTTAGCTTTTAAAATCATATCTGAAACCTTCAATTTACTGTAAATCTGCAATCATTTTTTCTTGGCTGAGTGGGCAGGAATTGGGTGGCAATATCTGTATCTACAAACCGAGGATGATAAGAACAACACTACGTGAAATGTTGATTTGAGGTATGAGACTTACTAATACAACATTTCATTTCGCTTTTTAAAACATGCTTTGTCCAAGACAGTAGAGATCAAGACGCAAATTGATCTTAACAAAATGAAAGTAATAAATAAATTGGAATTTGGAATTTTAATCCAACAACGAGGGAAATGTTCATTAACAGGGTTGATTAGTACATCCATGCTCAAATGAGAGGCCTGTTGCCTAAATGTTTTCTGCATTTGGAAATAGCTGAAAACAGGACACTTTTTTGTTTTTATTTTCCTTAAAGCAGATATCAGTGGAATGTTTTTGTTAATATAAGTCCTAAATAGTCCTATTTTCCGTCAGCAATCACTTACATGAAGTATTTCAGCCTAAACACGAGTCTCTCCGTCACTCTGCTCTGCTGTAACCCGAGGAGAAAATTTTCCTTGTGGGATACAAGTGTTATCCAATGAGGAGAGAGAACGGCATGAAGGGCTGTGTGTGCAGCCAAGGGATGCGCGTGAATGTGGTGACGTAGCACGAGGACCAATTGATGCCTGACAAGGGCGGGGGCTGCTAACTCATGGTGCGTTCAAAGAAACTCGTACTTTGTGTTTTTCCTTCCTGTGAAGTCATACCAGTTCGATCTGGTACGAGTTCACGGGTCGGAAGTTACGAGTGGCCGTTATAGGGAACTTTCACAGACAACAGGATGGTAAAAACACGAGCTACGGGTTACCTGGAACGCTACCAAGTCGTAGTTGTGACTTGAAGCTGTAACTTACGGTTTCAAAAGCCTGCCTTGAACGCAGCATTAGCCGAAACGGCCGTGAAGCTGATATCTGCTTTAACCCAACCAAATCTAAACCATGGCTGTTGTACAGTAGATCAGATAATGGCAACTCTGACCACTGTTCGCTGTCTGGTTCCTACTAAAAGTCAACTCAGGCTTTTATGACCTATCTATGCCCTATCTTAACCTAGTACAATCTGTAGCCTAAACTTGGCTGAACCTCGACCATAGGACAGGAAGGTCATATAAAATGCAGCATTTTTGTCATGGATGCAAGTTATGGTTGTAGAAAATACTCATATGGGTCATTTTGGAAGTCACTGACACAAGCTGTTTAAGCTGAGGAGGTGTTGGGTCGTGAGCAACACGCTCGCTGCCCCACTGCCCCAGAGACAAGGTGAGAAAAGTTAGGGAGAGATCTGCTCAGCACATTTGAACAACAGATCAACATGGCAGACAAACTGAGAGAGTGGAGACAACATCAGGACTAATAATCACCCTTTCTCCACCAAGACCTTTGCTCTTTCCTTTGTTCTTATTGCACACACTACCTTCATCCCCTCATGATTTTCTCTTTTACTAAATGCTTCTAAGGTCTCTCAATCCTTCCCTTGCTTTTCTGTCACTCTGCTTGCTCCCTCCCTTCTCTCTCTGGGTAAGAATAAGGAGCAGCAGTGCTATTCAGACCGGTAATTACATTTCTGTCCTTTGTTGGAGCCGAGTGTTATTTTCCATTAATGGTTGGACATATTATATAAGAGAGTCTTTATGGGAGTGATAATGGTTGGGGACAGAGGAGATGGTGAGCTGGCGAGTGTATCAATGTTGCTCTTTTTTTTTTTTTTTAACAGAGGGGGCATGGCAGAGCTTTCATTAATCCTTGAAGAGTGCACACCTAACCCTGCTGACATTAAACACGCCCGCACACATACAGTAGAGGACAGAGATACGCTCACATGTCCATATGTGGTTACCTCCGGCACACATGCCCAGTTCACACACAAACCCCAATCAGCCCCACTCACCATTCAGAAAAGCAGAGAAATAGGCCATGGTGATATGCTGATGCAGAGGTTATGCCCACTTTCATGGTATAATTTATTCATCTGTTGTTTGCAAAATGCTGTATGAAATATAGATGGTCTGAGTTTGGCTTTAATGTTTCATACGACCATGACTGTGGGAGCAGGAAGGCTGGGAAACATGGCCTCTGCCACACACACTCAGATAAATCACACAGGATGGATGGACGGACCAACGCAAAGAAAGAGGAAGTAGAGGGTGACAAGGAGGTTAGTCACATGTTTATTTTAGCATTGTGCACTTATGTCTCTATGTTTACGACATATCGAGTTGAATTTATATACATAGTGTAGGAGTGGGGTCGGTGGGTAGCAAAGGCACATTACATTACACATTATAATACACAAACGTTTGGCAGCCAAACTGGATGTGTATCTTTCAAGATGATGGTCTTTTTAGAATATGCAGAGGTCAAATAATACTGACATCTTTAAATGGCTTAAGCTAAATATTGTACATACAGTGCATAAAATTCCAAACAAGTGCAGACACTGTGCAGAAGCAAAGACTGCTAAAATTATTTAGTTCAGAGGTTTTAAAAGGGGGAGGCAAGGCTCACGAGAGGGGCGCTGAACAGTTCCAGGGGAGGCTCGATGAGTGGAAGAGAATTATCACATTGGTTACCAAAAGAAAATCACATAAATTAGCTTTAATATGTGTAGTTTGGTTGAAGAGATAATTAAGAGATAGGCTACTGTAGTTTGGGAGAATTTTACTGTTTTCCCACTTTCCCTTAATACAAGCCTTAAGAGAGACTATAGAGTTGAGAGACTTAAGAGGGACTTTTTTCATTATATTCGATTTAGTATCAAGTGATGTCGAACAGCAGAATTAGGCTGTCTTGGCTTAATTATGAGTGTCTATAATGTAATAACAATCCCATAGGCATCGGAGAATTAAGCAAAACAAAGCGAGTAAACTAAGGTGAGGCCCATAGTCTCAGACTTTGAAACCCTTGATTTAGATTTACCTTTTCAAGGACAGTAGGTGTGATAATTTATTTGTAATTTATTTCTTTGTAATAAATATAAAACTTTAAGTGTTAGTACCATGTACAAACAATGTTCACTCATGACGTTGGCATATTCCCTTACACATTCATACAAATCCTGCAACACCAGCACAATAAAAAACATATCCATATGTTATTCAACCTGTCCACAGACCAAAGTATTTTTACCAGGATGACTTTCCTGTTAGGACAATATCACATGAGACATAAATGACATAATGACGACAATGACAAAGGAAGGGATCAGTTAGACTGTAGATTATGGCAAAACCCATTATGGGAAAATGTAGGACAAACATTCATATGTGATAGTTTTAATGGTTGTATTATGTACCCACAGCTGCATCATGATGTATCCATGATGTATATATATATCGTCCAGTAAAAATAAAAGTGAGGAGAGAGTTGTCATTCTTCATTTAAACATGAGTTTATGAGTTTACTATAACAGTCAGATGGTACAGTATGTCTAATATTTGTCCAGTCACCACAACCTGTGCACGGGATGGATGGATACATACTGAGTTTTGTTTCAGGCAGATACACATTATGTGCATTCTTCTGTAACAGATATAAACGTAGATGTATAGATGAATAGTTAGCGGAACGGAGAAGAGTAGAGACTGCTGTTTGTTGAGTACCCTATATCTAGTCTGCTGCATGGATGACTAGTTGGGATGTATGGTTGGATTGTAAATTGACCATCATTGATTATTTGCAGCTGTGGTTTTCCCATGAGACCTGTGCACAATGGGATCAATGTGCTTTGGTAAAAGGTAAGACATAACATTGCTGCTGTGTCCTGTAATGTGGATTACGCACAGAACAATTCACATGTAACAGCAGTTTGTTTCCTACATGATGCAAATCACTGGAAAAAAAAAAAAGGAAAAGTATGGGCATATTGTGTAGGAAAATTCTGCTATACTGCCAGAAACACATTTGCACTTTCTCTTCACAATAAAATACAACATAGAGTTCAAACTATCTATGATAATTAAGATTCTGCAGTGATGTTTGTGGCAGAAACAACGTACATTGCAACACACCACACAGCCATGCAGCGTCACTTTTACTGCTAAGGCAAGGCATGATGGGAGGTGACAGTGGTGCCTGGGGCAACATGGGCGAAAGAGAGACAGAGATGGAAAAGAGGAAGGGAAACAGAGGATGGGGTGAGCTGTACTGTTACATCAGTGTACATAGTGATGCACACATATAAGCTGTACTATGCAGCAGTAAAAGGTTTAGAGGGACAGATGATCAGCAGGCTGGGTTTTCTCCTCTGACATGTTTTGAGTTGGATGCAACAATAGAGTTGAGGAAAACATTTGAAGAACCACACACAGGTGGTTTTGGGGTCAAACAAGTGAGATATAAAAAGTTAATTAGAGCTTCAGAGGTGGTCTGGGCTCAGCTAGCTGTTTCCCTCAGGTTCCAGTGTTTGTGCTAAGCTAAGCTGCCGCCAGCCTTGATCTATATCACAGACGTCAAAGTGGATCTTCTTGCTTGACTCTTACAAAGAAAGCAAAGATCATTCATTTTATTTAATTCTGCAATAAGTAACTTCAATCATAAGAAAGACAGACAGATCTAGAGTAGTCCTCTTTTCCATCTCTCTCTCTCTATATACAGTATATATATATATATATATATATATATATATATGCAACTACAGGACAATGTGGAGATAAAGTAATAAAGTGCATATGATTTACTACTGAACAGGAACAATAACCAGCAATAGTTTCAATCTTTGAAAAAATCTGTCAATTATTTTTCAAATAATTGATCAGTCATTTAGTCCAAAGAATATCAAAATGAGGGAGATGACTGAGCATCCATCACAAGTTACCAGAGCCCATGTTCCAAAGGATTTGTCCAACCAGTGGTCTGAAATACAAAGATATCCAAGTTTTTCTGAAAAGATTTAATCCTGAAACTGTAAATATATTTCAAGTAGACTTAAACAAGTAAAGGTGGCATTACGGTTCTGTAAGAGTACAGGGTCACAAGTTGTGCAAATTGCACATACTGGTAAGAAATCAGCGACCGCCGACCTCACAACCTTGTCTCTGACACACACACACACACACACACTCCAGTACAAACAAAAGAATAACCATCCCATATTATGCTCTGAAAGTCAAGTTGTTTGTTCTTGTATCAAGAGGATGCGTGTGATTGATTACATCGTGCTGAGCAGGCTCTAACATGGTGTCCTTCAGCTCCACTATTATTATATATGCCTGCAAAGGTAACATTGCAGAATAATCATAACAACATCACTGCCTCATAATGCTCTGTAATGAGGTTTTCAGCCACACGTCCGTTGATTTCAGCCCGTCTGAATCCTCTCAAAAAGAAAGAGGCAGAAATTGGTTCTGGCACCAAGAGGTACTGAAAAACAATCAGAGAGAAGAAGATAGAGAACAGAGAGAAAAAGCAAAAATACTCGACTGACATTTTCTCTGATGCTTTTTAG